>NC_141698.1:894381681-895046681 GCF_964263255.1 Lissotriton vulgaris | reverse complement strand
AGAGGGTACAGTAATCAGGTGTTAGAACGAGCATACCATAGGACGGATGCCCTTAAGAGGGAAACATTGTTGTCACCGCCAGCTATTAACATCAAGAGGAACAGTGACTCAGAGAGTGAGGGAGGGAAATTTTGTCTTATCACCACTTACTCCAGTAATGCAGGAGATCTGAGAAGGATCATGAGAAGGAACTGGAGTATTCTTAGAAGTGACGGAGTGATAGGATCTGATTTACCTCCCAACCCGTTAGTGACCTTTAGAAAGGCCAGGTCACTCAAGAATGATTTTGTCCATAGTCATCAGATAGACAACATGACCTCATCTTTTGGCAATATGCAAGGGTTTTTCCCATGTGGGAAATGCAAGGCGTGCAAGGGCAGTAGAAGGGTCCTTGCCTATGATATTCCTATTACTGGAGAGAAGAGGATTATCAGAAAACTCCTTACCTGCACCAGCTCTTATGTAGCGTATTGCATAGTATGCCCTTGCGGCCTATGTTATGTGGGGAGCACGATTCACCCAGCCAAGATAAGGGTTTTGGAGCATATGAGAGCCATTGGTAAAGGAGATGAGACATATCCTGTGGCACGTCACTTCGACACAGCTCACAAACGGAACAGAGACCAGTTGAGCTTTTTCTGCCTAGATCAGGTTCCACCAAATCCCTGGGGGGGAGACAGGGTGCTCAGCCTATGGAGATTGGAATCGAGGTTTATAATTCACCTTCAAACCAAGGTTCCGCTAGGTTTAAATAGCAGTGAAGAATTAGCAATACATCTTGGAGAGTAAGTTATTTGATTACGACTGGACCCATTACGTAAATAGATCTGTGACTCGCTTTATTGTATATTTGTATATATGTTTATTCAGTATTGGTATCTAACACCTGTACAGAGTGGGGCCTAGCCAGATTGGAAATGGTTGTTCCTTCTTCTGGATTGTTTTTTCTGAACTGATTGTTTTTTCTAAACTGATTGTTTTTTCTGAACTGATTGTTCTAGTGATTTAATTACTCATCTCCTATTAGGGGGGATTTTGTATTGTATGTATATATGTATACATGTATCTTTCTCCTTCTGAGGAACTCTATTCTCTCTCTTCTATCACTTTGACTTCTTCCTTTATTTTGAGGGTGTATTTCGGACAAATGTTGATTTTGGTTCCAGTGTTTGACTTTTGGGAGAGGACGAGGCCCATACAGGGCCGGATTGAGACCACTTTTGGTCGATTTTGCCCATCTGTGGGCGCGATATGTTGAACAAGCCCAATATGTATGCATAATATAATATGTTCGATGTTTTACACCTGCATATTGAATGGGTGATGATATGCTATTGGGAAGTCCAATATGGCGCGCGATTAGCGCAGCGCGAATGAGTCCTTTCACTATGTCGACACAGGAAATGTATGTCAAATAACATGGTGGTCAGGCACTTCGGTAAACATTTACGAAGGTTGGATACCGAAGCGCGTCTGTTGTTGGAGTTGTGCTATTCTGTGAATAAATAACAGAAATGATCCCCGGGAGTGCTTTCCTTCTTTCATGAAAATGAGGATATGAAGGAGACTGGAGTGTAATAGATTGTGCGGGGGCACCCCCGCATCTAGAAAGCACCCGTCGGTGAGTGCTCCACGCTGGTGTGTTCGTGGCAAATATATATATATATATATATACATATATATATATATATATATATTCACTGAAAAAACCATAGGTTATAGACCATATATAGTTAGGGATTAGCATTTAAAAAACCTTATTTTATTTGCACAAAACCATTGAAATTCCATATATAGTTAGTTGCACTAACTATATATCGCGGACCCGCAATCCACTGCTAATGATGTCACAGTTACATCATTCATGACATGGTCAGTGACATCACTGATGACATCACTGATGACATCTCAAATGACATCACTGATGACATCACTGATGACAACACCCAGTGACTGTATGTTTCTGTAAAGTTAAAATATGTCTTACATATTGAAGAATGAGTGGATGTATAAGTGTCTGGATGAAGGATTTAGTAGGTGCATGACTGACTGTATGAGTGAGTGATTAAATGTGTCTCACTGAGTGCATGGGTTAGTGATTAAAGTGTCTTAATTTGGCAATCATTATTTATGTTCTTCTGTAAACTGCTGCATGTTTAAATCAGTAGCTATATCAGTAACTATATGGGTTATTGAATGGTTGCCCAAGTATTTGTATGGGAGACTGAGTATGTGTGTGGGTGGCTGGGAGGTGTATAACTCTGTGCATAGATGTGTGAGCAGTTGATTCCCTAGGTGTATGGGTTCAAAAGTGCATGTAGAAACAGCTGTATGGACAGTTGACTGTGTGCATGAGTATATTGGTGAGTGAATGGATATCTCAGTTCTACATGTCAAAGTAAGTACATATGTAAAACACACTCCATGTGAGAGTTGACATATATAAATAACTGAACATAAGAGCCAGTGAATGTGAGAGTGGCTGTATGAATCATTGTGAACTTGTATCAAGGATTGTATAAGAGAGTAAATATGTGTTAGTATATGTTTGAATAAGTAAGGTGTGTATAACTGTATAGTTGAGGAAATGGAGGTGTGATTGATTCTTTGCATGACTGACTAGGTGTGTGGGTAACTCCATGGATGTGTGACAGTCTGTGAGTGCCTGTTTACACTGAGTGTATCTAAGGGTATATTAGAGTCTGAAGATGTATTATCACATAAATGATATCATCAGTGATGTAATCAGTAATGTCAAATGAGATGTCAGTGATGTCATCAGTGATGTCATTTGAGATGTCATCAGTGATGTCATCAGTGATGTCATTTGAGATGTCATCAGTGATGTCATCAGTGATGTCACTGACCATGTCATGAATGATGCAATATGTGACATCATTAGCAGTGGATTGCGGGTCCGCGATATATAGTTAGTGCAACTAACTATATATGGAATTTCAATGGTTTTGTGCAAATAAAATAAGGTTTTTTAAATGCTAATCCCTAACTATATATGGTCTATAACCTATGGTTTTTTCAGTGAATTTTCAAGGTTTTGTAAATGCAAATTCCTAACTATATATGGTCTATAACCTATGGTTTTTTTCTGTGAATTTCATTGGTTTTTTAAAAGCTAATATCTATAGCTGTAAAATATATTCTTTATTAAGTGACGTATCACGTAGCCCGTAAGACGCCTAATGATGCATCGCATAACCGTGACGTATTGTCTCTGCGGCGCAAACCAAACCCAAAACGTAAGCGCGCCAGAACACGCTTAAAGATATATATATATTTTTTTAACCTTAATTAGACAAAATCCACACGTGCACATATCACAAATGTTCAAAAAACACAATATGTCGGACTCCCGTTACGCTGCCGGTTAGCTGCCCGGTTAACGTACCAGGAAGCACCTTTACCGCGAAAAATCGCAATTTTTTTTTTCACCCCCCAGGGAACTTTAATAGCCCCCTCATCAATCCTAGGGGTTCAGGAGGGGTTTGCCTTACCCCTTTCATTCATTTACACCTTTTTTTTTTCCACCTCTTGTCTCTCGATCCCACAGAGAGACAAGATGGCGGCCGCTCCAGACTGTTTACAATGATAACAGCCAATCAGCTTCTCCTCAGACTCCCGTTACACTGCCGGTTAGTTTCCCGGTTAGCTGCCCGGCTAGCTGCCCGGTTCGCGTACCAAGACGCGTCTCTACGGCGAAAAAATCAGAATTTTTTTTTTTTTTTTTGGGCCCAGCGTGGCTCTATAATATCCCCTCATCAATCCTAGGGGGTCAGAAGGGGTCTACCTTGCCCTCTTTCCTTTATTTCCCCCTTTGTTTTGGCCTCCTCTTGTCTCTCGATCCTACCGAGAGACAAGATGGCGGCCGCTCCGGACTGTTTACAATGTTGACAGCCAATCAGCTACTCGTCAGACTCCCGTTACACTGCCGGTTAGCTTCCCGGTTAGCTGCCCGGTTAGCTGCCCGGTTCGCGTACCAAGACGCGTCTCTAAGGCGAAAAAATCGGAATTTTTTTTTTTTTTTGGGGCCCAGCGTGGCTCTATAATATCCCCTCATCAATCCTAGGGGGTCAGAAGGGGTCTACCTTGCCCCCTTTCCTTCATTTCCCCCTTTGTTTTGGCCTCCTCTTGTCTCTCGATCCTACCGAGAGACAAGATGGCGGCCGCACCGGACTGTTTAGAATGTTGACAGACACCGGAGAGCCAATCAGCTTCGCTTCGCAAAGTTCCGATACGCGAAAAGTACGCGAACCGGAGCGCTGCCCGGAGCGCTGTTACAGATATATATCTTGTTTTAAACGTTCATTTCTCAAAATTCACTGAAGCACATATATTGAGACCTAGCAAAGGCACATCGGGCTAACAGTCCCTACAATTTTGCCAAGTTTCGTGGAAATCCATTCAGCCGTTCGGGCTAAAAGTGAGTCCAACCGCCCTATGGAAATTAACATGGGAAAAATGCGTTTTGGGACCCCCTTTTTTTTCGGCCCCCCCTTGACGAACCCCCCCCAAATTTCCAGGAGCTGCTCAGAAACAAAATGTGCCATTTTCCTGAAAATCTCAGCCAATTCCGTCCACAAACGCCAAAGTTATTAGGCATAGAATTTTCAAAAGTTCCATAGAGAAAAAATCCTAACTATATATACCTACTGGCTATCGCCAGTAAGTTTTATATATATATATATATATATATATATATATATATATATATATATATATATATATATATATATATATATATAGGGGTATATCAAGTCGTGTCAAATTTATAAAAAACATGTGTATCCAATTATTATTAGCTTTGATTAAAAAACATTTTGTTATTAAAAAAGTGTACTATGATTCATCATCAATCATGATGATGATTCATAGTACACTTTGATATACATGCCAAGAGCTAACATATGTTACAATTGGTTTAATCAAGTTACACCGAAACACCGCGTCGTAATGTCCAATTACACTTTTTGCAGCTAAAGCAGCGTTTTTTTTAATCGCCCTATCAGCAAGCTGTCGAAACCAGGTGTTAGCGACAGCTTTCTGGCGATAGCGGCTGGTTTTCCTATCGCCTTGCATGCCAGTGATGATTATCGCTAATGACATGCAAGAAAGGCGTTCCCAACTAGAAGCGACTGAAAATTCAACTTCCCCCTATTAGAAACGCAGGTGAAGCGATAAAAACAGTTGCACTAAGCGTGATTGACTTACCTGTATCCTCAATGGGAGGTGGATTTTCAGGCTAGGTCCACCATGGCGTTAATGCATGAATATTGCTGGATTTCCAGTGATATTCAGGTATTTCGCCGCTATCGCTGGATATTTTATCACGGTGGAGATAAACGTTGCTAATAGCATGTTTTCTCCGCTAAAATATCCAGCAATAGGCAGCGATAAAAATAAACACGCTAAGCGCGTTTTGCGATAAATATCACAAGTTCTTGGTAATATCCCCCAAGTTTGGTTTATTTGAATACACTGTCATGCCCTTTGGTCTGTGTAATGCCCCGAAGCCTTTCAATATTTTATTAACGAGGACATCTATGTAATGGTGTACATAGATGACATTCTCATTTATTCAAAAAATAAAGAAGAACATGTGCAGTGTTGAAAAAATTACAAGTAAACTAACTCCTTGCAAAATTGGAGAAGTGCATATTTAATACTGATACTGTAGAATTTTTAGGGTATTGTGTGTCACCAGCTGGCATAATGATGGACTGATAGAAAGTGAGTGCCATATTGGATTTGCCAGAACCGACGTCTGTTAAGGAGGTGCAAAAAGTGTTGGGATTCGCCAACTTTTATATGCGTTTTATCCCTCAGTTTGCAGAAACTGTTATGCCTATCACTAAACTGTTGCAAAAAAAGGACAGGCTTTTTCTTGGACAGACAAGGCAGCTCAAGCTTTCACCAGATTGAAAGAAAAATTACTGAGGCATCCTGTTCCTGAGCTCCCCTTCTTTGTGGAAGCGGATGGGTCACAGGTTGCAGTGGGAGGAGTTCTCTCCCAGAGGAATTCACAGGATGGGTAATTAGTAATTACATGCTGTAGCATTTTACGCCAAAAAACAACTTCCTGCTGAGCAGAACTACACGGTGGTTGAGAGGGAGTTACTAGCAATTAAACTAGTCTTTACAGAGTGGCAACATCATTTAATGGGTACTCGATATCCTGTGATAATTTTTAGTGATCACAATAATTTGCAATTCTTCAGTTCTGTCAAGACACTTACACCTCATCAAAAGGGATGGTTAAATATTTTTTATCGCATTTGATTTCATCATTACTTACCGGCCAGGCACAAAACAAATCCAATCAGATATTCTGTCACGTTATGGGCACACAGCTGACTTAAGGAAAGAGATGGAAAGCCCTTCCTCCTCACAAAATTGTAGCACCTATTGTACAACAAAGTTTCATGACTCATACGAGATGAACACATTAAGTTAAATACTCAGGAATTGTTAGCAAATCCAAAAAACAGAATTAAGGACAGGTTTTATCACCACAATAGTCTTTTATTCATACCCACTACCGAATTGCAAAATAAAGTGTTAACATGGAAGTCTTAGCAGGTCATCCCGGATATCAAACGACCTTAGATAATTGTAAGAAACAATTTTGGTGGTCCTCCTTGTCTAAAGATGTTCAAAACTATGTAGCATCTTTGTCCCATTTGTGCCAGAAATAAATCTTTGCATAAAGCACCATCAGGGTTGTTACAACCTTTATCTACTCCCCCAAGCCCTTGGCATTCTATTAGTGTAGACTTTATTACTAATTTACCAGTAGCCAATGGGTACACCACCATCCTTGTGATTGTAGATTATCTGTCAAAAATTACACATTTCGTTCCATTGCATAAAATACCACCTGCAGTAGAATTTAGTAACGTTTTAATGACTAATAATGTCTGTTTGCATGCCCTGCCATCTAAGATTATTTCCAATCGTGGCAGTAAGTTCACGTCTAGGTTTTGGAAAGAACTATGTTAAAAACAAAAAATGGAAATAGCCCTATCTACAGCCTTCCATCCAGAAATGGATGGGCAAATGGAAAGGGCAAATCAGACACTGCTTCAGACCTTACATTGCCTAATGACTGACATGACTGACATTACTAGGGAATGAGATAAGGCCTTGCCATTAGCAGAGTTCGTTTATAACAACAGTGTTCATTTTGCAACAGTTGGCAATGAGAATGAGACATGCTTGCACTCGTCTTCATGACTCCCCACTTACCTGATTTCCTTCGAGTTCCCGCTCAGCAGGCAGCATTCTTCCTCATTGGTTCCTGTCAGTTCTTGGTGGTTTCCAGGACAATGCCACAACTTCCTCCTTCATTCCATCTAGGAAATAACTCTGACCTGCAACAAAGAAAGAAAAAGCAGTGCTCTGTAAAGTAAGGCATTTCTAATTAACAAAGCTTGCAGTGGAAGCGCGTCAAAGATTAAACAGGCACTTTTCTGTTCAATTCGAAAGGCTGATTTATGACTTTTGTGCTCATAGAGGAAATGCTCCAAGGTTCATTCAAGTAAAGTTTCTTCGTATTTCAAGAGTGAGACAAATAAGACTTTTCAAAGTAAAGAGAGACTGACTCATTTCCTACTCAGAAATAAGTGGACATTTTCTGCTGAAACTTATTTTGTGTTATATTACATTTATTTTATGATATTCTTGAAGACCAGAAAAAAGGTGTGTTGTTAGTAAGTGTTTCATGGAACATTTGAATTTCAGTTAGTGGTGTGTTATGCTGAAAAGGTGACAAGGTGTTCTTTTATTTCACTACAGAGCGCAGCATTATACACATGTGTTTAGAAACGCCACTTTAAGCACGTGAAAAATCTGATGATAAAAGGGAAATATTATCTCAGCTATATGTTGAGCAGCAAATTACAGTGAAAGGTAAAATCTTTATGTGGAACATAAATCAGGATAGTAGTGAGTGTATTCAACTATGTAAGTTAATGAATGTTTATTGATATTTATCGTTTGTACATAGATATTTTCCCAGAAGAATTGCCGTGTGGTTACATAGTGGTTAAGATATCATGATCAGCACTACAGTCATGCCAAGATCCGAATCCAGCAGAGTGTTTTCTTTCTTTTTTCTTTTTCTTTTGTCCCATTTTTCCCCTTCCCCTTAAGATCAGTTCTTGTTAAGCTGTGTTATACATACAGTTTGACAGGCGTAGATTTTGGGGGCTTAGAGAACAAGCATCTCATCTCTCAAATCGAACATCCTGGATTTCAGGTGAGTGGAAACTTGACAGACTGGCACCTCTGACAGCGTCTTAGAGCTTTTTGTCCATGCATGATGAACAATGAGGACAAACCAAAATATTCTACTCAATGCAAATTGTTAGGCATCGGTGTCTAGAATAACAGGTTGGGTGATGTAACGCTGAATCTGTGGTGAAACCAGTTTTAAGTTTTGAGAAGGTTTCCCCAGCTTCTGATTTCCAATTAAATGTTACTCTCTTTTTCATTAACTGGGTTATTGAGGTCAGAGTATTAGAAAAGTTAGGTATGGACCTCTGGCAAAGATTTTGGAAGCTGAGGAAACTTTGAATACCCTTAACACAAGTTGGAGATGGCTAGTTTAGTATTGCTGCAACCTTTAATAGTCCCTTTATCATTAAGTAGGCAAGAATATAAAACCCTAAAACTCTGCCGAAGAGACTTGGAATACACAGTTTTCTAATTTTGCATCATGGTGAAGAATTGCTGAAACATGTCATATTTGTTCAGTTTTGGAAGTAGAATAGATTGGAATGTCACCAATACTAACAACTTAATTTCTCTGACAAGATGATATACCCTTGACAAATTCAATTTGCTATAAATGGCAGCTTCTTTAACCTGATCAAGAAATACAGGAATGAGAGTCACCTGATACTGTCTTATCCATTTCATGGTACTCAATACAAGTCCATACATATCTGCTGTTTTGGGGTACAAATAAGCATGGCGGAAACAAGATATTTTGAAGCCTGGATAAGTCATTAACAAGGATATCAGCCATATATTGACTTAAATATGGTGTCCTGCTCAGTGAGACTGTACATATGACTACAGGGTAGTATTGCTGTGGGATTAATCTCTTTGTGGCAATCAAAGTTTGAATTGGATGGTAGCTCACTCACCTTATCATAAATCTTTGTACTCTCGATAGGGCAATGGTAAAAAGTGCCCACTAAAATTGTCCCATTCATGGAGACTCAGGATACCAGTCTTGTAACAAAAGATGATGTCAAGCATAATGTTTTTTAAATACCAATCAATATACTGATTATGTTGAAACAACCAGAGGATAGCACCGGTAAATCCAAAGCCTTAGAACATTTTAAGACTAAGAAATTACTATGGCTCTTCAATGAACCTCTGGTTTAGTTATGTACTCCGTAGTGAAGTGCCCACTTTTACTGCAACATAGGCATAGATTAAGGCAATGCTCCTATTTTCTGTTGCCTCATATGCTAAGAAACCTCTCAGACCCCAAATCTGCATGGGTTAGATCGGTTGGATTCTAAAGGATTAAGGAAGGACAAAGGTAATTGTTTTAACAAGCCTGACAATGCCACTAAAGATGGTCCATTTGATCCAACTTAGAGGTGGGCTTTAGCTAAGTAATGAGGATACAATTTCTATTTATATGTAGTTGGCTGCTCTGTTATTTGGCACTAACCTTATCGTTAACAACTCTGCAGAGACAACATGACTTCTTCTAACACCTGTCTTGTCATCAGTGGCCTTTACATGGAGTCAGGGATCCTCTATATGACAGTTTGGGTGCAATGGAAGAGAGGGAATTGAGAGAACCAGTTTTTGTTCTGATCAGCTTCCCATCTTTGTTGCTTTTGTTAATTCTTTTGGGTCGAGTCTGGTAACGCCCTATTTTCTATGAACATAAAAGGTACAATTTAGACTCTGTTCAACTTTTTGATAACACACTACCCAACAATTACCCAAGTTGAATTCTGTTTTAATGATTGTTACATCACAAATAAATATCATTTAAGAACGACCTCTTTTCTAGAAGACAGTTTTTCCCTGACCTGTTACCGCACATGAAGACTGCCCTTTTGGAAAAGTTGCTTATCATTAAAGCTCCATTAGTAAAAACATTGTTCTGTTTAAACAAGGCTGTGTTAACGGTTTCCTAAACGTTCTCTTGACTTGTTATGTCACAGGATATTTATTTTAATATATCAAATTACTGTGTCAAGCACTTTCAGCTGTTTGTAACATGTTTATTGATTTTTGCTCAGTAGTTTCTAGACTCTGTTTTCTTTATAAAGTTTTATGGATTGTGCATGGATTCATAACTAGTTTTCCATTTGTAGCTCTTGTTGCCTTCCTTCAGGGAACTCTGGATTTGTGCTTAATGACAAAATTGATGACTAATCGCTCATGTTTCAGGTTATGATTAGTGAATCATGAATCACGCTGCAGGTGATAGCTGGCATATCAGGTTCATGAATCCTGATATTCACCTGATTCACCTAAATATTTCTATGCATGGAGTGATTCTTAAAACATTTTCATCCCATGCTTTTAAATAAATAATTCTACCCAGAGAGAGTTTGGGATTGAAACTTGTCGTCCTCGATATTTGTAAAATTATAGAAAAAAATAACAAACAAACAATAAATGCTCTCGAAACACTCGAGTATTACTTACTTAATGAATATACATAAGGAATTTTAAATAGATTTTTCTGATACATGCCTCGTCTTATCTAAACTTCTTTAGGATACACTTCTCTTGGCCCCTATGCAACAAAGCTGATACTATACAGCTGTTGGAATATATAGACAATTTTTTTCAAGTAAGTGTTGAGGCTATACTATACAGTAGATTACACATGAGAAATTGGTATAACAGAAGTCGAGTGCAAAAAGTAATTTAGAGTGGTATATTATACATAAAATAAAATTAACTCTAAAATAAACTTTTTCTTGCCCTATTAGAGTGATAAGAGTGTTATTAAGCAATATATGTTGGGACTGATTGACTGTTCTCCCAATAATTCTTAAAGTTGTTTCAAATGAAATTTGATTAAAAATAGGCTTTTCTTGCCTAAATAGGATGAGAGGAGTGCCTTTTTGGGATATACGTTGGGAACCACTGATTGTTCTTTTAATAATGTATATAGACATAAAAATATGAACGGCTTAAATTATGTATTTGTTCTCTATGTGATGATGGAAATAGCAACCTTACACGTGTATGTATCTGTATATCATTTTTTGTCTATAGATTTACTGGGTTCAATCTATTAAGAACAATTATATGAATCAAGACTACTTACTTTTCAAGGTATGTGTAGTATCCTTTTCACTGAATTATAGGTTAAGTAATAGAACCAAGTAGGAGTTCTTACTCTTTAGGTATATTTGGTTTAATAACCTTGTGATGTTCTTTGCCCTAAGAAATCGGGTGACATATTGACTTCAAAGAATGTTGAGATTTCCATAATTCCTCCTACTCAAGTCATCATTTCAATGTTCTAATCAAATAAAACTACATTGTAAGAATGTTTTCCCTATGTTAATACATGTGTGCAGTATGTACAATTTTGCGGGTATTTCTAGAAAAATCTATTTTTTTAATATGTGTTATAAATGTTTGTCATCATTATTGTAAATAGTATTTTTTGTTTTGTGTACTTTTATAGCCCTGAAGAAGTCCAATAGCCGATGAAACGCGATGGCTGTTTCAATTTCAAGAACATGGATGAAGAATACATATTAAACTTCAAATGCTTTGATCGATTTCATTTGAGAAAACAATTGTGCAGTGGAAATCATTTGCAATGTGGACTTGGCTAAATGAGATGTAAAAAAATGTACATTTCAAAAAACTTATATTTGAACCTTTTTGAAGAGTGCGGAGCCATTCTGTGTGTATTGATTTTGAGAGATAATGGTATTTGGCTCTTTTTCTCTCTTTTGGGACATAGGGGATTGTGTCTCAGGCTCCTATGCAGCTTCCCTTTGCTGTATATCACTTCTTGGGATGTTAGGATTGGTGCAGGCTATAATTCTTTGATCCCTATCTTTGTTTGTTATATTGTTATCTACAGTGAAAGTAGGGTTTGGTGCTTTTTCACTGTAGGGGCCTTTTTAGCATTAATTGTTTATATTTACTACTTTTCAATAGCAAGTATGCTCCCCTATGGGCAGCAAGGCCTCCCCGAGGGTGACATAAATATTTAAAAGGAAGGTTTTGACCTGCCTAGCAATGGTTTTATTTGATAGATCGAATCGCAGTTTAAAAGCTGCTTTAGTTAAGCTACAGTGGTAGGTCTGAAGTCATGTTTTAGACTACCACTGTAGTGATGGCACAATGGGTGCTGTAGTTCCCTAGTGACATTTCATTTTCAGGCTCTAGTAGAACATATACTAGGGACTTATAGGTGAGTACAATATGCCAATTAGGGTCATACCAATCTCATTATGTTGAAAGGAGGAACACAGGCAGGAGGAACAGAGGCAAGGGTAAAGTTCAATGGCCGCCAAAAACAATTAAGGCAAATCTCTAGGGGTACAGCACACAAAAGATGGTGATTTCTTACAATAACAATTTTGTAGACCTTCCCAAAAGTATATAGAGGAGGGCCCTTCGGTCTTGTCCAAGCATCTAAACCTTGCCTTCTGGAGCCCAACAGCACACCCCATAGGAACCATTAAAGCATGCATAACCTGAGTCCCTTGAAAAACCTAATCTCAAAAGCAAATGCAAGTGAACTAATGTTTGGATCAGCACATTATAATTACATACACTTAATGTTTGAAACTACCAACAAGCCAGGCTCTCCTCAATTCAAGGCCTGTCATTTGTTGCAGTATGCAGCTGTTGCATAACAGTAGTGAGTCATGGGTGGAACCTGGAAACTCTTGCACAGATACTGGTAATGTAGAGGTCTGCTGTGCAAACCATCTGCACATTGATTAGAAAAATGCTTCCTATTGCGCTACACTTGCACGTGGTCTTGAGGTGGTCCCAGTACAGCGTTGGTCCCCTCTTTGGCACCAACACCATGTGGTGTGCCTCCCAATCTACAGAACTCAGCGTTGATATTGTTCAGTACCTCATTATCAATTAGATCTGGATGTAGTCATTCATGAATCTGAGTCTGGGCATAACATGGTTGAGGACACATGGAAAGGTTGTATGAGACATGCCACACTAACTCTGTACTGGAAGAGCCAGTAGCACAGAAATGTAACACTGCCATAATCATCACAATTGGTGGGATGGGAGTCAGAATTCTGATGTCTGGTACAAGTTCAGATTGGAATTGCTGTTCCAAAATTTCAATGGTTTTATGGTTCAGTCTGTACTTGTTAATGATGTGTCTTTCCTGCATGATCTCTAGATCCGAACGTGGTTTGTACAAAAATCTAAATATGATGACGATTAGGAGTCACTAGGACATTAGAGAACGAATACCATATTTTACATGAAAAGTGTGTGACTACAGGAGTCGCCTACCCCTCCAGATTGTGAAGTAAATTACAAACTAGAGCAGGGTAAGCTATGTGTGTTAGCATTCATGAAACTGTTGCAATTTGCCATGAGATATGCATGCTGTGTGATTTGCAGTGCCACCTACTCATCTCGTATTCTGTTACAGGAAGTTTTATTTCCCAGACAGCTACCGATGGAGCATGATAAAAAGCAGCAAGAATAGCAGTGTTGTTTTTGTACCCTAGGTTTATTGATGAAATCAGGGAAGGTAGAACAATTCTGTCTTGCCTGTAATTGTGTATCAATAATAATAGAAATTGGAATTTCCTGACAGCCCTGAGGAATGCCCCTGACCAGCTACATGGCACTAGTGTAGGCAAAAACATGTTGGCAAACTTCAAGGATAGTGGGGACATTGCATCATGGTCCCAGTGTTCTGAGGTAGGTCTTACTGTTGCTCACATTCATATCCATTTCTATAAAAGGAAATGCACAGGTGTAGGTTTCCACCTCGGAAACCCTCATGCAAAAGTATATTTTCAATGTAATGGTTTACCCACGGGGCAAATCTTTTTCTAATTGTGAATTTCCTCCATTTAAACTCCCTTTCATATGGATGTATATTGCTTTACGTTTGCTCTGGATTCCTACAAACGACCATTGTCAAGGTCAAAAACATTCAGAAAATGTTTCTGAATATCGATCAGGTGTTCACCTACTTTTACAGACCCCCCACCCTATGACATCTACAAATCCCAGTAAGTGCTCCCACAGAAATTGTAAAACACTGGTGAAATTAGATTGCTTGCACATACCATTTACCTGAATAAAACCCCAGAATTTTGCTCCCATAAATGGTGCACTTTGCCCATCAAAAACGTTCCTAAGTGCGACACAGACTTGTGTATCCAGCCAATTCTATGACATCTTCTCTGATATTCACAACCAAAGCTAATGAGCTGCCTTCCTCACTCCTCTCCTCACACTCAAATCATTTGTTCAGATATTAGCAAATGTGTGCAGTTTAGAAATCAATGACCACTGTGATGAAGCAGAATTTACTATGCTAAAATGTACAATGTACTGCAACAACTAAATAGCATTGATGTCTAAATAAAATGCATCATAATATCACAGACCTAGCAATAGAGAGCTGAATGAGGAGTGGAAGGAGTGACGAGTTTCTGTAGTGTTAACCCAAGAGTACCTGGAGGATAGGATTAAGATCACTATTAACACAACACGGCAGGTGAAGGGAGCGGGAAGTACAAAGTTATCAGCTGAGGAAAGTTAAGAAAACACTACTATTTACTTTGGAGATGCACCAAATCCCCCTCCAAGTGTCTGATTGAAAGGAGGAGTGGAGGTAATACTAGCCAGGAGTATTGAATGAATGAGTTATGTCATGTGTACATCTTTATAATGGTTCATGTGTAGACATTGGCAGGGAAGGTGCCACCGTTTCATGTTTTAATTCGGCTGAACGAATTGTAATATCAGTATCCTTTATTTGCCTTGCTGATGAGTGGCATTTTGCCAATTTGCTTACTTTATGAATATCAGTTTTCTATGATGTCTTTTTAAGCACTACGTGAAAAGTGCTCATAACAAGATCTAAGAAACCCTCTTGACATTTGGATCTTATCTACAGCCATATTAAGGTTTTAGGCTCTCAAGTTTCTGAATGAAGTCTGTATGCCTGTAAATCCTCTGATGAAATCCCAACAAGAGTTTGAGGATAATATTAACAATACAAAATTCAATAACAGCCATGCAGCTAATTTTTCATTCTAATTCGGATTCAACATGTTGTTTTATTTTATTTTCCTAATCAATAAATATTTTTTTTCATGTTTTGCTTATTCTCTTTTTACAAAACAATAACACAATTAGCGAAACAGTACAAGATAATGTGTGCACTTTACTGATTTGGATTAATTTTTAATAAATTCCACAACTGAAGTTAAAAAATATATAATTTTCTCTCTAGTATCTTTCCTGGTTATCACAAGTTGTCTTATTTGGAAGTTGGTTTCCACAAGCTTGTAAGTGGGAAATGTGAGCAACTAAATCAATGGCCTGGTATCAATGATGGTGATCCCAATATTTAAACCAAACTATCCTTTTGAAAATAAAAAAGCTTCATGCATGGTTTCCAACGGAACTGAAAACAAACACATCTGTTTTAACGAAATGTGAAGTAACTTGGAGCAAAACATGTTACTCAATTATTAAGCGTTATTTTATTAAACAAATCCTTAAATACAATGAGAGGTGAATTGAGTCTAATAAATCTGACCTACAGAATATCCTACAAGACCCAGAAGAGCTCTTCTTAAGCAACACCCTACCCACCACCTGGGGTCGGATTGGGAGCAAAATTAGGCCTGTGCACCGAAAGAAAAAGTAGCCCACATTTGTGGATAATGACCTTTTATGAAACATTGTTTAGTATCGGGAATAATTTTGGGAGAACCTCTGACAAATTACGCTTTTTAAACTCCTGGAGTCAGTAGCATTGACCAATATTAGACGCATCACTAGATACACCATTATTCCACTGCAACTCACCCACAGTCTCCTCACCTGATCTTCAGGCCTATACTTTTCTCTACTGTGGGTGCCTGAATGTGTTAGTCACCTATGGGTCCAGAGGTCTGTACTCCCCCTCAAGTATCCCTGAATATTCTGTATTATATCAGGCCATGAGTCAGAGAACAATGTGCATCTTTTGCATCTGGAGGCTTCTGTTCACCCTCAAGGAACCAGGGGTCTTCCTCTTTTGGTTGTCACTCAGGAATCTCTCTGCAAGCAATGTCTTTGGGGATTGCATACTACTTCCTACTTCATATCTTTTGTACTGTGGGTAGAGAATTGATTTGAATCTTGAAAGGCTGCAGGAACTCACTCCAAATTGCTTTCATTACCCTTTTATTTGGTGTGTGACCTCTTGTTCTCCCTTTTGCCTTTTGCCCCTCTTCTAGTTCTTCCTTTTTCTCTCATACTCTACTTCTTTCTTCTCCTTAGTCTCCCTCATTTTACCTATTTGCTTCCCTGAGTCTCTCACATTTCACCTCCCTCTTTTCCTATATTTCTCTACAAATCCCTCTCTTTCTGCCACTCCTGTCCCCCAGGGGCTTTTTCTTCAGTTATTTGTATATCTCTCGTGCCCTTATACCCCTGTCACTTTGTGTCTCTCCTTGAAGTTTTATCTCTGGTCTCTGTATTGCAAACCTTTCCTTTTTCTCCTGTTTTGCTATCGCCTGTCAGTCTCTTTCACAACCCTCTGCTCCTTGAATTTCTTTGTACTATACTTAATTTTATATTCTTATGTGTTCCCTTCATTGATTTGCTGCAGACACTAATGGAACTCTTCCTCTGCCTGGAGGCAGCGTTTGAACCAAAGGAGAACCAACAGGTTTTCATTGAACCTTCCTTGTATCCTTTTACAAGTGTAACTTCCAATTGGGAAGAGATGAAGATTTCCAGTTTGGGGTCCCAGAACTCACAATTTTAAAATATATCTTTTAGTGAAGTTGGTTACTAAATTGCTTGCTTATAAATGCCACCCTAAGAAAGTGGTCATTTTCTTGCTTACCATTCTGTGCCTCTGCCTGCCTGTGGAATCCATGTCTGGTTTAGACTGACTGTTGGGCTTTTTGTGCATTTACTCTAGACAGTCACACAAAGGAAGCTGAGGTGGGCCCTGCATATCCAAATGGCCCATCAATAGGCTGATGGGTCTTCCTAAACTAGAGTGGTGGGAGGAGTTGTCACTGACACCTGAATATGGCTGTTCCTGTCCTCACACAAAGCTGTCTTCACACCTCTGTAGTGTGTCTGGAGCCAGTTCAGGGAATGCAGGGTCTTGTGCGCTACAAAGGCTTTCCTTTGAAGGTTGCCTACTCCAAAGACAGACACTGGTATAAGTACTGGAGCTGTGACACTATAACTTCGGAGCACCTCTGTACTAAGAGGAGATTCTGCCAAGATGAAGAGCTGGAGAAGCTGTAGGAGGGGAACTTCCACTCTGCGTGTTGCTGGCCTACTGCTTTCAGTTTCTGTATTAGAGAGTACATGAATGGAATTTGTTTTCATAATCCTGCTTATCAAGGTTCTCCATGGCCTTGTGTGTGCTTGACTCCTGTTAAGAAGTCCCAAGACCATCCAAGACTTCACCTGCAATCCCTGAACTCCTCTGTTGACTGTTCGAACCTGCCAAGTTGTGCCAGTTCCAGTTCCGGGCCCTTGGAGGTGGTTTCTGATTCAAGAAAGGAAGAAAATCCATGCACCGGTCTTCAGCGCCTGTTTTTCCCCCTGCAAGCTTGCTGTGCAGTTGAAAAACCAATGCATTGCTGCTGTGCGGCCGAACAATTGATGCAGCGCCTATCATGCAGCTCCAAGATCGCTGCAGTTCGAGTCCTGAGAACCATGAGATACTGACTTCCATGCTTTGCAGCTGAAGATTTGACACATCACCTGCTCGCAGCTCGGAAAATCGACAACTCGCCTCATCGACACCACTGCATCTGGATTTTCTGCTCCTGTGTGCCAAGTTCTTCACCGATATTGCCCAGCAGTAAGGAACCAAGGCCGCATGTCCAAATATCTGTGCATCACATTCTCTCACAGTAAGAAACCAATACAACTTCTCCCCTAAGAGTAAGGAACCAATGCATCACCTCCCCTGCGCTGCGGTAAGGAAACAATGCATCACCTTCCCTGGCAGTAAAGAACCTACACATCACATTCCCTGGCAGTAAGGAACTGACATATCGCTTTGTTTTACGGCTCCTCACCTCCCGTGCACAAGTTTTTGTCTTTGAATTTTAACTCATCCCATGTATTTTGGTCTAAAATTGAAATTTTCTGTTTTAAAACTTTAAAAGTGATTTCTTTGTTTCTGTATGTTGGATATTTGTTGTTTTGATCTTGTTTTAATTATATAAAGACTGGTTGTTTTTCTAAATTGGTGTGGTGTCCATTTGTAGTCTTTTCACAGTGTTACAAAAGCTTTAGGCATTGCTTCTGAGATAGGCCTGACCGCTTGTGTCAAACTGCCCAGGGTGTGAGATGGGGTTATCTTGGGTGGGTAACTACCTTACCCTAACTAGAAGGAAGGATCCCCACTTGGACAGAGTGCAAGCCACTGCCAACTAGAGACCCTCATTTCTAACACAAAGGTAGACCAGTACAATGAAGAACATCAACACAATATAATTCACTAACCTGTAATGCAAAAAACACTGTACATTCATACATTGCACATCATCATAAGTTAAAGGAAAGAAAAAAAGGAAACACATTGAACTGTAATGGAATAATGTAGGAATTAATTTGATACATAAATATCAACGCTAATCAGAAAATCATTTTCATATTAATGCATCTCACCATACATTAGAAAAAACACTTAGTGAGGTAACAGATGAAGGAGGAACAAAATTAGTATATAAACAACAATGCTGATCAAATGATTATTGCAATAAAATGTTATGCAGTAGCAATACACTCACATTGAAGGGCCATTCTACCCCCTAGCAGCACGGTACTCTCCTGCTTAGTTTCAAAACCTGCCAAATAAACAGTGCCATAGAGTAACAGACCTGAGCAGTGGCGGTGCGTTCATTGGGGACATTGGGGCGTTGCCACACTAGCCATGGACGGCCGTCATGCTGCTCACGCTCGCATTTTATTTAAAAAACCTGACTGAATCTGACATCGCGCCAAGGAAGGGTGTGGGGGCGGGGCTGCGGCAGTGAGTAACAGCGCAGCAGAATGCAGAAATAGCGCAGCAGCTGCAGCAGGGTGTGCATGTCAAATTTAGGGCTAGTCATTTTAAGAACCGGACCCGCTCATGCACAAACGTAGTACTACCTTCCCCCTCCTCCCTATTTGTGAATCAAGTTCAAAAATGTGTATAGCGCACTACTCACCCAGAGGGTCTCAAGGCGCTTGAGGGAGGGGAGGTACTTTACTTATCGAATATCCAAGTTTTTAGTTGTTTTCTGAAGGAGAGGTGGTTCTGTGTAAGGCGGAGGTGGAAGGGGAGAGAATTCCAGGTCTTGGCCGCTAAGTAGGAGAAGGATCTTACCCCCATGGTGGATCTTTGGATGTGTGGAATTGCGGCGAGGGCTTGATTGGACGATCGTAGTTGGCGGGAGGGGGTGTAAAAGGACAGGCGCATGTTGAGGTATTCGGTCCTAGGTCGTAGAGGGCTTTGTGTGCGTGGGTGAGGAGACGGAACGTTATTCGTTTGTTGACGGGGAGCCAGTGGAGGTCTTTCAGGTGATCGGAGATGTGAGCTTGCGGGGGATGTCTAGGATGAGTCTGGCTGAGGCGTTTTGGATGCGTTGGAGTTTTTTCTGTATTTTGGCTGTGGTTCCGGCGTAAAGGGTGTTTCCGTAGTCCAGTCGGCTTGTGACCAGTGCATGGGTGACCGTCTTTCTTGTTTTGGTGGGGATTCAATGGAAGATTTTTTTGAGCATACGTAGGATGTTGAAGCATGATGATGAGACGGCGTTGACTTGTCTGGTCATTGAGAGGAAGGAGTCCAGGATGAATCCCAGGTTACGTGCGTGGTCCTTTGGTATGGGTGCGTTTCCCAGGGCCGGTGGCCATCATGATCGTCCCAGGCGGAGGGGGATGATCCTAAGATGAGGACTTCCGTTTTGTCCGAGTTCAGTTTTAAACGGCTGTTCTTCATCCACTCAGCTACTTCTTTCATCCCTTCATGTAGGTTGGTTTTGGGCGGTGTTTGGGTCTTTGGTGAGGGAGAGGATCAGCTGGGTGTTGTCTCCGTAGGAGATGATGTTGAGGTTGTGTTGGAGCGAGATGGATGCGAGGGGACTCATGTATACGTTGAAGAGGGTGGGACTGAGTGATGATCCTTGTGGTACGCCGCAGATGACTTTGGTGGCCTTTGATATGAAAGGGGGGAGGCGGACTCTCTGGGTTCTTCCGGCGAGGAACGAGATGATCCAGTCCAATGCTTTTCCTTGTATTCCGACATTGTTGAGGCGTTGTATAAGGGTGCTATGACAGACAGTGTTGAAGGCTGCAGAGAGGTCAAGTAGGATGAGGGCAGCTGTTTCTCCGTTGTCCAGTAGAGTTCGAATGTCGTCTGTTGCTGCGATGAGGGCGGTCTCGGTGCTGTGTTTGGCTCGGAAGCTGGACTGTGAAGGGTCGAGGGATTTGTTGGATTCGAGGAAGGCGGCGCGCTGACTGTTGACAGCTTTCTCAATGACTTTGGCAGGGAATGGGAGGAGCGAAATGGGGCGGTAGTTCTTAAGTTCAGTGGGGTCTGCTGTGGGTTTCTTCAGGAGGGCGCTGAGTTCGGCATGCTTCCAGTTTTCCGGGAAGGTAGCGGAGTTGAGGGAGCAGTTGATGGGCCACGGGTCTCATTATGGGCAGGCAAAAACCCTGCTCTTAGCCAATCCTGGCGCAGTAGCGCTGCTAATGCAGTGCCAGGATTGCCTGAGAGTACACCGCGCAGAATGCAGATGGTGCCGCCGCGCGTGGGTGGTGGTGGCTGCTCAGTGCTGCACTGAATGGTCAATCACACCGTGGCTTATGCGAAGCTTGCAGTCTATTGGCCATTTCCTCTATGGTATTGGCACGTCACTGCACCTGGCTCGCTAGTGCCTGTGCCACGACGAGTCAGAGAGAGTCACAAGACAAGAGTGTCCTGTAGAATAGACCTCGTGCCTGGCTCGCTGTCTGTAGTACTAGCACACACTTCCAAGTTCGTTCAATGTAAGTTTTTTTTTTACACAGTGGATCAGAGTGACTGTGTGTACAGCCAGGGGGCGTGGGGTGGGTGGCATGAATGATTGTAGTGTGTCTTGGGGGGGGGGGGGGTCAATTGTCTGGCGCTTATAAGCCTGCCTGCCTGCCTCATGCTTTCTTACGGAAACTTGGCTAAATCCTTCAAATCATCCCGCCATAAACATTGCTATTCCAGAGAACTACGAATGTATCCATCTGGACCGTGTAGGGAAAGTAGGTGGTGGAATAGCCATTGCTTTCAAAAATCATCTTAGTATATCCTGGATTTCCAATCAGATAGATGAGAGCCTAGAAATAGGCATTTTTAAGGTCACCAAATGCCCTACGGAAAGTTGGCTTGGAGCATTAGTCTACTGACCTCCTGGCCCAAAAGCAGACTTTGCGGATGCCTTAATAGATCAATGGTACTCCTTAGAACTAAGACAGGAAAATCCTCCTGCAAACAACTAGAGAGACGCTGGTGAGTGACAAAGTGTTCTCAAAGTAGACAAAAATGTAAACTAGCTCTAACTAGTTACCATCTAAATCTAAAGACGGCTAGACGGCTATATATCCTGAATCAAATTGAGAATGCCAGAAGTTCCTCCAAAGCCCTCTTTGGCATTGTTAGAAAATTTATATCGCCTGAATTGTGCAAACAAATGGCTGTAGAATCCCAGGAACTCTGTGATTCCCTATCCGCCTTCTTTCAGGAGAAAATCTCAATTATCTACTCCAATTTTTCCCCACAGGATAACACTCCCGCCCATCCCAAAAAGTCCTACAAGCAGGTTCACATGTTCTTTGGACAGTTTTGCTCCTGTCACACTTGAAGAAGTGATTAAAGCACTAAATGTGGCCAAATCAGGCTCCCCTGCTGATCACTGCCCCCCTAAAATTATGTCTCTTTTGTCCCACAGCTGTACACCAACTATTCAAAAAATGTTCAACCACTCCATTCAATCGGGCATAATCCCCACTTCCTGGAAGGAAGCGTTTGTTCGTCCAATCCTAAAAAAACCCTGGCTAACCCGCAGGAGCTCAGCAATTATCTGCCTATTTCCCTGCTCCCACTGCTGGCCAAAATGCTGGAAAGCATTGTAAATAGACAATTAAGCAGCTATCTTAAAACCAACAACATCTTGGATCCCTCGCAATTAGGCTTTCGCCCAGGTTTTATCACGGAGACCACCCTGTTAGCCGTTACGGACTCATTGAGGCTGACGGTGGATGCTGGGGGATCAGCCATACTGATTCTCCTTGACCTCTCCGCAGCCTTCGATACCATCTCCCATACCAGGCTTGCGGAGAGGTGAATGTCCTATGGCATCCAGGGTCGAGCCCTTAAATGGCTTAAAAACTTCCTAACGGACAGAGCCCAAATGGTTATCATGGGTCCTTTCCACTCAAATAAAACAACGTTGGACAAGGGTGTTCCACAATGCTCCTGGAAAGGGGCGACCACTCGGTCCCCCCGAACGTATGGTTGGGTGACCCGATCCCCCCGGGAAGCCATTTTGGGCGGGGGGCGTGGCTCGGCTGGTATGCGCGCCTTTTCCCGCCCAAGAGGGGTTGTCCTAGACACCTACACCCAAGACCACGCCCAGGAGGCGTACAGGAGGAGGGTACACGCCCTCCCTCTGAAGAATAAATAGAGGAGGAATCCGAAGAAGCATCCTCTTGTTCCTGTGCTCTGAAGGCTGCACCCACTCGTTGCTCGTGAGCCCTCGACGGAACAAGCAGCAATTTTGACCCACCCACCAGCCCCTTATGGCAATGTTTGTTTTAAATAAAGTTTTGCTGAGATAGGCCTTTTTTTTTTTTCTTTGTAGAACAGTAAAGGAATGTTTGAGTTAAGGTTGTGACTTCTGCCTGTAGGATAATGTTTTCTTGGTAGTAGTAAGCAGTCGATGACACATCAAGGCAATGTCAGAATTTTTTCTTCCTTAGTAGGTAAACAACTGTCGTATTTATTTTTGGTCGGGCGGTAAGGTCATGATCGGTGAGCAGTAATTTCAAGGTCCCTAGAGGGGGGCGCCACCCAGAATGGATGGGAGCGCCTGGGGGGAGGCGGCCATTGGCCCCTCCCACGGGGAGGCGGCACCCACTAAGGATGGGTCGCCTAGGGGGAGACGGCCATAGGCCTCTCCCAGGGGGGGAGGCGGCTAGATGCCCCTCCTACTAATTTCCCGGGGGCTGGATATCCGCGACGGCGGATAGAGAGTGTGGGGATGGGGGGGAGTCCACGCTGTCCTTCCTACAGATACCTCACACGGGAACTCGGACGACCTTTAAGATGGCGTCGAGTGGAAAGGGGGCCCCCACCACGACAAGGGAAGTTACAGTTGGCAATGAGGGTAGAGTCCTCTGCGCATGCGCCACTCACACCGTGAGGGCGAGAGTTTTGGTAGTAGGGATCTGACACCGGTTAAGACCTTGCCTTTGGCCCTTAATGCTAGGATGTACAATTTTAATTTAGAATGTATGCATTTGCAGGATGTTAGACTCGGCTAGGAAACCTTTGTATTAGAGATCTGTTAAGGTTAGCCAAAGAACATGTCTTCATCGAAATGTAATAAATGTAAAATTGTACATAATTATGAAACTTTTATTTAATGTTTTAATTTTGTTTCATATTTTAATAAATACGGCCGGGAGGGTGACTCCCTCCCGCCTTCCAAAAGTTCAAACCTGTGTCTGACTTCTCCCATCCTTGGGGATTGTGTTGAGAGGGGGTGGCGGGCATCCCGGCCATATGCCTCAGCTACTATTCACCATTGGCCCAAACCCAGAGGTTGACAGGCTGCGCTTCGCCAAGGGCATACTGGCAATATCCAACTGGTTGACCGACAACTGTCTCCAGTTGAACCCTGGTAAAACGGAAGTCATGCTGCTGGGAAAAGGCTGCTACCATCTGGACAAATGAATGGTGGCCTTCACAACTGGGTATTGCCCCCGTTCCAAAACAGAGTGTAAAAAACCTGGGAGTGAAACTAGATCACTCACTGTCAGTGAGGGATCATGTAGCAGCCACTATTGGTTCCTCCTACCATAGCCTTCACCTACCTCGGAAAATGTTCCCATATATCCCAACTGACCACCGTAGACCGCTGATTCAAGCGATGGTGATCAGCCGTTTGGATTATGGGAACGCCCTACTGGCCGAGGTTGGGACAACGCTCCTAAACAAACTTCAAGTCATCCAAAATACTGCTGCAAGAATGATCCTAAACATGCCTGCTGGCTCTCCGTCACTGCCTTTGTTAAAGTTTTTACACTGGTTGCTGGTAAAAATTTTATCCATCTTCAAAATTTGCTGTTTGTCTTTTACTGCTTTAAACGGCCAAGGCCCTCAATATTTACAAAAGAAACTGAACAGATATTCCCCTGGTCGTTTGCTGAGATCGGGGTCTGCGAGGCTGCTTCTGTCCGTCTCAATCGTCCAGGAGGTATGGCCTTCTGCTACCTCGCCCCTAAATACTGGAACAGTCTTCCCAAATTCCTTAGGGATATTCCACTATATATATCCTTCAGGAAACATCTAAAAGCCTTCTTGTACTAAATTTCAAATCAGCCCAGATGTTGCTATCAGTGATGTTTACTCTAGGCAGCGCTGAGATGCCTCAGGGTGATTCGAGCGCTATACAAGAGTGATTAACATAACATAACATACCATAACATAACATAACATAACATAACATAACATAACATAACATAACATAACATAACATAACATAACATAACAAACATAACATCTATGTATAAGCAGCATAGTATAAAGAAAGACACAAAGAACACAACGCTGCTACCTGTTGTTGACTGCAGTAAGGGCAAATCCTCACAGCTCCCTTGTCTTAGCTGGGTCCCACCCCCCTGACCTGCTGACACAGGTGTAGTGTAGATAGGGGTGTGCTCGCTACAGTGAATTATGACAATCATTTTACGCCCACCACTTTCATTTGTCACTGTCCGCCACTGGACCTGAGGGAAACGCAAATGCTGTAGAAAAAATCTAGGCTGGTCTGTACTGTCGAAATTGAGAAACTTCAAAAAGTAGCAAAATCAGATTTCTTCCAGGGCCCTCACAAAATGGGTACAAGATACACCGTCACAGGGCTAGGGAACTAAATCTGACAGGGAATAACAATTCGCTGACTATTGTTACCCTAATCTCAGCTTACATCTATTTATGAATTGTCTGTGTCAGCCACAAAGTCTTTTATGTCTCTTTTCATGAATGCTGGTAATACATCTGGGAATTTCATTATATATTTGTTTACATTTACCATGTATTTCGATACTCATGGCTTGAATCTATCTATGAATTGTGCTACCTATGGAGCATTTATGCCTTTTTATTCATTGTATTCATTTACATTGCAGTTGTATAACACTGTTCTCTCCTTGATGAACTTGATTGTCTAAATAAAGTATTATTAAACTTGTTAGTAAATTAAAACCATAGTAATTTAAACACATATGGGCCTGATCCACAAAGGGCCTTGACACTCTTGGCGGAGGCCCTGCAGTCCTGTGGAGTCTCCATACTCGAGGCAGCATCTCCGCAATGAGAATTCTCATTGCCGAGATTCACCCCAAGTGCGGAGCCTTGCCGTACCCCACATGAGTGCGGAGGCCCTTTGTGAATCAGGCCCATATATATTAAAAAAATCAGGCAATTAAAATATGCTCAACGAAGCACCTTTTCAAAACCTATTAATTCTTACATGAACAGGGCATATTTCTTGTCCTATAGTCCAGTAACACCATATTACATTTTGTAAACTTTACAGATCCACTTCAGAAATGTTCCTCATTCTAATTCAGCTACAAAAATAGTGTGCTCACTTGCGAAATAGCCATATCTAAGCTGAGAGGAGGAAGAAAAACGTACATTCTTTAGCTAAAGGAGGAGGATAGGCATATGACGCGAGCCAGGCTTTCACATTTGTAGTGACAAAAACAGCATTTGTTTATTTTTAAAAGGTTTTATAAAGCGATGGCTCCACCAGGGGTATCAGCGCACTTTACATTGGAATGACAAAAGTACATGGAATACAAAACAGCGGTGTCCAAAAGCAGCATTCAGACATGACAGACTTTGAGAACCACATTGAGTAATATAGCTTGACTTAATAAAAAATGCACAGAAGTAGCAATTTACAAAACAATGTTAATGTTAATGTTCATGTTATTGGGACTTATATAGCGCTTACTGTTACCCGGAGGTGTCCTGGCGCTGTGTGAAGGTCCTGACTGAAGATGACGTCAGTGTAGTTGTTAACCAGTTAACTTTGCAAAAATCCATGTTTTTAGTGCCTTCCAAAAAGGTAGAAGATTGTTCATGTTTCTCAGGTGGGGTGGGAGGGCATTCCATGCTTTAGCCGCATTGGCAACAAAGCTTCTGCCACCCCAGTTAGCCTTTTTTACCCGGGGCACAACCGCAAGCTTAGCATCAGATGACCGCAAAACTATTTTTGGTGGTGTTTTAGAAAGTCCGGCCCAGTTCCATGCAGGGCTCTAAAGACCAGACACAACGCCTTGAACTCAGAGCGCTTCCTGACCGAAAGCCAATGGAGTTTTTTTATTTTGTCTGTGATCGATTCAAACTTTGGTGTGCCTGTGAGAAGTCTGGCTGCAGCATTTTGAAGGATTTGTAATTTGTTCAGCTATCCTTTGTGGATCTTGAGATAAAGAGTATTGCAATAGTCCAATTTCTACATTATTAGCGCGGTGACCACCATTTGTTGCGCCTCTTTGGGTTAGAGTGGCATAATTTGTTTGCATGATCTAAGGATAAATTATGTTGAAGAAACCACTGTGTTCACTTGGTCCCTGAAGCTAAGTTTGTCATCTATCCACACTCCCAGGTTCGTCACCTTCCTAATCGGGGTGGGGAGCGGGCCTGACACTTCCGACCAGCAACTTGGGGTCCAGAAATTAGTATTGTTGCCGAACAGCATAACCTCCGTTTTTGTGGAGTTACGTTTTATGCAATTTTGGGTCATGCATTTGCCCATAGTGTTCATGCAGTTTTGCAACCTGGATGTGGTTTCCTGGATCATTCCTGGCATTATAGTCACCACAATTCGTGTGTTATCCACGTATGACGTCAGATTGAATCCAAAGGATTCAATTAGAGGAGCCAGTGATGACACATAAACATTGATGAGCGTCGGGCTAAGCGAGGACCCCCGTGGCACTCCACAGGGTAGAGAAAAGGACTCAGCTTCAAATTTGCCAAGGGCCGCCGTTTGTGTTCTGTCCGAGAGGAAGGATTTGAGCAGTTTCCAGGCCATGCCCTTGTTTCCTATCTTGTCCAGACGTTCCATCAGCACAGTATGATAGACTGTATCAAATGCTGCAGACAGATCCAACATGATCAGAACAGCATTTCCTCCCTGGTCCAGAATGATCCTAATTTCTTCTGTGGAATTGAGGAGCGCCGTTTCTGTGCTATGGCTCTCTCTGAAACCATATTGAGT
This sequence comes from Lissotriton vulgaris, assembly GCF_964263255.1. Lineage (NCBI taxonomy): Eukaryota > Metazoa > Chordata > Amphibia > Caudata > Salamandridae > Lissotriton > Lissotriton vulgaris. Next base: position 895,018,935 of record NC_141698.1, on the reverse strand, counting down.
TGGATTCAGCACTTAAGATATTTGCAGAAACTGCTTAAGTTGAAAGTTCATGTTCCTTTCAATGATTTTAGTCAGGAGTGGTAGTCTGAAAATTGGTCTGAAATTATTTAGATCATTTGCTTCCAGATTCGCTTTCTTTAACAGGGTAAAGATTGATGCCTTTTTCCATTCAAATGGAAAGTATCCTTCCTGGTACAAAGTGTTAATAATGGAAGTCAGTTTTCGTGACACCGGCTCAGCCACTAGTTTGACTAAGGCGGGCGGGCAGGGATCGTAGAGAAAGCCTGACATGACTTTAGCGAGGAGATTATGAGTGTCAGATTCTGTTTAAAATGTGAATTGGTCAAAAGTAGAGTCATCTTTTCTTTCTCTCAAGTGGCCATTTGTGCAGTTGATCAATGTTTTTAATATAGAATGTGAGAATGTTTGGAAAATGCCATTAACTTTGTCAAAAAAGAAATTGGCCACTTTATTACACAAGTCTTGGCTAGCAGGGTGGAAGGAGATTTTGAGTTTTAATATGGTGGCAGTGTCTGGTAGACACCGCAATCCATATTAGGATACATGCAGAGATTTGCCTCTCTGTGGCAGCAACAAGGCATGCGGTCCTTGACATTGGGTGCCTGTAGCGGGCCCCCAGGTATTTTGGGGGGTGGGGGGTGCACATGGGGGTACCTATGGTAACCCCTGCATTTGCATGTACAAAGTGGCAGGCACCGCGCCGTTCCTGTCACGTTGTGCATTCAAATGCACAACTTGCATTTTTAACCTTGCGGTGGGTGCTGCTGGCTGCACCACCCGCCACAATGTTAAAAATGTGGGATGCGCCCGCCAGTGTGGCCGACGCATCCAAATTGCAAATGCTGGACTGCCGCATGCGTTGCGGGAAGTCCCATTTCCCGGGGCTATGGTGGGCGTACAAAGTCAGCCCGCCATGCTAATCAGCCCCCTGGTTTGTATTCCAATGTATCCTTTTCCTTGTATTCTGTCCTCCAGTTTTTTTCTAGGTGCTTACAGGCCAATTTTTGGAGCCTGAGTTCCTGAGAATACCAAGGGGAGGAGGGTTTTGCTGCTTAGTATGGTGAAGAAGTTTTTTAGATGCTAGCTTATTTCCAGCAGCTTTAACCAGTTAGTGTATGATCTGGTAGCCTTGTCAAGATCTTTAGGGGTTGGGGTGAGAGTTGAGGTTAATAATTGCTGTAGTTCCCCTGCTTCTATTTCAGTCGTGAATAGAGTAAATTACAAATAATTACACAGTATGTAGGAGGTAGACTCATTTTTTGTAAATAAGGAAGGGTTGTGCGAGTGAGAGAAAGGGGGGAGGGGAAGTGTTCGGAAAAGGGTGATAGAGTGGAAGAAAAGGTGAAGATGGGTAGGGGAGAGGGTGAATAGGTGGGGTCGACACAGGAGGAGTGAAGAGAGGGGGAAGACGGGGTTTCAAGAAGGGGGAGAGTATAACAGGTATGGTAAAGGAAGGATTAAGGACCCCAATATTTGTTGAGCAGGTGCATTTTAAGGTTTTTTTTTAAACTGACGTATGAGGGGTTAAGTCATAGATATTTAGGGAGGGCATTCCAAATGCTGGGAGCCTTACCAGAGAAGTAGCGAGATTGCGCAGCTTTCTTTTTTAACAGAGGGGGACGAGGAGGAGAGAGTTGGTGCTTCTCATCGGTCGGGCACTGCCCGCTTTATTGAGTTTGTTTGAGGGGTAGAGCGGGGTCTTTTGATGAAGGGCTTTGTACGTAATGGAGGCTATTTTATAGGAGGATCTGCCTTCAATAGGAAGCTTTTTAGGGTCTTAAGAGCAGGCGAGATGTGGTCAGAGCTTTTGCAATCAGTTGTAAGCCTGGCCGCTAGGTTGAGAACAGATTTGAGGGGGGCATGGTGGACTTTGGGAGATCTGGAGAGTAGGGCGTTGCCATAGTCAATATTCAAGAGGACTAGAGATTGGACAACAGATTTGAACTCTTCCGGTTCAATGAAAGGTTTGACTTTTTTGAGATGTTGAAGCGTGAAAAGTGCTCCTTTTGCCGTGTTTTTAATTTGGGAATTGAGCGTTAACTTACTGTCAATGGTGATGCCAAGCGATTTTACTGATTCGGATAAGGCGAGCAAACAGTTTTGGGCATTAAGTCAGATCCATGTTTGGATGGGGAGTGGGTTATTTTTAGGAGAGAAAAGAATGATTTCAGTTTTGATTGGGTTGAACTTGAGATGATTTGAGTAGAACCAGATTTGTATATTAGCCAGGGCGGTGTTAAGGTGTAAGACATCTGAGTGGGATTTTATTTTATAGTATAGTTCGGTATCGTCTTCATACAGGTGGTAGTTAATATCTGCGTGTTTACATATGAGGGTAAGGGGTTCCATAAAAAAGTTGAATAGAGCAGGAGAGAGGATAGATCCTTGGGTGACACCAAGGGAGTCAGGAGTGCGGCTGGAGAGGCAGTTTTGATTTTGATTTGCTGGGTTCTGTGTTGGAAATAGGAGGTGAACCAGTTGAGGACTGTGCCATTAAGACTGAAACAAACTTTAAGTATATTGAGTAAGGTTAAATGGTTAACTGTATTGAATGCCGCAGAGAGGTCTAGGAGAATGAGTAGGCAGGTCTCACCATTATCCAGGGCGTGGTGGATTTCATCAACTATATTTAGCAATGCAGTTTCAGTGCTGCAACCTTTAAGGAAGCCAGATTGTAGAGGGTCGAGTAGGTTGTAAGTGTCAATGTGTTTATCCAATTAAATTAGGGCACATTTTCCACGGGCTTTCGAAAGAATGGGGAGGTTATAGAAGGGGCGGAAGTTATTAGGTCATAGGGATCAGCTTTAGGGTTTTTAGGAATGGGCGTGACCTGTCCGAGTTGGAGGGAGACAGGGACGCACCCAAAGGAAAGGGAGGAGTTGACGATTTTGGTCCTCTAAGGGACAATGATGTGCTTAAGGTCTTGGACGAGGGTAGACGGGAGGGGGTCTTTTGTGTGAGAGGATGGTTTTATTTTTGACAGGATGTTAAAGACTTCTAGTCCGGAAACAGAGTGGAAATTCTTGCAGGAGGCATTATTTTTTAGCTGTATTTTGTCAGGGTAGGTTTCAGGAGGGGTTATTGAAAGTTGGTGCGGGTGGAGGCAGGGGGCAAGATCTGGGGGGAGGGTGTTGGAGTAGTAACAAGGGTATATTGGGGTTGGGAGGGATCTGAGTTAAAATGAAGGATTGGTCAATTTCCGTTATTTTTTCAGAGAAAATGTTAGCGATTTCTTCACGTTTGTTGGTGGAGGCCGTCAAGTGGAGGGGGGAGGTTTACTTTCTAACAGTGTTGAACAGTTCTCTGGGTCCATTTTTGGCATGGGTGAGTTTTGAACGAAAGAAGGATGCCTTTCAAAGAAAATGTGTTTCTTGTAAGTAAATCTAGCGGTTATAGGAGGACGAGATTGGAGGGGAAAGGATGTTGTCTCCAAGTTCTTTCAGCCAGTCTGGGAGCATGTCTTTCATTGTTGAGGTCTGAGTTAAACCATGACTTGGAAGGGATATTTTTTTGAGTTTTTAGTTTGGGTGGTGCCAGTTGATCTAAAACCTCAGAGTCAGTTTTATTTTAGTGCTCAGTGGGCTCGTTTGCATTAAGTGAGGGCCGGTGCAATTAATTTGAGCTTGGAGTTTGGCCTCCAGTACACCAGGTGGGATAAGATTAAGGTTTCTGGTAGGAATTTTGGTTTTGTTGTTTTTAGGTGGGTGGGCGGGACTAAGGGAGAGATCATGAACAGTAGGAGGTGGTAGTCAGACCAATCGACGGGGATGATGTTGGATAGGGATGCCAAATCAGTGTTTGCAATGATGGCATCAAGAGTAGCCCCTTTAGAGTGGGCGGGGAATGGCAGAGTTGTTTGAGGTCATTAATCTCAAGAAAGTTATTGAGACGTTTGATAGTGGGGTCCTCATGCACGTTCCAGTGAAGGTTTAAGTCTCCTAGGAAGAGATTTTTAGAGCTGGAAAGTTACAATTGTATAAGAAGGTCAGATAGCACCTCAGCAAAGATGCTTGCCTTTCTTCATCTCTTTTGCACAGAGTGGTGTAGAAGTATTCCTTGAAGATGAAGATCTTGGACCCGAAAGAGGGGAGGCTGCAAGATCACCACAGGTGCAACCAAATGACACTGGTGAAGGAACATGTGTGAGGAGTGAGAACCATCAAAGGAATGACGAATGCCCAGGGAGTAGGAGACAATTAAAGTCAAGTGTGTCAGTTCAATGCATTTCACAAAACATTGTCGAAGAAGCAGAGTCTAGTGGTTTAAGTGATACAGAAGCACAACAGACAACAAGGAGATCTAAGATAGCAAGCATACCTTGTCACAGGTATTCAGCTCCAGAATGGATGTATTCTACAGACAGTGTGCCTAATCTGACAGCCTATTAACCAAATAAATCGAGACCAGAACCACTTGAACCTCTGTGATAAGCTGCATTTTCACAGCATATGATTCAAACCCTTGAAATAAAATAATAAAATCATAAATGAGCTTAATATTTGATATCTGATTCAAGGCAACAATAATTGATGCTCTGCACTATGAACTGTGTCTGAACTAAACTAATCAAAAATACTGTGATAAATTATAAAGAAAAATGACAATTGTTGTTTAAAGAAGAAAAACTAATAAAAATGATTAAGGAAAGTTCCCTAGGGCCAAGGTTATAGTAGAAGAGTAGGATTGACATTTCTAAAAAGAAGATGGAGTAGGGCTAGGAATGCCTCTTGAAGACTGATGTATAGAGTACCAACTACATGTGTTGGTCATTTTGCAGAAGTAGAAATCAATGCAGATTATTAAATCTGCCTGCTGCTATATTCTACTTAAAGTCCGAATGTAGATGGACATAGTTTTCCTTATCTAGGATAGATGTAGAATAGTGATTGTCATTATTCTAACAGTTATTATGTTAACATGTTATGTTAACATTCATAGTTCTATTAGTTGGTATGAATATCACCCCTCAGACAGAAACACTTACATCTATATATGTACATACGTCACCTACACATCCAGTAGACAAGAGAAAGTTAGAAGCTTCAATTATAGATGCTTCAAGGAGGGATTTCGCATTGAATGTTTATTCGGGATTAAGTCAAGATAAGACATATGCTTTAGTCACCAAGGATTGCTTTGTTTTTGCAGACTTACCTGCTTCAGCTAATGAGGATATAACCCACCATCATATTCCACTTACATATGCAGTTACATGTAGCATACTGCTTAATATATTTCATACACAGAGTAATTTTTTTATTTTTTTTATTTTTTATTGGCAGTATAAACAGGCGTAACGTACAGATTGGAAAAATACAGGCGTTTTTCACACAGTTGAGACAATTATGTTGCACCTTGATCAACACGTCTTGATTACAACATTTTCATTTCTTGTTGGATGTATACATTTTTAATAAAGGGGGCTAGTGGACCAGGCAGACCCAATCTGCATGCATAGTTACCATTTGTATGGAAACATAAGGCCGGTTTAATTGTCCACTGTCTCCTCTTCAGGCCCAGGAGTATCAGTATCCGCTAGCTGCAACCAATTCCCAAATGGGCCCCAAATATCCCTCGGCCTAGATGCATAAACGGAGTAATTTTGAATATTATTTTTCCAAGTATGATTTTACCCTTTCTGAAGTCCCATTTACCAAAAGAAATACGCCTCAATCACAGGCTAAGGAGATGGAGAAAGCTTGGTTTTTCTTTTGGGGTCCTACAAAGATAGACATTTAAAGCATATCAGTGAAATCTGACATGCTCAATGAAACCTTTAGAAAAGAAATGTATTCAAGCATTAGAGGAAAGGAGAGCTTACATATTTCATTAAGCAATAAAATAGGTAGATGTTTTGAAGAATGTATGGAAAGAAGAGGAAGATGAGTATAAAAAGAAAATGGTATATCTCAATAACTTCAGAACTAGACACAATGGGATAACTAGCTGGGAATTTGAAGTTGTTCTCGGAGGGCCTTTTTCATATAATAAATTGAGAAAAAACAGTTATTCTTAGAGTGGATATTTGTGGGCAGTATTCATTTTTCCAATTGCCCACTGATTGAAAGGGTGTTTGTTATTTACCTTTGTTGTTTCCTAAAATATATCATATCAATAGTTTAGATGCTTAAACAATGAAACCATCTCTCAGACAATAATGTAGTGCTAATTATGATACACAATTAGTGAGAGATATTTCTGGTGGTGAAGGTGCATCATTGCTGTTCATACATAACTAGATAAGAGTAAAATGATAGAAGAATTTGCAAGAAAATTTCCGACATAAAAACCTGTAATAGAAAACTTAGAAACAACTAGTGTGTTAGCTCCTACTATAAGTAGCTGAATTGGAAATACGGGTAGTGGATTTTTAGGGGTTATAATCAACATATCTTGATTATTGGCATTTAGGTAATATGCTGATTACTAAGCGTATTTGCTTCATATAAAGGGTTTTGATGTTATCCAACAAGAAAGAAAAAGGAAAATGAATTGTAATAGGAATGAAAGAAAGAAAGAGTAAGGCTTCCAAAGAGTTGAAGGAGATAAAACCTTAATGGATAAGGTAGATAATACAGCAAAGGAAGAGGATGCACCTTAAAGATTATTTTGTGATAAAGTGTGATGGCTGATCCAGCCATCAGATGGGAGATTTGATAGAGCGAATTTCCTCATTTGGAAATTAAACACATTTAAGTGAAACATGTAGATTTCTATGGTGAATAATAAATGAATAAGGAATGCAAATCTGTATTAAATAATCACACTTAGACATTAAAAAGCACATGAACGAATTAACATTTTGTTTTGACTTAAACGTTAGCCTGACTACTGATGCCATTTTAACTGCTGACTTTACACTTTAGGGTTAAAGGCCTTTTTCACATTAAACTGTTACCTTGCACACGTTATTCTTCTCTTCCACTGAAGAAGCCTTCTGTTATTTACTGAATAGATAATTGTTATGTATTAGACAACTGATAGTGAGGTTCTCACCACGAGGAGATGAGATGACAGAAAAAGCGACTCGTGGGAAGAACTATCTGAACCACAAGATGTGATCAGTAGAACATTTCAAGGACTGGATTCTGTGTTCTGTTGTGAAGAAATTAGAAACCTGGGTGTTTACCAGCTCCTAGACTTTGCAGAGGTTTGATTGGTTTGTATGAATTAGGAATTCAAGATTTGTTGCAAATAACGTTTTGGCAGAAATATATTGTGTTCACTTTACCTTGTTCATTGATGAACCTGGCTTTTATGTTATGTTATCTGGAATTTGTAGAGCGCACGGCTACTCCGAAGAGTGTCCCAGTGCTGGGAAAAAGACCACCATAACCCCTGACAGACAATCACCCCAAACACAGAACCGGAAAAGCCTAAAGCTGGAAAAGCCACGTCTTCAGATTCCTCCTAAAGGTCAGGAGGTCCAGGATCTGTCCCAATGCGGGGGGAGGCTGTTCCAGAGTCGAGATGCTACTTCTTGAAAAGATCTTCCCCCTACCCCATGAGAGCATGACTGTCAGAGTCAATATCAAGCACTTGGTAGAAGACCTTAATGAACACTGATGCATATAAGGCTGAAATCTTTCCCTAAGATATGGGGCCCTAATCTTATGGAAAGCTTTGAAGACCAGGACTAAGGCTTTGAAGTCAATACTCTTTCGCACTGGAAACCAATGAAGTACAGATAAGAGATGAGAGGCATGTGTTAAGAAGATGGCCCTGGCTGCCATTTTCGGAATAATCTGCAGACGGCCTAGTAGGTACTCTGGAAGTCCCAGATACAGAGAATTGGCATAATCCAGTCTCAATATCACTAGGGCCTGTTTTTTACGATGGGAGACTGGTAGTAGAGGGAGGAAGTTTTTCAGCATTTTTTTTTAGTGTCCCAAAACAAGTGCCTGCCACTGATTGCACTTGTGCCTTCATAGTGAGTGCAGAATCCAATTTGACCCCCTAGATATTTCACAATAGAGAGCTCAGACGACGGGGGGACATGTCTTGTGGCCACCAAGAGTGCCAGGCTTCGTGTGGACGAGGGTCAATGAAAACAATCTCTGATTTATCAGAGTTGCATTTTAGTTGGTTACAACTAAACCATGAGAAGACTTCAGAGAGGCAGTTCTTTATTTTGGTACCATTGAAGTAAAAACCCTTCTCGCACATGAACAACAGTTGAGTGTCGTCCGCGTATGACACTATTTTAGCGTCATGCTTCTTGGCGAGAAAGGCAAGAGGGGCCATGTACAAATTAAACCACGTGGGACTCAGAATCGGTCCCTGCAGAACCCCCACATTCAAGGGCGGGATGTCTGCCGAAAAAGTTGTTGCCCAGATTGTTTGAGAGTGGTTGCTGAGAAAAGATGTCAGCCATTTTATTACTGTGCCTCCAAACCGCCCCCATCAAGTCTTTGCAAAAGTCGCTTGTGGGGAACGGTATCAAAGGCCGCGGACAGGTCTCGCAGCACCAAAACCGTGTTACCCCCTCTATCTAACGTGGCTTTAATCATCTCAGCAACCTCTAACAAGGCAGTTTCAGTACTGAAATTGGTTCTAAAGCCAGATTGGGGTTTAAGAGAGCGTTGTCCTCTGCAAAGTTTGTGATAACTTCATTCATGTATTTCTCCAAGACTTTGGGAAAAAAAGGCAGGAGGGAGATAGGCCTGTAATTGCTGGTAACCTCAGGGTCTGCCGTAGATTTTTTTAAAAGAGGAAGGAGTTTGGCGTTTTTCCAAATTTGGGGCATAAGGCCCTCCTGCAAAGTGGTGTTTAAAATCGAATTAACAACCGAATTGATCAGTTCAGCTATGGATGACAAAACTTTGACTGGGCACAGGTCTGAGGGTGAACCAGACTTGAGGTTTTTTATAAAAGAGAGAGATTGATTGAGGCTTTCCTTCGGGAATTGCAAAAGACAGGAATCCATGCTGCAGCGAGGGGTGGATCACTAACTTCCTCCACCTCTAAGGGTTGGTCCGTGAAGGAGTCTTGAATACTATTTTGCCATGGAAGAAGCTGGCCATACACTTGGTCCAATCGCTAGTGGGGACAAAAGGGCGGCTGATAGATGAGGGAGATGAGAAACTGTTTACAATATTAAAAAGTTCACTACTTTTTTTTGCTGCCTGTTCAATTTTAGTGGCAAGGAAAGATATTTTCACCTCTCGAACTTTCTTATAGTGTTCTTTTGATGCTTGATTATAGATGGCTTTGTCTGAGGGACTATCGTGCCTTTGCCATACTCTTTCCAGATGTTTACACAAACTTTTGCTTTTTTTTAAAGTGTGCTTGAACCAGGGAGCAGAGACTCTGGTAATTTTAGCTACTTTCATAGTAGAGGGGGCAAGTTCCTTCACCTGCTGGTTTAGCCAATCCTCTAGTGAAAGTACATCCCGCTCGGGCTGGCCACTTAGATGGATAGGGCAATGGCGCAGAGCACTCTGTTTTGCCATCGGTGAGATCAGGTGAAAAGGTCTGACACTAATGCGGGAGAGAGATTTTCCCATAGGGCACGATTTGTCAAGTTCCTTGCTTATAATAAAATTTATCAGGTAATGGTCAGACCAGGTTAGATCAAGGGGTACCACAATTTCAATCCTCATAGAGGAAAAAACCTGGTCTAAGGTGTGCCCTTTATCGTGTGTGGGTAAATTAAGATACTGGGTTAGGTTATGAATGTCTAAAGATTCAAACAATTTTATAGTTTCTGGATCTAGAGCATTATCCATATGGAAATTGATATCGCCCAGAACCAGGCATTGACTATGATTGGCAGCAGTAAATGCAGACACCTGGCCGATAGACTCTAGGAATTTCCCTGCCGGGCAAGGAGGGCGGTAAATCAAGCCCCGCGCGATGGACTTATGTGCCGAAACGGTCAGAAGGAAGCCCAAGCTCTCCGCACCTTACAGATCTGGCAACAGTAGGGAAATACAGCTAAGGGAGCTCCTAAAAATGAAGGCTTATCTGTCCCCCATGTCCGTAGTACAATTTTTCCTTATAATCAGGTACGAGGGGGGATGGCATTGGCGATGATAGGATTGGAGGCTTCAGTCAGCCATGTTTCTGTCAAAAACACCAGGTCTGGGTTGAGATACACTAGTACATCGTATAATTGAAGATCATGTTTTTATACGGAGCATGTGTTTAATAGAAAAGCTTTTAAATGTTTACCAGCATACTCCTGCGAAGACCTATGTGTGCAGAGGACAGGTGTGACATCAAGGTGAAACTACTCAGCTGCAATCTTTGCAGTCGGGAGAGGGCTTACTCCCAGGAACATAATAGTGAGGTCTACACGGCAGGCGCCTGCCAATATCAAGAAGGCGCTGTATCCTGTACCTGATCTTAGGACGCTGTTCTGGTGACAAACTGGCAGCATTTCTGGCCCCGGCCACCTTCAGGATGCTGAGGGGCACAGACGTGCTTGCCTTTGGCGCGCCTGCTGCGCGCTCGCGCAGAGTCGCGCTTTAAGGAGGCCAGCGTGAGGGCAGCATGTAACAACTAGACCACACCGTCTAGAAAAGATGGTGGTGACGGTCAGAAACTGCATCAAAACTCAGGGTTCAATTGGCCCTCCCGCTCCAGTAAGTCACAATAGATTAAAATTCCCACACAGCTAAATCACAGAGAGATCAAAAGGTTTTTTTAAAGATTCTTGCAGTTTTTAAAACAATTCAAGGCATAAAATGAAGGCAAAGAGATTAGCAACAAAGTTCAGCAAGACAGACCGCTGATCTGTCAACTTCGGGGTCTGTCGCGCTCGCACAGGGTCCCGCTTCAATGAGGCCAGCGTGAAGGCTGCGTGTAACAACTAGACCGCACCCTCTAGAAAAGATGGTAGTGACGGTCGGAAACTGCACCAAAACTCAGGGTTCGATGTTTATGTTAGATTACGGGATATTCTTTATGGATTACACTTAATGTATTTTCTATATTTGATTTGTAATTATCACTAATATAGTATGTTAACTTGTTTCAAAATACAGACTAATAGATTATTTCGATCTGTAATAATGATGACCAAATTAAATACTTACTAAATGAATAAAACAATTTGAATTAATTTGTTAATAAAACCAATTAACTCAAAACAACTCTCTTTATTGATTCTTGTGAAGCCCCAAAGAGACTACACAGTTCATGTACCAGTTCCTGAATGTATATCCTGATGCTTCTCAGTTTGGTCAGCAGTTCCTGCCTGCACACAACTTAAGTCATCAAGAAGGGACAAGGGGAACCCATTAGATCGCTCGGGACCATGGGTGACAAGTATTTATCAAAACAACAAGTGGTCCTGAGCATACAAGAATGAGGAAAACAATTGATATATATAGATCACAATGGAGTTCTATATGGTTCAGTATTCCTAGACCAGCCGGCCAGGGAATATTTATTGGTTCAATAAGTTTAAGATCTCAAGAGTACAGCAATTAACCCAAGAAATAAGGGTTAAATTGGGACACAGTCCTGTGCCATGCAAGGAGGAGAGGGTAAGAGAATAAAGGTAAGAGAGGAAAAATTATCAGGCAAACAGAGTGAGCTTGCAGGTCACTGATATTAGTTATACATTAGCAGGGTATCCTGGAGTCATTCATACAAACAATAGTATTGAGGAAGTACATGTATGAATTACTCTATGGTCGACGTTTCGATCCCCAGCTCAGGCATCACGGGATCATCATCAGGACAAGAAAATAGTTTTGCCTGAACAAAGTCATTTACAACACCCTGTCGGTTGTTTGAAGAGGGATTAACTTCAGATGGGAAGGTCCTTTCTGGGTACCACACGCGATTCGTTCTCAGCGGGTGAACCGCTCCTAGGGATGCGGTTGGGTTGAGGATTCTGTTTGGGCGCTGGTTTTAATATAAGAGTGAAGCCCAACCTTTTGGATTGCGAGATAATGCAACACAAAAATAGCGGGTCTTGCAATTGGTCAGTCAGGGACATCTGATCCCATGCGCTTATCTTGCGTCGTTGATGAGAGGTAATGGTGGTTTGTTTCAGTAACTGTGACTGCAATATGGTAAAACAGGTCGGAGCACAAGTTTTCTCGCTAGCCTCGGTAGCGTACGAGGCAGGATCGCCGCCCTCCAGCGTCTTAGGAGATCGCCGTGTGAGGGGGTGCGGCCAGACGAATAACTGGTCCGCGTTGGGAGCAAACAAGTCTCCGAAGGCACCGGTCACTGGAGCTGCTCTCACTGCAAGCGTTCCAGTGAGAGCAGCTCCAGTGACCGGTGCCTTCGGATCTCATTCTATTGATCATAGAAGAACTGGCTCTAATATTAGAAGAACTTACACTTGAAATAGAACAAACCAAAATAGAAATTTCCAAATTAAGCACACCGGAAGAATTAACTGCCACATTAGAAGATATAAATACCCAACTGATAAAACACACCCAAGAAATCAATGAACGCAAGCTACGCAAGTATAAGCGGGACACTTTGGATTACAAATTACAAGAGGTCTATACATGGGCAGAAGTATATGCAAGAAAAAGACAATCCAAAGGATATACTTCTCATACTGATACTTCTTCTACAGATAGCGAAAGTACGACTCTAACAAAAAGCAAACCACAAAAAACAGCACAGCCAACAGAACAAGCAACCACATCGACAGCGGTACCTTTTTTAGAGGAAGGCCGGATAGAAACAGAAGACTCCGGAGGGGACGCAGAAAAAGAAACAGGTCTCAACCAACCGCAGACACGATCTACACTAACCAAGAAAGAGAAGAAGAAACAACAACAGATCAGCAAAGCCTAGTGTTGAACATATCAGACTACACCTTCAGCAAAATTCAAATAGCGACATTACAAAAAGGATTATCTTTTGTCCCAACAGCCCACACTAATACTCTAGAGTTGGAAGTAAGCCTATTCAAACTTACCAGAAAACTGCGTCTCAGACATTTCTTTGAAAACATCGTGGAAAAACAGCCCACAATGGAAACAGATGAATTAAGAGGACTAAAAACTAGAAGCACATATATGCCCCCCATAAGCCACAAAACAATAGACTTGTATGAACAACTGTGCAGCAAGGACCTAAAACAACTAAACACCAAACAAAAACCGCACAGAATGAACATCACCAAGAAAGAATTTGGAATCCTCAAATCGATAGCTGGGAATCAAAAGGTCATATGCCAAAAGGCAGACAAAGGAGGTGCTAATGTTATCCTCAATAAAACGTACTATCAGGAGACTATGTCAGAACATCTTAGAGATCTGAACTTATATATGGAGATTGAAACCAACCCCACAACGGAAATTAAAAAAGTTTTACAGAGCATAGTTCAGAAAGCACTTGACCAAGGAACGATCACGGAAAAAACACTGAAATACCTAACGCAAGAACACCAAAGAACTCCAACGATGTACTTAGTTCCTAAAGTTCACAAAGACTTATGGAAACCTCCATGCAGACCAATTGTGTCCACCAAACAAAGCATACATGAACCAGTAGGGAAATACTTGGATAGATACCTACAACCACTAGTCTTGAAAACCAGATCCTACCTAAAAGACACCACAGACTTCCTCTTAAAATTATCTTCCATCCAACCAGAAGAAAGCATGATCATGGTAACAGTCGATGTCAAAGCCTTATACACCTCGATACCACATCAGCAAGGCTTGGAAGCTATTGAAAGCGCCCTCCTAGAAAGTGATTACCCACAAGAACTACAAGTATTTCTTTTAGAACTAATGCAGTTTACTTTACAAAACAGTTATTTTGAAGAAAACAAGAAATGGTTCATGCAGCAAAGCGGAACATCTATGGGAAATTGCGCCGCCCCGGCGTACGCAAATTTGTTCATGGCAGCATTTGAGGAAGCACATGTATTTCAAGACACGATTTGGACCAACAACATAGTCATGTATGTAAGATTCATAGATGATATTTTTTTGATATGGAAAGGCTCCCAGAATCAACTGGAACATCAATTACAGACAATGGATTCGAAAATAGACCAAATTGGATTTACATGGAACATCCAAGAAACTACAATTCAATATCTCGATGTTGAAATAACCAAAGAAGCGGATAAATTTTCAACAAACTTATACCGCAAACAAACAGACAGAAATAACCTGTTGTTATTCAACAGCCACCCTCCCCCAGCACTCAAAAAACATCTTCCATATTCCCAAATGCTACGGGTAAAGAGAGTGGTCTCAGAGGCCCCAAAATGCAGAGAGCAAATGAATGAAATGAAACAAAGATTCATTGAAAGAGGGTACCCTCCAGACATCACCCAAACGGCACTAATACGAGCCCAACAGAAATCCAGACAAGAGTTATTAGTTCGGAAAACACCAGTATCTAGCAACCGGATTACATGCGTGAGCAAATTCTCTACAGTTAGCACCCAATTCAAACAGATCATTAAGAAGCATTGGCCAATGCTCTCAATGGAACCAGACTTTAAAGGAATTTTTTCAGAGGAACCAATCTTTGCACATACTCGAGCAAAAAATTTAGCAGATTTCTTAAAACCACAGGATGAAAAACAAATCGCCACAACATTCCGGGGTACAATCCCGTGTTATAATTGTAACACGTGCAACAACATCATCAAAGGATCAAGTATAACACACCCACAAAAGGGTTACCCCATAACATTAAAAGTGAATGCAACATGCGACTCAAGTAACCTAATTTATATGATCAAATGTCCTTGTGGAGACGTTTACGTAGGACACACGGAACGCAAACTGAAAGTTCGCATAAACGAACACAAAAGCACAATTAGACTCAAATCAAAGAAAACTAGTGTGGCGGAACATTTCACGCAGATGCAACACAATGTCAGTCAACTACGAGTATGTGTATTGGAAACACTGCCTAGAATGGAAGGTTCCATGAACAAAAATAAACTGTTGAAACAAGAGAATTACTGGATTTACAATCTGGGAAGTTTAAAGCCCGGAGGACTCAATGAAAGAACAGAATTCCTTTGTTATTTATAACCCTTGAAGTTAATCGGTAACAGCATAACACAAATAACATAATTGTCATAGTAATAACCATTGAGCATAACCTCATCAGTTTTTACTAATACTGTGCAAGCGCATTAGCAGCCTACATACATAGTGGTAACGTGTACTGGTATAGATCCCCTAGTACAGAAAACAATAAAGTTAACGTGATAACGAACATCCTAAAAAAATGGGTCAGCGGGAGCCTAATAGAGCGCAGGCGCAAGGGGCGTAACTCTGGAAGGGAGCAGAACCTGTCCGTAGAGGAATGGCGCGAGGAACAGAAACGCCGTGGTAAGCCGACTAGCAACCAACTTAGACAGTTTAAAGCGCGTAATACACGAATGCTACCCTCTTTCATACCCGAGTTAGCAACAGTTAACGTATAAATCTTGTCAACGCGTACGCGTTTAGAAATTATTGTTGCCAGCGCGTAACGCGAGGCTTGTAGTTTCATTTGTAAAACCCGCTCCATAGACGGCAGTAAACAAAGGCATAAACCGAGCTCAGTGCAGGTAACTGATTTAGGAAGCGGAGTAAGATTTAGTTATACCCACCTTTTTATAATCTCAAAGCCCCAATAGAAATGAGAGGTTCTCATGGAATTGAAATAGAAAGTCCGCTGATGAAATCAAAATGAAATTTAAGTAAAATTGAAAGAGTTAAGTTAAATAATGATGCAATATATTGTATAGCACGTAAAATTGAAAATGTATTTTTTTTAATTTGTAGATTTATTATTTCCCTGATGAAGGCAGACCACACTGCCGAAATGCATTGGATTTTCATGTGAAATAACGGAAAATAGTACTTTGGAAAAGAAAATAATTTCATGAAGAATAAATGAAATATTCAGAACCAATGGAATAATTGTTTTATTTAGAAATACACGTTAAGAAAAATTTGGTACCTGAGTAACAGGCAAACCTAGAGCTGATTCAGCACACATCGGTGCCCGGGGGGTCAGCTATACCCAACTAGGTATAGCTGCTATCGGAGTTCACAACTTAAGTGTGCCAGTTCCTGCCTGCTCACAACATCGCGCTTCTTCCTACCTGCCTCTACTTGCCATGGAAGGCCCTACCTGTTTCCATGTGGAAGAGCGTCAAGGGCTACTACTGCTTACAGTACACAGACGTGTGAGTCGAGAGCTCCGTACGGGCCTGCACTTTTATCCTGATTACTACTGATTTGGCCCGACCCAGGGGCGTGCTGTGGGCCTTGAAAGCGTCCCAGAATATTCCTGGGTGCCTCCGGATGTCTTATATGCTGTGGAAATCGACTTAATTCACAGTGAAGTACTGGCGTGAATGGAGCAAGATGGCACCATAGAACTTCGCAACCCTGCTGGAGGAGGTGAGGAGTAACACTTGAACGTTCACGGATGGCCCCTGGGCCCTAGTGGGGAGACATGCTACCTTGGTGGTCCAGATTGCCTTGTGTCCCTGAACTGGAGCTGAATGTGCGGAGGATCGCTCCAGGAGGCATACCCATGAGTTGGAGCCCCGCGCGGCTTCCCGGCGGCCGAGTGTGCCTGGGCTTATCTGGGGAGCTTTGAGGCGGGTCGCTTTGTAGAGCCGGCCGGCAGTTGTGTGTTTTGCGGCACTTCAACAATGCATATCTGCTGTACTATCCCTCCCCTTGAATACTGCTAACTACGGGACCTTTGAGGACTATTTACTTACTCTGTTGATCTGGCATCATCTTACTGTCCTGGGACGCCCCTCTGGTGCCGTTGCTGTGCTGGTTGCCGTTGGGGGAAGCCTTGGCCCTGGCTCCGCTGACCGGAGACTTCCCATAGTGTAGTCCCTCTTTTCTGATGGCAACGAGGCAGAGCAACCTAGCTGCAGAGAGTGTCGAGTCCTTCTTAGGATGGCGGCTTGAGTTGCCTGTGGGGACCACTGTGGTCGGACATTGGCACACAGAATTGACAGGACCCTCAAAGAGGCACTGGAGGTGTTTATCTGAATGGTGTGGGCGAAGCACACATGCCGAGGCATTGTGAAAAATAATTTTAATTAAAAACTGTGTGCTTCATGTCCTGGATGGCAAAGCTTCTTGAATCACCTGTGCTAGGTTTTTACCTTGGTGATGGGGCAAACTCATGGCCTCAGAGAGAAAACAGTCTGTCCCCCTAACTGATGCTGGCTGTTCCCATTTAGTACTCTCTCTTTCTTTGTCTACTTCCTTTACTCCTATCCCCTCTCACCTGAATCTCTCCCCTTGCCTGCTACACCGCCTAGACCTTTTCTGCCTTTTGACTAAGCACTCCTTCTCCTCTTGTTGGGGAAAGATCCAATATTTATACTTTGGAGTCTCAGTGAACCCGCTGAGAGAGTCCACAGCACCAAGGGAGACACTCACAGTAGAGGTATGGTATGGGACCCCTTGCCAAAGCACTCCCCCTCCCCTTTTTGGGGAAGGATTCAGTATGTAGACCTTGGAGTCTCAGAGACCCCTCTGAGAGAGTCCACTGCATATAGAGAGCCTCTCGTAACAGAGATAGGGAAATGATACCACTTCCCCTGGGATCACAGCTTACTGGACTTTGGACGCATCTTTGACTCGTCTACCGGTTTTTGTCCCTGTCACCCTCCCCCTCCTCTTTCCATGCTGTGTCTCTCACCCTCCCCTCCTGTTTCCCTCCTCCATTCTCTGTCTACTTACCCTGCTCCTACCCCCTCCCCTGAATCTCTCCCCTTGCCTGCTTTTTCCCTTACGTATATGTCCTTTTTGTTTGCCTCGACCTTACATGTAACTATGTTTGCCAAGCTCTAATAACTGTGTAAACCTTTTTAACGATGTAACCTGCAACTATGGTCTGATACTCATGTAAAGCACGCTGATACCTCCGGGTCTAGCCAGCGCTATATAAAACCTATAAAATAAAATAAATAAAAATAAATGGTGTTTAATGTAAATGATTACTCCTTAACATTTCTCATTGTCAATGAACAAAGGTCTATAGACCAATGGCGGGGGTTATTTAATGATTATAATAGAATCCATGCTCCTGCACCCTTTAAAAAAAATATTTTGCCACAGATTCAGGGATCTTCTGTGAAAATGCAACAAGTTTTGAAAAAACGTTCTTGGCCCAAAGGGGATTCCTCTGCGACCCCTGCACCAGGTCGAGGCACTCAGGGTATCCCTACTCTGCCCCCTTATTCTTTATTTTTAAAAATTTTCTAGGACTCAAAAAGAGTCTTTAATTCTAAGATGGCTGCCTCCTCATCGTTGTTGATGTGGTAGAAGCTAAATATCAGCTTGAGATCTGTTGGGTCTGAGGATCCTCTGCGGCCTGAAATATACATTAATTGTACTAATCCTACTGAGACGATTTAGACCAAATCTCCAAAAGCACGCTTTCTGTACCAAGATCTGGCTTTCTGCCAGACTTGGTGTAAATCAGTTTTTGCTGTATTGCTGTTCAATGTCATTTGAAAAAATAATTGAGGAAAACATTTATTGGGACCCCCTCTTTTTCCTGGCCCCTCGCTTAACAAAGCACCCCAAACCTTCCCAAGAAGGAGCTAAGGTTGGGGAGCCTTTTAATGGAAAGTTTTGTGAAGATTTGTCAAATGAAGCCAGAGTTATTGGGAAAATAAAAAATGCTTTTCCTATGGAAATGCAGACCTAACTGTAACTACCCAGTGATGACTGCCACTGGGTAATCTATATATTTTCTCTGAAAAGACAATGGTTAAAGTAACGTTATAGTTAAATGTGATAAAAAGGTCAATTTTGCTGGATAAAAACCTATCATATCATATCATAAAACATGTCAGAAGAGATGTAATATGTAAGGTCATAAGCAGTGCATGTCCGGGCGCACGTTATACTTAGCTCTGCTAACTATAACTGGTAAAGTTCTGTGTTTTTTTAGTTCACAATGTTAATGTTGTCACTGGCGTATTCACCTAAAGATAATGTTACTTCACCTTTGTTTTGTTCAGTGAAATTCTAGTTTTTTTTTAACATAAAGTAATATTTTATTACCATACAAAAAGCTAAGCCCTTGCCGCTCACGGCAAGGCCCTGCAGCAAACCCCACACAGGCAGACAACCCCATGCTGCACACGGCCTTTGGTCATGCACAGCAGGGGATTGGCAACAGGGCCTGGCATGGCCAAACCAACCGGAGGCAACCAACACCCCTGCATGTAGCCTACCTAACCCTGCACATGGTGTTTTGTCGCATACAGTATGAGGTTGGCCGTACGACGTGGTCTTGCAGCCCAGCCCAGTTTCCTACACTCCTCAAGCACCAATGTGGGATTAGTCAACCCCACGCCAGACACAGCATTTGCTCATGTGTGGTTCACCCGAGGGCCTGCATTGCAGTCAAGGTTCTGCTTCCAATTCCCTGCAGGCAGCCAACCCCACGCTGAGCACAATCTTTAATAATGCATAGTGGCGGGTTGATCACAGGGCTTGGCCGGCAGCCAGGCCCTGAGGCCAAACCCTGATTAGGTTACCAACCCCACACCACAGACTGCTTTTACTGTGTGCAGTGTAGGGTTGGCCTTTGGGACCCCAAATCACCATCTCATGGGGCTAAAACATATATGCTAAGGGGAAAGGGTGTGCAGCCTCCTTCCTGACCCTAAATTGGCCCCAAGAACCCCACCCATGGGGCCAAATACAATTAGAGAGAAGGGTGTGTTGCTAGAAAAATGTGAGGAGACCACTCAGCCTCCGTCCCAAACCTTCTTGGCCCATGGGGACCTCATCAACGGCCCAAAATCTAATGGTAGGGGTTGTGTAGTCCCCGCCCCAAACCTTATTAAGCCCTGGGGACCACATCACCTGCGGCAAAATATGATTAAAAAAGAGAGGGGTCCACACAGTCCCTCTCCCCGAGCCTCATTAGGCCCTGGAGACCCCATCCCTCAAGGCCTTATGCATTTTAAGGGGAGAGGGGCCACATGGCTCCTTTCCATGAGCCTCATTAGGCAAATATTTTTTTTAAAAGGGGAGGGGGTGTCTGGTCCCCCTCCCCGAGTCTCATTAGGCACTGGGGACCCCATCTCCCAGGGCCCAATGTTTTTTAAAGTGGAGGAGGCCACGTGGACCCCATTCCCGAGGCACTTTTTTATTGAAGGGGAGGCAGGCAACATGGACCCCCTCTCTGAGCCTTATTAGACCCTTCAGACCAATCTCACAGGGACTTTTTTTTCAGGTAGGGAGTCTGCAAGTGCCCCCTTCCCCAAGCCTATTCTGGCCCTTGGGACCCCAATGCCTCGGGTCCACATTATTGAGTGGGTACCCACCTAAGGCACCCACCATGCACAATGTTGGGTGCCACGGTGGGAGCCACCGGGCTCCTACAGTCCCTACCGACTCTCCACATGCAGCGGGAGCTGGCATGGCTCCTGTCCAGAGGGAGCTGCTGGTTATGCTGTCCCCTCCAGGAGGGATCAATCTATTGATCTGTTTGCCTGCCAGCACCAATGCAGGTTGGGAAACAGATCACAAGGCTGCTCCCAGCTGGCTGTAGCATTTTTAAAGCTCCCACCTGCTGGGAGCAGACTTATAGATATATACTTATATATATTGCCTATTGGTGGCGTCACTTGGTGGTTATAGTTTGATGTTGCAGAGGCCATTTTAGTACTCATGCCCTAAAAAATACATAAATAAAAACATATAGGGGGGCAAGGCAGATATACCCTGATTCCCTTGAGCTGGTGGGGGGTCTTAGAGGGATACCCGCCTGGTGCCAAAAAGCATTTTTTTAAACAGTAGCAGAGGAGCCACAGCACCATTGAAAAATATCCAGTGGGCTCCCACCCTTTTCATTTTGTATCCCTGAGGTGGGCCAGGTCCCGGGGGGTCACAAAATGAAATTTAAAAAGGAAGGGGTGCACCCCTCAGCCAGAGCCATTAAAGGGCCCGAGACCCATAAGCCAGGGCAGATCAAATTATTTTGGGGAGAGGGTGTAGGCCACCCTCTCTGAGCCATTAAATGGTCCTAGAGAAAAAATCCCTGGGTGCCCAATGTGTCATTTGTGAAAGGGGTGTAGGGCCCCCTTGCCAGTCTATAATACAGCCCCCCCCCGAAAAGAGCCAGTGTCCACGGGACCCCATCCCCAGGAAACTGACTTATTCCCTACCTGGGAGAGTGTGGACAGGAAATATACATCTAATTCCCTGCCCGCTCTCTCCTGGGCAGGAAACACAGCTTTTCTGCCGACTGGTGGGAGCAGAAACAGAAGCTGCTCCAATTAGGCATGATCAAACCAATGTAGTGAGCTTAGTTTTAAAAACCCACAAAAAGAGTGGTTAGCTCCTGCGCCGGCCGATGGAATGGGGTTACTTGCAGGCAGACAGCGGTACGGCGGGGGCCCAATATCAAATCAAGCTTTGGATGTCCCAAACACCATCATATAAAAGAAAATGAAATAAAAGGGCTGAAAATGATTATAAAAAATGCATGATTGGAGCCACTAATGTATTATTCACTGCCCCAGACAAAGAGCACCTCATAATGCCCTGCAAGGGCTTTTAATTGATATTGATATTATTGGTCCTGGTGGTGCCTTTAGAAGGGGCAGGGGTACTACCAGACATTTATTTAAATCTTGTGGTGGGGGCTGCAGAGAAAACAGCAGAGCCCATAAAAAACATTAAAGTATGTTGCAGTAGGTCCTCTTGGCATCCATGACCCCAGGAGACTGTTCCATTATTTTTAAAGCACTCTGAGCTAGAGATGTATGCTCTTGAGCTGGAGCACTGTGAATTCATGTGGTTTGTCCTATGGCTGCACTCTGTGGACGATGAAAAAGCCTTACATCGTTATGAATGCCGTCAAAGCCTTTGAACAATTGTGAGGATGAATCTGGTGATAGAAATACTTGTGATCCAATTTTGAAAAGAACTTTCCCCTCTTAGCCGTAAAATTATTTCATTTATATTCAGCAGGGAGAATTGTCTGTAACAATGCTTTGATTAAGACTTCTCAAGTCCACACAGAACCTCAATTTCCCATCGTCCTTCTCCATGATGACCACTAGGGAAATCCAATTAGATGTTTTAAAATATCATCCAGCAATTATTTTACTTTTTCCCTCACTAAAATGGGCACTCTTATAACCGTATGCTATGTGGGCACAGCCCCCTGCTTAAACTTTATCTCATGTACATACCCTTCCAACTCTCCCATCTCCTCTTTCAACACGTTCAGCTCCATCCAGAATGTCTTCAACCCCCTTGGTTGCTTCAGGTTTCTCCAATACTACCCTATTTAAACATATGGGGAAACATAAAGGAGTGACCTCTGCCTTCATAAAACCCTTAAACTCCATCTATTCTCACAAACCCTCTCTCACAATCTTCAAATTAAATGTCAATCCCATTTATCTAATTCTTATACAGCTACTGAATGGGAACAGATACTAGAGGGTTTACATAAAGGACTTTGTGAAGCAAGGCTTACATTTTGTATATTTAAAATTATCCATGACTGGCGTTTGCCACTGGTTAAACTGCATAAGGCTGGTTTACTTTCACACGCCGATTGTTGGAGGTGTTCTACCTCTGGTTGTAATACAACTCATATCATTTGTGAATGCCCAAACATAAAGCCTTTTTGGACCTTTGTTGGTAAAACCTTACATTCCACAATGCCCCTACTTCTACCATTTAAACCCGCCAACATTATCTTACATGATTTACGTCATTCTCCAAAGCTCTCTAAACCACAAACCCGTCTCTTCCATACTGTGTTGGCCACAGCAAAAATGTGTGTTCTGCACCATTGGAAGTCATCATCCCCACCATCACAGGAGGAATGGTTAGTGGCAATGATGCAGACGGCTTTACATGAACGTACGATATATAACCTCCAGGGTCAAGCTTATATTTTTCTCCAGACATGGTCTCCTCCCCTTTCTAAAAAAAACTGAAGTTGATGACACAGGTAACTCCTCTGCTTCACCTAATACACACACTCAAGCAGACTAATTAATTATTTTACACCTGTATAATTTAAGGGGCTGCTTACGATGGTGGGTGGACCGTAATGGAGCGCGGGACCGCACGCCGATGCTGCGGTGGTAACCCTCCCTGCACATTAGGATGCGCCCGCCATACTGGCGGGCGCATCCTGTGCCTTTTCCATTGCAGCTGGATCTGCTGGCTGCAGACCCGCCCGCAATGGAAAAAGACTGTACAGCATTGCCATGCACTACATGGCAGGCACCACGTGGTGCCTGTCCCATAGTGCAAGGCAGTGAGGAAGGGTACCATAGGTACCCCGCCCGGGTGCACCCTCTTTCAACCTACGGGCCCGCAACGGGCTCCCAAAGTGTGAGCCTTACTACGGCGGCGACACGCCACCCTATGCAGGCACTTTTTCCACCGGTCGACCGGCAAAAATGCGGCGGACGGTCTTTCTGTCTGCCGCAGACCCTCCAGCCATCATAATACGGAGGGGGATCTTTGCTGTGTGGATGGCGATCCGCCCGCCATCCTAATGGGCCCCTGAGTTCATTCCATCTCCACTTGCTTTATCTCTTCCATTTTACCATATACCTTTACCATTATTTTCCCTTCCCTTCTTCCTCCACTCTTTCCTTACTCTGGCCCCACTTCTCCACATTATTCTTCAAATTTACTATCTTCCTTTTATCTTCTACTTCTTCTCTTCCTTTCTTACATTATTCCATTATCCTCTTTCAAGCTATTGTGTTTTAAACCTCGCACAGTGAGTATTTTCTATGATAGCACTTTTTCCCTTTTCTCATTTCGATGATTTTATATTGAGGCACTATCTCATATTTATATCTGATTCATTTATATTTTATGTATTAATAATATATGCTATATCAATATATTATTTATGTAATTTTCACTATTCACTATTTATCTATTTAATTATTTATATATATTATGCCTACTTATATATTACATATTTATATGTCTGTATTTACCATAAATTATATGTATTCATTGTTACTTTTATTCTTATATTATTTCTTAAGAATTTATTAACAATATCTTGCTTTTACCTATTTTGTTTTATCATGTATTTTATTGTAAAATGTAATAAAAAATGTCAACACAAAATGTCATCAAGTGCTGTATCTTCTACCACCATCACCTAAGTAGGGGCGCCTGGCCTAATAATTATATGATGATCGTACTTGGGAAACCAACCCAAAATAGGTGACTCTGACTTTGCTGCCTACACATTACCTTTTATGTGTCTGTCTCTAATCTAAATATCAGTATGCATGTACCCAAAAATGTCTATTTGTTCACCTTGATACCCACCAGTGTTGATGTATATTGGCAGTAATCTCACTTGGGGCCATTCAGCCAAAAACATACTCTTAAGGAAATAAAACAAACCAGAATCAACCAATAACTCCACCTTCTTATTCCTGAACATAAACTCTGCTTTCGATCTTTCCTTTCTCCCCACACTTCCTTTCACCACTGCCTATGTACCAAGCTGTATCTCAGCTTGCACCACCTGCCACAAAAGGTACTTCCTCCTTAACACTGCCACCTTCCCTTTCCTAGTGTCCCTGCACATCAGAGCAAAGTGCCCATTTTGCCCTCACTTTCAAATAGCGAAACAATTCTTAGCTTTTGTAATATGATTACTGCTCCCACATCTGTAACACACTTTGCTAGAGGATTTATTTTTATAAACCGCCTTCCTCGTTTTTTCACCAATACACAGAAATACTCTTGAAAAGCAGCATTAAATATGCCAGCGTAAGGGTCTTTTCTCCAACTCTCATGATGACACAAACGGGGTGTGTCCAATGTCACCATATAGTCCAATCACGTTGAATGCTTTTCCTTGAACCCATTGGATATGCCAGATTAAAGGCTTTTCCCATAACCCTCATGATGGGCTGAAAAGATTGCATACAATGTCATCATACAGTCGAATAACATGGAATGCTATTCCCTGACACGTTAATTACGTGACCTCTTAGTATGAATGCAAACTGAAGCAAGTTTAACCAGACTATGTCTGCACTGCCGCAAGGTATGTGCACTTACAATAAGGTTTTCCAATGCAGACACAGCCCGTACCTCAGAACAAGCAGGCCTCACTGAATTCCAAAGCCTACACAAAGTATCGCTTGTGGAGGGTGAATTCTAATGTGAGCTTCTGGTCATAGCACTGCGCATGCAAGCACACGGAAAACACAGACAATTTCACTCTTGAAATAAGTTGAAATTATAAAATTCCACTCCTGGAAACCTGATCACTACGTAATGTATAAACAAACTGAATCCCCATCCTCTTCACTGATGTCTATGATGCTGAATTCGTAGGTTCACCATAACCGCCCACATATTATCGCCAGTAGACCCTGTTACTGAGCTGGCAACTCTTTGCCGAAAGTATGTTGTAATGAAGCAAGTAGATGATATTTAAAATGAATTCCTGTACATATTCAAGTGCAAAATCTCAAGCATGGAGTTCCCTCCACCAGTCAGTGAACCACTGCCAAACACAAATAGATAAGAACTTTACTACAAAGGAGCATTACAATCTTAAAGTGAGACTTGGGAGAAGATTACAACACAATGACTGTCAGGTTTCAAAAAACCTTTTTTGATTCTTCACAGGTGGATAATAAGGGAAATGTTTCTTGTACTATGTTTTTGTTGTTAATCCAAATGGCATTGTCACTTTTGTTTCTGTTGTTTTTTTTATAAACACATTTTTATTAAGTTTCATGCTTATGCTCACTAAAGTAACACAATTATAGCATGGGCTGCCATCTCCAGACTGACACTGTCAAAGTAACATTCCATTTAGTACTCTATAGAACAGGGGCAGATTTAGGTATGTCCCAACGTAATATAGGTTGTTGGACTTGGCCCTTTTTGGCAGGTTCACCCCTAAAACTTTTGCCTAAAGCTCTGACATGGCGGTAGTGATTTTAGGCCACTGGGCACTTTAGCACTGTGGCCCAGTGTAAAGTGCTTGCGCTCTCTGAGTGCGTGTGGTGAGATTGGCCTGCCCTCCCATAGGAATGCATGGGGGATGAGTGTGTCCATGGTAATTCCTGGTATGAGGGGCAGTTCTGGCTAGACTGTTTCCATGAGGTACAGGGCCAAGACTGATTTACATATGGCTGGGTCTAAACTGGGGTGGCATGGTGAGCAAAACAACAAGTTGAATGTATGATGTATTCAGCATTCCGTCCATCATTTGTTTGCGCTGCACTTTTCGCCATAAGTGGGATAGGTATGCCCAGACATGGGTCCCTTGCTCAGTGTGCCACTGGATTCAAGCTAGCCTGGCTGATGTGAGGTAATACCCTGAAACCGGTACCAGGATGCTTGTTTCTGGTCCCGGGAGGACCTGGCTTGGCAGTTCGGGCTGGACTGTTCCCATGAGACACAGGGCCAAGAATAATTTGCACATGGCTGGGTCTAAACTGGGGTGGCATGGTGAGCAAATGAACGATGGATTTAACTCAGATCTCTTGACTGGGGGTGAATGTATGATTTATTCAGCATTCCATCCATCATTTGTTTACGTAGCACTGTTTTTTTGAGGCACCTCCCGTAGGCAAACAAAAGGCTTGGGAGGAGAACATCCCATCACCTCCTCAGTTTTCTTGGCAAACCCATTATCATGCATTTCATGGTCTTGGTAAATTTTTCAACTAGACTGTGGGAATGGTAGGGTGTGGTGAACTTATAGGTAACACCACACTCATTTCACATTGTTTTCAGATAGGCAAATATAAAGTTAGTGCCTCTATCTGCAATGCCATTCTTAGGGAAACATAAGCTGATGAACATGCCAGTTAGGGTCCCTACCAATGCAGGAACAGTTAAGGTCCTCAGTGGAATTGCTTCTGGGTGCCTGGTGGCTTAGCCCACTACCACTGGGAAAACCTATTTTCATATGCAGTCATAGGTTCATGGGGTCCAACAGTGTCTATCCCTACCCTCTCAAAGAGGATTTATATCAGGGGAGCCTTTCACTTGTCTCGTCTTGCCACTGTCTTGCAGATGACCTAGGAATGACAGAACCCCTTCACTTCTCTGCCATCTGGGGCCAATAAAAGTTATTGACCAACCTTTCCCAGGTTTTGGTCTACCCCAGAACGCCATCAAAGGGGATGTCATGGACTACAATGAGGAGGAATTCTTTGTACTGTCAGGAGACCACCACTGTCCTGGTTGCCCCTGAGTTGGGGTCCCTTACCTCACTGTACAGGACTCCCCTATCCCAGTTTAGCTTATGGGTACCACAATCATCACCATTTTCTTGCCTTTCAGCAAGTTGCCTCTGGCCTTCCAGACAAGGGTAAGTTTTCTTGGAGGGAACTCCTGCCCCCCAAAGGACTTCTAGCTCTGGCACGTCTCTTAAGGGGAAACCCATCCTCTTCAGGCATCAGGCCCTTCCCCTCATGGTTGGACTCCTTTTGGGCTTGTGGACCAGGGGAAGCTGGCTGACTGGACTTCCTGTCCTTTCTCTTGTTACTAGGTACTTGGGGCTTTGTCACAGAATCCAAAGTACCTCGACTTGCCTGCAAGGCTGCTTGCACTCTAGTAGTAGCAAACATCCCCTCAGTGAGGCCTAGTATTGATGCACGAGCCCTTCTTTCCACACCTGCACAGGCAAAAGTGTCCGAGTCGTTTCCCAGCAAACACTCCACTAGGATGACAGGGGACACAGTCACCTTCATTATGCCAGTCACCCCTTGTGAAAAGCAAGGACTTTTTGCAGTGTCCCCCTCTTTCTACCCTCCTTTGTGACTATTAGAGACCGGTTTTCTAAATCTGATTGTGCACTGGGCTCTCCTAACTAGACACAGGGCCTGTGCTCTGTTTAGAAGGGGAAACAGCGTTTACAACGCTGTCTCCACCACGCAGTACTTTTACAATGCGGTTGTTGCAACGACCACGTTGTTACCACATGTACCATTACATCGCAAGTTGTTTCAACGATTTGCTGTAGGAAGCGCGCTAGTGTTGGATTAACAATCCAACACCTTCCCTGCTGTTGCACAAAATGAAGTAGGAATAATAAATAATACTATTCCTAATTCCAGCGCGCGCCCTACAGCAAGTCGTTGTAATGACTTGCAATGTACTGGTTCACATTGTAACAACGCGGTCATTGTAACCACTGCATTGTAATGGAATGCGATGTATTTGCAGGCATTGTAAAGAGACATATTTGTTTAAAAGTACATGTAAATTAGGTATAATTATAATTGGTACAGACAACCTACCTGTAAGTCACTAGTATATGATAGGGCATGTAGGTTTAAAGGCTCAGTAGATTTAATGCACTTAAGTGTGCCCCATTATGTTGCCTGCTGTCATTGTACAGGCAGCTCTGTTTTTCAGGCTGCTTTTAAAATAAAATGATATCCAAATTCAACTTTGGAATTAAAGGTACTTCCAAAGTCTAATCAACCTTATCTTTACATATAAGTCACCCCTAAGGTCGCCTCTAGGTGCTGCAGGGGTAGGGTGCCTTGTAACTATAAGCAGGAGCATTATAAAAAAAATGATAAGTCCTGGTTTGGGAAAAACTGCTAATTTTGTTTTTCCCCATCGTAGTGAATTAGCCCCATAGTCTAACATGGGAAGGCTTTAATAAACTTGAATAAACTCTAACTGTTGACAGGAGTGAGCTAATAGTTACTTCAAAGTGTCTAACTATTAGTTAGAATGAATCCAACTTGCCTAAGTAAGATTTATTATGGCTATGACAGAAAATATTTTGTGCCAAAATCCATCCTACTAGCAACCTCTCCTGATTGGCCATCCTTTGACAGGCTGAGTGAAATTACTCTGATGAGGTGTGAAGTTGCCTGCATTGAGACAAAAGAGACATCTGGTGGGAGGAGAACTGCTGGTGACTCGCTCCTGTCCCTCAGGCTGAGTGGTCGCTCCCCAGTGTCCCCTCGTGACACTCGGTATCGTTGTGCAGCTTCTGCCATTGTTTTTGTGCCTTATTGCATTTGCCTGCTGTGTGCCTGCCTGCCGAGCTGCTATATAAAGTATTTAATTAATTAAGCGTGCCGCTTTCACCGCACTCGGTATCGTTGTGCAGCCTCTGCCATTGTTTTTGTGCCTATCACATTTGCCTGCTGTGTGCCTGCCTGCCGAGTTGCTCTCTCGCTATTTAATTAATTCTTAGTGCCGCTTTTCACTTTATTTAAGCGCTCTGACTAGCGCGACGCTGTGCTCCCCCCCCGCCTCCATTTTGTTGTTGTTGTGATCCCTAGAGCCCGCCCCGCCTCCCAGCTGAGCAGCCCTCCCACAGACCTCATCAGCGCCGCAGAACCTTAGAGCGCCGTGACTCGCTCCTGTCCCTCAGGCTGAGTGGTCGCTCCCCAGTGTCCCCTCGTGACACTCGGTATCGTTGTGCAGCTTCTGCCATTGTTTTTGTGCCTTATTGCATTTGCCTGCTGTGTGCCTGCCTGCCGAGCTGCTATATAAAGTATTTAATTAATTAAGCGTGCCGCTTTCACCGCACTCGGTATCGTTGTGCAGCCTCTGCCATTGTTTTTGTGCCTATCACATTTGCCTGCTGTGTGCCTGCCTGCCGAGTTGCTCTCTCGCTATTTAATTAATTCTTAGTGCCGCTTTTCACTTTATTTAAGCGCTCTGACTAGCGCGACGCTGTGCTCCCCCCCGCCTCCATTTTGTTGTTGTTGTGATCCCTAGAGCCCGCCCCGCCTCCCAGCTGAGCAGCCCTCGCCCCTCCCCCTCCACTATCCATATATGACAGTAGTTCCCGCGCGCAATCCGCGCCCAATGTGCGCCAAAGGTAAGCCCGTCTACGCCCGTCCGCGCCTGGACCGCGCCCAGCGCCAGACCCCCTGCCCCTCGCGCTGCCCAGCCCCCCCGCTTTACCTACGATGCCGCCACCCTCCTAGCCCTTAACCCTGGTCGCGCCCCCAACTGCGTCCAAGCCGCTCCTGGACGCACTCATGGACCTTTCTCCTGCTACTCCTGCAAATTCAGCGGCACCGACAACATCTCCGCTACGACCACACCACAGATTCCCGACCCCAACCACCTAGAATGCATCCTTCTCAACACCCGCTCAGTCCACAGGCACGCCATTGACCTTTGGAACCTACTAGACACCATCTCTCCTGACGTCGCCTTCCTAACGGAAACTTGGATGAACGCTTCCTCCGCCCCTGACATCGCCATCGCTATCCCTGATGACTATAAGATCACACGCAAGGACCGCACCGACCATACAGGAGGTGGAATCGCTATCGTCCATAAGAAAACAATCCGCATCTCAACCAGCTCTGATGCCAACCTCGCCAACTCCGAACACCTTCACTTCCAGATCCACATCGACCCCAAGACCACACTCAGAGGCACCCTCCTCTACAGACCACCAGGACCACGCGCAAAATTCAGTGAAGACATCACAGACTTCATCACCCCACACGCGCTACCCTCCAAAGACTACATCCTGCTGGGAGACCTCAACTTCCACCTTGAAAAGATCAACGACCGCAACACCGCCACCCTCTTGGACAACCTCTCCAACCTCGGACTTAAACAACTGGTCACTTCCCCCACCCACATCGCAGGTCACACTCTCGACCCCATCTTCACCTCCAGCAACCATGTCTCCTTCAGCCACACTACGGATCTCCCTTGGACTGACCACAGCTGCGTTCACTTCACCTACAACAAGCCGAAACCCATCAACCACCCCCAACCAACTCTACAAAGAAACTGGAACAAAATCACCACAGAGCAGATCTCCACATCACTCCTTCAAACCTCCCCAGCCCTCTCTTCTAACGCCAACGAAGCCGCCTCCAACCTCACCCTTTGGTTATCCAACACCGCCGACACCTTAGCACCACTGAAAAAACGTCAACACAAACTTGGCAACAAGAAGGCCTCATGGTTCAACGATGATCTCAAGAAGTCCAAGAAACTGTGCCGCTCCCTTGAAAAGGCCTGGAAAAAAGACCCATCCACCAGCACCAAGGACGCCTTCAAAAGTG
Source organism: Lissotriton vulgaris (assembly GCF_964263255.1). Lineage (NCBI taxonomy): Eukaryota > Metazoa > Chordata > Amphibia > Caudata > Salamandridae > Lissotriton > Lissotriton vulgaris. The sequence continues at coordinate 894,987,935 of NC_141698.1, read as the reverse complement.
CCACCCGCACTCACCACCAACTGATCCGAAAAGCCAAGAAAACATCATTCAAGGATCGACTTGACAACAACGCCCACAACAGCAAGGAACTATTCAACATCGTCAAGGAATTTTCCAACCCCGCGGCCAACTCCAACGACATCACCCCATCTCAAACCCTCTGCGACTCCCTAGCCTCTTTTTTCCACAACAAGATTGCTGACATCCACAACAGCTTTGACAACCAACCCGGGAGCCAACCCACCCTACCATCTGCTGACCATCTTCCCCCCGTAAACACCCTTAACGCCTGGAACCTAATCTCCACTGAGGACACCATCCGCCTGATGAATTCCATCCACTCCGGATCCCCCACAGACCCATGCCCTCACCACATCTTCAACAAAGCAGACTCCGTCATAGCCCCGCACCTCCGAGACGTCATCAACTGCTCCTTCAACTCCGCTACCTTCCCAGAAGACTGGAAACACGCTGAACTCACCGCCCTTCTGAAAAAACCAACAGCAGACCCCACCGAACTCAAAAACTACCGCCCCATCTCGCTTCTTCCATTCCCGGCCAAAGTCATCGAGAAAGCCGTCAACAACCAGCTCGCCGCCTTCCTCGAAGCCAACAAATCCCTCGACCCCTCACAATCTGGCTTCCGAGCCAAACACAGCACTGAGACCGCCCTCATCGCAGCAACAGACGACATTCGAACTCTACTGGACAATGGAGACACAGTCGCCCTCATCCTCCTCGACCTCTCTGCAGCCTTCGACACTGTCTGCCACAGCACCCTTTTACAACGCCTCAGAAACATCGGAATCCAAGGAAAAGCACTGGAATGGATCACCTCGTTCCTCACCGGAAGAACCCAGAGAGTCCGCCTCCCACCATTCAAGTCCGAGGCCTCTGAAATCATTTGTGGCGTACCTCAAGGATCCTCACTCAGTCCCACCCTCTTCAACGTATACATGAGCCCCCTCGCGACCATCGCCCGCCAACACAACCTGAACATCATCTCCTACGCGGACGACACTCAACTGATCCTCTCTCTCACCAATGACCCCAGCACCGCCAAAACTAACCTACACGAAGGAATGAAAGAAGTCGCCGAATGGATGAAACAAAGCCGTCTGAAACTGAATTCAGACAAAACAGAAGTCCTCATCTTAGGTACATCCCCCTCTGCATGGGACGACTCCCGGTGGCCGGAAGCCCTCGGAAAAGCACCCATCCCGACAGACCACGCACGGAACCTTGGCGTCATCCTAGACTCCTCACTCTCCATGAACAGACAAGTCAACGCCGTATCCTCCTCCTGCTTTAACATTCTTCGCATGCTCAGAAAAACATTTCGCTGGATCCCCTCTGAAACAAGAAAAACAGTCACCCACGCTCTAGTCACGAGCCGATTGGACTACGGAAACACCCTATACGCAGGCACCACCGCTAAACTCCAGAAGAAACTACAACGAATCCAAAACGCCTCAGCCAGGCTCATACTGGACATCCCACGCAACGAACACATTTCTGGTCACCTTAAAGACCTCCACTGGCTACCCGTCAATAAGAGGATCACTTTCCGACTGCTTACCCACGCACACAAATCACTCTACGACATCGGACCAGATTGCCTCAACTCTCGATTGTCCTTCTACACCCCCTCCCGCCAACTTCGCTCCTCCAGTCAAGAATTCGCCACTGTACCTCGCATCAACAAGACCACCATGGGAGGCAGATCCTTTTCATACCTGGCTGCCAAAACATGGAACTCACTCCCCGCTTACCTTCGCCTCACCCAGAATCACCTAGCGTTCAGAAAGCAGCTTAAAACGTGGATATTTGACAAATAATCCCCCTCCCCTTCCTAAGCGCCTTGAAACCCTCTGGGTATGTAGTGCGCTATACAAATTTTATGACGACTTGACTTGACTGCTGCCATGCACAGGACAAGAAGGGGGTGGGTAGCCAAATTGGTCTTCAAAGAGGGAATGACAGTTTAGGGTAGGAACAGGCCCACCCATATTTCTAGCCCCCTCAACCATATGGGAGCCCCAGTAATTGAATTAGTAGTGGGCTGGAAGGGGAGTGCTAGAGTAGCCATACCTCAAGCTTCAGGAGAGATTTTCTCTGTTTGGGATTTTAAAGAATAGCGATTTCTGGGACAAAACAAAATGCCACACCTGTTATACCTGAGGGTGGCACCCTGCACCTCATTGGTCATGGGTGCCACCCTGCTTGTCTCCCCAGAAGCATGGATAAATATGGTAGAGCTGCCCAGCAACTCAGATCCCTTCCTTGAAACTAGAAGAAAAAGAAGGACTTCCCTGATGGACCTTCGGACTGCACAACAGAGGACTGCACTTAGAAGGACTGCACCTTCAGCCCAAAATAGACTTTGCCATGCAGTGAAAGCTGAAGAAGTAGACTCCCTGAAAGCAACAGGTTTATAGAGCTCCACAAGCATCATCTTCGCCAAGAAGAACCTAGAGAACCACGTTCAACTGGACTTTTAAGGATTTGACCAAGTTCATTGTTGGGCAGGTGGTCCCAATATCCCTAAGATGGAACCTTGAATTGGTGTTGTGGACACCTAGGAACCCCATAAGGACCTTCTGGGAGAAGATCTAGAAGTCTGAGATCATTTGAAGTATTTTTGTTAAAAAGCTCCATAAATTGGTTCACCCGTTGTCAAGAGTCAAGCCATTGATGTTGAAGAGTGACGCGGCCACCCACCTTCCAACACCCCTCCCCACTCAAAGTCCACCACAGACATGGGATGGGACTTTCAGTCATTGTCAGAGCTGACTATCTAGTGCAACTCGTTGGGAATTATTTGGTCTCTCTGGAAACCAGCTTGGCCATCACATTAGTTATGATGGCAACTGTATCCCATAGAGCAGGGTACTCCAATGTCAGTCCCAGATGGCCAGATCCATGCCAGATTTTTAAGATCACTTTATTTATCTATATGTGGATATGCAAAAGTTCTGGCCTTGATGCGGCCCTCCAGAACTGACATTGGAGAGCCCTGCTTTAGAGTCTTCACATCAACCACATTAATTCTTGGTCACTGCCTGTACTTTTCCATGCTTGCAGGCCAGTGACCCAATGGGTTCAATATCCTTCCCACCCACTGAAACCAGGGTTCCACAATATATCTTCCACCCCAAGCCCAACACTGGCAATGCCCTTGGCATGCTCACTAGTGGGTGACTTCTTGGTACACACAGAATCTACCCTCTGTGTCCTGGCTGTTGACAGTCATAAAACACACCAGCCTTTGAAGGATCATAATTCTTTCCCAGGTACTCCATCCCCTTGGACTGAGCTGGGCCTTATGACTCCCTCCCTTGGTCATTCCTTTGGGTTCCTTTTCTTTTTACATTTGCCCATTTTTTTCCCTGAAGTGTGGTGGGCTGCCCCTTTTTCCTAGGATCAGGCTGCTCTTTTTTCTTTGGATCACCTCCAAGGGACTTCTTGGGCACCCTGGTGCATACCCATTGGTCTGCCATCTTGTCCAGGTCTCTAGGACTAGACAGCTTGGAATCTACAAGTTGCTGGTGTAACTTACTCTCCGATGAACAAATCGAAAGATTATTCTCTTTGCTCATCGTAATATAGAGCCCTTCATAGATATCCACCTTGTTACCCTTAATCCAGCCATCCAGTAACTTTATCTAAACATCCACAAAGCTCACTCATGTCTGTGTTGCCTCTTATGTGTATTCCTAAACTTCTATTGACACTCTTCTGGGGTAAGACCAAATAGCTGTATACGTGCGGCCTTTATGTGAGTGTAAGACTCTGCCACCTCATCCTCTAGTATCAGGAGCCTATCTCTCCCCACCACTGGAGTCAGTTCCCACAATAAGGACCCCCAGTGTTGAGCACACACCCTTCTGCTCCTAAGGGCTCCCTCATAAGATGCCACTCCCCTTGGAATTTTTAGGAACGATTCCTTTGGTCTACGATCATAGGCACCTACTGCAGTCAGCTCAAGTCTTTGTTGCTGTCAACATTCTCTTAAGATGTCAGGACCAGTTTGACCCTTCTCACCCAAGGGTACATTTCCTCTCCTCCAAGGCCAGTCTCCTTGCCTTCAGGTCCAGGAGGCTTATTTGGGCCTCAAGGTTTCTCAGCACCCCCTTTCTGAAGTGGTGGTCCTCTCACTGTCGAATGTTGAGGTGAGCCTGTGGCGGATGTTGAGGGTCAAGGTGTGATGATCCTTCCATCCACGTCATAGATGACGCTCCTGTCCTCCTTTTCTTCCCCACTCTCTGGAGTAATCTCATTCTCCAACAGTGCTTGGGCTCTGCCAACCTCCTCCAAGGCTGTGTTGGTTCTCGAAAGATCCTCTTTCTTTGCTGAGGCCTGCAGGTTGATCTTACTATCCTCGCACAGGATTCTCAAATAACTGATCACCGAGAGTAGACAGGGTGGTCAAGACAATCTCCATTTTTCCTAGCTCTTTTCCCTACTTGTACAAACTTTGCAAATCCTTTGGCAAACTTTCACAATTTTTTTCAAAACTTTGTAAAAGTTTGCAAACTTTTAGAAACAATACCTAGGATACTCCAGAACTTGGCAACTCAATTGGAAATTTCAAGAACTTCCATTGAGGTGTTCAACTCAATGTTCCCTTTCAATTAGTGGTGACTCTCGACTTGAGTGACCAAACTGCACTCTGATGACTCTACCGGGCTCAGCAGATTCTCAGGCAAGTTTTGAGGTTCGGAACTCAGTTTCCCAGACTGCACTTCAGTGGTCAGCAGCAGTCAGGCACTCTTGGCTACCAACCTGCAAAAGCAGGCTTATTTGCCTTTTATGGCCCTGTAGCTGTAACATGAATTAAAGCAACTGACCCTCGTAATCCCTTATTCTGTCTGTGGCTCTGGGGACAACTTTTTCTCAAGCAGGGCACCACAGTCACGGCTCTCTGGTTTCTGGTTTCTAGTGTGGCATATAGGATGTAATATTCTGCCCACTCCCAAAGATGGTAGGACCCCTGTCTCAGTGTGTGTGTTCCCCACACTCTGTCCCCTGTGTAATTGGTGAGCAGACAAAATATTGTAGAAAAAGTATTGTGTAGATAAAATATTGTGTCAAGAATATTGAGGACACAAATATTGTGACAGTAAGTTTCTATAAGTTTTACTATGTATATAACTCCACATATATGTACCTTGACAATACATATATCATCAAGGTACATAGATTAAGAATATTAAATCTATAAGGGCCATATGTATCATAGTTCCGTTTTGCGATTTCTAAAAAGCGATTTTTAAGGAATCGCTATTTAGAAATCGCAAAACCGTATGTATGTAAAAAATCGATTTTTTTTGCGATTCCTTAATCTTCTTTATTTGCGAATTCGCAGGTCGCAAATTCGCAAATAAGGAATAATTTCCCATTCATTCCTATGGGCCAGGAGGCCCATAGGAATGATTGTGAAATGCATTACATTTTGCGATTCGCAATTTGCTAATCGCAAAATGAGATTGATTTCAAGGGTGCAGGGGTGTCTCAAGGACACCCTGCTGCACCCCTGAAATCAGCATGTGTGTGCATATGGCGCACATACATGCCCTATGGGCATGTATGTGCGTCACATGCCACATTCAAAAATTCCAATTTGTGCATTTTTACAAGAAATAGCAAATTACCACCAATTGAAAGTTGGTGGTAAATTGTGATTTCTTCAGCTTAATTCGCTATAGAAAAATGCTTCATACATAGCATTTAAGGAATCGCAAAATTGCGATTCCTTAAATGCTATAGCAAAATAAGGAATCGCAAATTCATGCGATTCCTAATGATGCAATTGTTTAATACATATCAAAAAATGCAAAACAGCCTTTTGTGATTCGCAAAGGACGGAATTCACCGAATTCCACCCTCCGCGAATCAAAAAAGGCTTGATACATGTGGCCCTAAGTACCTATTTGCATTTACCTTCTCATTATTTTGGTTCTCTATATTTCTGACATGATATGTGTGTTTCCAATATTCTGTCAGTGATCCAATGCCAGCCTGTCTACCAGAACAAAAGAGCATCCCCTCTTGTGTGTGCCCACCATTTGTCCTTCAAATGTGGCTTCTACATTGAAGCTTGCCTTTAGGGCTCACACCCTGTTTGACCTTCTGTCCAGGGATAAGTCATTCTTCTCCAAATAGCAGACCCTTTGTTTTCCTTCCTAAGAGTCCTTCACACTTCCCCCAAGGAGGGCAGATGGCTGTTTAATGGCCAGCAATCGTAAACGTCACCGGAAAGCTTTGGGCAACAAAGAGGATGTCTGTTAAAGATGCCACTTGTGCAAATGTTACATTAAATTCAACTTGAGCACCAAGTCAGGTTTAATGCAGCAGTTATTTTGATACCTAGAAGTACCAGCTTTAACAGACCCATTCAGAAGTTAGCACAGTTGAGTGATCAGAATGTAAACTGGTACTCATCAATGGGGCTACCAGCCTTTCTGCAGTAATATTGACAAATCCTCTCCTAGCCTATAACAGGATTCATCCAATGGCTCCTAGAGTTGGCCTACCCTTCAGCTAATTTCTACGCGTTGCAGAACCTGCTCCCATAAAGAAGATTACATGAGAGAAGCCTTAATTCTAAGAGACAAATTGATGAATAGAGGTTATTCCAAGAAAATAGTAAATAACTCTCTCAAATGTGCATAGTACTCTCCAAAAGAGTAACTACTTATTGCCAAAAAACAAAACCCCTCTCGAAAAAGTGATTCATATAACCACCTTTTTGCACTCATACCAACAAGATTCACAATTTGATTACGAACAATTTCACTGGTTGAAAGCATTGATCCCACTCTAGAAGCCTATATGTTTGCGTTCAAATGTGGGAAAAATATTAAAGACCACCGGGTACACTCTTCCACACAATGTTCGACTATTCCTAAACCTAGAACATTAGAAACATCATAGGGAAAAAGGTAATTTCCGCTGTGGGAATTATATTGCATGTACTTTCTCTTTTGAAACAAAAGTCTTTAAACATGGTAACATTAAGCAAGAACTAAATTTCTTTTCCAATTATAATTCACGCAACATGGTATACAGTATTTGGTGTCCATGCAAACTACCCTACTTTGGGCAAACATCTCAACCCCCCAAGACACAAACATGCCAACACCAAAGCAGGATAAGATGTACAGTACTGAATGGACCTTTGGTCACTCATTTAATTGAAAAAAGATAAGTGACACAGCTGCCTTCCCAGAAAGAGATGGAGACATCTCACAGATACTACAGAGGATGGAATGGGCTAACTCCATTAACCTCGGACTCAATATCTCAGGGAAGTGGTGAGACTTTGTTGTAACTCTATTGAAGGCATTTTTGAAACTGGCTCAAAAACTGTTAATACTATGATCTACTGTGTTGTTCAAATGTAATAATTTTATATGTATATATTTTGATATTTTTATTTTCAGAAGAATCACCCATAGAAAGAAACAACACCCTTCTCCCCCCTTTTATGGAATTCCTTGAGGCTGTGAAGAGCCCAGAGCTGCACAATCTTTGTGCATTTCTTTTTCCTACTCATCTAGCGACGTCTGGCCAGGTTACAGTGACAAGAAGCCCGGGGCACGCTGCTCCTCTTTACATTTAGCATGGGGAGGCGCGTGATGCATATCTGACATTTTGCAGAAGGCGGCTCACTTCTGTGGTCCTCCTGAGATCAAAATGCAAGCAATTCATTGAGCATTTACCGCGCTGGGTGGTTGACTGCGGCAGTCCACTCTTTTTGAAAAATATTAGAAATGACTCGATAACTTGGGCAAATGCTGCTAGTAGCTGAAACACGAAACGCTAATGGGCTGTTTTGAAGCTAGATAACAGCCTACTCTTTCATACAGTTTTTTGTGTATTGTAGAGATAAATTGTGATATGGATTGATGTATTTACTTCTTATTTTAATATTGGACATATTCATCCGCAACACGGAACTAGAATTGTCAGTTGTTCTTCCCTTCACAGGGGTAAGTAGCACATATTTGCATAATATGACAGTGTGTTGAATGATTAATTCATGAAACTATAGCCCATGTTGGTAAATTCCACCTTTTTCTTTACGTATGTTTCTTTTCGTTAGTGCCCAGCTGGACCCCATGTGAGTAACTAACCTTCCTAACCCCCTGTTTTTTGTCACTCACATGATTGGTGTGCACATCAACACTCAGGCAATTTATTGCTGTATTGTTTCAGGTAATCCTCCTATCATGCAGACTATGCTTCTCTCCTTTTTCTCTCTCTGGCCTGCTTTGTCATCCTCTTCATTACTTTATTCCAGGTGTCCCTCATTGTTAGGCCCTGATGAGACCCCCTATTGAATGTGGGGTCGGAACGCAGTTGACATGCATCTAAAACTAAACCATTTTAAGACCCTAGTTAGGAAGATGTCAGAAGGCTGTGGATAATTGCTATGTATTACATAATTGTTGTTGTTATATACAATGAAACCTTGCTATGTGTCACAATTCATCACTTTTTGACATTTAGGTTCTAAGTTCACTTGGGACACCGAGCAATTTCTTCGTCAGCAATGTAATACAGTTGCAATACTTACACAAACAGTATTTGGCCTCTAAATTGTGTTCTGTTTAATTGTTTTTTCTCTTTCAGCATCCTTATATCTATGATAATCGCCATTGTGCATAGTTATTATTAAGTATCCTGCACATTGTCCCCAGGAACCATTGTTCCCTTGTAATATATTACATAACCTGCTTCCTTGTGATAAGGGTGGCCCCTGTTCCCTGAACACAACGTATTAATATACAGCACCCTGCCTTAGGGCTCGTTAGGCCTGCCTTAGGAGTGACTTATGTATAGTTAAAAGGAAGGTCTGGACTTTGTTTCAATTTTATATACCAATGTCAAGATAGCAGTTCAAATACTGTTTTGCCAGCCAGCAAAAGCAGACTAGGAGTCATGCTTCACTTTGCCACACTTGTGGTGCACAATAGGAGATTGAGACCAAGAGGTAAACTTTAAGTTACAGGCCCAGGGTACCCCTTGTACCAGGTTCGAAGGACTTGTAAGTCAGAAAGCTTATAGCAATTGTCGGTGAACCAATCAGGCATACATTTTTCGAGGGTCAGAGCATTGGCGCTGAGGCTTGCTTGGCAGGACTCAGTGCACCGTCAGAGTTGAAAACCCAGCAGCATCAGTCCAAACTTTTTGGTGTGATCGTGCAATATGAGGCATTCCTTACACTACCAAAGAGAGGTGTAAGGAGGAGAAAAATGTTTTTTTTAACATCATTACTGCCTCCTTCAATGTGTGATGCATTGTGCATCACACCTAGTAAGATGAATTTATATAGCACAGTGGCGGTTGCCATTTGTAGTTATAGTTAGGTCAAATATCTGCACGAAAAAGTTAATTCACATTGGCTCCTTCTTGGAAAGCTTGTGAAGTCTGAGCCAAGGATAAGGGAATTCCCACAAGTGCAATTTCCCATAAGAAAATTTGCTCTCACACACAGAAAAAAATGGCTGAATAGAATGATACCTAATTTGAAAAAAGATATACCTTGACCTTTACCTATGATGGTGCCAGATATGCTCTGATTGGAGCATTCAAAGTTGATAGCTGGATCCTGATTCACTAAGCTGGATGGGCACACCCTGACCACCAAACCCACCAAACTTCCCCTAAGATAACGGCGTCTCCCAGCTCGACTCCTCCTTGCCTGGCCTCAAAATGGCGGATTGTGAGGACTACTCCTGACCGGAGCCTCACTGGAGCCGCCTGGTTCATCCCTTACTTGACCGGAGCCTACCGGAGCCTCACCGGAGCCACCCTGGAGCCACCTCCGCTGTTGTCCGCCACACACACTGCACTTCCCCTAAGCTGCCCAAGTCTTGCAGCTCAACACCTCCACGCCTGGCCTCAAAATGGCGGATCGTGTGGACTCCTCCTGATCGGAGCCTCACTGGAGCCGCCTGGACCATCCTCCACTCGACCGGAGCCTCACTGGAGCTCCCTAGATCTACCTCCGCTGTTGTCCGCCACACACACCGCACTTCCCCTAAGCTGCCCTCGTCTCACAGCCCGGCACCTCCTTCCCTGGACCCATAATGGCGGATCGTGAGGATTCCGCCTGTTCGAAGCCTCACTGGAGCCGCCTGGACCGCCCCTTATGTGTCCGGAGCCTCACTGGAGTGCCCTGGAACGGCCTCAGCTGTTGTCCGACGCACAGAGAAAAAGAGATCTGCCATCACCACCACACAAAATGATTAGTCGGCGCTAAGCACAGGAGACCCAACTCCTGCCTTCTCCCTCCACCGAGCAGCCCTGTCTTCATATTAAAGCCACAAACACCCGCGCCTGTCCTTGTATTGGCCGACTCCAAGATCCCTCCGGCTTGAGAACACCAGTTATTACCCACAGGACCCACGGGACACCGTGACACAGGCACAGGTGAGCTGCGCCGACGCTAATCCCTGGTGACCTGACTCCTGCCTTCTCCAGCCACCCTGCAGCCCCTTCCTAAGAACTACACCTCCACACTCCCGCATCCGACCTATAATGGCGGACTACAAGGACTGTCCGGCCCTAGGATTCCAGCTATATTGATCCATAGGACTCCATAGTACAGATACAGGTGAGCCATGCCGGAGTTTATCCCTGGCGACCGGACCTTTACTCTCTCCCTCCACCCCTAGCAGCCCCCCTCCCCGTCTCATCCTGTCACCCATCGTTCTCATCCCATCACCTCCCCCCACACTTGCACCCCGCCGGTCACTGTACCGTCACGATGGCTCGTGACTCGCCTTCCCTTCCCTCCCAAGTCCCAACTCCCCACCTAATACCCCACAGTCTGAACTCTTTCACCATCATCTTCCTTCCTCACCTCTCTACAAAAACTAGACGCCTCTTCAAACAGAAACTTATCCGCCAACACAAAGGAACCCTAATCACAGACATCTACCACTCGGCCTCCAATGGTCCGACTAAGATGGACCTGATATTCCACACTGAGAGACCGGAAGACTGGATCTCCATGATCAGAACGCAACTGTATATCGCCCAAACCACATCCACTTCCCACAGTTGCAAACTAACCTCTATACTCCCTATGGGCTCTGTTGGAAGAGGGTACACATCTGTGACCATCTACACGAACGGCACGGACCTCATTCAGGCTAATAATAAGAACCTTGAAGCTTTTGACTCCCTATTTCCCACATTAAGATCAGCCCTCCCAACCCTACCGCACCCGCCCCTATCCACACCTCGCCCACATCCACAACCAACAGAGAAGCCTTTGTTCCTCCCTGTCGCGATACCGACACAGCCCTTTATGCTCCTCTTCTCCCCGCCACATTCCAATGCACGCTCATAGCCAACCGACCACAACAGAAAACTCTAACCACACCCCCAATTCCCCATGCCAGCCATCCTACCTCCCACACCTACCGTATCCCTCAGCTCTGTACGGATAACGGTACCCCGCCCCCTTATGGGATCCCTCCCCAGCAAACCCACAGATGGGATATGCCGACAGGGACCACCCTCCCCACGAGCCCCATCCCAACTCTCAGACACTCAAAACCTCTCATTGTCCCTTCCCCTCCTCTATCTCCGACCTCTCCCTCGTTCCTGAAAAAGGATAACCTGACTTGCTCCACCATTAAGAGACCTCAATTCCTCAACCTGAACGACAACACCCTAGATGCCCCCAACTCCTCCCTCGATTCCGTGTCACAGCGTCTCGCGGCTCTTGAAAGCCAGATAGACGTAATCTCTCGGGGCCTAACGGAAATCCTCTCTAACCTAGGTATAGCCCTTAAACACCTGAAACCCCCTTCCGGGTCTCCCCACTCCGTCAGCACCAACCGCCCCCCTAGGCTCTCAGAATCCACTAGTACCCATCTGCACGGTCCCCCCCTGCCGGGTCCCGGAATCATATGCACTTAAGGCCCCAAAAAACGGAGCCCCCTTCCCTAAGATCAAGATCCATACTCTATCTGATACAAAACACCCAACCTCAAGGCCCTCCAGAACAGAAGCACCAATGTCAGACTGTGAAGCAGCCCTTCTAGCCGCTGCAGACCACACTCCCGCCTTAGACTCTCCTAAATCCAAAATTCAAGTGATCACAGGGCACCGGAAAGACCTTCCCTGCACCAAACCACTGAGACATCCTGTCCTGACCGCCATGCCGAGGGCGACTAAAGATAGAACTACCAGAAATCAGATGCCTTTCACTAACTGCCTACTAATCAACTTCAGATCGGCCTCATTACACGCAACAGAACTAGCTGAGGCTATCCTCACTCATGATATTGACATTGCGTTCCTCACGGAGACCTGGTTGAATAAGTTATCTCCTCCCTGTCTAGACATGCTCATACCGCCTGGCTTCTCCCTCATCACTAAAGACAGGATAGAGCAGCGAGGAGGAGGGGTAGCTATCATCCACAAGGATAGTTTGGCCATCTCGGAAACCACCTCTTTCGAGTATAATTCCTTTGAATGTCTATCCGCCATCATCAAGACCAAAGACAATGATTCTTTACTATGTCACCTGCTCTACCACCCCCCAGGCAGAAACAACGCTTTTGGAGAACAACTATCCGACCTGATAGCACAAGGTGCACTTGGCGACTCCAATAACCTAATTCTTGAGGCCCTGAATCTACGATGGAACGAGACACACAATCCTCTAATCCAATCTCTATCTAGCCTCCTCGAGGATAACAACCTTAAACAACACTGCACTGAGGAAACTCATTACAAAGGAGCCACATTGGATGCCATCATTTCGCAAAAGAACTCTATCACGATCAACCACATACTTCCCGTCGACTGGTCAGACCACCACATGATCCTATTTCATATCAATCACCCCACTATCTCCTACCAACCTCCACATGACCCCCCAAAATGGATGAGAAACATCTCCCAACTACCCCTGAATACCCTGGAAGTGCAGTTAATCTCACTTCTCGCAGACAACAAAGCACACCTCTCCACCAAAGATTTCACTGATTGGTACAATTCCGAGCTAGTGTCCATTCTCGACAAGCTAGCTCCACTAAAGCTCAAAAGAAGCAGAACCACTCCATCTAGAACTTGGTTCAACGATGACCTCAACACAGAAAGGAGAATCCTAAGAGCCAAAGAAAGAAAATTGAGAAATAACCCGACTGCCATCCTTTGTGACCAACTGAAATCAGCCCGTAGGAAGTACAACAACCACATTAAAAATAAGAAATCTAACTTCTTCCGCGAGGCACAGGCCAAGGCCAAAACAGACCGAAGGAACTCTTCAGCATCATCAGACAACAAACCTCCAAGCCAGTGTCCTCATCTGTACAGGCATCCATAGAACTCTGTTATAACTTTGCCCACTTCTTCAACGATAAGATAGCAAGAATCGAACTATCATTAGACATCAATGAATCACACCCCAAGAAGAGCAGCTCGGCTGTACCCCCTGCCCTCTCTCCTGGCTCTTCTCTCATCCCCTGGCTTAGCTTTCGTCCCGTTCTAGAAACAGAGATAATCTTGCTGATCTTGTCCTCCAAACCATCAGCTCACATCTCAGATCCCATTCCTCCCCTACTAATCAAGAAACTGAAGCACGCTTTTGCACCTATATGGGGCAAAATCATAAACAGCTCCTTAAAAAATGGAGTGGTCCCTGATTGTCTAAAAATGGGACAAGTCACCCCCCTGCTGAAAAAACCCGGTCTAGACTCGACAGAGCTGAACAATTTCAGACCTATATCTAACCTCCCCTTGCTCTCAAAAATACTTGAACGCTGCGTTCTTCATCAACTGACACAACACCTGGTCATCATCAACCTCCTAGACCCCCACCAGTCTGGCTTTAGAAAAGGCTGCAGCACAGAAACCGAGATGCTGAACATCATAGATGACATCCATGGTTCTCTAGACTCAGACAAATGCTGCCTCCTCATTCTCCTTGACCTCTCGGTAGCATTTGACACAGTGGACCACAAACACCTCATCAAGGCTCTCCAAGAAAGAGCTGGCCTCGGCGAGGTAGTTCTCAAGTGGTTCTTCTCCTTTATACACAACCGCACCCAATTAATAAAAATCAAGAACTTCACCTCCGAAACCCAGCAAGTTAACAAGGGCGTCCCCCAAGGTTCGGTGCTCTCTCCACAGCTTTTTAACATCTATATGGAACCGCTCGACAAATTACTCAATAAAGCCAACATCCGCTTCCACCTCTACGCGGATGATATGCAGATCTATCTGGAAACCTCCTCTTTCACTGACATCCAAAGATTAAATGATGTCCTGAAAGATGTTCAATAATGGCTAACAAACAACCATCTGAATCTAAATCCAGACAAGACCGAGACACTCCTCATCTTAAACAAGGATGACAACCCTCAAATCACTGAATGGCTAAAGGCAATCGATGCGCTCAAAGGGAATCTTACTCTAGCAGACTCTGTTAAATATCTTGGCGTCACCCTGGACCCAAAACTAAACATGATGAAACACATTAAGAGCTCTGCCAAAAGTGCATTCTTTAACTTCAAACTTCTGAACAAAATCAAACCCTACATTCTTAACAAGAATCTCAAACTGGCCACTCAATCCCTGGTACTGTCAAGACTGGACTATGGGAACGCAATCCTAACAGGTGTTCCTAAATCGCATCTGGCACCGATCAAAAGAACATTACATGCGGCAGCCAGAATGATCACCGGCATCAAAAAATCTGATCACATCTCCCCGGCACTCAAAGAAGTCAAATTGCTACCAGTAGAAATGCGAAGTAACTTCAGGAAGGCCTGCCTAACCCACAAAGCCCTCCATACCGGCAAACCCGAATACCTGGCAAAAAAACTCAAAAAAGATGGTCAAGCCAGGAATCTGAGAAGCTCTATTTCCCTCCTGCTCATCCTACCTAAAACCAGAAAGAAAAGAACAGCAGACTGCTCTTTCACGAGAAACGCCCCTAAAATTTGGAACTCCATCCCCACGCACATCAGAACCATACCGTCCTTTGTGGAATTCAAAAGCCAACTCAAATCCTTGTTCCTCAACCATTCCCTTGGCCGTGGATAACATGTAACAGACTGCAACACCAGAACTTTGTGCCCGCATTGAACCCTGATACCAAAGAAGCTCTGCAGTACATTTATGCAGCTCTTACTCTTACTCGTGGATTGTCAATTCCTTTCATATGTTATGCCTTTGTTGATTATATGCTATTCTATTACTGTAAAGTGCATTGAACCCTGAAACCAAAGAAGCTCTGCAGTACACATATGCAGCTCTCATTGTGACACTCGTTGATTGTCAAAAACCCTTCATATGTCATGCTTTTGTTGATGATATGCTATTCTCTTACTGTAAAGTGCTCTGTTACCTCTGGGACTTGACAGCGCTATAGAAAACTTCAAAAATAAAATAAAATAAATAAAATGGTGAGGGTTTCGGAGGCCAGAAGAGGTATCTCCTGGTGACCCAGCAGAGATGAAAGGGCACCAAAATTGGCTAAAACAGCCCACTGTGGTACAGAAAATGCTGAATGAATATAGTTTTCCCCTGGAACTGGCTAGGAATAGTCATGCACAGTGCTCCACTCCGAGAACCTTCCAGAACCGCCAGGGAGGGCCAAGCCCCTGGGGTCCCCCCCAAGAAGGGAAACAAAAACAACGAGGCAGAGAGGGGATATGCACGGGACTCTAATCTCACAAGTCCATTCATCCTCAAAGGCCCTCATCTCCTTGGTAGCCGATGCAATGGAGGACGAAATAAGCACCAACGTGATCTTTGAGTCTCTGCTCTAGGGTCTCAAATCACTCAGGGGACCCAGAAGGAGGAGATTGGACCAGGTGTCTTTCTACCCTCGTTCCTGGGTCTGGGAAGGACAGGGGCACCTGGCCTCAAGTCTACTGCCCGCAATGACTCTGGGTGGGAAGAAGGTATGTTTTGCTTCCTCAAGGAGCATGAGGGGAAAGCCAGCTACCAAGCAGCACACAAGAGCTGAGCCAAGGATGCAGGGAGCTGGTATGGGCAATGGGAGCTCTCGAGCTCCACCCACAGCCCTTAATAAAAATTATGAATATGGCTGCCTGAAGTAGGATGGGGAGGTGCTAATTTCTATTGAGTTGTTAGTGGCACGAGTTTAGAGTGTGTTTATAAGCACTAAACGTAAAATTAAAATAGGAAGTTCACACCACCTTTATGCAAGAAAAAAGAAAAGTTAAGCAAGCTCCTTTAAGACCTTGAATTGAAGGAATCTTTGTCCCATCATCAATCAACAGGGCATGATTCTTTCTTTGTGCCATAGGTGAGGTTCATTCTGGCGGTAGACAAGTCAGATGATGGCATGGAAGAAGACTTATGCCCGAAACTAGAAGGTGTCGTACCTTTCTGGGTGGGAACTGTCTTGGCAGCTTCGTTTGCAATGTAGGGTTTCAAAGCAGTATCAAGATGAAACCGATTGTGTGAGTAATCTATGAAAAGAGCATGGTTACTGGTTTAAATAATTGTTGTGAGGTTCGTAAGCTCACTGGAGGAAATGATGCAGCTTATATTAAAGGGAGAGCTAAGTAGTCAATGTTAGGAAACTTAAGACTGACCTTGAGGAGAGAATCAAAATGGTCACTTAATGGGGACCATGTGGCAATTGCTATGTGATCCTGGCAGTCAAATGTGGACTATGAGGTCCATAGAAGAAGAGTCCAAGTGCTCACAGCAGGTCTCTCAATTTGAGGCTGGCCAACGATTGAGTTTGTGCTGCCATGCTGTATTGGAGACTGTTGGGAAGAACCAATGAAATGCCTCAAAAGAAGCTATGAATGGTGAAAGGCCGGGGGTGTCTTACATTGACGGGTAGGGATGGTTGTCTAGTGTGAGAATAAAGCAGAGATGTCCAGACGTGCATTAAGAGGCTGTGCATGTAGGCGGGGTGCAACTTAAAAACGTAAAAAACCCAAATATGATATTAACTCAAAAAGTTGAAGAAACAGGAGCTGTCCTGTTGTAACCTCAGTTAAAGTAAAGCAAGGAAGTCATGAACTGCTTGTTCTAAGGATATGTAGCATTGGTGATACAAGCCACGGTAGCAGAAAAGCAAAGAGCTTCATCTGTCCTAAGAAAGAGGCAGGAGGGGAGATGTAGCATGCAGACACACACATTACTTTACCGAAAAATGCACTTTTTTTGTTGTTAAGTGAGTATGTATTTCTCTTCTGCTATGCTACTTAATCTGGCAATGTTGAGCTGAAATGTAATAACACTTCAGTTCTTGCCATAAAACCGCCCATGGAATCAATGATTTCAAAGTATGCGATTAAGCAAATGGCCAGAAGATTTCTTGTTTCGTCTTAATATAGTTGACCTTTGAGGGGCACACGCTTTGCTGCTGCAGGAAAAGAACACTCTCAGGTCTTATGACAGATTATGATGTATTTAACTATTTAGTGAGTAGCGCCTCACAGCTATTAGGGCTTCCAATCTGTCGCTAAGGAAGGGGCAGCTGCTAAAGTAACTCCTACAAAAGACATGCTACTCCATCTGGCAAAATCAAGGTAACATGATTGAAAGAGGCTATCTACAAAGAAATCACAGGCACAAGAGAGTTTTAGACATTAAGGCAGGTTTAGTGTAGTGGATTTGTGCCAGCAATCAAACGCTTTGCAAAGACCTTGCTGCAGAAAATGTATCCTTAATCCTTAACAAATAACAGACACTGAAAGTGGAAAAACACATACACCGTCCCACACACATTAGCTGCTAATAAAATCAATTCCATAAGTAAACGGGGATAAAAATAAAAAAAGCCTTATCTCTTTGTTTTTAGATGTAATGCCCCCTTCGACAAATAATCTGTTCTTCCTTATGCCTAAGTGCTCTTTCCACAGGGAACAACAAATACAGACATGACAGTCACACCCTGATGTTTCCTGTTTGAAAAGGGAAAACAAGTGTGGGAAACAGGCACCTTTTAGGTTATCGACGCTTGAGCGCACAGATTCAATCTGATAAAGTGGTCATTTGATCTGTGGTGTGATGCTCTGGGAGGAGATCGAGGCGATGCTTCCAGTATAAATGTAGGCGTCCTGCATTGATATATTCACCAAGAGCTTGAACAGAGTATTGTAGCTTAATACTCACTACTGTCTCATCTCTCAGTCATGAAGATTGCTGTGGTGTTCCTGCTGGTGGCCGTTAGCACTTGCTATGGTAACTAACTTTTATATTACAGAGTTGTGTGTACTGCTAATTGAAGGTTCTGTGTTTTGTTGTCTGTCCATTTGTTAACTAGCACCTCCATTCACCTCTGGCTCACACAACTACTTTCAGAGTTGATTAATTAGAAATCCAAGGAAGTGGCATGATGTAAATTGAATGATGGGAATTTCAAGCACAGAATGCTAAGGGACTCCCGAGATTCCATTAAACTTTCACCAGCATAGAGCACCCCAAAAACCCTCAGCATCAATTAATGTGTGGTTCAGGCTTGCTGCCAGTGTCTAGACCTTTGGGGATGGACTGTCGAGGCTGGCACCCGAGAGAACGAGTCCCACATGCAGCAGGGATTTGGGGGAAGAGAAGGTTTACAGTTTGTGTCCTGGTCCAGGAATTACTTTCTGAGTTTCAAACAAACAGTTGAGTTTCTTGAAACCTGTGGGAAAATGGCACAGGATAATTATCAAAGAAGCATCCAGAAGGGAGACTCTGTTCGTCCGTAGTAAAGAGCTTTCTGTTTAGATGTGACTCCATGCCACCTGAAACTTTATAAATCACAGGCTAGAGGGAGAGTTATCCCAAGTGAACAGTTTTATGGTGCAACAAGGCATAGGACGGCAGGCAGGTTTTTTATACAATTCTAAGCCCGTATAGAGATTTTAAACCTAGCTCCTTGCTTTTACGCCATCAACTGGAAATAAGTGGGCGATAAAGGGCACAAGGTAAGCTGTGGAGCCAAAACCTTGATATCTGGGGTTAAAAGGTGTGTGATATCACTTATTTTACGTCTAATATTTTTGTGAGTCAATGTTCACGAAAAGGTTGCATGTGTTAATGAAGAAATGATATAGCGCTGGTCTGTAGCACTGAAAGGGCTAATAGGTGGTATATCCATGGTGAACATCACTGGCCTTCATTTTTACTCCCAGGCTTGCTATTAACTCCTGCTGGAGCAGCAATCAACACGGCCCTTGTTACACAGGATGTGGTGAAGGTGGGGCTTCCAACTGAGGTTCTAGTTCCCATTTCCAAACAAAGTCAATACTATGTTATTGACAATAAACAGGAATAATTCTGAACACATCATTGTATGTTATGGAATTAAAACAAATGAGTTGCATGTTCAGAGTTGCATTCCCCGCCAATTATCCATGTGTGTATGCAGTGCGTAATGTATCAAGTCTAAAAGTAAAGTGAGTGACTGAGTGATTGTAGAAAAAGGAAAATATATTACAGTTCACTAAACAAATGTATTTGCCTTCAGGGAATTTGCACAATACCAATAGCAGCATATTGCAGACTAAAGTCTTATGTTTTTGTTTGTATTCTAGGTTTTGTTCGCCCACATGGTGGTAATGTTCCAGTTCACCCAACCAGTGATGGTAAAGTCCGTAAAACAAACTGTCCTGTATTAGTGGTTAATAGCAACATCCTCCAAATAAATGTATGCTTTAAAGATCAAAAGCAAATCAAAATCAAATCAGAAGCAAATCTCTAGAATTATCAACAGCATTGTCACTGTAAGAAATGATAGAAACACCTCTGCGATCTCGCCGCTCATGCTTTGTGCACTTAGTACAATGTTGTCAGCTGAATGTGAAGTCTTCAATATAGTGATTTGTTGTAAAGTCATTCTTAAACCCATCAATTGGAAATAGAGAGATTTATGAATAATGTCAGAAAACAATATTTTTTTAATGGAGCATGGGAAAGTTTATAGATTTGTATGTCTGACCAATTGGCATGCTCTGTTGTATACTTTAGGCTCATTCCATTTGAACATAGCAATGTTATGGATTATATGGTAATTAGCTACTTGCCATGCTAAGTAATGTGTGGTAATTACATGTAACAAGTGGTTAGAGGTGTGTAAATGCTTCATTCTGTTCTGGATACTGAATGATGTATTGTCCTAAATGTTGTAAAGTGTATACTAATGCAGTAAATGAGAGTGTAGGTGAAAGGAAAATATATAAAGTGCATACAACACATTTAATTGACTATCCAACATTGTGGCATATTTCAAAGTGAAGTCTTACACGATTAAATTACTTTTGTAGGTTATGTGCGCCCACCTAGTGGAGGGACGGTCCCCTACACAAACTGTCTTGATAAAGTGCTGGTAAGTTTAACACTTGTTGCTGGTAGCATTACTTCGAGCAAAATGTACATTTTAAATTAGTGTATTGTGTGTTAACTAATTTGTAGCTTCTATCAGGATCCATTGCTGTGAGCATTTAAGTTCTGACCTGTCGAAAAAGATTCAGCGAGTAAGCACCTCCCCGCTAAGAGGAGAGTGTTAGTGAAGCCTACAAAGTACTATGACATTTGCTAAGAGTAAGCACAATAAATAACTTTCACTAAAACTGAGATGGCAAGTGTCCTAATGCAACCCTCGCAAGAGTGAGATTTTGATGTGCATATTAGTATTAAGTGTAAACCCTTTCAAAGTTGTAGGCAGGGCGAATTTGCAATACTGTTGTCTCACATATGCTGGCTTCTTATAGGAAATGTCAGTTTTATTTTGGGTTGTGTTAATTTTATATTAAAATACTAACAAAGGTGTAGTAGAGATATGCCACAAGGATATACACAGAGACTCTAAAGCATCATATTAAAAGACTTTGGCAGATTAACTCCATCCTCATGAATGTTATTCAGTCATTTATCATTTTGGCATCATAATGATGCATTAGTTATGATCCTTGGATTCAACATAAACATTGGAGAATATAATATGGCACTATACATCTCTTTGAGAAATCCAGATGGGACTAAGTGGCTAAACCATTATAAATAAACTACTACTACATAACTGTACTTTAATCCTCTTTTAGAAAATTGATGTGAAAAACCTTCTGGCTGCATTACAAGAACTTTTCTGCTCATACCAGAACTGCAAGGTAAAGATATTTTCTTCTCATATGCTTATTTACAGAGCATGTTGACCAGTCCAATCAATAGCTCCTCTGGGACTCCACTCAGAAGTTTCAGCATTTCCGATAACATTTCTATATATCACTGTCTCCCTGAATGAACTCTTCTTACAGAGGGACCCTTATTACATCCCATAACCTTTCTCTTTCATGGTTGTCAGTCATTTATGATAGCCCAGTCTGGAATACTTGAATGGCAATGAAAGAGCCACATCAGTGCTCACTTCCTGAGTGCGCCCTCCCACATATAGTCTCCCATCAATGTTGAATAGGAAAGGATTTCTTGCTGCCTAAGCAATTCCTCTGCCCATAATTGTCATTATCACAAGCTCATTAATTAGTGATGAATTAGGCCACTGAGTTAGTTGTCGTTCACAAAAATCTGTATGTGCATTTAAGATCACAGGCTAAATATACATCATGTTCATTCAAAGTTAGGCAACCCAAGATAAAGCAATGGAGCACCCTTATACTGGGTTCTGGTAATACTTCTTATTTGCTGCCCTATGAAATGCTACAGTGGAAGTATTATCACTTTGTAACAACACTGATTAGTATTACTATGTCTGGCACTCCTCTAGTCAAAATCTCAAAATCACCTCCCTGCTTCCAGAGGGGTAATTGTGGTATCTGTGCCATAGCACTTTCCACAAGACTACCATTCAAACTAGAATCCACACAAACCCCTTCTACTCAGTGGTACATCATTGTCCTCATATAACTCCTACCTTCCACCCCTGGTGAAGTCCCTCTTAAAGGTCCAAGTGTTACCATTGTTTTTCTTTTTAATGGTGGGCGCCCACAAGTCTGACCTAAACAGCAATCTCTGTCACTTTGTGTAAACTCAACCAAAATATGTACCATGCTGTGTCCCACAGATATTACGTTTTATCACTTTGAGTTCCATTCACCTCTGTGCAACCACTGTACCTTTGGTGTGTCCTGCAACTTACTTCGTATTTGTGTGTGCCACACACTTTATTGTTATCCACATTTTGAGCTTTGCCCCGTAACGCTGGCAATTCTTTGTGCTGTAAACCCTGCTGTGCATGATTCCAGTTTCCCTACAGTGGGGTGTCTCCCACTGTTGGAACCTGGGATGTCAGGTCACCTAGGGTAGCCTGGCCTAAGGTAAGTCACATTCACTAGAGGCACATGTGTGAAGGTTGCAAACCACCCAGCAGTAAATTAACGCAATAACACCCAAAAAGGATGCTACAGCAATGTTTGGAAAAATATGAGCTTGTTTATAAAAATATTCTTTGCTCTTCTTGTCAATTATTTAGCTTGGTTAAGACATTTCATTGCATTACATCTTACAGTAGAATTATGAATCTCTTCGCAGTTGTCAAGTTACTTCACTTTTTGGCTTTCTCGCACCACATCACATTTCCTTGTTCTTAATTAGCAATGGCTGTATTTAGTTGGACTTAACTTCAGTGGTAAAGCTAAGCACATACAAAGGATTACTTTCTAGAGTTGGCCCCTACGTAAATACAGGCGAACGTTTACAGTCCCTCAACTCCAACTTCCCACCTTCCACCTGTAAACAGGGCTATATGGCAACTCCAGTTACTTCTTGCAGTAATTTTCAAAAGTGATATACCAACCACAGCTGTTCCCCAAAGTTAAACAGGTGAAATGCCCTCAATCTCCCCCAGACATCGACTGTTGTCAAGCTCCCAATTCCTCACCAGTCTGTCTAAGTAAGGGCAGTTTAACCTTTGGACACAAGTCTTCCCCACTCCAAGCCTGGGAAGTGAAACACCACTCTCACCTGGGCCCAACCAGAATGTCGATCTACTTTTGTACTTTCCCTCCTCCTCCTCGCTTACTGTGTTAGTCAACCGGCTTCAGCTGGTGGGAGGGCTTCCGCTTCCTAAGAGGACTCTGCCACAGGAGCCCGGGACCACGCAGTCAGTGTAACCGGCAATAGGGGGTACTCCGCCCCCGTCCCCGGTCAGTCGCTCCTCCCGCCTAACTTCCTCGAGGCGCTTGCCCCACCGTCTTCTGGGACGCTTCCCCTCACCTCACCACAGCATCGGTCGAGGGAAGCACTTCTCTTCCTGTCCTGCGTGGAGTTCTCCCGCAGTCGCCGCATCTCCTCGGGGCTCCGGACACTCCCCTCGGGTCCGCCTTCAATGCGCTGGCGCCAGGGTGGAACGCTACTCTCCCACACTTCCGCGCAAAAGCGGAACTGATCCACTACGCACGGCGGCTTCCCTGAGCGTCTCCGCTGCCAACCCAGGATCAACAGAGACGAAGGCAGAGGGGGCACCCGGCAGGGGCGCGAAAGTCTCTCTCAGCACAC
This sequence comes from Lissotriton vulgaris, assembly GCF_964263255.1. Taxonomy (NCBI): domain Eukaryota; kingdom Metazoa; phylum Chordata; class Amphibia; order Caudata; family Salamandridae; genus Lissotriton; species Lissotriton vulgaris. Next base: position 894,964,478 of record NC_141698.1, on the reverse strand, counting down.
GCTGGCTTCCTGCTTGGGTGAGGGTAAGGAGAGAGAGTTGGGAGACGGGCTGCTTGGTGGCACTATCCCCGAAGACGTCCTGAAGCAGGATTTCCCCCGCTAAGGTCCTCAAACAGCTTGAACCTACTGGTGGAGATATACCCGAGGAGGGGAGGGGGAAGTAATCGTGAGAGGGAAGGTGAGGTGGTTCGTTTGGAAAGGCTAGGGGGTACTCCCCTTCTTCTTAGCCACACACAGCAAAGTCTTTACAGAGTCTTTCTCAACTGGGCAGAGGACTGCGCTCCACAGCGCTGCAGTCTCCTTCTCCTCCTTACACCCCTTACTTTCAAACTATGGGTTGGTCAGGCGCCCAGGGTCTCCCGCAATCCAACACAGCAGGGACAAGTCAAGTAACCCAAGGGAGGAAGGGTGGTGAATCAATAGGTCAACCCTTTGACTATCCTACCCCCACCTTCAGCTACAGCCTGTCCTCCAGCTGCCTCTCTCTGGTAAGACAAAATGGCTGACCAGCATTCCGCCTTTTATAGGCTGACCCTCAGAGGTCCAGAAGGGACCAGAAGGTTCTGGAATGCCCTACTCTATCCTATGGGACAGATTCCAGGTTTGTCAGTTGGGACAGTTGGTAGCCACCATTTTGTGTCTCCAACTATATTCCTGTCAGAAAAGGCCTCTAGGCCTGAGGTGAAAAACTATGAGGGTGAAAGAACACCTATCCCCTTGACCAACACCTTGAAAAAGCTAGTGGACACAAAAATTAATAAAGGTATGAGGGGCAAAAAGGGGACAAAATAAATAATAAATTGGAGGGACTACGCAAAAAGTCAGACAGGTCTAACACCCACTTTATGTAATCTAGACTCCAGTGCCTTAGATGCTATGTGCCCTAGCAGTCAAAAACATCACTGTCTGGGCCCCTACAACTCAGTGTCTGTAACTCTATATCCCCTCTACGAGTCTGTGTTTCCTGCAACTAAGCATACAGATCAACCACTCTGTGTACTTTGCACCACAATATATACTACACTGTTTAGCATATATATCAGTATTCACAAATCTATAAAACCCTCACGTCAGTGTGAATTAGTTAGTGTACCCTGCATATCCAAGCCATCTGATGGGTGTCCCCAACATCACCATCTAAAAATCAATTTATGAATCCAATAGCAAATTTTATTATTTTTAGATAATTAATGTTAAGCTACTGGAAACCGTCCTCAGAAAGCAGAACAGATGAATAAACTCATCAAGAATTTCTGTGGGCTGTTGGCAAGATTGTCCCTATTAATTCATAACAGTAAAACATTCTGAGGGACTTGCATATAATTTAATAATACAACCATATTCACAATTATGATCTTTTTCAAGAATTTCTGCTCAAACTATATTTTGAAAAGACTCAAAAGAACCACAGGTGCTGCGATTTGTAATTGAAGGATCATTCTTTAAAGCGAGAAGCTGAACTAGGGGACCCCAAGTATCATCATCCTTTGCCAGTCACCTGAGGAGGATGTAAACCCTTCAGCACTGTATAGTACAATTGACATCTCTGTGGCATGTGACATAAGAAGCTGTATGAGGGGACTGCAAGCCCCATCATCCCTTGTGAATCCCCTGAGGAGGAGGTGGGCCCTCCAGTGTTAAATAGTTCCAGAGACATCCCCGCAGTGCGGGCCATGCCCTGGTTGCACCCATGCAAAGCCAGGGCCAAGTGCATGCCTATCCGCTCCTGTCAAAGACAGGATAAGGCAGGGCAAGACCACCTCCCTTGGATGTGCTATTACAACTACTTAACAATGGATTATATTCGCTTGATAAGGTACTGTTTGATTTACCCACCTTTCAAATAACATCCCGTAAGACTATATAATTGAATATATTTTATTCAAACTAGTATTGGTTCCTTTCCCCTGAATCTGATTTTCTTGGCCCAGTTTCTGCGATTGTGACAGTAACTGGTTCTGCTGCTATGGTAAAAAGCAAAGCGGCCTCCAGCCCTCAAGATCTTGAGAGCAGGAAAAATACAATGAAATACACTGCATACAATTGTACAGTGTAGGATATGCATATTTTAATCGAGGAGCCAGAATGTATGTTAAATAAGATATGGATAATGGAAGTGAAACCAAGAATGTTGACAAAAATATTTGAGGAGAAGAGAGTCCTCATAGCACTTCTATCACCACAACCAAAAATCCCACTGACAAATGATTCCAACCAGGCTCCTGAGGACCCAAAAGACAATTTAGTCAGATCTGGAGGCTCTACATCTCTAACTCCACACATTGTTTGTTATAACATGTTTTCGCCCTTAGAGAATGAGCAGTGCAAAACCCTGAAATCGCAGGGGAAATGGGAGAGGATGTGTGTTCTGTGGCATTTTAGGATTTAGCTCCATCTCAAAACTTCATACTCTTGACCCCCATGGAGTTTGGAGAACTTGGCATGCCTTTAACAATGAAGAGCCAAGACTACTTGAAAAAAAAAACGGTGATGTTGATTGATGTATTTCATAGTCAGATCCCAGGCTTACCACTGATTACCCCATCCACAGTTGATACCAGTAGTAGTAGTGAACACCTTAATACTTCTGTGCCTGGTACAGGTAGAGTTTTAAATAGCTAGAGGAAAATGAAGACTGACAAAGCTAGCACAAAAGAATATTTGTTTTATACAAATGAGTGAGAAGTGGACACCATTGATCACACACCCTATACTTGAATTAGAGGCACACCAAGATAAGTTTCTGGTGATGGTATGGTAATGGTAGAACTACATCACATAATTATAATCCCTCAAAAAGTGTACGTAAACCAATAACTACATTATACACTTATAAACCTCAAGAAATGGCCCATCAACCCTTCAGACTCAAATTTGTATGCATTGATAATAAAAGGAGCTTGAGGGATGTTATCAATTTTACTTGTGATTTAACTCTCCTCATTAGGATCCCAGCAAGTAGAGCTAGCAATTACTTGGTTGTCAACACAGAATCACCTACTTATGGTATCCCATCTGAGAGTGAGATCTATATGATTAGGGTCCTTAAGCAAGTTGCATTGGAGAACAAGGTTGTTCACTGCATACAAAATGTTCACCATTACAATTCGGTCTCTTATTCAGACATAATTGGTGTGAAATGCTATCCACACACTAGTGGAGTTTTGTAAATCCTAGTTTAGCTAAGGGAATAGTCAAGTGTGGCACAAGGACCAATTCTCCAATTTAAAATGGCCACACTATGGGGCATATTAGCAAGAACCTCCTTAAAAGGGCTTGCCTATATGCTTTATATAATTCCAATACAAGCCCAGGTTAGATATGCAGGACATCTAATCTGGGCTGCCATTGGAATTCTAATATGCATATTAGCAAGCCCATTATCGCCATTTTAGCGTCGGTTTCCTGCCTCTAAAACGGCGATAATTTTTACGAGGTTCTTGATAATATGCCCCTATGTAATTTGTAATTTGTAATTTGTAACTGGGTTTTGTATCACGCCAACTCACCGACAGGTCTCAAAGCGCTACTGACCAAGTACAGCAACAAGAAACAAGATGAGAGTATAGAAGTGTCTGAAGCTAGTAACCGACTACTGAGATGTAAATGCGTCTTTGAAGAGTAAAGTCTTCAGGGACTTCCTGAAGTGGAGAAGGTTGGATTCTCTGCGAAGCGCCTCCGGTAGCTTATTCCAGATGATCGGAGCCTGAACTGAAAAGGATCTGCCTCCTTTTGTTGCCAGCTTAAAGCGTGGGCAGGATAGCAAAAAAGAGCCGGACGATCGCAGGGCGCGCTTAGGTTCATATATTTCAAGCCTATCTTTTATATAGGCTGGCGCCTGTCCGTGGATTGCTTTGTGGCAGATGCACATACTCTTGAATTCGACTCTTTTACTATAGGCAACCAATGTAGCCTATAGAGCAAAGGGGAGGCATGAGTACGCCTCGGCACTCCAAATATCAAGCGCGCTGCGTCATTCAGAATGACCTGAAGACGGTTGGATGAATTTTTTGGGAGGCCAAGGTATAACTCATTGCCGTAGTCGATTCTAGACACTATATGTCTTATAAACACCCAAAAGCGACAAACTCCCAGCTCAAAGAATCCTTTGAAACCCTCATGTGCAACTGCTGACACCCTATAAAAGGGTTCAGGAGGATCATATTAACTCAACAGGAGGGGTATTACCACACTTAATAATGTCTATCTCAAATGCATTTGTATGCACTATTAATGATTTATTTTAGGTAAACCAATCCTGAGACTCAAAAACGCAAAAGCGATAGCTCATAAATGGGTATCTCCAAGCTTATGACCGCCCAAGTATCAGCAGTACTCCCTTTGTCCAGTCTAGTGTTAGCTACAATGTTATTGTCAATACTACACTTGAAAATAAGGTGAGCAGATTAAAATCCATAGATTGTAGGAACGCCAACGCCCATTAAATGTGTAAAACCTAGAAAGATCACTATAATAAGCTCAAAATCAAAACAGTAATATAGGGATTGAGGTAATTTTATAGATAGCTTTGATTTCTGTTTATTCCAGGAACCAGGGGCTACTGCTGCTTAGTATTTGAGTAGGAATTTATATAAGGCACCCATACATCATGCTCAGTGCAAAAAAGATCAGCTAGAATTTTATCCAAGCCTGGGACCTTCCCGATTTTCCCTGCAGTTATAGAAGATTGAGCTGTAGAAGTTTCCAAGTTGTGGACAAAAATTCAAGTGCAGGCCAGGCTTCTGGTGATTTGAGCATTTGTCTGAGAACTTCATTGCCTTGTGGTACTGAGCAAATTCCCACTGGCTCTTTAGACACACTAGGATTAAACTTAATTACTTTAAATAATGTGAAACCTGTTTTAGTAATCAATATCTACTGTAGATGTATCAAGCCTTTATGCTGGTTTGATAGCTTTCTAACCTCTTACAGCAAAGATTCTCTTATAATCATTGGGGGACACTTTAATACAGCATTTGAACCCTCTGGGCTGGTAACAGATTTAGCATAGGATGAAGATGCCTATTGCAGCATCCTGGAATTACCTGCACCCCTGAAGATACAATTCACCAAATTAGCCCAGCAACTAGGTGTCATCGTGTAATTATACTGTCTACAGGCTTACAATGGTCATTGCCCCTCGGAGATTGTTGCAGCACCAACTTTTAAGAAAGAAACATATAGTAGCTTTATTGATTATTTAGTTCTTGATTATTACAAGAAATGATCATTATGATAGTTGTTCCATTCCTGAGTCCTCCATTTAACTGGATCCTTGATTGAAGATTTATCAGCCACTGGGAAAGCTGGAGGCAACAAACTAGTTATCACCAATAAGAGAGGCAATGAAAGCGGGGAAGATTGTTGGAACCCCAACGCCCATTAAATCATTAAATGAAACCATTATTCCTGTATTGGATTTTGTAATGATCATTTAGATTGCCCCTCGTACTAGTGTAGGCACACAATACATTATTTACTAACATTAAAGAACTTTTTGAAAGACATCAAAGCGAGTACAAGTCTGCCTAGAGAACAGAAGTGATTTAATCGTGACTATCAGACAGGAAAGAGTCTGCTGATTGCTGCTATGAGGCAGGGGACAGAGATAAAATACGAACTAACAAGAAAAGCTTACAAAAAACTCACGAAGACCAGTGTTTACCTGTGAAACACATAAATGTACTAAAAGCAGCAAAACCTAAATATTTTAAAGTATTTCCAGAACCAGAATCAGAATTAACTTAATTTGGGCGCAATTTTTACCAGTAAAAGCATAAAAAATATGACAATTAAAACATAAAATATAAAAATAAAATAGTATATCTGCACATAAAAGCAAATGCAGAAAGTAAGTCCAAATTAGCAGTAGATTAGGAGAGCATAGTGCCATGGGCGTTTACAGCATATTTCAGAAAGGAGCCAATATACAGGGTGGCTTCTTCATCGAATAATTGCAGTAAACAAAAATATACGCTGCCCTACAGTGCCTAATGTTATAAAAACGATTCAGAAAAGGGGGTGGTGATGAACAGAGTGTCTGAATTAAGCAGACCACTCTTACCCAGTCCAAAGATCAGGGCTTGATCCATCACCGTTATTTATCTCACTGCACCATCCCAGCTCAGAACCTGGCTATATGCAAATCAGTCTGTCCCTGGCCCAGTGCATCATGGGAACAGGGCAGACTAAACTACCAAGCCAATTCTTCACCAGAAAGGAGACAAGCTACCGGGGACCGGTTTCTGGCATTTCAGCCGTCTTCGGCCCGGCTTGCTTGAATCCTGATGGTGTAGTGAGAAAGGGACTCATGTCTGAGTATACCCTGCCACACCTATAGTGGCCAAAAACGATTCAGAATAGGGGGTGGTGATGAACAGAGTGTCTGAATTAAGCAGACCACTCTTACCCAGTCCAAAGATCAAGGCTTGATCCATCACCGTTATTTATCTCACTGCACCATCCCAGCTCAGAACCTGGCTATATGCAAATCAGTCTGTTCCTGGCCCAGTGCATCATGGGAACAGGGCAGACTAAACTACCATGCCAATTCTTCACCAGAAAGGAGATAAGCTACCGGGGACTGGTTTCTGGCATTTCAGCCGTCTTCAGCCCGGCTTGCTTGAATCCTGATGGTGCAGTGAGAAAGGGACTCATGTCTGAGTATACCCTGCCACACCTATAGTGGCCAAAAACGATTCAGAAAAGGGGGTGGTGATGAACAGAGTGTCTGAATTAAGCAGACCACTCTTACCCAGTCCAAAGATCAGGGCTTGATCCATCACCGTTATTTATCTCACTGCACCATCCCAGCTCAGAACCTGGCTATATGCAAATTAGTCTGTCCCTGGCCCAGTGCATCATGGGAACAGGGCAGACTAAACTACCAAGCCAATTCTTCACCAGAAAGGAGACAAGCTACCGGGGACCGGTTTCTGGCATTTCAGCCGTCTTCGGCCCGGCTTGCTTGAATCCTGATGTTGCAGTGAGAAAGGGACTCATGTCTGAGTATACCCTGCCACACCTATAGTGGCCAAAAACGATTCAGAAAAGGGGGTGGTGATGAACAGAGTGTCTGAATTAAGCAGACCACTCTTACCCAGTCCAAAGATCAGGGCTTGATCCATCACCGTTATTTATCTCACTGCACCATCCCAGCTCAGAACCTGGCTATATGCAAATCAGTCTGTCCCTGGCCCAGTGCATCATGGGAACAGGGCAGACTAAACTACCAAGCCAATTCTTCACCAGAAAGGAGACAAGCTACCGGGGACCGGTTTCTGGCATTTCAGCCGTCTTCGGCCCGGCTTGCTTGAATCCTGATGTTGCAGTGAGAAAGGGACTCATGTCTGAGTATACCCTGCCACACCTATAGTGGCCAAAAACGATTCAGAAAAGGGGGTGGTGATGAACAGAGTGTCTGAATTAAGCAGACCACTCTTACCCAGTCCAAAGATCAGGGCTTGATCCATCACCGTTATTTATCTCACTGCACCATCCCAGCTCAGAACCTGGCTATATGCAAATCAGTCTGTCCCTGGCCCAGTGCATCATGGGAACAGGGCAGACTAAACTACCAAGCCAATTCTTCACCAGAAAGGAGACAAGCTACCGGGGACCGGTTTCTGGCATTTCAGCCGTCTTCGGCCCGGCTTGCTTGAATCCTGATGGTACAGTGAGAAAGGGACTCATGTCTGAGTATACCCTGCCACACCTATAGTGGCCAAAAACGATTCAGAAAAGGGGGTGGGGATGAACAGAGTGTCTGAATTAAGCATACCACTCTTACCCAGTCCAAAGATCAGGGCTTGATCCATCACCGTTATTTATCTCACTGCATTATCCCAGCTCAGAACCTGGCTATATGCAAATCAGTCTGTCCCTGGCCCAGTGCATCATAGGAACAGGGCAGACTAAACTACCAAGCCAATTCTTCACCAGAAAAGAGACAAGCTACCAGGGACCGGTTTCTGGCATTTCAGCTGTCTTCGGCCCGGCTTGCTGGAATCCTGATGGTGCAGTGAGAAAGGGACTCATGTCTGAGTATACCCTGCCACACCTATAGTGGCCAAAAACGATTCAGAAAAGGGGGTGGTGATGAACAGAGTGTCTGAATTAAGCAGACCACTCTTACCCAGTCCAAAGATCAGGGTTTGATCCATCACCGTTATTTATCTCACTGCACCATCCCAGCTCAGAACCTGGCTATATGCAAATCAGTCTGTCCCTGGCCCAGTGCATCATGGGAACAGGGCAGACTAAACTACCAAGCAATTCTTCACCAGAAAGGAGACAAGCTACCGGGGACCGGTTTCTGGCATTTCAGCCGTCTTCGGCCCGGCTTGCTTGAATCCTGATGGTGCAGTGAGAAAGAGACTCATGTCTGCCCTGTTCCCATGATGCACTGGGCCAGGGTCAGACTAATTTGCATATAGCCAAGTTCTGAGCTGGGATGGTGCATTAAGCTAAAAAACGGTGATGGATCAAGCCCTGATCTTTGGACTGGGTAAGAGTGGTCTGCTTAATTCAGACACTCTGTTCATCACCACCCCCTTTTCTGAATCATTAATGTTATAAAAAAATTTTTTTAAGTGGAATTAAGAACAATATTCTATATCTTTCATAAAACTTGCAAAAAAACTATAAGGTGCATTATTGCTTGTCTTGAATTCCCATCCCATAGGCATGGACTGATATCTAGATTTTGCTTAAAGCTTAGGGGGAACACAACGCATACTTAGCAGTATCAACTCATAGGTGAAAAAGTAATTAACATTTCCAGTGCCCATGTGCTTGCCACAAGAAATCAGTAGGGCAGTTAAACACATTCAGGCCACAAAATGTGCCTTCCTCGCCATGCTGTTGAAGCGCCTTGTAGTCTCAGAGTTATAAATTGCTTGTAAGACATGTTTTTTGTTAAGGGCATTACAGATACTCAGCTTTTCCAAGGCACTCTGCATACCAATTTTAGAGTATTTCGATTTGACAAACGCCAACCGTGGTATTCGAAGGCCGTTATCAATTCAATTCAATATAACTTTATTCGGTTATTATTTTAAAAAAAAATAACCATAAAAGTACAATTAGTATATCACAATTTAAAAATTTGTAGAAATATAAAAACAATCATGGTACATTAAAAATAAACAGATTAAATGTCATACATGAATTGATTTCCGTGATCTAAAAACATTTTTTAACAACGCAGAGACAGATGCTACAGTTAATATGTTATCTAATTTCTGAATGGCTAAAAATGCAGGACGACCTTGCCTAAGTTCCATACTCTTCAATATTGGTACAATCCATCTTGTCCTAGGAATAATATAACATTTACAGAATAACATGATATGCATATCCGATTGGCTGGACAAGTCGTCACATGGACATTTGCAAAGTTGTCGTGTCCAGTCATTCATCTTGGGAAAACTTAAGAATTTAACTAAAATATTTAACCGAAACCGTGTGAAAAGAAACCTTTCAAAATCACTCATGTGTAGCTTAACATACGGTTGAATATTAAAAGTAGTCATTGTTAGGTGGTGAGCCACCACAGTAAGTCATTTCGATATTAGTTCTATAATCTCCCAAATGGGTATACAAAGATTTTTAAGTTCTTTCCTGGAGACATGACACATCGATGAGGGATCACTATTGTATTCTTGGTGGCCTATTTGTGCGAGGAACGTCTTTACATAATTTAACCATCCTATCTTGCTAACATTACCAAGGCTCATCACACCGTTCAATATAAAACGGTAAAAAAACACTCATCCTCAGTAGTCCATACCCTGTGCCACAGAAGAACCGGTTGTACCTTGATAACATCTTCTAGGTATGGTTGTCCTAGTTCAGCATGGCAGATAAACGTGGAAACACTATCCGGGACTGCTAAAAGGTATTTCATAAAACCATTTTCTGCCACCTGTAGTGATCTCACGTTTGCATAGCCCCATATTCCTGCACCATAAATTGCAATTGCTACACAAGTTGCTCTATAAATGCATAAAAGTTCCCCAATCGGTCGTCTGCCCATTTTTCTACTAAAATTGGTCAGGGCCATTATGATTTACAAAACAACAACCTTCTTGATTTTATCGCGTTATTCCATGAGCCGGACTGATCGAACAGTATTCCCAAATGGGGAAAAGTGGGGGTAAAATCCAGTGGTTTCGAAATATTGTACATCACTTTTTTCTTTTTATCTGCACCAGACCCGCAATTCATAAAGAACGTTTTCATACAATTATTTCTCAAATCCAAATTTGTCATGAATTGGGAGAAAGATGTAACCATCCTTTGCATGGCCACGGGCGTTCGGGCCATCAAGACCGTGTCATCCACATATAGGAGTGCCAGGACAGATCTATTAGCTATCATGGGCATGTCCCAGCACTCCTGCAACAATGTTCTTTCTAGGTTGGTAATATAGATAGTAAACAAGAAGGGGGCAAGAACGCATCCTTGCCGCACTCCTCTTGAAATACTAAAAGGCCTAGTGCGCTCTCCATTCTTACCAGATGTAACTTTGGCTCATGCCCCCGAATAAAGATCCCTGAGGAAAATAATTATGTTTTCATCTACCCCTAATTTTCCTAAAATCAACCATAGCTTGCTGTGGGTGACGCAATCAAAGGTTGACGTTAAGTCAACAAAGGTTAAAAATGTGCGACCTCCCTTGGCTGTATTATATTTTTCTAAAAGAATATGCAAGTTAAGACCCTGGTCAATGGTGCCAAGGGCCTTCCTAAATCCATATTGAAGATCACTAATTAACGAATGTTCTCCAGCCCATGATTGAAATCGATTTAAAATCATGCGACCGATAATCTTAATTGTTAAATCTAGTAATGATATAGGGCAATAGCACGAGCAACTTGTTCTATCTCCCTTTTTAAATATGGGTACAATAATAGACTCATACCATGACGGTAACAATCCGGTCGAACAGCATGCATTAAACAATTGTGTAACGAGTGGGCCCCATAGAGCCACGTTGTTTTTGAACAAGCCAACCGGCACACCGTCCGGGCCCGGAGCCTTTCCTCCCATACTAGCTTTAGTACTAGGTAATACCCAGATCCACTCTCTTAAACGTACGTGAGGGCTCCTCGTCCACTACACTCTCAGTTTGTACCTGCTCTGATGTCATTGAGGCACTATATAAGTCTGCGTAATGTGATACCCATTCACTCTCTAATATAGCTATCTCTACACTTGCTTTTACTTTATCATTTAAAAAAGGAGCAATAACTACTTCCCAGAAAGCTACAGTATCTTTTTTCAAAGAAGCCTCACACAAAGAATCCCATGCTTCCTTTTTCAGTGCATCCTTTCTTTTTTTCAGGATCATCTTATAGATCTTTCTCAAATCCCTTATTAAAGGCTGATCTTTATCATGGGCATTTAGGGCACGCTTAAGATTAGAATAAGCCTTAGTGCAAGCTGTCGAACCAACCTACTGTATTTTCTCTAAGGTTATTCGTTTCTACCCACAGACTTGTTTTAATATGTGAGGAAATTACTGCAAAGTTTTTAATAATTACAGAACTGTCTGAATTTTCATCCAGACAAACACCGATACTGAATTTGCATTTCTTTACTAGATTATAGAGAAAATCTTCTGGGATGACCTTTGTCCATTTTAGGGAATACCCATTTTGTCTATTCAAGACAATATTATCCATAAGCTTCCTTGGTGAACTATTTTATTGGGTTCTTGATGAGATGTTATAATTTTGACACTTAGAGGAAAATGATCGCTTAGAGCATTATCCAGGGTATTAAAATTCTTGACTTGTCCACTATATCTAGCAGATATCAATATATAATCAATTATTAAAAAAACACCTCTGCCATTGAATGTGGGACATAAAGGAACCTCTGGTTGACAAATTCTATTAGCAAAGCCCAAGTCACAGGTAAAAATTATTTCATTCACAAGATCCTTGCATACAGTGTGTTCAAAGTGCTTTAGACTGGTCTCTTTGTCCAGAATTATACCGCATGTCCCTAGCTCCCCTCTTTTACATAATGAACATTTAAAATCCCCTCCCCAAATAGCAAGAACCTCCTTAGTTTTCCAACCTAGCAAACTTTTAACCACATGGCTGCTAGGCGTTTTCCCGTCCTGCGCTGAAAAAAAAAAATGACCATTAATCATGACGAGCTGGCCTTGTCATCCGCGCACGGCAGGTAAGCGCCATGACGAGCCCAGCTCGTCATTAGCTTCGAAGGGGTTAACATCTATCCTCAATGCTTTCAGTATGTATTCCATTACCTCCGAGGGAGCATTATTGTAAAAATTTACAATGATCAAACAGAACACTTTATCAATATGTATCTTGATGGTATGATAATATCTATAGTTAGGGGGCATCTCTATTTTCTCACATCTAAGAAGATTTGATATGTAAGTACAGAGCCCCCCTTTAGCCCTACCATATGTTGAGCCTATCGCTGGTGTAAATAATGTTTTAAAACCACACAGATGATGGGCCTCTTTAGCCCAGATTTCTTGTACACTCAATATGTCATACTCATTTACAAGATCAATCCAAATTTGATTAGACACCTTTGATTTTTGGCCTGCCACATTCCAAAACATGATTGACTATTCCAACTTTTTCGTTGTACCATCTACCGGGCCAATGCAACCAAAATTTTCACTAATACTGATGTTATTTTCAGTTGTAAGATTGGCTACTGTGCCTTGTTCGTCCATTACTCCAAACTCTTCAATATTAGGTACCCCAGATCTCACACAAGGATCTAATTGAGAAAAATTTACTCCATCTAGGGGATCACCATTTAGATGTTTTACATTTGGTAAATTTAGCGTCACATTAACATTAGGGTTCCTGGGACTCAGTCAATCTACTCCTTCAAGCCCATAAAGAATGTCAAAAGATTATTAAATGTCAGGATGTTAAATTGGTTTTTATGCATGATCATGGAACCTCCTCATTGTACCCCAGATGGATACAAGTTTGATGGCACACTAAAGGAGGGAGGCTGAAAATAACTTAAATCAAAAGTTTGTATTCCACTTACCCCTCTTCGGTGGTGCTAGTCATGAATGTGATGAACCAACCGTCTATCCCTAAAATTAACAATGATATAATAACCAGCTAGGCCCTTTGATCCATGGCCCACCCAACTTACTCTTCATGCATACAATATCTCACTATGTATGTGAGAAGGGAGGGGTCCATTGTTGTTTAGCCAAAAGTTTACCTTATGTTTTAATTCAGAATAAGTTTCTATTTTATCATTGTCCAACTCAGGAACCCCAGTCAGAACAAAAACATAAGGAAAGGAGTCTGGTGGTAAATTAATGCGCAAATGAGTGTGCTTTGTTTTTACAGGATTTGTTGTTTCCTTAACTACACATGTTGATTTTTGGTCCTGTCCCAGAACCCGGGATCCCATTTCCAGCCCCCCTCCCCCTTGCCCTTGACATCCCTCTCTTCCTTGTGTCAATGTCCCACTTTGGGCACTTATGCCAACATGGCTAGTTCCACGTGACAATAAGGAAGGTGTATTAGATGCAGTTGGAATGTGCAATGAGGGAATTATGGTTGTAGGTTCTCGTGTTATGTTACTTTCCACAACACTTGACTTGGGTATACTCTTTACAGATTTTTTCAGGGTATCAAAATTTACCGTGGTTAGCTATTCAAATTTACCCAAACTTTTGCTAATCATTTTCAGCCACTCTAATAAGGGTAACATTAAAGACTTAGGGCCAGATGTAGGAAGGCTATTACCCGTCGAAAACTGCCGAAATCGGCTGTTACCGACCGGTAATAGCCTTTTCTGATGTAGGTGGCAAATTTACCGATTTGGTAAATAATGAATCGGTGTTTACCGATTAGGTATTTACTGAATCAACATTTACCCATTCCGTATTTACCTAATCGGTCAATGACATGTAGGAAGCACTTTAAAGAGTGCTTCTGTGCTTTAAGGATTAATTATTTACCACCAACTATTAGTTGGTGGTAAATAACGAATCCCTCTGTAAATGCAAATCTGTGCATTGACACCTGTGCCATGTGACAGACATCGATGCCCTTAGGGCATGTATGTGTGACACATGTGCACACAAGCACTATATAGGGGTGCAACAGGGTGTCAAAGTGCCACACTGCCACCCTTGACTCTTTCCCTATTTTACCGAATCGGCAATTACCGATTCGGTAATTGACATTCATTCCAATGGGCCTTCAGGCCCATAGGAATGAATGGCAATTACTGAATCGTAATGATTCGGTAATCTTTACCGAATTATTACCTACACAGCATTTACAGATTCTAAAATACGAATCGGTTAAATTAGGTATTTTAGAATCGGCAAATCCTATTTACCTACATCTAGCCCTTTATCAGTTGTTCTATTTCCTCCATAAGTCCCTCAACAATTTGGGCCGAAGGCAGGGAAAGATCAATCGACTCCATCGGCAAAGCCCTTGATGGGGGATTAGATGTTGGTGAGAGTGCAATAACTGATGGAGCAGAGATCTCAGCTTCACCATTCTTAGTTACTCTAGACATTTTCGTTATCTTTGGACATCTACCCTTATGAGTACCCCCTCCATGCTTTCTCTTAGCAGTGGGTCCTGATGCTTGTTTTAATGGTTGGGAGTTAGAGTTAGGTTTCGATGTAGACCTTGTAGGTAAGCCTAAAGCTGTTTTATTAAATGTATCATCCAAAACAGAATCATTAATTAAAGCAGAAGGGCTCCGGTCTCTTATCTCAAGTCGGGTTGGCAACCCCTGTAGCTGATGGTCATTGCCTTCTCCCGCAATAGTGTGGTTAAAGTTAGTATGCATTAGTTGATCTGGATGTTCTGGCGAGATTACTGACATTAAACCGCCTAGTGATGATCGTTTGTACATAGGGTCCAATAAGAGGCGACGTTCAGTCAAGGCTATCTCATGAACTAATACTGATGTGGCCCTAGTTAGAAACTGGTTCAATGACCCAGCAACACTCCCGCCCGTCACTGCTTTCTTCCCTTTCCCTGCACGATCTGCCATTATTCCTGCTTGCTTGGCTATATAACGTAACCGAACTTTCCTATGCCACGAAATACAACAGATTTCAAATCAAAGCTAATAATGTCCTTACGATGGTAACGTTGTTTGAGGGGTGGGCCAGCCCAGCCTCCTTCAGTCTCAGACGGGCCCACCCTTGGCCCGGTGCCCGTTCCGCGCCGCGGGGATGATGTTACACTTAAATAGCCAACGGACAATGCAACGCAGGTGTAGCGTGTCCTGTGGCCCCCTGGGACCTGGAGTCCCTCCGCAGTTCGTGGTTCAATCCTCACAGGCAGAGAAAACAACAGCGCAGCGGCTTCCGCAAAGCGGGAGCGGCAAGATGTTAAAATGCGGTTGTGGGCAATTCGGTACAAAAGGGGGTAGTGATGGACGGAGCATCTGAATCAATCAAACAGTCACACCCAGTCAAAAGATCTGGGTTTAATCCATCACCGTTCTTTAGCCCAGTCTGCCACCCCAGTTCAGAGATGGCTATATGCAAATCAGTCTAACCCTGTGCCTCATGGGAACAGTCCAGCACGAACTGCCAAGCCATGTCTTCCCTGGACCGGAAAAAAAGCTTCCGAGGACCGGTTTCTGGCATTCCAGCCGTCTTCAGCCCGGCTTGCTTGAATCCAGTGGCAAAGTGAGCAAGGGACTCATGTCTGAGCATACCCTGCCACACTTATGGCGGCCAGAAGCTGTACAAAAGGGTGTGGTGATGGACGGAGCATCTGAATCAATCAAACACTCACACCCAGTCAAAAGATCTGGGTTTAATCCATCACCATTCGTTAGCCCACTCTGCCACCCCAGTTCAGACATGGCTAAATGCAAATCAGTCTGACCCTGTGCCTCATGGGAACAGTCCAGCCCGAACTGCCAAGCCATGTCTTCCCTGGACCGGAAACAAACTTCTGAGGACCGGTTTCTGGCATTCCAGCCGTCTTCAGCCCGGCTTGCTTGAATCCAGTGGCAAAGTGAGCAAGGGACTCACGTCTGAGCATACCCTGCCGCACTTATGGTGGCCAAAACCGATACAAAAGGGGGTGGTGATGGATGGACCATCTGAATCAATCAAACACTCACACCCAGTCAAAAGATCTGGGTTTAATCCATCACCGTTCTTTAGCCCACTCTGCCACCCCAGTTCAGACATCGCTATATGCAAATGCGGTCCGGTCCTCACAGGCAGAGAAAACAACAGCGCAGCGCCTCCCCTTTATCAAAAGAGAGGGAGACCAATATTATATCTCTAGTTATGGCCGCCTCCTCATTATGCCAGATTGCCAGCCGTAGTATTGTTGGAAGCCGTCCATCTGATGCAGTTCCCTAGATAATGTAAGCAGAACTCCTCATGACAAATGTAATGGGGAGTTGATATTGGGGTTGAGGGGAGCTTTCACCAAAACCTATGTTCTTTTCCGCTGTAGAGCCACGCAGTTTGAAATAACCTGCACTCCCGCTCCATTTGTTGCAATAGAAGTGTGTCGTGACTTATATGTCTTGAGTTGACGTGGCAGCAGTCCACCCCCCCACCCCCGAGGCTGTGGGAGATTAAAGAGAGAGTCAATTGACTTTGATAGCTGCATCCTATTTTTTTGTCGTTAGACCTGGCATCTTTTGCCATGATTTCCATGGTGCTTTTGCTTCTGACGTCCTGTTTGATTGTGTGATGCATTTTGCTTGTGCTGATTTTAGGACTCTGGGCAATTTACCACTGCTAAAATACAAGCGCTCCCTATTTAAATGGTATCACTGATTGGATTATCCATGATATGCATATTTTATTTACTAGTTAATCCCTAGTAAGGTGCACCAGAGGTACCCAGGCCCTGTAAACCAAAGGATACTAGTAGGCCTGAAGCACTAATTGTGCCACCCACATGAGTAGCCTTGCAAACATGTCTCAGGCCTGCCGCTGCAGTGTCTGTTGGTGCAGTTTTAAGTCATCCCTAAGGTGGGACCAAGGCAGCCTATGGGCAGGGTGCAATGAGTTTAAAATGTAGGACATGCACTGGTGTGTATTACATGTCCTAATAGTGAAAATCTTTTACGTTTAATTTCCCACTGGGAACTAAGAAAGATTTGGATTGTGGGGTCTCTGAACTCACAAATGTAAAAATACATCTTTTTTGTGAAGTTGTTTTTTGAATTGTAAGTTTGAAAGTGCCACTTTCAGAAAGTGGGCATTTTCTTGCTTAACATTTCTGTGCCTGTAAAATACACATCCAGGTTGGCTGACAGTTGGGCTCTTGTTCATTCACTCTAGACAGTCGCACAAAGGGAGCTGAGGTATGCCCTGGATTTCATTATGGTCCATCATCAGGTGATGGGCCTTTCTGAGCTAGAGTGGTGGTAGGAGTTGTCCCTGAAACCTGAATTGGGCTGTGCCTGTCCGCACACAAAACAGTCTCTGACCACCTGTAGTGTGTCTGGAGCCACGGCAGGGAAAGGCAGGGTCTTGCACACTACAATGTCTTTCCTTTGAAGTTTGCCTACTTTAAAGGCAGAAGCGGTATAAGTATTGGACCTCTGACACCCAAAATCAGAAAACGTCTGGACTGAGGACAATCTGGCAGGAAGAAGAGCTGGAGAAGCTGTCTGGAGGGACTGCCACTTTGCTGTTTACTTTGCTGTGTTTGCCTACTGCTGTGAAACTTCAGTCCTGGGAGTGAATGGACTTTGTTTTCTGTATCCTGCTTCCAAGATTTCCAAGGATTTGAGTTGAACTTGCCTCCTGATAAGAAGTCTCAGGGCCGTCGAAGACTTCACCTGCCAGTACCTGGGCTCTTCTGATGAGAGTCCCGACTTGCCAAGCAGTGCCAAATCCAGTTCCTGGGCCCTTTCAAGTGCAACCTGATGACCTTAAGGAGAAAATCCATGCACCAACTCTCACTGCCTGTTTTTTATCAAAAATGTATACATCGCCAGTGCCTGCCCCGAAGAGTGGTCCCACTCATTGCATCAACCACAGCTTTCACTGCAGACCCCAGCTTGCCATTCGCAGTGCGTAAGAAAAATCGCTGTAGCGTGAATTACGAGCACCGTGTCACAGATGTCCGCCAAGGCACCCACTCTAAATACAATGCAGCACCTGCTTCACTGCTCTGGAATTGATACAGCACCTGCTTCACTGCGTTGCATTGACACAGAATGTTGACACAGAACTTCAGAATTTTTGACACATCGTCCCTGGGCGCCAGTTCTTCATCCACTCCGCATTAAGGAACTGAGTCCGCGTGTCCAGACACCGACATATCACATGCCTTGCCAATAAGGAACAGGCGCAACACCTTCCCTGCCAATTAATAACCTGCCTAACATTAAGGAACCAACGTATCATCACCTCTTCCAGTAAGGAATAAACGCATCACCTCCCCTACGTAGTAAAGAACTGATGCAACACTTTGCTTTTCCAGAGTGTCGCTGTCCCTGCGCCTCGCACCATCTTTGATTTTTGACCTTTCTAAGGTGCTTTGAGCTAAAACCACTGCATCCATTGATTTCTAAGGGCTAAACTTGATTAACATTTTAAAAGTTATATTTTCACTTGTGCATGTTGGATTTTTGTTGTTTTGATCTTGATTTATTTAGATAAATATGACCTATTTTTCTAAACTGGTGCGAACACCTTTTGTAGTATTATCACTGCGTTACTGTGTGCTTGTACAAATACTTTATATATTGCCTCTGAGATAGGCCTGACTGCTCGTGCCAAACTGCAGTGGTGTTGAACAGAGGTTATCTCCGCTGTTCTGACTCTCTTACCCTGACTAGAGTGAGGGTCCCTATTTGGACAGGGTGCAAATCACTATCAACCAGAGACTCCATTTCTAACAGATGTCCATGATACTGCAGCCGAGAATGTGACTCACAAGCATGTTTGTTCGTAGTAACTGATAACTGATAAACGGTGGCAAAACTGTTCAATGAGACCAGAAGTTCCTGTCCGGTCACATACATTAGATGCACTTTTTAAGGCTTTTTATAGTGATTATTTGGAAACTGACACTGTTAATGCTCAAGTAGATTACTTTATGACAAACAAAAGCCCACTTTTACCTCTATTATTACTCTGACCCATTCTGAAACTATATCAGCTGTTTGTGAAGAGAACAACGGTAAGGTAGCAGGCTTGGATAAACTTCTGGCTGTTTTTTTGCACTGAGCATGATGTATGGGCACCTTATATAAATACCCTCTCAAATACCATGCAGAAGGTGCTCTGGTCCCAGATTCATGGAAGAGTGCTGAAATAGTGACAATCTTTAAACAAGGATGTCATAATATACATGCCAATTACCAAACAATCAGTTTAATCGATAATATGCAGTAGATATTCTTCAAGCAAGTCCTTAATAGGCGCATGCCTTGGATGATCGAAAATTTGATTTTTATTCTATACCAGGCCGGATTTAGAACAAGAACAAGTATGATTGGCCTAGTCTTTTGCTTCCTCTTGAATAAGTGGGGGCCTATGGACATCGTCCGGTGCACCCTTTATGTTGCCTTGTTGATTTACGGCCAGCAACTGACATTGTCATGGTCCCAAGAGTGAAACTGTGGAGGTGCATGCAGAGATAGGAGATCCTTCAGACTTGTTCAATTTAATAAGAAGGTTTTACACACATAATTGAGTTATGGGCCAGCAAACTGTCCGAAAGCATGGATGTGAGCACAGGAGGTTGGCAGGGCTGCGTTTGGCCTCATCCTCTTCCTCAATGGTTATGTAGTATCCCTAACTAACTCCCCTGTATTCTTTGGCCAGAGAGTACCTGCTTTACTCTCTTTATTAATATCTAAAACCCAGAGATGGCTTCAGATGTTGTTACAGAGGTTTGCCACTGTCAGTAGCATCTATGGCTTGAAAATTAATGCATCCAAGACTAGATTTATTACATCTAATCCCCATAGAAATGTCAGTGGCAAAATGAGGCTGAGTACAATCTCTTTGGAGAAAATGAAATAGTTTGTTTATCTTGACATCACACTTTCTGACTCTCAAATATAGCCTTCAAAAATTTAGAAAAGCACATTGATACTGAAATGTAGGGACTCTGCAATAGTCAGGTTTGCAAAGCACACACAACTTTTCCTGTGTCTCCGACTACCAAGATTTTTGAGCACAGGCAGTTATTTCTGCCTTGGAAGGTTCAGAATTATGTGGGAATAGTGTTGCAAAGTCCATTGGAAAAGCTGAAAATGATTTTGTGAGATGCTTGTTGAAGCTTCAATAGAGCTCTCTGCTATTGTTGTTGAGATTAGACTGGACCTTTAAACCAATAGAGGGGTATGCTATTACAGCCCATTCTATATTGTATTCAAATCTTCTCAGAGATGAACTAGAAACATATTAGGAGAGGCTGTGTGATGCCATTGCAAGACCATAGGCACTTAAGATTCCTTGACTGATATACATTCAAATAGTTTAGAAAATCTCGTATTAAGTGAGTCTACTACTTTATCTATTTTTTCTTGAGCCTACATCGTGAATGAGAGGTTCTGGTACTTGGTCTCAGAGAAACAACAGACCTCACCACCCCAGCCAGATTGTCCACATGCTTCCTATCTCAGAAATCAGACTATATAGTCAAAGAATTTTTGGATTAGATGAAATCTTCCTCATCAAGAACTGTGTTCATAAGGCTAAGATTGGGTATCCCTCTCATAGCATTCTTTATGAGTACGTGGATGTCATCTGAACTTGAGTGTATGCTGTGTTCAATTTGCCACTAAGTTGAGAAAACAGAGGGTCATGTTTTACTTTTTTGCATGCGTTATACAAGGACAAGATCTAGATGGGTTAAGCCACTTTGCCCGGTGCTGGGATTTAGGATCCACTAACCTGCTATAAAAACATGTTTGATTAAGTCTGTGTGTTTTTTCTACCATCTCAAAATTTCTACAATCAACTTGGCAAATAAGATCCAAAGTATTGCAGTTATGATAATATTGATCTGTGTGTACAAATGGTATATTGATGAATTTATATATGCGTTTTAAAAATTATAGAAACCCTTGAGTGTGCCACTGCTGGAAGCAGGGAATGATTATCCTCTTGGAGATCTGGAACACATTTCCTTTATCTATAGAGATGCAAGCAGCCAGGCAGTATTGTGGAACACCATTAGTAAACATTCCTACCTGTTGAAATCATGCAGCCTTCCCTTCTCACTCAGACATGAACTCTGTATGTCATTTGTGACCAGTTTCTGATCTTCTCCTCCAGACCAATGACTGCAGCCTGGAAGAATGGGCGAAACTTTTTGCTGAAGTCAAAGAAACCCTGGTACAGTATTGATGAAATATTATCTTATTAACTATCGTTATTTTTGGAGGTGTTTTAGGGTGAGAATCAATTCAGTATAGTGCAATTTTTGAATATTTCCTCAGTGAAAGTATTGCAATATATGATCATTTAAAGACTACTCAGCAATGACAGATTTGTACTTATTGTTTTACTAGCTCACAGCCAATTACATATGCAATTTTCTTGTACTAGGTTATTTTCAATGCTTATTGGTATTATAATACTTTCATATTGTTTCATTATTTCAGAAAGACACTGGGTGTGTGGTGGATCACCTTCTGTTAGGCGGAAATCCAACGGTGGTAAGTTCTTAATTGTTAGATTGTTCTGTTTTCCGATTTCATCTTTCACATCTTATCCCTAATTCATAAATATGATCCTAATTGAAATTGTCTGTCTTTAGTGATGTAGTGATATCTCCCCTGAGCACCTCAGGACAATACTTGGTGGCTATCTCTGGGATGTCTCACATCAGTAGAGTTCTTCTTGACTGTCTATGGTTATGTCACCCCTGAGAATCTGAGAACTGCGCTTGATGTCTGTCTCTGGTGCTGTTTACCACAAATACCTCAGTACATGACTTAGTAGGCATCTTTGAGGTGGGACTGTTTACTCTTAAAGGTTTTATCATCACTCCAGTGTAGAAACATTGATAACTCTAATGAGGCAGCACCAGCTCAATGCAGATGATAGCCCAACTCTTGGTTTAACCCCAGGATGGATCACCTACAACACTACTCCAGCCTTACTTCTGGGCATTGCCCTGATATATTGGAGTGGCTATGGCGCAATTCATTTAGAAAATATTTATTCACACATGCTGATGAAAATAGCACACTAATCCAGCAGCTTGTGCAAATATTGTCTGATTTACTTATATATTTCTTTTGATCCTAGTACTGGGTAAAGAGAGTAAGAAAATTGAACATGTGCCTGGTGTCCCTGAAAGTTTTTTACCTGCTTATATGATGGTTTCCAATGAAAGTATTGATAAATCCTTGGACAATACATGCCATTAGACACCCTTGAATCTTCTCAACTTTTTCACATAGTTCCGCAGCTTTAGTAGGTTCATTGCTGTGGTCAGTGTTTAGGATCATATTGATTTTTGAGTGAAGGGTTCCATTAAAGCAGACAGGCTGATACCTCTCTTATATTTTGTGTTACCAAAAGCCCACATTTTGCCTATTCTTCTTTTCCTTGGTTGAGCAGTGTCCTAAAGTGTGTCTTCCTGGTACTAATCTTTATTTTAATGCCCAATACTACCTTTACAGCATTGTGTAGTGCAGATCTTTGAGAATCGTTATATTTTGGAGGGATTATAATAAATAAGTACCGAAAGAGTTCCTTTTAAGTTTAAAAAAGATTTCTTATAGGCAAATCCTATGCCAGTAAATAAGACATTCAGATTGCATAAAGGAGACTGGAAATCCACTCTCCAAATACAGTATGTGCCTCTCCTGCTGACACTTCGTCTGCGGGGTTTGTAGACTGCACAGGGTTTGTTGGGGGTTGGAAACTGTCAGCAGATAAGTTGGCAGCAGTCTCCCTTGGATGTAGGGCTAATGTCTATATAGGAATATGGGGGCATATTAGCAAGAAGCTCGTTAAAATTATCTCACTTTTAGGTGCAGGAAACTGCCACGAAAGCGGAGGTAATGGGCTTGATAATATGCGCTATAGAATTCCAATAGAAGCACATCTAACCTGGGCTTTTTTTGGAATTCTATTGCGCATATTATCAACCCATTATTGCCGCTTTAGCTGCAGTTCCCTGCCGCTAAAACGGCGATCCTTTTAACGAGCTTCTTGCTAATATGGCCCAAGGTGTGGAAGTGGTATTTGTTATAGAAGCTATATTTTCAGAAATCATACATATTGAAATAAGTGGTCTTGTGCTTCCAGATTAAATATCAATTTAGGATTTTCATGGGTTTCAAGGAATGTAGTCAATACTAAAAAGAAAAGTAATTTAAAGCTTAGGTATGTATACATAAGAAGTCCCTATATAACATGAAGCAAGCTCTGGCAAGGCTAACCGAAGATAGGTCTCTGCCGCAGTTTTGAGCTAACTCCTCTCTTAAGTTAAAGCACTGCTCTGTTTTACCACTTTAGACCGTAATACATGGCTAATTAATTTGTCACTGAAATGTAAAGGAATGCTCTACGTTTGGCTAGAAATGTACCAGAATGTGTTTATGTCTCTAAAGTAAACCATAAAACATTGCAGAATGTCATAACACAAGGCCACATAACAGAACCACTGACACATAAAGGGAGCAACACAGTACAACAGTCAAAAGTGAATTCAAATTCAAAAGAAAGTACCTAGCCTGGCAGTTTGGGCTGGACAGTTCCCATTGGGTACAGGGTCACGACTGATTTGCATATGACTGGGTTCAAACTGAATGGCTTGGAGAGCAAAAAAATGATGTATTTAAGCCCAGATCTCTGTACTGGGGTGAATGTATGACATTGTTCTGCATTCTGTCCATCAATTGTTCTTTTTGCATTTGTCACTTTGAGTGGGACGGGAATGCCCAGACGTTGGTCCTGTGCTCTCCATGCCACTGGAGTCTTAGCTCTCCTGGCTGATGAGGGGTGAAACCCCGAAACCGGTCCTAGAAAGCTTGTTTCCAGTCCAGGGATGACCTGGCCTGCCAGTTCGGACTGGACTGTTCCCATTGGGCACAGGGTCAAGACTGGTTTGCATATGGCTGGGTTCAAACTGGAATAGCATGGTGAGAAAAAAATCAATAGATTTAGGCCCAGATCTCTGTACTGGGGTGAATGTATGACATTGTTCTGCATTCTGTCCATCAATTGTTCTCTTTCCATTTGTCACCCCGAGTGGGACGGGTATGCCCAGACGTGGGTCCCATGCTCTCCATGCCACTAGAGTAAAGCTATCCTCGCTGATGAGGGGTGAAAACCTGAAACCGGTCCTAGGATGCTTTTTTCCAGTCCAGGGAGAGCCTGCCCTGACAGTTCAAGTTGGACAGTTCCCACTGGGCACAGGGTCAAGACTGATATGCATAGGACCAGGTTCAAACTGGAATGGCATGGTGAACAAAAAAACAATGAATTTAGGCCCAGATACTCGTACTGTGGTGAACGTATGACATTGTTCTGTATTCTGTCCTTCAATTGTCCTTTTTGAATTTGTCATCCGAGTGGGACGGATATGCCCAGACATGGGTCCCGTGCTCTCCATGCCACTGGAGTCAAACTATCCTGGCTGGTGAGGGGTGAAACCCCGAAACCGGTCCTAGGATGCTTTTTTTCAGTCCAGGGAGGACCTGGCTTGGCAGTTCGGGCTGGACTGTTCCCAGTGGGCACAGGGTCAAGACTGATTTGCATATGGCTGGGTTCAAACTGGAATGGCATGGTGAGCAACAAAACTATGGATTTAGCCCCAGATCTCTGTACTGGGGTGAATGTATGACATTATTCTGCATTCTTTCCATCAATTGTTCTTTTTGCATTTGTCACCCCGTGTGGGACGGGTATGCCCAGGCGTGGGTCCCATGCTCTCCATGCCACTGGAGTCAAGCTATCCTGGCTGACGAGGGGTGAAACCCCAAAACCGGTCCTAGGATGCTTGTTTCCAGTCCAGGGAGGCCTTGGATCAGCAGTTTGGGCTGGACTGTTCCTATTGGGCACAGGGTCAAGACTGATTTGCATATGGCTGGGTCCAAACTGAAATGGCATGTGAGCAAACAACAATGGATTTAGGCCCTGATCTCTGTACTGGGGTGAATGTTTGCCATTGTTCTGCATTCTGTCCATCAATTGTTCTTCATGCAAAGGTGAATACAACACAACCACACTAAAGCACATTCAAAATACAACGTCATAATAGAGGAGCAAAACACAACACAAACAACAAAATAAGATATCACCACAATAACAACATGTGACACAACATATATGTACAAATATTCTTCTCTTACATTAGGAGCTCCAGAAGTCTGTTTTATAATACAGGGTTAAAAGGTGTTTGCACCAAGAACTTCCAGAATAATTTTCGAGGACATGTAATAGCTCAGGCTAAAAATGCTTTGTGATGCGCCCTAAGTGTTCTATCTGTGACCTTAATTTTATTCTTTTTAGATTGAAAGACAATCCAGGCTAAAATAATTACCAGTTTCTCTGTTCTCTTCTAGGAAAAAATTGCGGTTGAAGTTGGGAAGGCTCTGGAACAAATCCGTGGCCCTGTCAGAGACCTTTTGGTAACACTAACTTATTTGGGTTATAATTGTGTGATATATGTTTCCCAATTTATCTTGTGACTGACTCACCAAGGCACCCCATTTCAGGGCACTTTGAAATATAAGAGCTAACTTAGACAAACAACTTATCTACAGCGTCTTCCCTGGACACCCTCTATAAATGCAGGATTAGTGATTTATATCATAATGTAAATATGTACAGAAACTATCCACATATTCTCCAAAATGAAAATGTGTAGGCTGTCTACGGGACTCCCCTCTCAATATAGGCTACCACTAACCATTTAACTTAGAACTAAAGGTATGCCTCCATTAATTGCCACTGCAAACATGGTAGCTTCATCAAACTGTTGGTGTGTACCCAAATAAAAAAGCATATGGGGTTTTGAAGTCTCAAGAGTAGACATCGAAAAATAATACCATTGACAAGTGAAAAATGCAAGAAATCTATAGCTCCATGTTGAGGAATGCTGTCAGTTCAAACTCCATGTCCTTGTCCAGTAGCATTTCCACAAAATTGTTCCTCCTTACCTCACAGCATCCTAAAACTTGGCCCCACTCAAGTCTATTTCACTCATCCATCAATCCATTTAATAAACATTATCCTTTCAGGTTTTTTTCATTGAAGGCTACAGGTTTATTGTCTTTGGGGCAGCCATCTAGAACTGTCTTTTTCACTCTGATAGACACATCGAGCACATGCATGAGTTTGTCTTTAGGTTCTAGAGATATGTTACGCCTCTCAAATCCCTAAAAATAAATAGAATACCTCATTGCTTTTCATAAGTCACACAGCTGGGGAGGAATGAATTTCTGAGCCACCAAAAAAGGCCTTGGCTAAATTTATTTCAGTAAGCCTGAGTAATTTTCCCAGAAGGGCCTGATCCATGCAAATGTGTCCTCTTCCAACAAGATTTTTTCTGCAACTGATGACATGCTTGGTACTCTGACTTTAAAGGACCAAAATCCTGGATCACTGCAGATCTGCATAAAGTATCTAAAATTACATACTGAGCAATAATGTGATGGACTGGAAGAGGCCCAACCTGATTGCAAGCTGCTGGGATGAATTCGAACATAACACTCATCATCATTTATTTTTCCAGTTTATAAGTCAGACCATAATACATTTTTAAAGAGTGCTCATGTTTTCTGCTTAAAATTGGTATACATAAACTAAAATGATTTACGAGACGAAACAGTACACACCTTGTGGGTGCAGACACCTTTTGCATTCCTCATAGTCAGAAAATGTTAATTCCAATGTAATTAGGGAATGCAATGGAGAACCACTAATTGAATGTAAAATGCAGTCTGCCTGGAATGGTTTATATGGAGGTGGCCACCAAGATGATGTCAATCTTTGCCAACTGCCCTTAGATTTCACTTCTCAGTTACAGTTTTGATTCACCAGATTCCTTGGTGAAGCACTGAACCTGAAGCCTGAGCACCTCTTGACAGTTCTTGACAAAATTTGATCAAGATGAATCGATACTATAAGGGAGTCTGAGTTCAAAACCTCTCTTACCCCCTTGGTTAATGGAACAGCCTGAATAGCTGTATTGAGTACCCAATAATGACCATTTAACTAGAAGCTGGACAATATAACATGCTTCATTTGATGCTTAGGGTCAAGGTTAGGAGACTGTAAAGCCTGAAGCCACTACATTATACTTGCTGTATTAGGTCAATACTAGCAATGACATCTGTCTTGTCCCAACATGTTTATTGTCCTCCTCATGCCCCTGTAACCCTAATGGAAGACTACAACCATGCCTTCTAATTGCTCTCTTGCAATAGTTTATCTTTTTACATTATGGTTTCTTATATTTAACTCTGGTGTTTTGCCTGACTGCAGTTCAGTTATATCGCTGCACTTTTTGATTATGAAGGAGAGGAACAGGGATGCAAAGTCATTGCTAGCTATGAATTGGTATTTTTTCATATGTTATAAGTATGGCAATGCCATGTTATTCATTTTTCCAGTCCCTTTTTGATAGTCCTAATGAGGCAGCAATATATTCCAACAATGATACACACCACCCATTGTAGGTACCAGCACCAGCATCCAATCAGCTATGTCATGATACTATGTAGTTGTAGATGTAACACAAATTACTGGAACAGCTCTTGAATTGAACCCCCATAAAGTAAAAACAAGGGAACCCTACTCACAAGTGAGCCTGAGTGATTAAGTATTATAAGAAACAACAGTAGCTCCAGTGGGAAGATACTTAAATGCTGATTCAAGAATTGGCGAAGGTGCGCGTATATATGCTGGGATTGGTGTGAGTTGTCAGATAGAGAAAGACACATGAACACAATGATTCTGTTCTTCAATGTTTGTATTGAAAATATATTTTCCAGTGAAAAACAATATTTAACGATTTACAAGAAATATTTACAGTTGTGTATTGTGTCCCAAGTGAAATTATGAACCAAAAAAATTTATATAACAATATGTGCGAGGTTTCAGATACACTTTGTGGTTTACAAAAAGCAAACAATATCTTTTTTTAATTTTTCAAGTACATAACATCTATATGATGATAGAATGCCAGTTGCAATGGTTTGCTTTTTCTCAATTGTCGACGGCGTTTCGACCCTAGTATGGATGTAGGGTCTCTTCAGGACCTATGGTGTGGGGCACATCTGATTTCGAATTGACTAGAGTATACGTTGTGCACCAGCGTCAGTCTTCCCGAGGTGCAATGACACCTCGGGAAGACTGACGCTGGCGGTCTTGCTGCTAAAAGACAGGAAAGAAATGAACCCTTTTCCGGGAAATGCAAACAAGCACCCGCATTGATTGAAATAATTATTACAGGCTTCAGAATCTTCACGCAAGCCAGAGAATCTAAAGGACAGCCATTGGGCATCCCAGAATTGCTGCAACGTGTCCCTCTATGCACAGTTCGTTTTTAACATTTTCCACTTACTTTTTCAAAGCAGCAAAACCTGCAGTCTTAGGAAAGCATTCCTTCTGCTCCCCAACTTTCCACACTCCGAGAGTCTTCTCAGGGGGAGGGACACTTTATTTTGGCGCAAAGGAAAAGACTGAAAATCATGCAGAATACTTTATTACAGACTTTATTAAAAAGCAAGACTCTGCATCCAAGGAAAGTCGTGAAAGTTTTCCTTTGCACTTTCTGCAAGAGAATATGGCCTGCGTGTTTAGAAGACAAACCACGTGGGCAATTCAAATGTCAGAGAGACTGCCTCCCGTGAACAAGGCTCTGGTGAGCAGAAACGTTGGGAACAGTGAGCCTCTTTGCCTTCGTGTCGTTCCACTCATTAAAGAAATTTCAAAGCAGCATTTCCGGAGTCAGTGCACTTCTTTCCATGGTAAAGGAGGATTATTGGCATTGTTTTCTGGAAGCCTCGCACGAGAAGCACTGACCGCCCTGAAAAGGTTTAGGCTCCCTGCGTGGCAAATGGTGTTTGTGGAGATATATATATATAAATATATATATATATATACCGTTATTGTATGAAATTGTATGAAATTGGGGTATTAGTTGAGAATAGTGACTGACTACCCACCTCAAATAAAAATCACAATCCTTGTCAGGGTGAAGTAATAAAGTCACTACATTATTCTGAGCCCAACCCCTTGGTAGCTATATCATTGACCAGACAAGAAATGTGTAAGTTATGTATATAGCACCAACACAGTAATAGATTCAAAACACAACAAAAGGAAAATCCCAACCTAATCTGGAAGAATAGTTTACATTTTACATTTTATTGATTAAAATAGCACCAAAGCAATTAAAGTTCAATAAAGGAAACCAAACAAATGAATTTGAAAGTTTAAAATCGAATAGCATCAAAAAGCGCTAAGCATCAACCTCAATCTACTTGGCCTGACAAGCACCAAGGCAGAAGTTATGGGTGACCACAATGGAGTGTGGGTAGGATACAGAAACCAGGTTCTACCCATTCAGACGTTTTCCTCCTGACTCAGTTTCTGGAATGAAAATCTAAAACCTTCAGAGGAGCAAGGCAGCATGCAACGGCCAAAGGGGGCTCATCAACATTGGATATCTGTTGGATGAGGTCTCAGTGAAGTGCTGACTTTTGGCAGAAAAGTTGCAAGCATGTAAAATTTGAAATTTTCCCCAAGACATGGTCCCTCATCTGAGAGATACTTTTGGTGCCTTTACCCAGTGAAGATGTCTATTTTCAAACTTAGTTACGTTTTTGCGACCTTGGATTCTTCCAGCAGGGCAAGGCTGTAGGCTATAGCTTAAAAAGGGTCCACAGGGCCGAACTCCTTCCCATCAAGGTCCTGCTGAATACAATTGGAGGTCAGCCTTATCACCCTAGGAGCCCACGTCTTTGTCCTAGGAGCAGGAAACAGCAGATCCAGTCCTCCGCAGCCCTTATTAGTTAAGAGACAGCAGGTTCAGCCGTTTTCTGTTCCCACAGGTCCAGTAGTGCCTGGCACCACCCTGTTTCAGTAGTACCTGGCAACAGCCTTTTGGTGAGGTGACACCCTATCCAATAGGGCAAATATTACCAGGGGTAAGCAACATTTCCTGTGTTCTTTCCTGCAAACGATCCCACTCTACCCCTCTCTGCCTAAAGATTATGGAACCCTTCTCCCATTGTGCAGAGCCTGTGTGTCCACCACATTGGAGTGGTAATGGAAAGGAACAGCACCTCCTCAGTGGTCTCTCTATACCAGTTCTGAGGCCAGCTCCCCACCCACTGTGATTGGAAACTGCTTGGCAGAGATAACAAAAAATCACCCTGCCCAAGTGTCATCTAACATTTGATTGTGGCAGGGTAGGCCTTCCATGAAATTAATTAAGTTCCTGGCCACAGCCTGATGCTTGTGATGTTAAGGAAAATAAAACAACACCTCCCAAACCAAATGCCTTTGTCTCTGCTCTGGGAGCAGAGACAAGGGGTGCTGTTCAGCTGTTGTATGACAGTTGGAGGTCATGGACATGGACTCCCAGAGATTTTAGGCAGGGAAAAAGTAACTTTCTAAAAGTACCTTTTCCTTATTTAGTATTAAAAAATTTTTTTTTAATAGCTATTAAATAGAGTCCTTCAACTCTATTTTTAGCTGGCAAGTGGAATTTGCAGTTTAAAAACTGCAACAAAACCAGTACAATGTTAGGCCTGAAGCCTTGTTTGTACTGTCACTGTAGTGGGTGGGGCAATAAGTGCTGTAGACAACTAGTGATATTTAATTACAAGACCTAGGTAAACTTGGTACCAAATACTAGGGACTTATAGGTAACCTAATATGCCACTTAGGGGCATATCAATTTCATCATGTTAATAGAGGGAGGATGGGCACTATGCAACTCATTAGCAGGGGTAAAGTGCACAGAGTTCTAGAGCCAACAAAAACAGATAAGGCAACAATCTGAGAGTAAAGCATGCAAAATATGATAATTTCTTACAGATATTTATAGGATGTTTCCGGTATCTCATCATCCATTCGTCTGTCACTGTGTCATTCATATTCTTAGGCCACCCACCAAAGCATACAGCATGGGGCACATGGTCAGCTGACATCAGCAATTGGCTTACCTCTCTGTAAGTGACAAGATTCTGTTCTTGCAAAATGTACACATATAAAGGTAGTCCACTTTGGCAGTATTGAATAAATACAATAATGAGCATTAGCACAGCCAAATGTTTAGCATACAGCACCAGACCTATTGGCTTTCCCAATGCTTGCTTATTTTGTAACCTGGATAATAACAATGAAGCCTGCACCAGGAAACATAGAGACACAAGGCCACCAGACCACTCAAAGAAATTAGAAGACTAAACTGCTAAATGAAACATTCGAAGATTTTTTTTTGCCTTACCTGTTGTTTAACTACTGAATATTTGTACATGCGCCCCTCTGACCATCATAGAATTTCACCTTTTTCACTTTTGATTTGTTGTTGATATCTCCTGCAGCCAGTGCAATTATTGTGCACCACCCTTTGTCTGCATACATTGCTATTGGGAGTCTATTCTGTTTTTTTTTAGCCAGTCCTAATACCCCTCTACCCACTAACTCTGATTCAACATCTAAAATTATGTAGATATCTTCATGTGTTCCAGCTTGAGAGTTGAGATGTTTCTCATTGCTCATGTCGGATATCTTAGAAACCTGTCCATTGTCAGGCAAACTCAGTTCTACCACACACACGAGGTGGATAAACTATGGGAGAAAACCTACTACTATTGAAACTTTGGATTGTATCCTTCTCAATGCATCGTTAGGTACCAAATTATCTACTCATGGCCTTCTCTCTCCCTTCCACCTCCACCTGCATAGATCTGGTGACATTTGGTGTGGTATTGTGACTATGCCACCAGTGCCACATCATGATACACAGCCCAGAAATATATAGCTCATATTGATTTTGCTTTATGCATTTTGCCGTCTGTTATATGATTCTGCCTCCGTCTTGATATACACTATCATCTTGTCCTTTTCTAATAGCTTAAACTTGAAATTGAACAGCTTTAGTATACTGGTAAAGAGCAAAATGCACTATTTTGAAATTATTTCTTGGAAACTTTAAATTAAATGAAAACTTGTCCTATTTTTTCATATGTTTATTGTTAATAATGATTTTTTCCCATTTACAAAATGAAATATTATGTTATCATTTTTATGAAAAGAAATTAGAGGGAAGAACTTGAAGATTGTAGCCCTATAGAAAGCAGGGTACTCTCAGAGGGTATGGCCTCCAAGACTATTTTGTATACTTACTTACTCATGAATAACAGACCTGACAATCTCAACCTCCTCAGGTTCAAATAGGAGGTTGAACTGAGACCAATAAAAGGTATTGACTGGGAAGCAGCCCTAATGCATTTTCGTGAAGTGGCGATAAAAACAAGCCTGAGGCTTAGACAGCTGAAGGTACTGCACAGCCTATTTCACAGGCAATGGCTGTTTGAGATGGGTAGAGCACAGACTTCTAATGATTTACATTGTGAGGATGGGGAGGGGTCTTTTTTCATTTAGTATGGGAATGCCCACATTATATATTCATTATATAGAGGCAGAGAAGGTGATTTATAGTGTGTGAGGCTGGCTAAAGAAAATTTGGTGTGGACCCTGGATGGCCTTTTATGATCTAGACTGGGAATCTGAAACATACCCTAAAACCCTGATAGGGAGAGATGTCCCCCTTGGGGAAGAAGATCCCTCTGTGCCACTGAAAGCACAGCACGAAGATTTCTGAGGATGGAGAGGGCGAGGAGAGCTCACTGTTGGGTGGTTCACACCCCCCTGTTGCTGTCTTTCAGTGTTATATATGTTAATTCAGCCAGGATTGCCTCTGTATTTGCATTTCATGTGTGCCGATTGTACAGGTCATGGTGGTGAGGTTTTACTTTAAGTTGTAAAAAGCAATACAACAGTACAAAAAGTAATAAATAAAATGTTCTGGTTGGGAAGCAATGCATTGTGCTATTCTGTCAAAAGGACATCTCACTATGATTGCCTTTACTACTTTCTAGATACAACTTAAACTTGAGGAACCTGTTTTTGATCTGCTGTGTAAACTGCTGGTAAGTCTCTCTCCTCTTTGGTTTATCTTGGGATTCCCCTAAACAGAGAGAACATTGCCCTGTCACTTACCTTGTATCAGACACCAGGGGTACCTCTTTCAGCAGTGATGAGGGTCCTGAACTCCCCTGACCTGTTGATTAGGTCCTACTGGTTCAAAATGTCCTGCAGCAAGAGATCATGAAGCTACAACTTCTGTATCTCTGCTAGGAAGCCATCTTAAAAATAATTACAGTTAAAACACTAACTTATTTGTTTTTCATTTCACAACTAGTGAAGGATGGAATGTACTCTGCCATACACTAAAGGCACCAGTATTTAACTATGATTTAACTTTAGTAATTAACAGCATCAAGTCTCATTGCACTCATCATGACAATAGAAAAACGAATGGGCTTATAATACATGCCCTTTTCCGCAAGAAGCTCTATCTGCATCCTTTCCAAAGTCAAAACAGAGTAATTCCACCCTATGTGTATTACTCTATCACAGTAAATTTCAGCCTCTGCGGGAAATAATCATATTATGCTATCATGCGCACAACACTAACACCTTCAAGCCAAAAAATGTCAGGTGTTAAGGTCCATTAGAGAGATCTGAAGCATTAGACAAATAAATGCATTGTCCACATCATAGCAGATTAGTTTTGTTGTCAAGCTACTGTTATACTCCAAAAAGATTTGTTATTGTCAAGTTAATTAAAACTCACAATTAAAATACATTGTTTATAAAAGAAATTATATCAAGGATAAAAAGTTGGTTATCAAAAGTTAAAATATTGTAGTTCATATAATTGGTTGGTCAGTCGATGTGCCTCGTTATGGTCGCCAACCCAAGAATGCTCAGTGTCACTGTCTGGCTATTGCAGTGTTACATCTTTTCGTGCTTCCTTGATCCTCATTGTCACTGCGTCAAGGAATTTTGTAATTCTGCAGTTTAGTTGAGTCTCTTGCGGGTTGAAACACAGTTTAACTGCCTGTCGACAGGATCTAATCCCCTTTTGATTCCAAATTACATGTAGTAGTGTTCTCCTTGTGTCAGTTAAACCACGGCAAATACATATTATGTGGGTTAGATTTTCAGAGCCTGCTCCGCAGAGACGGCAAGTTTGGTCTTCCTTGTTCCTTTCCCATGGGGCCAAGTGAGGGAGAATTGGTAATATGCCTAGGCGCAGCTTTAAGAATTTCTCCTTGGTCTTCTGTTTGAACCCATGGTCTAGGTACACTTGGGGCTTTAAAGTTTTGTAGTCATTTAAGACTAACCATCCATGGGCCCTTTTTGCCAGAGTTTCTTTGTCTTCCAGTAGCGATGTTACTTTCGTTGCTTTTGTTACTAGCTTTTTAAAGCTCTTGTGGTCTACTGTGCTGTTCCAGAGGCCAGTCAGTTCAAGACTTTCTAGAGATTCTGTCAGATACTCTCTAGCGTGCGATCGTTCTCGTCTTTGCAGTTCGGTCCAAAGGTGGGTATTTAGGGGGCCTGGCTCTGCATTTCTGATCTTGTGCCAGCATTTTATAAAGCTACCCCTTCTTTCCACTGTTTGTTTTTGTACCCCGAACTCCAGACGAATTTGTGCAGGAGATGCGTAGCTGGGTAGCTGAAAGATTGACCTATAGGTTTTGGCGATCACCTTGTCGAGTGTCAATGCATCTTTTCCGAAAGTGGATTCGCTCCCATATGTTAGTGTCGGTTGGAGACGGGCTCTTAGTACCTGTAGAAAAGGATCAAGCGTGTGGTCTAGCAGAATCTTCTTCAAGGGTTTCATCGCAAGGTGGCTCATGATTTCTTTTCGGTGTAGCGACTCTAATTTGGGTTTAAACGACCCTCTGTTGTCCACCAGAACACCCAGGTACTTGTAGCACGTTACTTGGTCCAGTTTGTGTCCGTCCAAAAACCAATTGTTCTTCCTGATCTTTTTGTAGTTCACTGCCACGATTCTTGTTTTTTTCAGGTTGATGGTTAGGCAGTTGCGGTGTGAGAATGAGCTAGTGGTGTTTAGAAGATGTTGGAGGCCTATTGGGGTGCGACTTATTAAAACGAGATCGTCCGCATAGAGGAGATTGGTCAGCGTAATGTCCCCCAACCGTGGGGCGTGCGATTTGGTGTTGTCCAATTCCTCTAGTAGGTCTGCCAGTTAAAGGTTGAACAAGCTCAGGGCTAGGACGCACCCTTTTTTCAGGCTGTTGGAGGTGTTAATTCGCCTCAATAGGTGCGTCCCGTCACCCAGCTTGATCCTGACCCAAGTGTTGGTGTGGAGTAGAATGAGTTGGTGCAAGAGGGGGTATGGTATACCCCATTTATCGAGCTTTTGCCATAGTTTACCCTGGTCCACATGGTCAAAAGCTGAGCTGTATTCTATGAAGCTCAAGAACAGTGGGTTCTTTCCCAATTTTGACGCATCTGTTAGTAACGACAGAGCCATAATGTTGGTGGAAGTTGCCTGTCCTCTACAGAATCCTGTTTGAGTTGGTGGAATTATGTGGTTTGTCTCTGCCCACAATGTCAGTTTTTCTAGTAGTATGCCCACGTAATACTTTGCCTCTATATCTAATAGGGCAATCAGCCAATAGTTACCAGGATTACTCCTGTCTCCTTGCTTGTAGATTGGGCTTATGATAGATCCTTTCCAGGATTCCGGACATGTTTCTAGTTCCAGAGTGCTCGTAAAGAGTGGCACTAATGTGTTTCTCCAGAATTCTGAGTCATGCTTGAATATTGCCGGTGGAATCCCATTTGGGCCCAGGGCTCCTTCCATTTTACCCTTCTTGATTTGGGTTTTAATCCGGTTTGCGGTTATTTTAATGTCATTTTCAATGCTGAGTGTTGATGTACTGTTATTCTTTGCCCCCCCCTGCCTCCTCTTGATTGTATTGTGCTCTTGTACTTTCTACTGCAGTTCTAAGCCCTTTTTCAAACGTTCTTGTTTCGCTGTTCTCCTTATTAGGCTCTTTTTCTTGTGTTATCGGGCCTGAATGGTTGTTTTCTATGGGTTGGTTGAAGTGGTTGTGCAAATAGTCTGACCAGGCTGGCTCTGATATATGTGAGCTTATCCCGTGATGCCCTGGTCGCTGCAAACAGTGAACCGTTTTCCAAAAGTTGGAGCTGTTTTTTATTTTTGCCCAGGGTTCGTCGTTCGCCTGCCTCTTGTTTTCCCAAGTTTCCTTTTTTAGGCGTACTTTTAGACCGCGTAGGGTGTGTTGTAAGTGTTCTTTTGTGGGCTGTATGCGTAGTTGTTTCAAAGTTTGCTTGCTATCCCTTTTGGGGCTTTTTATCTCCGGTGTACTTGTCTTTCTTATTGTACTCTTCGAGGATTTGCCTTTAGATGTTCTTTGTTTGGTTGCGTGTTTGGTCCCGAGGGCCTTTGTGAACCCTTCCCAGACCTCTATTTGATTTGCAGCCGAGTTGCCTTGCTGTATTAGCTCCTTTGCATCGGTGGAGAGTGCTTCAATGTTGTCTTGTTTAAATCTGATGCGTTTGAAGTCTGTTGTGTATTCAGAGCCATTGGTAGCCCTGAGTTTCCACTAAGGACAATTTTTTGAGGCAGATGGTCGCTTTGATCGCTGTTGCCCAATTGAAATGATCTGATGGCGTCAAATAGGGAGAGGGTTACAAATGTGTAGTCTAGGTAAGAGAAGGATGTGGCAGAGTGGTAAGTTGCTGCTGGGGGAGTGTCTTCTTCAAACCAGCCATTCAGTGCTCTTAAGTTTAGTTGCTCTAGGTCTTTTAGCAATTGTGTTGAATATTTTGTTGGTTTTATTGCCGGCACTTGTGCTTGCACAGGTATTCCCCATGCTCTGTTGAGTTCTTGTGCTAGTTCGTCGTCCGCTGCAGTGCCAAAGAGAAAGAGATTAAAGTCTCCTGCCAGGATTATGTCCTCAACTTCCCCCTCAGTCAAGATTCTTGCTGTTTCCTTGGCCAATTCTCTTGCACCCTTCTGCTTGTGCTTCGGGTGTATGTAGGAGTTGATTATTACAAGAGGGTGATCTGGCTTCCTTGTGTTGAGTGTAATGACTGCCGCCTGTATCACGTTAGGAGCTATGGTTTTAGTTTTTATTTCCCTCATTGATCCTATTGTGAGTATTGAGGCAAGGATCATTAATCCTCCTGAGCTGTGGCCAAAGGATGAGGTCCTGGTTGCAGGGAAGGTTTGCATCATATATCCCTCCAGGGCTATCTCTTCTACTTCCCAGGTTTCTTGTAGTAGTATTAAGTCAAATGACCTTAGGTATTTTAATGTTTCCTGGTCGTCCAGTTTGTCAGTCAGACCGTTGATGTTCCAGATAGATATTCTGAGGGCAGATGAATTTGCAGGTGCCGGGGGCTCAGCTGGGTGCTTCTGTCAATGCCCACCTCTGTTGGTTATTGTTCGCAGAATTCTGTCAGGGTTCGTTGTTGGAGGTTATGTTGTTACCGCTTGAATACGTGATGGCCTGCCTTGGTAGCCTGATGACTGGCTGAGTGCTTCTTTTAATATTGATGTGGCTTTGGGGCGATGTTCTCTTTCGCTTTCTTTTAAGAATGGGGTTGGGTAGAATGGCCTTCTGCCTGGTTCAAGTTTTATTCCCCACTGTGCGAATTCGCTATACTTTTCTAGGATACGATCGACCAATTCATTTATAGACCATGTCGTCTTAGTTGTTTCTGAGTTATTCTGTACAGATGCAGGTTGAAATTCGATTTGAAGTAGATCGGTTGAAGAAATTCCCTCCAGGCCCTCAATTGAGTTAATCAGTTTTATAATGTTCCCTCTATTCAAGACGTCCACTTTGCCTCTGGATTTGTACTCTGGAACAAATATTAATATGTCTGTCTTGTTGGACAAAGTAGCGCGTGTTGGTTGGACTGCAGTTTGGACAGGGTCGTTAGCCCTGTTGAAAGGTTGGCTACGGTTGAAATCTGTTGTGACTGTGGTTTCCCTTGGCTCTGGGTATTCGTGATCCTGCTCCAGAGCCGGCAGGCTCTCGTTTTGTGGTGCGGAGGTGTGACTACTAATTGTGTTGCATTCGCTGGTCGCTCGCTCAGGTCAAGTCATAAAATTTATATAGCGCACTACATACCCAGAGGGTTTCAAGGCGCTTAGGGAGGGGAGGAGGATTATTTGTCAAATATCCACGTTTTAAGTTGCTTTCTGAACGCTAGGTGATTCTGGGTGAGGCGAAGGTAAGCGGGGAGTGAGTTCCATGTTTTGGCAGCCAGGTATGAGAAGGATCTGCCTCCCATGGTGGTTTTGTTGATGCGAGGGACAGTGGCGAATGCTTGGCTGGAAGAGCGAAGTTGGCGGGAGGGGGTGTAGAAGGACAGTCGAGAGTTGAGGCAATCTGGTCCGGTGTCGTAGAGTGATTTGTGTGCGTGGGTAAGCAGTCGGAAAGTAATCCTCTTATTGACGGGTAGCCAGTGGAGGTCTTTAAGGTGACCAGAGATGTGTTCGTTGCGTGGGATGTCTAATATGAGCCTGGCTGAGGCGTTTTGGATTCGTTGTAGTTTCTTCTGGAGTTTAGCGGTGGTACCTGCGTAGAGGGTGTTTCCGTAGTCCAGTCGGCTCGTGACTAGAGCGTGGGTGACTGTTTTCCTTGTTTCGGAGGGGATCCAGCGAAATGTTTTTCTGAGCATGCGAAGGATGTTAAAGCAGGAAGAGGATACGGCGCTGACTTGTCTGTTCATTGAGAGTGAAGAATCCAGGATGACGCCAAGGTTCCGTGCGTGGTCTGTCGGGATGGGTGCATTACCGAGGGCTTCCGGCCACCAGGAGTCGTCCCGCTGTTGTGTGGTTTGTGTCTTTATCTTCTCCTCATGCCCAGGGTGATCGATTGTTGTTGTAAATACTTCTATTGTGTTTTTTTTTTTAGTTTGTCTTAGGTTCATGCAGGAATCAGTTTTTCCCCTGGAGTCATTTTTTGCCAGCGAGCGGAGTCCGCTCGGCCTCATTGTAGGAAGATGCGGTCTCATCTTGTTCCTCCTGGCAAATGGGCTCCTTTTGTTGCCTTTCCTGCTCTTGGATGATAACTATCGTTTTCCTGTTCCTGCCTTTCCTTTTTTGTTTCCGGCGGGTTCGTGAGTTAGTTGGCACTGCTGTGCTCCTTACTTCGGGAGACGGGAGGGTTGAGAGTACATTTTTTGGCAATTGGGTGGCTTTGGGAGAGCAAGTCTTCTCATTTTGGTGTAACTTATTCTCTGTTTTTGGCGGTCTTCCATTTGGTTGTAGGTCCCTGATCTCATTTCCCTCAGTAGCTGGGTCTGTTGGGACCGGTGCCATGATTTGTTTCAGGTCGTCCAGAAGGCTCTCTAGCATTGTTGGTAGCGTAGCTAGCTTGTTTATTATTGGGAGGCAGTCGCATTCTCTTTTTGCTAGCACTGAAAGTTCTGCTGCTTCCTGTCCCCTTTTTATAAGACCGTTTAGGTCGCCTAGTTTCCTCTCAATACCTGAGGAAAACTCGGCTAGCATTTGTAGTACTGTTAACGGCATGTCTAATTTTTCTGATTGATATTGTAAAGCTGTTGCAGATAATTGTATTGTATTTAGTAGATTTGCCCATAACTCGGTGAACAAGCTTTTGCTCTCGTTCTCCAGTCTGCTGGTGCTAGAGATTTTGGTGGGTTTTAGGTTGTAAGCCGCCACTAAGTCTTGCCACTCCTGTGATGCAAGGAAGGTCATGTCGTTAGCTGTGGCGTAGGGGTTCTCTTTTTTCTGACTTTTAGGTGTGTTAGGTATGTTAAAACGGCCTGTGTCCCTCTGCTCTTTAGGTGCCATTTGGAGAGAGTTTTGCGCGCTCTTGGGCGTAGATGGGGGGGTGCTACTTGGTTGAGGTGTTACTTCCATTCCGTCCTGTTCACTCTGGGCTTTTTGCTGCGGCGATCGGACTGATAGATCGCCCCAGTCATGTAGATCTTGAAGTTCAAAAATGATGGAAGCATCTAGTGCTCTGTTTACTCTTGGCCCGCTTGGAGTGGTGTCCTTGAGTGGAGAGATTTCTGTTTTTATCCTTCCGAGGAGAGTCTGTGTGTTTTGGGGACTCCTCAATGTCATATTTAGTAGGCTGCTAGACTCCTCTGACCGATCTGTTGTTGCGCAGGCTGTGACGCCTTTTTCCTTGTTGATTGTTGGCCCGCTTTCAGTTGATACCTTCTGCGAATTGCCGATGTGGATGTCCACCACTACAAGTTTTGAGGGTCTTTCTGGCTTCTGATGGTTGTTGTACTTCTAGTGGGGGATATTCTATCTTCCCAGGTTCCAGAGGAGTGGATAGATGTTCTATATTCCCGTTTTTTGTAAAGATTGCTGCTCCGGGGTGTTTTAAGAATGCAAATTTCGTGTAAATTTTTGGTTGGGAGGTATGTGGAGTTTTGCTAGCTGGTTCTAGTTATAGTTATAAGGTCTCCAGTTCTGACTCTTTTTAAACCTTTGGTTGGTTTGCTTGGTTTTCTTACATTTTATTCGTTTTTTGGGCCTGTTGTAGTTGGTGAGTAGTTGTCTTTAGTGGGTTCCGAGCCGAGTTTTGAACTCCAAAAAGATGGTTTCTTGAAGCTGACTGTAGAAGTATTGGGGGAGCAGTTGTGCCCATGCTCCAAGACCCTGAACAGCTCTCTAGGTATGATCCTATTTTTAGACAATGGCTGTAATGACAGAACATCCAACTTGGAAGTGGTAGCCATCAGGTTGCTTTTTTAATCTAAGACTTCGGAGAACTTGTTGGAAGGCATGCACTCCTCTCCTTTAGAACATTTTCTACTGCAATCTTGCATCAATCAACCTCAAATCCTTTAGGCATATAGAGAACTTTCCTGGGTTTTGAACACATGGTGGAATTTAGTTTTTGGGGCGAATGTTGTACCTACAATACAGTGTATGGGTACGGGTTCTGCACTCAATTCACTCTTGTTTTGAATGTTTGTGCGATACGTGTGCTGCGCTAGATTAGTGCCTGCTCACTGGTAATCAAGAAGTTATGGCCTGGGACCCAAGGTCACCAGGACTCTAGTGCGCACTACAAAGGATACAGATTCTCCAATATTACATTTAAAATCGAT
Source organism: Lissotriton vulgaris (assembly GCF_964263255.1). Classification (NCBI taxonomy): domain Eukaryota; kingdom Metazoa; phylum Chordata; class Amphibia; order Caudata; family Salamandridae; genus Lissotriton; species Lissotriton vulgaris. Next base: position 894,923,329 of record NC_141698.1, on the reverse strand, counting down.
TTTATCTACAATACAGTGTACATAATTTTTGTATGTAATTACATTATTTTAAAGTACATTCACATTAATGTGGTGCCTACAGGTGTTTACAAATTGGCATATAATATCAAGAAATAATAATGTGAAGTAATAATCTACATGTTACAAGAGAGTATGAAAACCGCCAAAGAGGTGCATTCGAATGCCATTGTTTTTGGTGACAAATGCAAAAACCACAGTTGATAGACAGAATACAGAACAATGTCATACATTCACCCCATTACAGAGATCTGGGCCTAAATCCATCGTTTTTTTTTGTGTGTTTTTTTTTTTTAGGCGCAGGGTACATTAAATGAGATAACTACCTCTGTTTTACTTATAAGCAGCAATAGACCCCTTTAGGTTTGCAAGACAGTTTTGAATTGTCTTAAAAGTCGAAGTGAATAAGACCAAAAGAGGTTTTGAGTTACGACATCTGACATCCCAGATCATCTGCATCCAGAGCAATAGAAGAAATTTACAAGAGCAAATCCCTAGTAGTTTCCCTGAAAATAGGCACCAGTATTTTTTATGAAGAACACAAATAAAAGGTTTTCAGGGGGAGACCAGCCAGGGAGCAACCCAAAAATTGATGTGGTATAAAATAGGGTTTTCTCTGAAGGGAGAAATTTTGTTCTCCTTTGGAAGCTATAGGTATTTGGTGCAAATACACTGATGTGTTGCAGCAACATATTAGAAATACTTATTTCTTACATTTCCAATTGCGTATTTGTTTATTGTTATGAGTCCCCTTTGGAAGATGTAATAGTTAAGTACTCCTGACATGCTTTGTGAATTCAAATACATGTGTACATTTCTTCACAATATAGTAGTAGCCTCACAGAATCTAAATTCAAACTTTTGTTGTGAATTGGACCCTAAGTTATTAAAGAAACTGCTTCAAAAACAGGCCGTACATTGTATTGTGGTTTTTATAAGAATGGTGCCTCTCCTGGAAAATAACTGTGTCTGCATGAGTGAGACGCTTGTTTCCCTCCCAAGGAGCTGTAGATAACTAAGGCACCTAGTTGGCATTTCTGTGTTAACGGTGGTTGGTCAAAAATCTACTCTATTCTTTCAACATATTTCTTGTTGGGCACAGGTTGCTGCTTTGTTCCAGCTGATGAGATCTACCCCTGTAATCAGACATGCAAATGCCTTGCTAATTTCTGCCTTTTCTATCCTTCCTCAACTAAAGAGTAATGCCATTGGTAAAGTAGCAAAGACAGTTAAATCTGTATCCCTTTTAGACCCTGCCCAGCAGACATTTTGCTGAAAGGAGGTGATACTATTTTATCATTTTTGACCAACCTATATAATCTCTATTTGCAAAAAGGACAAGTTCCCAACCACAGGAAACACGCAGCTATTAGTCCATTGCTGTAGAAATCCTCCTTGGACCCCGACAAGACAGAGAATTACAGGCCTATATCTCCACTCCCTGGTGCAAGCAACATTTTAGAGAGGGTGGTCAATAGCCATCTGACCAGTTTCCTGGAATTGCATAATCTTTTACATCCAACTCAAACTGGATTTAGACCAGGGTATGGCGTCAAGACGGCCCTCCTAGTAGCTATGGAAGACCTTAGGAGAATACTGGCTCATGGTGGCTCAGCTGCGCTCATCCTTTTGGATATGAGTGCAGCTTTTGATACTGTTTCCCGCCCTATTCTGCAAAGTAGGCTGGAGGCGCTAGGAATTAAAGACAAAATACTAAATTTGCTGACCTCCTTTCTGGAAAATAGAAGTTTCCAGGCTAGTGTGGGACTCTGCCTGTCGAAGGTCCATCAGATTAAATGCGGAGTACCCCGGAGCTCATCCTTAGGCCCTACTCTTTATAATGTATTTATGCGCCTCTTGGCTGACATCATTTGCTCAGCAGGTGTCATGATGGTCTCATACACTGACGACACCCAGATTGCAATCTCTCTTGCTTCTAACATCTGTCAAACCCAGGCCTATTTACTAGACTGTATGGACCAGGTAAATGCTTGGATGCACAATAGTCACCTCAAACTGAATGGCTACAAGCCAGAGGGCATGTTGGTCTGTAACAGTTCTTCCTTCTGTAATAATATTTCCTGGCCCCCATGCCTGGGTGATCATCCCTCTACAAAAGAGAAAGTTAAGAGCCTGGGAGTATCTCTTGATAAGGACCTTACCATGGCATCACAGGCCAGGAAATTGGTGGGACATGTGTTGATCTTTTGAGAGCTCCCAGGAAGACGTTCAAATGGCTTCCAATTGAAACTCGCAGAACAGTGATACAAGATCTCATTTTGTCACGCTTAGATTATGGCAACTTACTTTCTCTTGGTAGCCCTGTGTATGTCACCGGAAAGCTGCAGGCTATACATAATGCCACAGACAGAACTTTGCTGAATATTCCCAAATTACAATCAGCGAAACCAGTGCTGGCCAGCCTTCATTGGTTGCCAGTGTGGAAGAGAATTGAGTTTAAGACTCTTTGTATTGTACACAAAGTAAAGCATGCCCAGACACCACATTTTCTGAGGCAATTTATTGTACCTCACACGAAAGCACGTGACTTAAGGTCAAAAAGTCAACTTCTCCTGGCAATGCAAAAATAAAAAGGGCCAGAAGCGGAGGACGATCCTTTGCTTATCTGGCGCCCAGGCTTTAGAATTCCCCCCGACTGGCCTAAGAGTCAACAATAATTGCTCAGCTTTAGGAAGCAATAAAAAATTTACCTGTTTTCTTGAAGCAGTATGTCATCCCTCAGGTCTCATATTAGCACTGGAATGCCCATGCTTGGGTAGCCATGCACTCTACAAGATCTCGTAAAAAAAAAAAGAAATCCTGGATCCCAAGTGATATCTAGGCGTACATTCACTCAACAGAGAAATGTCTACTCACACTCAGACTTTTTAAGCCACCAACAACTCTTGGGAATTTTGGGAGTAGCCCAAATAACACAGGATTCAGATCAGACTACATGCAAAAAATAAAAAAGGTTTTTTACATCATTTTGTAAATCTATTCAAACACACCCAGATCTTAGCTCATGTAGTAGGTTATTTCGCCATTCTTTGAACTATTCCACTAAAAAGTTTTGAAACCTAGGCCTCTATTAAACAAGTTGGGGCCCGTTAGATTGTTCTCAAATGGTAATTCTCAAATAGAATTGAGTGGATTGTATTGAAGAAGAGATGATCTTTCTTCTCTGGACCTTAAAAGAACCAATTATACCTACTGTTAGCTCCAGCCTTTGAGATAGCTTTAGCTGTTTAACCAGACTACTGTATTTCCCCCAAAAATATACATGTTGTCAGATCTTTCAGTCAGTGGATTTTGTTTTTGGTCTGGTAAATTGTCGTTCAAACATTGCTTCTGTCTACCACAAACTACAACATGGAGCAAGGGGTCGGCCCAATTGAGTAATCAGATTCTCTTTATGCCAGTGATGACAATTGGCTTCTCAACAATGTGCATATCTACCATTCAAATTGTCCCCTTCAGTTCCAGGGCCAATGGAAAAATATTTACTTTCCTTTTCAAAATCTTTTTTCTTTTTAAATATTTGCTTCTTTTAATTACTTTTTGAGGACCTGGCAGGTTCCAAATATTGCTAACAGGCCCTCATTGTCTCTTGCACAGCACGGAATCCCATGTACTACGTCTGGAGGTGGGTATCATACAACAGGACTTTCCACTATTTCTTAACAGTAAAGTCGTTTAAAATACAGTCAGAAATCTTTGACTGTTTTTTGCAATAAAGTATAATAAAAACCACTGCAAGAAGTGTTCCTTTGGGAGCAGATGCAAGAAACATAGTTACTGCCATCTTACAATGTTGATGTCATACTTTATTATTACATACCAATCCACAATGGCCAACCCAGTGCTTTCAAAAGCATCTGACATCTTGGAATGCTAACGTAATGAAATGAAACAAGTACTTCAATGGGAGCTTCTCTAAAATGCTCGACAACAAAAATGTGAAATCGGTGTTAATCTGATATATTCCAGGCTTTTCAAATATACTCTGCAGTATACTGTAGCAAGTCCATCCACTATGTAACAATCAAGTTGAGCAGTTTAAATCAATCCCTTTCCATTTAGGTTATTGGTCTCCAGGACTTTCTTTGGCACAATTATATTATAGCCTTATAGCCAGCTGTAGAGGGCTATACTATCTATTAAAGGCCCTCTCCAGCATTAAAGGCCCCGAGCCGAAGGCCAGGGCCTTTAACAAGGGATAGGGACTTTAATAGCCTGTATAGCCCAGCTACAAAGGGCCATAAGGCTATTAGAACATTCTGCCACTAGAAGACAGATAATTCTAACAAAAAAGAACAAAGCCTTATGGGAGCATGAGGGGATTGAAATCCCCTCTGGGTCCTTGAAGCCTTTGTTCACAGGCAGAGCTGTGAACAAAGAGACATTGGAATGTTGGAGCTCCGGGCATATACCAGCCATTATAGGACCGGAGCACTCCATTGTTTTCAATGGAGCTCCCAACATTTCAATGTTCTAATAGAAGTTTCTTTTCAGTAATGATGTTATCTTACATTGGTTTTAACAATTCTACCACAGATGCTCAAACCCCAATTCTTAGACATAGCTTTGCATGTGGAAAGTTCACATACTCTATGTATACTATGGGTTTCTTCACTTTAGTGATGAATAGTTCAGCCTTATATAGGAAGGTTTTGACAATTATTCATATTGGACGTGTTCATCCTGAAAATTTGCATTTTTAACTGTATGCAACTGTTTTTTCTCTCCAGGGTGACACTTTGTTAAAAGTTGGAGATCTTCTGGTAAGCCAAAGTATATTTTCATGTTGGTACATGCACAATTTCATGCAAATATGTTCTATCATATGCATTTGGTACAAGTGCAAAATGTTAGCTCCTGAATACAATGTACAACTAAGAATATCAAAGCACTTATTTTTCCAAATCATGATGTCATATGACTCTGTAAGACAGACTTGTATCAATACAGTTTACATTACAGCAACACTAAATATGATAGTCTAAAAAGATGCTACAGAACATGTGGTCATGTGTTTTCTTTTCAATACAATCACAATGTCATTGTGTTTTTAGGACGACCTGACAGGCTCTCTGAATCTTGGGGTAAGTCATTCAACTTGTCTCTCATGTTGCATGGTCACCTGAAATAAAACACAGGCTATAATTGTAATTAAAGCATCAGCCCCATTCACTAATAATGAGTTTTTCATGTTTACAACAATCTGGACTCTGATTTGAGAGAGTGCTAAAGCCCTCTCATGATCCCTCTCCCAGTGTCCTCATTATTATGGGTTGACACGCCTCAAATGTAGAATTACATTAGCTGCGTGTGCCTGTTGTGTTATTAATCTCAATAAAAGGTCAATTATTTGATGTTAATCTAAAATATATATTATTTGGGCATATGTTTGATATTGATTATTGTAATGAGGATGATGATGAGGATGATATTATCATTATTTACATCTCCTTCTTTTTAATGTCATGAGTGGGTTGCTCCTCGTCAACACTATGGACCCAGTATATTAGGGATTGTTGTGAAGATGTCTTAAGTGGGACATCTTTCCTTGCTAAGGAAAGTCCTGTGGTTGTCTTAAGCTTAAATAAATTTTTTTATATATCAGCCCTTTTCACTTCTTCTAAAAGGTGATCTTCTAAAGAGAAATTCCTGGAAATTGAATCTGACTGTGGCGCTCAGGCTACACTTAAGATGACAAGCCAAATGCCTTAGACATAGAACATTCACCCTAATAATGAGTTTACATACAAACACAAACAAGCATTGTTAAATGCATTAGGTTTAGCCTTTGTGATTAATAATACGTTGTTTTTTGCTGTAAGGTGTAGCTTGCTGGCTAGTTTTAAAATATAAGTTACAGAAAGACTGGTAAAGTGTTATGACATGCTTACGTGCAAAAAGGCTATAGATCGTGCTGCTACTAATGGTATGGTGCAGGTAAGTAATAGCAATATTGTGTGTTTAAAGGAGTTCTCACAACTTTTGGATACGATGCCACTGCATTTGTGACTGCCTGTTTAGTAAGAAAATATAGCAATATTTGGTGTTTAGAGGAGTTATGACAAATTTTGGCCCTGGTGCCATGGCACCTGCTTCACCATTCAAATCATGACCCTATTGCCTGACAGGTAACTGCACTTGTCACTGCCTCTTTAGTACTAAATCTTGCAATATTTGGTGTTTAGAGGGGTATCTAGATCTCTGAGCCTCGGTTTCACTGCAACTGCAGCGCCATTGAAATCACAACCCTAGTGCCTGCTAGATAACTGCACTTGTGACCTATTTAGTAGTAAAATATAGCAATAATTGCTGTTTAATAGAGTTATAACAACTTTTAGCCCCAGTGCCACTGCAGCTGGTGCACCATTTAAACCAAGCCCCTTCCAATTGCAGGTTACTAAAATTGTGACTGTTTAGTAGTAACATATAGCAACATTAGGTGTTTAAAGGAGTTTTGACAACTCCTTGGACCGGTGCCACTGCACCTGCTGCACCATTCAAATCATGAACCTAGTACTTGAAAGATAACTGCAGTTGTGACTTCTGACTGTTTAGTTGTAAAATATAGCTATAATCGGTGTTAGTGTGTTGCCTGGAGCTTTTGGTCACAGTACCACTGCACCTGCTGCACTATTGAAATCATGTCCCTAGCACTTGCTAGATAACTGCACTTGTGGCTGCCAGCTGTCTGTTTAGTTGTAAAATATAGCAGTATCAGGTGTTTAGAGGAGTTCTGATAACATTTGGGCCCAGTGCTACCGCACCTACTGCACCATTCAAACAATGACCCTGTTGCCTGCAAGACTGCGTTTGTGACTGCCTGTTTAGTAGTAAAATATAGTAATATTTGGTGTTTAGTCGAGTTATGACAACTTTTGGTCCCAGTGCCACTGCACCTGCTGCCCCAATTAAATCAAGGCCCTTTTAGCTGCAAGGTAAATGCAATTGTGACAACCTGTATTGTAATAAAATATAGCAATAGTAGGTGTTTAGAGGAGTTCTAACTACATTTGGTCCCGGTGCCACTGCATTTGCTGCACTATTCAGATCATGACCCTGTTGGCTGCAAGGTAACTGCACTTGTGACTGCCTGTTTAGTAGTAAAATACAGAAATACTATGTGGGGTGCCTAGAGCTTTTGGTCTTGGTGTCACCGCACCTGCTGAACCATTGAAATCATAACCCTGTTGTCTGAAAGATAACATGCTCTTGCGACTGCCTGTTAAGTGTTGCATTTTAGCAATAATCTAGGTTTAGTAGTGTCCCTAGAGCTTTTCGCCCCAGTGCCACTGCATCTGCTGCATCATTCAAATCAAGCCCCTTTTAACTGCAAGGTAACAACAATTTTGACTTCCTATTTAGCAGTCAAATATAGCAATATTATGTGTTTAGAGGAGTTTTGCCAACTTTTTGACTTGTGGTATTGCACCTGCTGCACAATTCAATTCATGACCCTGTTGCATGCAAGGTAACTGCACTTGTAGCTGACTATTTAGTACTAAAATGTAGCATAGCTCTTGTATATTATTTATATTTTTAACAAACAACATGTATTACAACATTTAGAATATGATCCTAATACCAAAATAAATGAAGTTGAAAAAAATCAAACTGATAAAGCCTACGAAGTGCAAAAAAAGTTACTAAGGCATGAATAGGACATGCCACAAGTGTTCTAATGGTAAAACATCTGCTTTACACAACTAAGTAATAAAAAGCAAGCATTCCAGCATACTGTTAGAAGCTGTCTACATTTTCTGTGGGAAGAGATCTTATCCTAACAGTGAATGGGGCTTAAACAGTGTGAACAGCTTTAGTAGAAGTATTGTCAATGCGTGCAGCCAGGGGAAGTTAAAAAAAAGAAAGTTACACACAAAAGCGAATTAACATAGTCATTTGGTGTTTGGAACTGTTAAGAACTCCCTTTTAAGATATATTAAATACAAAAGATTTAATAAGCACAGTTAAAACCAAAAAATGACTACAGACCGATGTCTCTAATGGCGGACATGAACCTCTTCTCCACAGACTGTAAGTGTTGTTTGAAGGCACTGGACAATAGCTGTGTTTAATAAAAGGTGTAGCATTGTCCAACTTTGATTATACTATCTCCTTAGTAGGGTATCCGCTCTGCCCATAATTACTCACAAAAGCTGGACTAGTTAAACTAACCAAGAGAACCACAGGTGAAGTGCATCCACAGGCTCATAATGATCAGAGGTTTGAATCCCAGTGGCACTGCATCATCCTTTCATTCCTTCAAGCTCATTACTAGGGAAGTGGGTAATTAGAAAATCAAATATTCAAGCACATAAAGATAATTTACAGTTGGGTTGATATAAGTAAAAGCCTTTATTATCAATATCATACTGACATTAACCTTTACATGAGTAGCCAGTAACAAACAGTACACCATAGTATCCAGGTCAAGCACACTCCTGGGTCTGTGCTTTCACATTGTGGAATAATATCAAGAAGAACCATAATGTTTTCATCCTCAGCTGACTGATTATGTTTTCTTCCCATATAAAATTGACCTGAAATGTACTACTCTGGAATAATTATGTTTTTTGTCTTTGATAAAAGGGCATCGCTGGTGGCCTTCTCCAGGGCGGTGGCCTTCTTGGTGGTGTTAGTGGCCTCCTTGGCAAATAAATTCAGGTAACGTCAACGTCTGGTTAAAATTCTAAACATGTGCATCATTCATGATGATTTCATCCCAGCACTGTACCTATTGTCACAGGTTCTGTCACCATTCAACCCATCTGTGCGACAAATAGGTGGTACCAACAGAAGGCATCATCTTAAGCCGAAAAACGAATCTGATCCTAGTGATCACACATGGAAATTCTGTATATATCTTTAAATATGTCAAGACAATCACAATAATATTTTAATTTCATCAACTCCAAATAATGAGGCTCAGGGACTAGAAATGTCAACTTAATACAAGAGCAACCCATGTAATTCTTCCATCTACAAATACAAACCTTGCCCTGACAAACCCCTTATAAACACAATGAATGGTGCCAGGTCCACCTGCTACAACCTCTAGTGTAGCCCCTAAGCCCTTAAGCCCAGACTTACTAAGGACTTGCACTGTCCTTGTGTGTCTCTTCACTTTCCTCAGAGAGCTGCTCAGCATTTGTGGTTGTTTTCTCTTTCTAGGAGCACAGTCTCTGACCTCTGCACCAGTGGAAGGATTCCGATGATGAATGCCTGACCCTCACCTCTTTTACATTTCGATGCAAGAGATTACCTTCTAACCTTCAATGTGAAATACAATGTTTCCTGCTGGCTTATGTGCCAATCCTTCAATAAAGTAGCAAAAGCATAATAAATACTGTCTCATCTGAATTACTGTAACTTCTCTACAAATGCTACAATGTTCACCAAGTCGAAATTAAACTGCGTTAATTAAAAAAGAGTTTTGGAATGCATTGGTAACACTTGTTATTTACAACACTTGCTCGTCTGGTATGAAGAGCAATGGGAAGAACAAATATTATATTATCATTATTGCTTATATTTTTGGTTGTTATATTCTGACTTGCTGCGAACGTTCGCTTAATGAGAAATTTTTGGTCATATGGATGACATATTTGTCATAGGATAGGAGATAATTCTTGGCATTAATGACACTTTCAATTTAGGTTGGAAAGTGTAAAGATCTGCCATTTGTGCGTCTATTTTTGCAAGCACATGAAACATTAGGCCTGATGTCTGATACTCTTTTGCTGGCACAAAGCATTCAACCCACAAAATCATAGGCTCTGTGAGTGAAAAACAAATTCGCCAAAGGAAATTTAAAACTCAAAATTTTGATTTTGCTACTCATTCTGAATTGCAAAGAGGAGGGGGTGCGAAAGGGGAACGCCAATCCTCCTTTGGAATCACAGTGAAATGTATTAGTTTTTCTTAACTGCATCAGTAGAATAGGCAATATTCAGTGAAATAGTCAGTGGGTCAAATCACTACAGCTTTCTCTCACTAAAGTCTTCCCTTATAGGAAACGTTTTTTAAATCAACACGTCATTTTAGTAGACAAAGTCTGCTTGAAAAAGTTTCCAAATGTTATGGGAAGCAAATTCAGGGACATAGGTATGCTGTCTCTTGCAGACCACCATTCCTACATTCACAGTTCTTCATACAACTCTGTAAATTGTTATCTGCCTAGTTATTATGCAGTTTGTGATGTGACTTCTTTGTTCCTTAGTCATGTGTCAAATTGGTTTGCAGTTCACAAACCAGCTGGACAGCGGCGGGTCCTCTGCTATGACAGAAGAGCATCACCCTCTACCCCCCCCCCCACCCCGGCAGCCTCAACATTTGAAAAATAAAATGATAATAAACGTGTTTATTATCGTTTTATTTTTCTTCCATTGAATGAGTTTTTGAGGCGCTCCAGTGTAGGGCAAGTCATGTGGAGCAGTGCGCATGTGGGTTTGGCTTGCAATATTAGGACGGCTATACAGGTATGTGCTCTGAAACTGTCCCCAACCCAGTTGCTCTGCTGGGTTGCAGACAGCAGGCACAGGCTCCCAGTCTCCCTGGGAATGCAAATTGAGGGCGCTCAGACCAATCCTGATGCTGCTTTTATACATGAGAGCAGCATCAGGATTTTCTGCATGGAAGGCTGGGAGCCACGGCTGTAGCGAAGAAAAAGCAGAAGAGCTGCATTTTGTCGGGCGGTGATGCAGCAGATAAGTTCTTTTTTAAAGTTTTTATTTGAATGTTTTCCTCGTGCCTCATCACGCCATTTGCCCCACTGCCCGCCTCTCTGCCGGCATGCCCACCGGTAGTTGGCATGCAACTTTGGCATGCTGTCCAAAGAGGCATGCCTAGTTGGTTATCTATTTTGACAGTGAAACAAGAAGGAATATTAAGATCAATGTGAATCAAGTCATTCAGAAATACTTGGGCTGACCCAGCTTAAAGCAAGTTAAATGGACTGAGAGGTTTTCAAAGCTGCTGCAATTGTACTAAATCAACAGATAACATTTCCATAGCACACAGGCCTGGCCACTGAGCAGCTTTATCACATTTCTAGAAAAAGGAAATGTTGTATACAGGTTTTGAATATCAAAAAGGAGAGAGACAAAGCTTATCAATCATAAACAGTTTAAGGTTTTTATTTTTTGTTCCTTTTAGTTAAGTTTGTTTTACTGGAGATTTATAAAACAATAACGATATGTATAGCAAATACAGTATAATAATACACAACAGTAGCAGATATTATATTTGTTGAAGGAAATTGAACAAAAAAGAAACATTTATGAAATACAACATATCTGTAACATTTAATATAACAAGCATTTACAATGCAATGGTCTCGGCATCATTAAAGGTAGAGCTATTGGTATTGCTCATGACATTCCTTTTTTTTTTCTTAAATCATCAATAAATGGCATTGTCATTTACATTGCCAATAGCTTAATTGTTAAATGAATGGCATTGTCATTTACAATCCCAATAGCTACACCCTACACAGAGCCACCCTCACACAGACAGAGCCACCCACACATAGAGCCACCTACAAAAAAAATAAATGGCATTGTCATTTACATTGCCAATAGCACAATAACGGGGGCAGAGGCAAGAAAAATGGCACAATCAGGGGAGCAGAGGCAAGAAAAACGCGTGCAATCAGGGGGCAGAAGGCAAGAAAAACGAGCGCAATCAGGGGGCGGAAGGCAAGAAAGCGAGCACAATCAGGGGGGCAGAGGCAAGAAAAAAAAGCTATTCCGGAGGGGTGGGGGCTATGTCTCTGTCACTGCTCTCCTTGTAGGTTCGTTTTGGTGGTGAAGGGAGGGCGGCATTCAGAAAAGATCCTCATGCAGAGCAGCGCCGTGCTGCAGTCTGGGGCTGAGTTTTTGTTTTTTAAAGTAAGTTGCCCTGGTTGTAGGAGGACGTCCCAGTCCCGCATGTTGTGCCGAGCGCTGCAGAGCAGGCCGTACTGTTTAAGGGCTGGTCATGCCACGGCGCCCCCACTAACAGCTCGAGACAGCCGGATGATGCCGCAATCTCACGCAAATCCTGGGGGAAGGCAGCCGTGGGGGAAGGAACCGACTCATAGAGGTCGCGTGAAAAATGCATTCCAAAGCCGCCTCTTCATATCTTGCCGCCGCCTGATCTCTACTCTGACCAACATTAATTGTTTATGGTATTTCTCCATATTTTACGTTTTATTATGCTTAGCTCTTTCATGTGGCCTAACGGATAGACTGGTTGACCTCGGAGCTTGGGAACTGGGTCTCGAGTCTCCTGTGATTCTGGGCAAATCATTTAATACCCCCGCCCCCTCCTGTGCCTAACAAAATGCATGTGTCCCGTCTGTAACGGAACTGTTGCTCATGTATGCGCTATATGAAACTAAAAACAAGGAAGAAGAAATAGGACCCAGAAGGATACAGAGAAAGAGACCATCCCAGCACTTGTTTTATCTGAAATTAAAGCATTGGGAAACTGAAGTCCCGGCACCTGTTTTATCTCAAATTAAGCATTGGGACCGTAAAACTAACAAACTCTATAAAAGCGGCTGACATGTCAGGAACAATAATGTCTCACAATGTACATGGAAATTCCCATCTGAAGAGCCTTGAAGATGCCAGGCAGTGTGCCCCAGAGTATTAATTAGCACAATCAAGAACTTTCTGAGCTTGTTGCAAACGGAGCCCACGCCGCTCCAGCCCAGGCTTTCTATTAAAATATGCACAGATATGGGCCTCCTGGGGACACTGAGAGGAGGAAGGCCTTTAATTATACAGGAATCTCCAACTCCTAAACGCGCGTTGCTTTCGAGACGCTCACAGAGCCCTGTCTGCACTGGAGCCTGGCTGATGAGTGTGTGAATGAGGAAGGCTTTTGTGTGGGACCTGTCAAGGCAGTCTACATGGGCCTGGCGGTGCTAGAACTAGAATAAAAACAAGCTTTGATAAGAGCAACGATATCCTTGGCGAAGGGCAGGTTCTAAATGAAGGGTACTCACCACACGCCCCCAGCGATTCAGACGTGAGCGAAACCGAAACCTTCCGTGGGGCGGGACTTCCGGCTTTGGAAGCCTGTGCACGTGCCCATGGAGAGAAGCAGTGCTGGTGACACGGGCTCCCATGCCCGAGGGAGAGCCCCGCGGTGGCGGCTGAAGTCCGGAGTGGCGGTAAGTGGGCCGGGGGGGCGCTTGGTGCACTTGTGTGTGTGTGTGTGTGTATGCGACGGCGGGGGTGGGTTCTCTGTATGTGTGGGTGCGTGCGTGCACGGGCGCTCGTGTGTGTGTGTCTCTGTGTATGCGCATGCGTGTGAACACCTTACGATATGGAGCATTTTCGAACATGCCATGAAACACGCTGCTTAAAAGAAACTGAAAGTGTCAGGTTTAACCACACTCTAAACGTGCATTGCCGCACTCTAAACGAGCATTGCAAGAAACTTGCAACAAAGTCAATTGAGCGCTTGTACTTGTGCGCGTGCCAGTTTCAAATCGCCTCCAAGGAGATGCGCGCGGCCAGGAATGTCTCCTGGAAAGCAGACACGCCGACAAAAGGTCTCAGGCGAGAACGCGCTTCGCCGCGCTTAGCCGAGACCTAAAAAGGAAACAGAGAAAGAGAGATCTATGGAAAAGGAAGCTAAGGATGATAATAGAGAGATAGAGGAGGAGAAAGGATACAAAGAAGCAAATAGAAAGATAGAATAAGAAGACTAAGACATTGCTGAATGAGAGAATAAATAGGTAGTAAAGGGTAACCAATATAGATCTGGTTTGATCTTCTGAAGTAACAGCGAAGAAACATTAGTTATTCTCTGTTCATCACAAATAAAATTCCACCATGCTGACACTAATAATGTTGTATTATCTTTTCAACTAGAGAGTATAGTCTTAAAACAAATGCAATGAAAATTGTTATTGTTATTGTTATTGTTATTGGGGTTGCTTATATAGCGCACGGCTACTCCAGGGAGTGTCCCGGCGCGTTCTGACCCCACACTAAGGAAAGAAAAAGGAAGAAACAGAAACATAACAAGTTACTGCTTGTACAGCCAAGTTTTCAAGGCCTTTCTAAAGGCAAGCAGATTAGAGGTACGACGCAGATCAACAGGCAGGGAGTTCCATAATTTGGGGGCAAGATGTGTAAAGGAACGTCCACCTATCCTAGCCCTCCTAATAGGAGGAACCGTTGCCAGGCCAAGACATTCAGAACGGAGAGATCTAGTAGGTTTATAAAAAAGAAGCCGTTTCTGAATGTACGAGGCCCCAACCAAATGGAGTGCCTTGTGGGCTAAAGTGAGAGCCTTGAAAGTAATCCGCTTCTTCACTGGGAGCCAATGAAGGGAAGAGAGCAGCTCTGAAGCCCGAGCTTGTCGAGGTAGGCCAAAAATAGCCCTTGCCGCGGAGTTTTGAACTACCTGAAGTTGATGCAGGAGGTAGTCCGGTAAACCCAGGTAGAGGACATTAGAGTAGTCAATCCTGGAACATATCAAGGCCTATACCGTCAGCTTCCTGTGGACTAAAGGAAGCAGGGGAAGAAATTTTCGCAGCATTTTTAACAGACCAAAACAAGTGCTGGTGAGACCTGTGATCTGTGTTTTCAGCGAAAGGGTATTGTCAATTTTAATCCCCAAATTTTTTGCAACCACAGAGGAAGAGGAAGGGGGTGACATGCACACCGGCCACCATTCCTGCCACGGTGGATCTGCTTGACATCCGAAGAAGAGCACCTCAGATTTATCAGGGTTGCACTTGAGGCTGCTTCGCTGAAACCAGTCGAAGACAGCCCCCAGGCAACCACGGATGCTCTCCCCGTCAAACTCCATGCCCTTCTTGCAGGTGAAGAGGAGCTGGGTGTCGCCAGCGTATGATATGATCTGGGCACCCATGGACTCCGCAAGTACCACCAATGGAGTCATGAAGATGTTAAAAAGGGTCGGGCTCAGCACCGACCCTTGAGGGACTCCAACATCCATAGGCGGCACCTCTGCGGAGTACGGCGGGGCCCAGATCACTTGTCGACGACCCGCTAGGTAAGATCTCAACCAGCTCAACACCGTCCCTCGTAGACCAATCTCGTGAAGTCTTCTCAAGAGGGCCTCATGCGGGACGGTGTCGAAGGCCGCCGACAGGTCCAACATCACCAGCATAGCTCTTCCCCCTGCGTCGAGAACTTCCTTAATGGCTTCATTTACTTCCAAAAGAGTGGTCTTGGTGCTCAAATTGGAGCGGAAGCCAGATTGGGTAGAGTGTAGTAACCCCTGATCTTCCAAGAAGGAAGAGAGCACAGAGTGGACGTGCTTCTCGGCGATCTTAGCCATACTGGGCAGGAGAGATATGGGCCTATAGTTCGCGTGTATAGCTGGGTCAAGGCCTGGTTTTTTTAGAAGGGGAAGAACCATTGCCTTCTTCCAGGCTGGCGGAACCATGCCGCTAGACAGAGATGAATTCAAGACCGGGTGGATCAGGGAATTTAGAATCTTAGCATTCCTAGCTAGAAAACTTGCCGGACAGGGGTCAAGCGGAGAACCAGATTTAATTCTGAGTAGGAGGTCCAGAGAAGTGGATTCCGATAAAGGTGGAAACTCCGATAGAATAGGGCTGGTATCAGATGGAAAAGACAACAGAAGTGAATCGATAATGGGTGCATTGGGGAAAGCTGGAGGAAAGGATTCTTGAATGAGTTTGATTTTTGTATTAAAAAAGATGGCCAGCTCCTTTACCCAAGGTTCAGAAAACTTATACTGGACTGAACTCGATTTGGGAGAAACAAACTCTTTGACAATGGAAAAAATTTCTTTGCACGAGTTTGACGCAGCTTCAATTCTGTTGGCGAAATAATTCTTTTTGGCCTCTAAGATAGCCGCATGATAAGATTTGACAGATAATTTGTAAGCGGACTTAGCTTCCTGATCATACTGTTTCCGCCAGAGTCTTTCGGCTAACTTACAGTTGCGCCTAGCAAGAGTCAGTGATTTAGAGAACCAAGGAGCCGAGCTACGCTTGATGGATGAGCGAGGCGTTGCGAGAGGAGCAAGATCATCAAGCCTTTCCGTAAGCCATTTCTGAAAAGTTTCAAGGTCCCTCTCCAGATGGCCGGATAGGATACAGGGATGTTCTTGATACGCTTGAATAAGGCTCTCCTGAGTAATTTTATGAAAGGGTCTACTGGGGTGCCTCAGTTGGTCGGAGTTAGTACAAGAGATTTTGCTTCTACCTTGAATAAGAAAACTGATCAAGGAGTGGTCAGAACACAAAACAGGAGTAGGACGGGACATAATAAGGGGAATGGTGGAGAACACTTGGTCAAGAGTGTGACCCTTATCATGAGTTGCACTAGAGATGTAAGGAATTAGACCAAGGGGAGCAGTGATATCCGTGATTTTAGTAGCTTCACTGTCAGACTCAACATCCATGTGAATGTTAAAATCCCCTAGCATTATGCAGTGTTCCACCTTCAGGCATAGAGTGGAAATAGCTGATTGAAGCTCATCGAAGAAGGAACCACGCAGACCAGGAGGTCTATAAACTAGGAGCCCTGAGAATGATTGGTGCGAGGAAAGTGTAATAGAGAAGGCGAGGGATTCGCAACCAGAGATCGATGAGGAAGGAATGATTGCGCAGGCAAAGGATCTTAGAACTACTAGAGCCACACCCCCACCTTTACCTAGTGCCCTATCCTGTCTGTAGACTATATAGTCGGGAGGAATGGCTGCCACAATGTCAGGGTTGGATGACTCATTGAGCCAGGTTTCTGTAAGCATAAGACAAAGTGGTTTCTCGGCGGTCAATAGCTCAAAAATGTCCAGAGCGTGTCTATGCACAGAGCGGGTATTTAACAGTAAACACTTAAAATTGTTAACGGGGAGTAAGTGGGGTCCCTCAGAAACCCGGTAAATGTTAGGGTACCATCCACAACCAGGACAGCGACATTTACCTTTATAACGGCCTGGAAAGACAGTCCGACAGGACGTAGTATTCAAGTTATAGGATAATAAATCCGTTGCAGAGTAAGTAAGCCTATGGCCAGAGTCTGCCGCCGCGCCGTCCGCTGCCGTGTCCCGGACGGGCGCAGATGGGCAGGACTCTGGCACGACTCCGGCGCAGATCCGGCGCGTCCGCTGCTCGCGTCCGCTGCGCGGAGACATCCCTGCCCGTTTTTATGACGCTGTCAATCGCGTCAGGAACCGCTACCCGACCCAAGATGGCCACCAAAACCGGTGCTCTGCTCTCGGCGTCAACACTCAGCCGAGAGCAGGACCGGAGCAAGAGGGGAGGGGGTGAAAGGGATCTGAGGCGCTACTGAGCACAGGGGTATACAACACGCCAAATACTGCTCAGAAAATGCAAAAATGACAAATACACAAAACGGTATTAAAAACAGCTAAAATAAAGTGGAAAGGCAAGAGACCTCCCGGCTTCCGCCTCAGGAGGGGGAAAAGTGCGTTTCAGTCAATTACGAGCACTCGCCCTTACGTCCCTTTTATGACGCTGTCAATCGCGTCAGGAACCGCTACCCGACCCAAGATGGCCGCCAAAACCGGTGCTCTGCTCTCGGCGTCAACACTCGGCCGAGAGCAGGACCGGAGCAAGAGGGGAGGGGGTGAAAGGGATCTGAGGCGCTACTGAGCGCAGGGGTATACAACACGCCAAATACTGCTCAGAAAATGCAAAAATGACAAATACACAAAACGGTATTAAAAACAGCAAAAATAAAGTGGAAAGGCAAGAGACCTCCCGGCTTCCGCCTCAGGAGGGGGAAGAGTGCGTTTCAGTCAAAATGTCAAATAACATATGTTTGGGTGTAGTCATAATAAAATCAGGTGACATAGATCCAAAGAAAACCTTTTGTATTTATAACTGAATATTACACAGGAAGATTTTAAACATTTGGACCAAGCAACTTTCCAAAACTTAAACACATGAGAGCAATAGTAGAATAAATGTGTTAGAGTGCCATTAGAAGTTGCCCATGACCAACTTAGTGGAGAAGTAGTGATATAAATTGTAGAGATACATTTAGGATTAATAGGAGCTCTATTATAAACAAAACATTGTAATTTTGTGATACATGCATCTTTTTAGCTGGTAAACACTTTAAGCCATGTTTAATCCCATTGATGAACAGAGAACAATATGGAAAGATAATTTTGCCATAATACTTCAATAGAATTCTTAAATAGCACAGAAGCAGGAGATGCTAAAGCTTGTGTATGCAGGTAGCTTTGGGAATACAATCTTGATCAATAGTGTGTAATGGTGTCCTGGGTGTGACTGGAGCAGGGTCAGGAGTAAAAGTGTGAATTATCAAAAAGGATTTGAAAGCAGAATATATAAACTCACCATCTTGTAAAAAAAGAGTTTGGTTCAAGTAAATAGTGTTTGCAACTGAAAAGAAGGTATATTATAATGATAGCTTACCAATTGATGTACAAACATAATTCCATTCTCTTTCCAATGTTTAAAATTGAATGATTTACAGTTAAATTTAATAACCTTACAGTATACCAAATGGAAGAAGATAGAAAACATTGATGAAAATCAAAATCAACTGAGAATATTGTATGTAACAAATGGTGGGAGTATTTTAAAGTTTGATTTTGGGAGATAAAAGCACAATTAGATATATAAACCATATTCTTGAATGAGAACTCCTTTAACCGCTTTGCCGCGGCTGACATTCCGCCGAGCTGCGGAAGAAAATGACGCGTGTGCAGTTCGGACGGCCCCCGGCCGTCCTCCGCACACGCTCACCGTGACGTGGAAAAGGTTAGTAAGGATCGTTCAAATACAATCCAGCGTGGAATGAGAGCATTTTGAAAATTATTAATTAAAGCATAAAATTGGCAAATTTGAAAAGCAGAGTGACTTCACTTAAAATCAGGGAAATGGGCCCCCTTCATTCTTTGGGCATTTAAGTTTATATAAGGCTATCTGTGAGTGTTTGTTGTCCCATAGAAACTTGATCCAAATTCATCTGAGAAACGTAGTAATTGGGTATTTTGAAGGGTAACATAGAACGTGCATAGAGGACATGTGGCACAATAATCATCTTAAGGGTATGTAATCTACCCTACCATGATAAATGAAGGGGAGACCAGAATGTAAGTAATTTCTGTATATTGAGTTTTAAAACATAAACAGTATGGCTAATTATGCTGGAAATGGTAGCAGAAAATCCAGTATATAAATCTAGAAGTGCACAACATAAAGTTAGTGTTTGCAAACATATATTGATAACATAAGGAGTTCAAAGGTAAAACTTTAATTTTGGAAAAGTTGAGTTCATAACTAGAGATCAGAATATAAGTTGACCCCTTTTAAAAAGGGGTTTATGGTGGATATGGAATTGGACATGTAAATTAAAACTTCATCAGCATAAGCCAATAGCTTAGTTTCAAGGAAATTATATTTGACTTTAATATAGTTGAAACTGGGGAGAGGTGTATTATACTGAATATGTTCAACAAAGGGTACAATACAATGAATAAAAAGCATAGCGGAAAGTGGACAGCCTTGCCTGGCACCTCAATCTAACTCGGGTGTCAGAGTATAGTAAATTTATAAATGAAATACATTTAGCACCAAAGCCAAACCAACTGAGAGTAGTAAATATAAATTGGCAATTAATGCGGTCATATCTGTTTTCATATTCAAGAGATAGGGTTGCAAGGAGAAGCTGATATTTTGTGCCCAATACAAGAATATTAAAAAACAGTCTGGCATTAACCTCAGCCTGTCTGCCGTCAATGAAACCTGATTGTTCTGGTTAAACAAGGAGGGGAACAACAATTTTTAAGGAGAATTTATAGGATTTTAGCAAATATTTTGCAATCATATTTAACTAATGAACGAGTCTGGTAGTTTTTACAAAGGGTATGATCTTTATCTGGCTTAGGGATAATAACAGTCAGAGCTTCTAAAGAAGAACCAGTAGCCTTTGAATCTAAAAGAAAAGAATTAAAAAGCTCAAGTAATTTGGGGGCAAACAAAGATGAAAAAGAAGATATTAGTTCAATAGAACATCCGTCCAGGCCAGGAGCATTAGCTTTTTTTAGGGATTGTATAGCTTTAGTAATTTCTTGAAGTGTTATGTTGGCTTCTAAAGTTTTGAAAGTATCAGGAATAGAAATAGGATTGGCAAGACCCTGAAAAAAGTTGGCATATCAAGTTCTGAAGGAACAGTATCTTCAGTTTAAGGATTTGTAGTAAGCTTGAAAGACATTGGAAATATTAGTATTGGAGGTTGCAAGGTTATTTGTGACTTCATTACGAATGGGACCAATAGTTTCACTTTTATTTTTTCAAGTAAGTAGCCAGCATTTTATCCACTTTATTTTATCCTCCGTGAAACTTAAATTGAACCTTAAGTAGGATATGACATTCATCAGTAGTGGATAGTTTTTTGAGGGCAGATTAGGCTCAAACAATTCATGTACAACAGAGGGAGATTTAGAGATGAAGTAAGTATGCTCAAGTGACTTATTTGCTTAAACAGTGTAAGGTTTGGACAATCTAATATCTCTTTCTAAATAGCTGAATAAGCTATAGTGAATGGCCAGAACAAAAATTTTAAAGCACACCAATTGTTAGAACTGGAAGTGTCAATAGCTTGGTTAATTTGAAAGAACTTTTTTATAAAAGCATGAGATTCTGTAATAAAACTTGATCAGATAGCAGGGAGTTGTTGAATCTCCAATGTCCGGTTTTAGAAATATTTAAAGCTTCATCAAATGAAGATAAAACAGGGGAATGATCTGAAGTAAAAATGGAACAAATTTTAGAAGACTAGAGGGAAGTAATAAATTAGTAACTAAAATACAATCAATGCATGATTTGAAGTAAAAATGTAAGAAATTTTAGAAGACTGGAGGGAAGTAATGAATTAGTAACTAATATATAATCAATGCTGGACATGGAATGGTGTACATTAGAAAAAATGTGAACTTGTAAGTATCAGGATTATATGGGAAGAGGACGCCACTTGGTCTTTTGGCTCTACAGAGGCATCCGGGCACATGCAGTAATCTCACTTGCTCGTCTATGCGTGAAATGGGAACACTGGATTCAAATACATCTAATACATGGTACTGCACAGAGCATATCTTACACCTCATTGCTTGAACTGCATATACACAGATGCCCAGTTCACTTGCCCTAGGTGCAGGGTGGCAGGTGTGGACTTGGTGCACATGCTCTGGAACTGTCCAAAACTAGGTCGATTTTGGGCACAAATACGAGATATACTAGCAGACAACACAGGCACTTCGGTATGAAACGCAGCTGCAAGCTGCCTTGTGGGATGACACCCTGCCCCAAACAACCGAAAACACAATATAGGTTTGCGGACCTGGCCATGCTGCTGGTGATAAGAACCATCACCATGAGATGGAAGTCTGCGTTCCCTCCTCGACTACACATGTGGCATACGGAGATAGTCCGATGGGGAGCAGCTGAGAGTGCCGCGCTACGGCGTGAAGAACAGAGAGGGCAACACAAAAATCCCATCTCTGTGGACTGGGACAGCATGATTGAATCACTTAAAGCAGTAGATGTGTCGGAGCCGGCTGGTCCTCAGTTAGAGTAAAGTATAACCAAAACATAAACATAGTTAGGAATATTTTTTCCGGGTAATATGTCCACACTCCAGGTCAATCGGAATTGGTTTTTGCTATGAGTAGTGGTGTTAAGATACTGCATTGATAGGGCTCTATGCAAATAGTTGAATGATGATATGTATTCCGGCGAGCCTACTGAGAGGGTGATGTGTGGCTGGGACGGTTAAGTTAGATTACGTTTGTTCATTAGATAGATAACATAGAACTGGACTGAACATCCAGCCTTTACAGATAACTGTCATATTATGCACAGAGCCTAGCTGCCAGGTTGTACTGGTAATATTGTGACAATACTCATAGTGCTGAGGTTGTACAGATTTTAAAGATCACCATGTTACACAAATGGATCCAAAAGTATATGTCTATGATTGTCTGTGATGATTGTCTGTGATGACATATTATATGAAACTCAATAAAAATATATATATAAGTATCAGGATTACAAGTTTTCCAAATATCAAAATATGGATGAGTGGTAATGCTTGATTGAAATGCCTTATGAGAATTATCAGGTTTAAATTTTTACATTTAGATTTTCTGTCTGTAAACTGCATTAACCATTGATTGAAATCCCCTTCAACAATAATGTTGGGATATCAATGTAGGCAAGTTTTATAAAATGCCAAAAGTCAGGGTATGGTGTGACAGGAGCATAAATGTTGAATCTAGAAATATGTTACTGTAAATTGTGGCATTGACAAATACCCATTGTCCATGAGCATCACCTTGAGTTGAGACAATCTGTGCATTTAACAATTCATGAAAAAAGATACCAACACCACCATTTCGATTAATGACTCATAAAATGACAACGTGATCTACCCATTGACGTTTTAGATTTAGCGATTCAACATCATTACAATGAGTTTCCTGTAAAAATGTAATATGTGAATTAAGTTTCGACAGATGAGAAAGTACCTCTTGTCTTTTGACTTTATTCCCCAGACCACGAACATTCCAAAAGACAGTGTTATAGATATTGCGGAATAGAAGTGGAGAGACAGGAACATGGATGACAAGCTCCAAAAATGGAAAGAGAACAAAAAGACACCATTTATTGATAAGAACATTACGGATACAAAATGATAATAATCATTTTTGAAGACCTACGAGCACTCACACATTCAAGGAAAAAGAAGACGAATACAGAATGAGGAAAACAGATAAAGACACAAGGATGAAGAAACAGATCAAGGATAATAAGAGTCCAGACCTGAAGAGAAGAGCATAGGACATGTCAGCGCCACAGTAAGATAAAGAGTAAAGTATACTTAAAAAAGACATACATACCTAAAATGACAAAAGAGACTAAAAAGAAAAACATGCGCATGACAAATTTCATTTGGAGCATAGTCAACAGTATCCATAAAGACAAAAACATTTTAAGAAATATTTTTAGTTTAGAAGGATTATTAAAGGAACACAAAGTGCCTTCGTGTGCAATTTTGCAGACACTGGGTGTAGAATGCCACAAAGAATATTCAAATGTCTCACTTGAGGTCGTAGGGCAAGGAAGTCTTTTCTTCTAGCATTTGTTCAATTAGAAAGATCTTGTGAGAAGGTGTGGCCTGAAGCCAACAAAGATGGCTACACACAGAGCCGGCCTGCCTCCCTGATGAGCTGAGAGAAGCAAGGTGGAACTGGCGAGAAGACTGGGACCTGGTGACGCAGGGCTGGCAGCTCCAAGAGAGAGTGAGGCTGGTTCCTGCTGTGGGAGTCCTGCAGTCACTGAGGCTGTTGGAGTTGAGGTTGCACTGGAATCAAGCTAACCTGGCTGAAGAGGGCTGAAAGCCCAAAACCGGTCCTAGAATGCTTGTTTCCAGTCCAGGGAGGACCAGGCTTGGCAGTCCGGGTTGGACTGTTCCCATGGGACAAAGGGTCAAGACAGAATTGCATATTGCTGGGTTCAAATTAGAATGGCTTGGTGAGCAAAAAACACAATGAATTTAGACCCAGATCTCTGTACTGGGGTGAATGTATGACATTGTTCTGCATTCTGTCCATCAACTGTTATTTTTGCATTTGTCACCCCGAGTGGGACGGGTATGCTCAGACGTGAGTCCCGTGCTCTCCATTCCACTAGAATCAAGCTATCCTGGCTGAAGAGGGTTGAAAGCCCAAAACCGGTCCTAGGATGCTTGTTTCCAGTCCAGGGAGGACCTGGCTTGGCAATTCGGGCTGGACTGTTCCCATGGGGCACAGGGTCAAGACTGATTTGCATATGGCTGGGTTCAAACTGGACTGGCAAGGTGAGCAAAAACACAATGTATTTAGGCCCAGATATCTGTCCTGGGGTGAATGTATGACAGTGTTCTGCATTCTGTCCCTCAACTGTTATTTTTGCAATTGCACCCACATATGCAGCTCAACGGGCAGCCCTGATTGTGGAGAGAGTATCATAGGGCCCACTGAGGTCTGGCAGAGGGGGCAGTCATCTGGCTGCCGCAAGTAGAGTGGCAAGAGCTGGAAAGATTGAACCTTTGGCACAGTGCCTCCCCTTTTGAGCCCTGAGAGTGAGGGAGGATCCCCCGCTTTGCTGCATGTGGGGGTCCTGCTTGTGCTGCACTGCCCAGGACCAAGCTGTGGACTTGTGGAGGTGCAGGGTAGCAACAGGATTGTTGGGCCATTCCTCTGCAAGATGTGGCCCCTGCATTTGTCATTGCGCAACACGGGTGTTGTGAGTGCCATACGAGTCAGTGTCTGGGGTCCTGGCCTGCACAGGCAAACCAGAGGTGGGATGCCTTTAGAGAGAGATGACCGGGAACTGCGGGGGGCACAGTAGCCTTCTGACAGTGAGACAGGCATGGCAGTTAATTGAGTCTCTTCCAACCAGTGACTGAGTGGCTGACCACAAGAATGGGATGCTGTTAGACCCTACCGGGTATTCAAGATCCAGGCACTGGATTCTCTGCTACTGGACACAGTGCATGAGAGTGATGGTTCAGACTAAGGGCTCTCACCCAGTCTAATCAGATTGAAAAATAAACAATCACAATGGGACCGGCGGGAGGACAGGAGGAACAACAGCGGACCCTGCAGCGCGAGGTGGGAAAGGCCTCACACATGAGCCCTCTTAGAAGGATATCATGAAGGAAATGAGGGAACTCAGAGGCACCCTTCAGCCTAAACTGGATATAGTGACTGAGGAAGTAAACCTGTTGCAAGAGGACTTCTGCAAAATGGCAGATAGGGTGTCTACTGCTGAAATACATATAGAAAGCTTACAATCAAAAACTAAGTGCCTGGAGGAACAAGCTGCCCAAGTCACAAAACAACTCACTGAGGCATTGGCCTGACTTGACCAGGCGAGCTGGGCAAGGCACAGCAATATCCACATGGCGGGGTCCCCGAGGGAGCAGAGGGACAATCTGCAGATCTTTTTCTCAAGGAGCTCATTCTTAACACCCTCCAGCCCAAGAGACTGTCAAACTACTTCTCAAATGAGCACATCAGGCATTGAGACCACCACGCCCTGCTTGCTGATAGCCTGCATATTTAACTATAGAGACCGGGATGCGATCCCTCAATTAGCCAGCTCATATGGCGGCCTGCAGTATTAAAATTCAATGATTCATTTTTTTCCCCTGATTTTACCCTCACAAGTGCTGCACCAACAGCGGACTTCCGATGCAATTAAGAAAGCCCTTAGGGAAAAAAATGTCAAGTACATGTTGCTCTACCCTGCCAAGCTCAGAGTGTTATTTGATTTTATGATGCCTGAGGAGGCCTGGGACTGGTTGGAATGCTGGAAAGTGGCCGGGCTAAGAAAGAAACATGGAAAGGTGGCAGCTGTGTGGGAAAAGCATCCTGAGTCACACAGCCCTACATCCTCGACCACGAGATTGACTTGGACATCTAGTGCCACAGCAGACATCTGGAACTCTTTGCCTCGGCTTTGAGTAAAATAAGGTGGGGGATGGGATAGGCGGTGTTGTATAGTTCTAGCCTTACAAGGTCTGCATTGGCTGTCTCTTTTCACTCAACTGGCCAGAGACACTGTCCAGGCTCAATAAGATTATGAGGCCTTGCTACTCCCTATTTTTATTGGGGGGACTCTAATAACAAGTTATGACTATCCACTCAGTTCACACCAGTGAAGGGAACGCCTTCCCAGTGTTTCATACACACATTTTGGTGACAGGCACTCTGCAGGTCGGGGAAGTGGGAGGTATATAACTCACTTAGCAGTGAGGGAGGGAGGGGGGAGTTTGCAGATTTGTTTTTGATTGCCTTGGTATGTTGAACTGTTTTTCTCATCTTTGTAATGTGCAGCACAAGCACACAGAGTATTCTATGTTGGAAGGCAACGGGTCACTTACAAATTACATGTACACTTATAACCCTCATGGCAAAGAAATGATTATGCCTGCCTTCTCGAATCAAATCCCGATTCATAAAATATACACATTGGCAAGAAAATGGGCAGTGGCTCAAGCTCCTGCCTTATATAAAAATCATGTAGGATGGGATGAGGATTCTCCTAACCACAAAATCCAATTAAAAAATCAGCCCGCTGCACAAAGACAGTACCCAGTTAAACAAGAACCTAAAAAGCAAGTCAGGGAGATCTTAGATCAACTTGAACATCAAGGGGTGATCGAAACGTGCACCTCACAAATGAACAATCCTTTGTTTCCTGTCTCCAAGCCAGACGAGTCATATCGTCTAGTTTTGGACTACAGACACCTTAACTCCTGTTGTAAAACATTTGCTGTACAAAACTCACATAGTGCAGCACTAATGAATAACATTGTGCGCAAAAAATATAAAACGACATTAGATATCTCTAATGGATTCTTCTGTCAAAACATTGCACCTGAAAGCAGGTATTTGACCGCTTTCTCAATAATTGGATCGCAAAAACAATTTTGCCGACTCCCACAGGGATTCAAGAATAGCCCAGGATTATTCTCAGCAAGGGTAACAGAGTTACTACAAATATATGATGATGAGGCATTATCCTATGTCAATGACATCTATCTCACAGATGATGACCTGGAGTCTCACTAAAAAAGGGTGAACACCATAATACTTGGTTTGCGTCAGAGGGTTACAAATTCAACTTTAAAAAGTCACGAATTGCCCATCTAACTGTCCTATTTTTAGGATATGAATTATCAAGTGAAGGCAAAAGCCTAGCAGACAATTTCTTAGAGAAATGTGCTGTCCTCCAAGCACCAAAAACGCTGAAGAATTTACAATCAATACTAGGTTTCCTGATTTTCGGAAGAACATACATTCTAAATTATGCAGAGAGGGTTAAACCTCTCTATGAATTAATAAGACCAGATTTCAAACAAACCAATTTGACTCAGAAACACACAGAGATTTTGAGATCATTGCAAACAGACATGTTAACTAAAACAAAATTACAAACTCGCGAAAACATACGCAATCTTGTAATTCGAGTCATCCCAGGAAGATACGGATTCACATACCCGACCTCTAATGAGGGAGAAACGGTACCTATAGCTTACAAATCACATTTGTACACTGAAGCTGAAATGAAATTCAGCTCTACAGAAAAAATTCTGACTGCGGTTCAAACTGCTGTAGCAAAAGAACCAGCCCTTGAGGCGTTAACAAGTCCACGTAATCTGATTAAAATGGTCTTAGATACAAAATGGATAGAATGGAAAATTCCTTTGCTACAGAAGACGTGAAATACTATTTTGAACCAAAACTGGAAAAAATAGATGATCTAGTATATGAACGAGAATATCCTCTGCCAGCTGAATTCCTGCCTCTAGAACAATATACCTGCGTAATCTATATGGATAGATTCGCACAACACTACGAAGTAGAAAAGAAATCCTATGATGCAGCGTACGCGATTGTTAAAGGTCGCTGGCGCTCTGGTAAATTCAAACCAATGATTACCAAAACTGAATCACTCAGGAAATGTTCAGCTCAGCGAGCTGAAATAAGAACTTTAAAGATGGCGCTCGAAAATGCTGATCGCGAATTCCCCACACAAATAGTGTGTGATTCGTATTTCTGCGTCAAATCATACAACAGTGAAATGCAGACATGGATCAAAAACGGTTACAAAGATGACACAGGTGCCACAATAAAGTATAAAAAGCTTTGGGAACAAGTAGTTCTTTTAAAGAAAGAACTACAAAAGACTCACGTGATACACGCACTGAGTCGTCGATGTGATGGCGTTCACGTTGAAGGGAATTCATTGGCTAACACAGCCACAGTGGAAGCGGTTCAACCGGCTCCCGAAGCCATAGAAAAGCGTTCAGAAAAAAAAATAGATGGAGAAACCATATTGGCAGTAAAAGCCACATTAAAAGGCGATTATGCAGCATTACCTCTCAACCATCCACTCAGTAATACATACATAAATGATGCAAACTCCGTTCCGTTTGCTTGAATCCCTGGAGTGGGGGATAGAGTAATTCCAAACACGAAACAGAGAATCTTCTTACTACAACAAACACATATGGGGTTGGGTTGGAGGCACCAAGAGATCCTGAAATCTCTGATGGAACTACAATCGGAGTACTGGTGGCCGGGAATAAGCGTAGAAATCTATTATTTTGCAAAAAATTG
This sequence comes from Lissotriton vulgaris, assembly GCF_964263255.1. Lineage (NCBI taxonomy): Eukaryota > Metazoa > Chordata > Amphibia > Caudata > Salamandridae > Lissotriton > Lissotriton vulgaris. The sequence continues at coordinate 894,895,129 of NC_141698.1, read as the reverse complement.
CAAGGACTGCAACAGAGATCGCAGTTGTGAACCTGACCAGCCTGTAGCCCAGATACCACTATTAGATAGCATGAGGCTATCTATAGCGCAGAAATCCAGTTGGAGAAATTCGTCCCATAATTAATAAAAGACTTAAAACCCTTAAAAATGTGGCCCCAGCACTTGGCTGACGCCAGAACTGTTATAAAAGATTTGCTAGTCTTTATCGGCACATACGCAATTGGCATGCTACATTCCCAATCGGCCTGTGGGTCTTTATTAGAACCCTTGGCCAAATATACAGATTTTTTTTTGATTCCAATTGTCAAACAAACAAAATCATACATAAGAGACACTATGGACTTCATATCTAAAATTGAAAAACTACCGTTCAATGAAGAGATCCAATTGTTAGTGTCATTTGACATAGAATCGCTGTATACAAATATACCGCAAGATGAAGCAATAGCGGTGATGGCAAGTGTACTAAATGCAAGAGAGAGACCACATCAAGTCCCTTCAGAATTTATTGTAGCTTTGGCCACTATCTGTCTAAAAAATATTTTTTTTAATATCAAAGGTCAACTCTATTTACAAACATCAGGAGTGGCGATGGGATGCAGCTTTTCACCGGAAATAGGAAACCTGGTGATGGCCGAATTTGAAAATAAATTAATCTATAGTGACACCAACCCTTTCAAAAGCTGTATAAAAATATGGTGTCGCTTCATAGACGATATTTTCTTAATTTGGGAGGGAAATGTCGCCAGATTACAGGACTTTCACAATTGGCTCAATTCCCGAACATTGGAATTTAACTTCACTATGGCATACCACCAAAAGAAATTGAACTTTCTAGATGTTTATGTACAGGCTAACGATGGAGAACTAGAAGTTAGTCTGTACACAAAACCGACAGACCGCAATACGTTGCTACATTTCTCCAGCTGTCATCCCAGAACCTTAAAAGAAAATTTGCCGTACGGGCAATTCCTGAGGATAAAAAGAAACTCCAGTAGGAAAGAAGATTATTTCGCGAGTGCAGAACTCCTGAAAGAAAAATTGGTTAACAGAGGTTATCCACGGAGGTTAGTAAAAAATGCTCTAAAAAGAGCGTGGTTTACCCCGAGAGAAAATCTATTAACACCAAAGATAACTGAAAAAGAATCACCCTTAACATGGGTTTTGACATTTGATCCCAAAGCTCACAAAATAAAAAAGATTATCCAGAAACACTGGAAAATCATAGAACATCTAGGAATCCAAAAACCACTATTTGCTTTTAAAAAAGGCAAAAATATAAGACAAATGCTTGTGAGAGCCGAGAGAAAAGAGGACAAAAAAGTTACTGATTTGAGAGGAATGTTGAAACTACCCCCTATAATTGGCCACTATAGGTGTTTAAATTGCGTGGCATGTACTCTGACATCGGAAAGAAATTGAGATTAATGAGTCTATTCATTATCAGAGAAGCTATTCCAATTGTAATACAAGAAACACAATTTATTGTATTACTTGTCCCTGCAAAAAGACATATATTGGGCAAACCACCCAGTTGGTCAAGAAACGCATCCTGCAACACAAGTCACGAGTCAAATGTAAAACTTCAGGGGCTCCTTTAGTCCAGCATTTTGAAACCCATCAACATTCAGAGGATGACATAATCTGGTCAGTACTTTGTGTACTTGACAAAACAAGACCAGAAGAGATTGAATCCAAATTAAATAGATTAGAAGCAAGATTGATTGAAAAATACAAAACAGCGGTTACAGGGTTAAATGAAAAAGATGGAATTTGGTCTTTATTATAATGATCTGATGAATTGGAAATGTAATGCACTGTAGTTCTGTTCCTTGATGTAACATGCAATGATACTACTAAGATAGAAAAATGAATGTATTATTTAGAATGTGAGGAGCAACTGACTATTGAAGACTGCAAATATGTAATTACAAGGGTTTAGAACTGTTTACACCAAGGGTAAAACACCTCTAATAATAAGCATCATTTTAAGGAGGACAATATTTGACAAGACATAGTCCCTCCTTTGTGTCGATACCTTCAGCTAGGAAGTACATGGAACATAGAGTCCTTTTTCAATGTTAGCTTAAGCATCCCGGAAAGGGTAGTCCTTTGTTAATGTCTCTATAATATAGAGGCGGGGAGCGTATAAACACAGCAGCCAGAACGACGATTACATCGCTTGTGAAGGAAGAGACACGCATGTAAAGCAAAAAAACGTAAGTGTCCTTTAAGCCACCGTTTCTTTATTCGGCAGCATTTGCCTCCAAGCTGTGTAGCTGACGAGAGCGGGGTGTGTTGTTGTATTTTTACAGATTCCGGGGATAGAGCAAGACCACACCAGCTGGGTCGAGTGCACGGTTCAATACAAGAGTTGAGTTAAAAAACGAAGAGACGGTCAGCTAAAAGCAAAGTAAGTTTGTCCCCTCAACGCTTAGAGCGCGAGGTATGAACTCCGGACTATTTAGATATCCGTTCGGTAATTCACATAGCAGGCTGACTGAGGCGTTATTTATGCCCTCTTTTTCAGACGCTGTCGGGGAGAGATTTATATCATCTAAGCACCGGCAGCGCATTAGCAAAATTCACGAACTTGGTAAGGACAAGATCAGCTAAGACTGTGATTGTTTGCAAGTATTAAACATGGAACGAGTTCCCTGAAATAATAAAAATTAAAACATACACTCTTTGCATAGATAAAAACAAAGATTAGTGAAAGAGAGGAAACCTGAATTAACACGAAGATGACTCCCGGCCCCAGATGATCGTGAACCCGGTAATTATGATGCTTATGTGATAACTTAAACTGGATATAAAAAAGATATAGAAATAATGGAAAGACTTGGTGGTAACAACTAGAGTGTAGAGTATTAGGAAGGTAGAAACTGGTTATCCTTGTTAGAAGATGATTTCCTCATGTCCTTGTTTAACAATTATTGGGCACAATGGTCAGTCTGCTCACAGGAGCAATGTACAAAAAAAAGTGTGTACATACAAAATGTTGATATGTAGATATGTAGATAGGTACCTGTGTTATTAATTTGTGGGATCTATAAGTGATGTCTGTCCCCTTTTTAATTCTTACTTGTAGAGATGGATTACGAATAGCCCTAGTCCTGAAGAGGCCAGAATCGATTGGCTGAAACGCGTCGACTTTAAAGAGACACCAGATTGAAAAAAACTTGATTAATTTAAATAATTTGTTGGGGGATTTAAAAAGATACTGGGTTTGAATAATATATACCTGTTGTTTCCTCACATAAGTCTGTTAGATCTCTATAGGAATGTCTTGTTTATTTTTTTAGTGAGACATCCTAATTTTGAAACGAAGGGCTTTTCTTGTGTATATATAAAGAATATATGTATATACAAATGTGTTTGAAATTGAAAATGAAATATATAAAGTAAAAAATCTTTTCATTTGATAAAATAAAAAATCATTTAGTGAAATTCTAAAGGCGTGGTGCGGTTCATGACGAGACATGAGATTGTATGAAAAATATATAAATTGTGGTCATAGTAATATGAATACTAAATAGGGGATACTTTGTCCTTATTTCCTATTGCTACAACTAAGAATATAAACCATAGAACCAGGGTACCAGTTCCTTATAAACTGATCAGGGTCCTGCGTTTAGCTCTCAAGCTTACAAAGAGACCATGAACAGAATGGGCATCACATTTGGTACTCTTCTCCCTTCCATCCTGAGGGAAATGCGGTTGTGGAAAGAAAAAAACGGGACATAAAGCAATCTATAACGGCGAGGGTTTTAGGTTCGGGTGATGGGTGGGTCAAACATTTAAGAAGTGTCCAACGTAGTCTTAATAATCTGCCAAGAAATTCTCTGAAAGGTCTCACTCCATACGAACTATTGTTCGGAACTAGAATGCTTATTCAGGATCTTGATAGTCATACTTCAGTGGTAGAAGAAAAATCCTTTGATATCAAAGATCGTTTGGCTGTTTTACAGGATTTAAATGAAACAAGAAAAAACCTGAGTAACATAAAGTTGAAACAACAGCCGACAGCCACTGAAGAAAAACCACCTGTCCCAGCAAGACCTGTCTGGATTCCAAAAATTGGGGATCTGGTCAGAGAAAAGATTGTGGTAAAGAAGGAATTTGGGCCTTCTTACAGAAATGCAGTACCTGTCTTAGCTATCAGCGGAACAAGATCAGTTGTACTACCACCCCTTTCTGGTAAAAGGGAGAACAGAGTTGTTTCCATCGACCTGGTAAAACCACAATCATGTGGCCAATAATAAGTAGTAGGCCAAGTGGACTCCCAAGAAAAAACAGAATACCGAAATTCGCTACAATCCAAGAGGCTCATACTGAGAGACTAATCACATTTGATAAAACTGCAGTGAGTAACAAAGGACTATGCAATAATGCCATGGAACTAGTGCCTCTTGAAACCCAAATTACAACAGTTTGTCACGAAACACCATTCTACAATGATGTAGCCCCTGACTATGCTAATGAAACAAAGAAAAATGCAAAAGCAAATGAAAATCCGGAAAAAATTCCAACAATTGACAGAACTGCATCTGGCTACTTCATCAATTTCGAGGACTTCTCTGAAGATCCTAGCGAGCATGAAGAAACGCCTCCAACAAAAACTTTCAAAGACAAAGTAATTGAACTTTCTCACCAACTAAAAGAAACATATCTAATTTCACCATGGATTGAATTTTGAATTGTGTTAGGTGTACTTACTCTCCTGCTTTGGCTCATCATGGTTCTATGTTTGGGAAAATTCATTGATGGAAAATAAAGTACAATGGACACAGCAATTCAGAACATCAACTTGTTCCTAAAGCCTCACACATCATCCCACATCGAGAAAAGAGAACTGACTTCAGTAAACATCTCAGCCGATCCAATTCCCGGTGGGGTAGCATGGGACAGAACTGATTATTACATTTTTGGCCCGGTTGAACTCTTGAAATATCCACATCAGTTCAAGGTTTCATTAAGTGACTCCAAGTACATTCTCTGATGATTGGTACTTTGAAAACATTAATAATAAGATTTCAGATTTAGTAATGTCAGCAAAATTTACAGAACATGATTACTTACAGGGTTCATCAAATTATGAAGAGTTATACTGTTATAACCATTGTGGTGATCACCTTATGCATAAAACGGCTCAGCCTAGAAATGTTTTATCTTATAACCAGTGGAAATACTGTCCAACTCCACCAAAAGGCAGTTCGAAAACATTTTATGAGAAATTCCAGTACTTCTCAGGGTTTAATAACTGTGATCCAGAAACGTTTTATTTTAAAATGTTAAGTAGAACAGGAATGAAAACAATGTTGACAAATACTAAACTGATTTATTCTGAAAAATGTTATGACAAAATGTCTACATTTGGTTTCGAAATTTGAAAAAACACCATTGAAACAAAAACGATCTTGGGTTCCAAAGATTGGCAAGTACAAGGCCTAGAAGCATTATTTAGGGCCTGCATGATCCCAGAGCAAATTATATTCTTGAATGACACAATTCAGCATACTACTTGTCTTGGCCTAGCTAAGATAAAAGACTTAAATACACCGTCTATTCCGAAACCCATGACTGATAGTGACAGCACTGCAGATGTGGAGATAGACGTATCCCATATTTTACACCAAAACAGAACACATCTAGATTGGAAGAAGTGGTTGATCTGGCCAACAGACACGAATATCTGTCAAGATAGATTCCTGAACAAAACACAGGGGTTCAAAATGACCAGACCAGACCCTAGATACTCCCAGAGACAACATCCAGGGATTTCTACAACATACAGTGTAGGGAAACTTTGCCTTGAGTGGCTAGAGAAATCCACACTGGCTGAAATTAATCAACACTTGACTTTACTTGAAGACGGTGCAGACTTGCGTGATTTCATAATGGGACCACGCAAACAGCGTCAAAAACGTTTCATAGCGGTCGGTATATACGCTGCGTACAACGAAGCATGGAAAGTATAGCAAATTGAAACTGCGGAAAAAATACGAGAAATTGATCGTATAAATTTGGAAAAATCAGTTTCTGTTGTGGACAATGGGTTAATGACTCTGTCCTCCAGAATATATTCACTGGACAGCATTGTATCACCTGCTTTTGATGTAATAGAGCAGGACTTACTAATGTTACAACATGGTCAGTCTCAATTACATTCTATTGTACAGCTTGGTTGGACGTTGCAAAATCTGCGTTCAGGCTATGTACCATTGCTTTTAATCAACACTACGTCTTTATTCGGTAACTTTAACCTTACTGATAAACAAATCAGTTTGGCACAAAAAGGAGCAGACTATACGATTCTGAGCATTGAAAAACTCGAGAGATTACCATTGACAATGTCAGAGAGACCTGTCATTGAATGGATAATACATGGAATGATTACAATTCCGATAACAACTTTCCAGTTTAAATACTGTCAAGAGTATATACCTGTAGGCCAGTATGAAAGGTTGGGTAAAGAATACATAAAATCAACCTGGGATTTACCTTATACACACAGATGTTATAGTGAAGGGAAGAAGGAGGTATTTCTTAGTGGTAAAAATTGTAAAAAATCACTAAGCGGTACACTTCTGTGTCAAGGTATTAATTTGCATGGATCCTGCAAAGGGGTCTTCAAATAACCTTTCATGTCACCTGCATGGCACGCCTGCAAAATGGATAGAGCCATTTTTTAGACCACTTTCTAACAGCAGTTATGTTTTAATAAGTGACCACAGCTGTTGTGGCATGCTGCCAGGAAAAGCCTATCTGACAACTGTAACTTCAAGGGCCGTTTGCCGTATGCAAGTATTGTATCCACACAGCAATCCAGATATGGGGGCTGCGTTATGGCCTCGGTTGAATATCTCTTCTATTCGAATTGACACTTTAAGCAGAATGAAGTCTATTATTTTACAGACAAATGTGCCTTTAACGTCATCAAAAGAAATGTATGATCTGCAAGTGGCAAGGACATCAGCAGAGATACATTCCCTTTTATCGGCAAATTGCCCCGTGCATTTCATAGAAATATTAAGCCAAATCTTAAACATGTCTGATACCAGTGGCATCGCACATGTATTTAAGACAATTTTTTCGGGACTGTTAGCACCCTTTGAAACAGTTCTGGGCATCTTCCCGAATTTTGTCCATTCTGTTTTCGGCGGCCTACCCTTAATATTGGGACTCGTGGAAGGAATTTTATTTTTGCTCCTTCTGCAACGATATGGCAAGCCGATCCACAGACAAGACTCTAGCAACGATGGAAGAAAGGATCCTAGCAATACGATACCGAGACCGTATCACTAAGGTCCTCGGAATGGCCCGGCTAAGAGATCTGAGTACAACCTGGTTTCTTTCATTCAGACCAATCTGGCAAATTGCATCATACCTGTTCTTCGATGTCTGCTATGCGGAAAAGAATGCGTGTTGGACATCTGTCTTACACTACAATCAGCAGTACCAATGGATATCAATACTTTGCTTGGTCCTGCAACGACTAATGCATTGTGTTGCCCCCAGCGGCTACCGATTCTGATGACGGCATTAGTTGAGACTTCACCACTACGAATAGGTGGCGGTGAGGTACGAGAGGAAAGCAGCACCAAACAGGTACAGCCTTCTGTGAGCATTGCTGATCCAAACATCGATGATAGCAATCACGCAGAGAACTGCACAGTTGCAACATTTTCGAACTTGGTCGAACTTTCACCTGACGTTGTAGATCAAATTTTTGCGGGTCTGTCTGAAATAATGTTCTCTCCAGTCAACAAGAATAACTCTTAATAAAAACAATGAGCACACAGCGTTCCCTGAACTCTGAATTCGGCCTTCAGTTATGAAAAACAAAACTACAGAAAATATTTGGAACTATTTTTTCCCCTGAAAGCGAAATTATTTTTTTTCAGTTTCCAAAATATTTACTTTTTTTGGCACATGGTACTCCGCTTAAAGTATAACTATTCGTAGAGAACAGAGCTTCTATTTTAGGATACTAGAGACAATATTTTACCTCAGCCTCTAGCACATATACAGCAATTTGTATAAATAAGTGATGAAATGGTCTCGACCTTCTTTTCTGTATTTAGAGCCATTTCATGTGTAATTTTCGCAATTCATTCAGCTGATATATATATGCATTTATCTGAATGATGATACTGCTTGAAAAGCGTACAGTACAAACACTAATTTTCGTGTTTTTACCTTATACCATTTCAAATGCGAAATATGTATTTTGGGGTTGGTCGGAAAAAACACATACATCGTTGAATGTTTACTATTTCTTCGTTTTTTAGTAATGATGGACATCAATCCGTGGAGTGGGTGTCGTGTTTATATCTAGGACCCTAATTCAATATTCCCGATTTATGCCCTTGTGAGGTTATAATCAATAATATCCCCGATAAAGGCATAAGAATCAGATCCATATTCAGTAATAGCCCATGCAGTCCAAAGCACAGCACGGCTACTACTATCGACTCCTAGAAAGCACACTGCGTTCTTTAAACAAACCAAGCCTCCAGCAGCCCGGGAAAATCCCCCCTACTTTTGTTTTGATTTGAACAAGAACTCCTGAAGTCCAGAAAGAACTGTTAGTTCTTAGTGACGTCTTATGGCCAAGCTTACGTCAAACCCGGCACCTTCCAGGTATAAAATACCAACAGTTGCCTTAAGCAAACACACGGTGGTTTGGAGCAGAGCGGCCATCTACTTGCCCGAGAGCCCAGCTGATGCGAGAGCCCACGGAAGCCGCCCCTCCTGTTTGACGCACTGAGAGAGACACTGTCTTTTTCTCCAGCCGAGAAAATCCAGCTCCGGTGTTTCCAGCCTACTCTTGCGGGTGGCTGGGATATCGAGTCCTGAGGAAAGAGATACCAGACCTCCCACATTCTATTACCAAGGTACGGAGCTGACTAAACCCTTGAGAGAATTCTTGATGCAGATTCTTGGAAAAACTATCTTAACCAACTTAACTTAAACTGCTACTTATTCATCCCTTCCCATGTGTTAGGCTGAGGTCAGGTACATCGGGGTAGGCTTAGTTAGAAGCACCAGTTGAGTACGTTAGTCAATGTATTTGTGTATGTATATATTTTATCCATTTTAAAGTATCATATGGCTAAGAAACCATATCAATGCTTTTACAGTATTATTTCATAATACTACTTTTACTGTACGCACTTTACTTTACGTTAAGTATTGCAATTGTGGCAATTCATTTCTCTTGCATGAGGAAGAAGACTGCTCAATAAATAACACCTTTTCTTGAAAACGCCTGTCTCTCTATTTTTCTGCATTCTGGTGAAACTAAGTATGCACTGCTGACTGATTGAAATAGCTGCCTATTGTTTTCACACGACTCTAGAGATACACTCTTATTCTGAGGGAGCAAAGTAGTCATGTTTATGCGGTTGTCGGAAACTGAATCCCTTCTTGTCTGACCCAGGGAAGTTCATCCCTCCCTATTCATTCAAGAAAGTTTCCAGTGACCTCTGAACTAGCTGGCGCAAACCTAAATTAAGTTTAACATAGTCAGTAGAGACCTAGATGACCTCAGTCCTACGTCTACACCGCTGTTTATGTTATTCCAATGCGCAGAGCCTATTGGGAAAATAGGAACTACACTACAAGGGCTCCAGGGCACCCAACATGAAAGACCAGGCCCCATAGATAGGGTCCCGGGCCGAAAACAGCACCCCTCCCCTTTGACACTTATAAAAGCAGAGTCCATGGTGCTTCCTTTTCTACTTACCTTGAGTATGCAAATGCCTATAATCCACTGCAAGCTCTGATTGTTTGGCTCCACCCCATTTTCCTTAAGTAGTATGCAAAGATTTTCCCACCTTTTCCTACATTGATGGACAGTTTACCAAAAGGCCCAAGCGCATTTCCTGATGATTTATATTGATGCCTTCTTAAAGCAGAGGAACTTTGAGGACATCCCCACCAAACAAAGAAGCACTTACTTCATATCATTAGGAGGAAGTTCCCTTCTTTGGTGGAGTTTCCCCTCTATGTAGTCTCATCTGTTTATCAAGATGCACATTTTGCCAAAATTACATGAACGCAAGGTCCCTGGATTTATTTCCTTGTGGCCCATTACGTAGCTGTGGTGTAGAATATGTAGTAGTTAGTACCCAATGAGGTAGCACTTACTAATTAAGCAGCAGAAATGTTTCCAGTTGAGTAGACATTTTGTGTAAAACTGTGGTCTCTTGTTGGACAAAGGGGCAGGTCAGGTTTTGTTCTGGCCCAGTCACTCACAAAGCTAATGATACACCCACACAGACACTCATATACCTTCACACACACCCATTCAGCCATTCTCACATACACAAACAGATCCACATAGCCAATCACACATCCACCCATGCAGCCACTCACACACCTATAAAACCACTAACACACCCACTCACAGACCCATACAGCCATTCACACATGTATTGACATACCCACATCCACTCACATATCCGCTCGCACACCCAGAAAACTACCCACATACCTACTCACACACTCATATAGCCACTCACAAATGGGTTACATATCTAGACAGCTACTAACACACCCACTCACAGACACATTCTGCCACTCACATATCTAGTCATCAATCCATACAGCTACTCACACATCCACAGCCCACGGAACCACTCACACGCTCACAGATCCATACATCCACTCACCCAGAAAACTACTGGCCCATCCATTCACAGACCCATAACGCCGCTCATACACCCACACCCACAGACCCATACAGCAACTTACACACCCACTCACCCACCTATACAGTCACTCACATACCCACTCTTAAGGTTACAGGTAGAAAATAATATTTAAAAAACCTTAAAAATTCACTAAGAGAACCAAAGGTTACAGGGTTGTTATAGTTAGGAATTAACAAAAAAAAAACTGAAATTCACTGATAAAATGAAAGGTTACAGGTATGTTATAGTTAGGAAATAGAATTAAAAAATCTTAGAAATTCACTGAAAAAACCAAAGGTTACAGGGATGTTAAAGTTAGGATTAGAATTCACTTGAGCAAAACCAGTGCATTTCAGAAGTTATAGTTGCCTGAGCTAATCATATCTTATGCTCCGTGCAATGCACTGCTTATGACCTCACATATTGCATCACTCATGACATGGTCAGTGACATTACTCATGACATCACTGAAAAGTAAGATTACCTGTCACCAACTCATCACTTACCCACCTCTTTGAAGGATGAGTCAAACACGCACTGCTGACAATTGTGTGCCATTAATGTAATGATGAAATGAAATACAAATAAGGTAAACCCCGCCTTTGATAAGAACATTTTTTAATCCCCTGTATGTAATTAGCAAATCTGTACTATAGATAAATAAAAGAATACAAAAATATCACACATGTCTGTTTGAGTTCAAAAGGTTGGACTGTTATACATACAAAATGAGGTTGAATGGAATGTTCCAGATCCTGGGGAGTCAATCATGCCTTTAAACGCTATGAATCAGTATGTTAACATATGAGTTTTTTTATTGTTATTCTTATTATAATTAGTATCTTCAAAACAACCTTTGGACCATTTGGCCACTGCTTAGAGAAAATCCTTCATGCTTATCAGTCAAATTACTGAATCTTCTGGTAAGGTGGTTGGAGGAGTAACCCACCACTTACTTCACCTACCCATAATCTTACCTAAGCTTCCAACTTAGTATTCTTTTTTCCTAGCTGCAAGGTTATTACAAAATCATATTATTTGAAAAAAAGTATCCATCTCAACTGGTGAGTGCATAGTGTCCTTGATGAGCTTAAAAAATCCTCGGAGATATGTACAAGAAAGTGGTGGAGAGAGGCGTTAACCTTCCTGGCTTAACGTCTTTCTCTGCCACTTCTGAAACGGAAGGCTGCACCATATGTACAAAAATGTGGTGCAGCCCTGCGTTTGCCCCTGCGATGGTGCTAAGTTTAGCAACTTAGTGCCAATGCAGGCACCCTTGCAGGGTATCTGCATGCAGGGGAGCATTGGTTAGGTGTAGGAAGGTGTCCCTTCCTGCATAGAAACAATCCTAAAATGCCATTCTGTCACTGTCATGTGTGCTGCTTCGTGCAGCACACGTGAAAGTCACAAAATGGCATTTTTTTTTAAAGGATTGTTTATGTGTATGAAGGGACACCTTCCTACACATAAACAATCCATGGCATCTTGCCTTTTCCATGTGTGCTGGAATGGAAAAAGCAAAAAAAAGGAGACTGGAGTGTAATAGATTGTGCGGGGGCACCCCCGCATCTAGAAAGCACCCGTCGGCGAGTGCTCCACGCTGGTGTGTTTGTGACGAATATATATATATATATATATATATATATATTTTTCTCCCCAATGATGCGGCACTCAGCGTTTATACTTTGTCAACAACAATTCCTTTATTTCTCCAGCTCGGACCAACGCGTTTCAGCCATCACAGGCTTTGTTCACGGTAAGTGAGCTTTTTTCTATGTCCACTATATATCCCATTTCAAACAGTTATGGTGCATTATGGGATATGTGGTTCAGTTACAATTCAATATTTTTCAATAACTAAAAGAGAAAGACAAGCCATAAAAACTTTAAATAATGACATCAATCTCACAATCAAGCCGGCTGACAAAGGCGGAAACATCGTCCTAATGAAGACAATTGACTATGTACAAGAAGCTAGAAGACAGCTAGACAACCGAGACAACTACTCCAAGCTATCAACGAACCCGATCAACCAGATGACGTTGCATCTAAACGGATTAATCCATAATTGGCAACAAGAAGGACTATTGGATGATGAAGAAAAGAAATTTCTAATGAATGAGCACCCAATAATCCCCACAATTTATTTTCTGCCGAAAATACATAAGACACTCATCAATCCACCCGGCAGACCTATTGTGGCATCCTGTGAAAGCCTCTACGAGAACATCTCTCAATATGTGGATCTGTTCCTAGCGCCCATCGCCAAAAGTATGAGTTCATACATTAAAGACACTGGGGACCTTTTAAAGATTCTGGAAAATATTGCTTGGAATGAGAACTACTTATTGATCACAATTGATGCAGTTTCACTGTACACCTCGATAAGACATAACATTGGTCTAGAGGCCTGCAACTACTTTCTGAAGCAACGTAACATTGGAGAACGGAGACACACAGAAATGCTCATGACGATGATTGAGCTGTGCTTGACCAATAATGTTTTCCTATTTGACACCCAACTATACAAACAGGAGTGTGGAACTGCTATGGGGATTTCGTTTTCTCCCAACTATGCTAATGTGACGATGGGATGGTGGGAGAAAACAATTGCATGGGACCCGACAAACCAAACAGATCTAGAAAAGATAATACTGTGGGTCCGATTCATTGACGATCTGTTTATAATTTGGAATGGTACCAAAAAAGATTTCCAGGAATACTTTGAAAAGTTATGTAACAATGACATTGGGTTACAATTCACTCACTCGATAAGTGAAAAGGAAATTGACTTCCTAGACATAAAAATATACGTGGAAAATGAGCAGCTGCAAACCACACTGTTTCGGAAACAAACAGCTACTAACAGCATCTTACATGGTACAAGTTTCCACCCACAACCCCTGCTGGCAAGTATTCCATACGGCGAATTTATTCGCATGAAAAGAAATTGCTCCGTAGAACAAGATGCTGAGAAGAAAATAATGGAAACAACAGTAAGATTAAAATCGAGAGGATACAACAAAAGAATACTTGAAAAGAGCAAGAAAAAAGCAGAACTAAAAACGAGATCTGTGATTATGTCGTCACAAAAAACTAAAGAGAAATCTGATGAAGCACCAAGATTCGTGACAACGTTCAGTAAGGAGAGTGGCATCATCAAGAACAAAATCCAAAAATACTGGCATCTAATCTCAGGAGACCCGGACTTGAAGAAAATCATAGGTGACGGACCAAAAATGAGCTATAAAAAACCCATGTCCTTAAAGGATCACCTGGTTAAGAGTCATTTCAAAACGAGAAAACCAGAGGGAACAAACAATTGGTTAACTGATCAAAGAAATGGATTTCGTAAATGCAACGTGTGTAAAGCTTGCAAAATTGGCCTGAATACGACCACATATGAAGAATCAGATGGTAAAAAAACACTCATTGAAGGTCAGATCACCTGCTCCTCCACCTATGTAGTATATGTGATACAGTGCAAATGTGGTTCACGTTATATTGGAAGCACAACCTGTGCCTTGAAAAAGCGGATCTTAGAACACATCCGAGCTGTAAAAAACAAAAATTTAGCATATGCCACAGCAAAACATCTGATATCATGTCAAAAAGGAGACTGGAAGTCAATGTCCTATTTTGGAATACATATGGTGAACTTGGGAGAACGAGGAGGAAACAGACTGAGAAAGCTAAGACAAATTGAATCCAAATTCATAATCAGATTAAAGACCAAGATGCCGAGAGGAATGAACTTCGATGAGGAGCTTTATGTACATCTGGAATAATTGTAAATTAGTGTAAATATTGACTTCATTCCAACTGCAGACTATGATTTGGGTACTATATCCGGTTCAATAATGATGATGAAAACTGGACAATCAGAATAATCCGTCTATATTCAAAATATGACATGCTGAAACTTTAGACATTTGGATAAATATGCTGAATGAGATTTGATAATGTGGGTACTACACCCAATACTTATTATTGTCTGCAATAATATTGTCTGCATATGCAATTAATATGTAACAGTAAATTGCTTTTGAGGGCGTAAAGCAGAACGTTTGCTTGTAAATATGGGAAAGATTTTGAATAACGTTGCTATTTGCAATTTGCAATTTGAAAAATATTGAATTGTAACTGAACCACATATCCCATAATGCACCATAACTGTTTGAAATGGGATATATAGTGGACATAGAAAAAAGCTCACTTACCGTGAACAAAGCCTGTGATGGCTGAAACGCGTTGGTCCGAGCTGGAGAAATAAAGGAATTGTTGTTGACAAAGTATAAACGCTGAGTGCCGCATCATTGGGGAGAAAATTGTAATGGGCCCTGATCCGGCCCCTTTGCAGAGCACCCGCAGTTGAGCGCCCGGTGCCTTTGGATCATCTTGGTGGAGAGATATATATATATATATATATATATTACCTACTGGCGGTCGCCAGTAGGTATATATAGTTAGGATTTTTTCTCTATGGGATTTTTGAAAATTCTATGTCTAATAACTTTGGCGTTTGTGGACGGAATTGGCTGAAATTTTCAGGAAAATGGAACATTTTGTTTCTGAGCAGCCCCTGACAATTTGGGGGGGTTTCATCAAGGGGGGGCCGAGAAAAAAGGGGGGTCCCAAAACGCATTTTTCCCATGTTAATTTCCATAGGGCGGTTGGCCTCACTTTTAGCTCGTACGGCTGAATGGATTTGCACGAAACTTGGCAAAATTGTAGGGACTGTTAGCCTGATGTGCCTTTGCTAGGTCTCAATATATGTGCTCCAGTGGATTTTGAGTAATTTAGGTTCAAAAAAATATATATATCTGGGCGGAGCCTAACCACACATCTGATCTGATTGGCTGTCAGCACTTCATCCAAGAAGTGTTGGCAGCCATCTTGGGACCAATATACATGATAGCACCTCATTAAAAAGCATTGTAGTTAATAGAGGGTTTTAGGACTTTAGTTACATTATAAATCATTTGTTGATGGTACCATACTCGTTTTAGGAATTGTGGTGGGTTCTAAGGTGATTTTACCATGTGAAAAAACCTTCTGCTGTGATATCATGAATATTGTTTGAAAGAAAACTAATATCTCATGATTTTCCCACAGTGGTTTGGAAGGGGATCTATAAGCTAAACTGAAAGCATATTTTCTGTAAATTCACATTATCTTTCTCAGTCATGTGAAAATGAAGTCTGACATTCTCAGTAAAACATGTACATCCAACAAGGACAGAGACTGTCAGTTGATTCCTTTGTGTTCTACTGCAGCCTCCTAGAGTGTTCTAAAGAACAACTAGAGCGCTAACAGTCCTACTTATTACAAAGGTATGGCACACCTGAAGCCATCTTGATTGGAATAAAGTGGTAACTCTTAAAACATTTAATTTAAAAAGAAACAACATGAGGGGGTATATTTTGCCATAGAAAGTATGATTAGTGCTGCAGAATGAAAAATTAGGGCACATTTTGAGTGACTTCTCAAATCCTTTTCTATTTCATTAAAACATTCTGACATGCAGTCTCCCAAAATGGCCACCAGAGACAAAAGAGCCCAAATGTAGCCCAAATATCACCCAGATGTAGCCCAAGTATAGCCCAATGACAGAATGTCCCAGAGTGTTCTAAAGAACAACTAGAGCGCTAACAGTCCTACTTATTACAAAGGTATGGCACACCTGAAGCCATCTTGATTGGAATAAAGTGGTAACTCTTAAAACATTTAATTTAAAAAGAAACAACATGAGGGGGTATATTTTGCCATAGAAAGTATGATTAGTGCTGCAGAATGAAAAATTAGGGCACATTTTGAGTGACTTCTCAAATCCTTTTCTATTTCATTAAAACATTCTGACATGCAGTCTCCCAAAATGGCCACCAGAGACAAAAGAGCCCAAATGTAGCCCAAATATCACCCAGATGTAGCCCAAGTATAGCCCAATGTCAGAATGTCCCAGAGTGTTCTAAAGAACAACTAGAGCGCTAACAGTCCTACTTATTACAAAGGTATAGCACACCTGGAGCCATCGTGATGGGAATAAAGTGGTAACTCTTAAGACATTTAATTTAAAAAGGAACAAAATGAGGGGGTATATTATGCAATAGAAGGTATTATTAGTGCTGCAGAAAGAAAAATTAGGGCACATTTTGAGTGACTTTTCAAATCCTCTTCTATTTCATAAAAAAAATCTGACATGCAGTCTCCCAAAATGGCCACCAGAGACAAAAGAGCCCAAATGTAGCCCAAATATCACCCAGATGTAGCCCAAGTATAGCCCAATGACAGAATGTCCCAGAGTGTTCTAAAGAACAACTAGAGCGCTAACAGTCCTACTTATTACAAAGGTATGGCACACCTGAAGCCATCTTGATTGGAATAAAGTGGTAACTCTTAAAACATTTAATTTAAAAAGGAACAAAATGAGGGGGTATATTTTGCCATATGAATTATGATTAGTGCTGCAGAAAGAAAAATTAGGGCACATTTTGAGTGACTTCTCAAACCCTCTTCAATTTCATTAAAAAATTCTGACATAGTCTCGCAAGATGGCCACCAGAGACAAAAGAGCCTAAATGTAGCCCAAATATCACCCAGATGTACCCCAAGTATAGCCCAATGACAGAATGTCCCAGAGTGTTCTAAAGAACAACTAGAGCGCTAACAGTCTTACTTATGACAAAAGTATGGCACACCAGAAGCCATCTTGATTGGAATGAAGTGGTAAGTCTGAAAACACTCAATTTAAAAAGGAACAACATGAGGGGGTTAATTTTGCCATAGAAAGTATGATTAGTGCTTCAGAAAGAAAAATTAGGGATCATTTTGAGTGACTTCTCAAATCCTCTTCTATTTCATTAAAAAAATTCTGACATGCAGACTGAAACATGCACTTTGAATACCAGCAGCAGACGTCCCTGGTGAGCAGTAGCTTTACTACAGTGATCTAATGTGCAACTAGAGTGCTAACATTCAGAATTTATGGCAAATGTGTGACACATCTGAATGCCTTCTTGATGGAACCAAAGTAAACAAGCATTGAAAATGCAATAGATCTCGCCCTCGTTTAAGTTAAAGCCATTCTGTTTGTAATGAGGTGGCTTTTTAGCTTTGCTTTTATTAGTGTTTTTTCAACTTTCATGTAAATAACGCACCGTTTTCACCAAATCGACTTTGCCCAAGCACACCCTTCCCTTCGGCCAACAAATCCCAAAAATTCGGCACACCTGCCGATCCACTCTCCCTACAGCTCACCCAAGCCCCGTCCCTCTAGCGCAACTGGAACACCCCAAATTCACCTTCTCCATGCGCACCAAAAACTCCCATTGAATAACATGACAATTCGCTACTCCGCACAAAAATTGCTCTTTAAAGCACTTCCACTGCTCCGATCCGCTTCAAACTTGGCTGGACACTAGTTCCAGCGATTCCCTAACATCTCACCAAAAATCAGCCCAATCCATCCACTGGAACGGGGACGAATTTCAACCCGAATACGCGCCCCCCGCAAACACAAAAAAAGCCATAAAACAGCCAAATCTCGACCAAAAACCGCCAAAATCCCTCAAAACCTTGCCAACACCAATACGCACGAAACTGAACCGGCCCCTCAGCCCTAGGCTCCGGGAACCCTACTTAATTGACCCAAAAGCCCTAAAAAAGCAACATAATACACACGAAAACGCCCTAACAACCCTAAAATGCATATAAGTATATGTATGCATGCATTTATGTTTGTATTTATATAGATATACAGATGATATATGTTTATATATGTATGTATATATATATATTCACTGAAAAAAACATAGGCTATAGACCATATATAGTTAGGAATTAGCATTTACAAAACCTTGAAAATTCACTGAAAAAACCATAGGTTATAGACCATATATAGTTAGGAATTAGCATTTACAAAACCTTGAAAATTCACTGAAAAAACCATAGGTTATAGACCATATATAGTTAGGAATTCGCATTTACAAAACCTTATTTTACTCACACAAAACCATTGAAATTCCATATATAGTTAGTTGCACTAACTATATATCGCGCACCCGCAATCCACTGCTGATGATGTCACATATTACATCATTCATGACATGGTCAGTGACATCACTGATGACATCACTGATGACATCTCAAATGACATCACTGATGACATCACTGATGACAACATCCAGTGACTGTATGTTTCTGTAAAGTTAAAATATGTCTTACATATTGAAGAATGAGTGGATGTATAAGTGTCTGGATGAAGGATTTAGTAGGTGCATGACTGACTGTATGAGTGAGTGATTAAATGTGTCTCACTGAGTGCATGGGTTAGTGACTAAACTGTCTTAATTTGTGCATCATTATGTCTGTTGTTCTGTAAACTGTTGCATGTGTTGATAAGTAGCTATATGAGTAACTATATGGGTTATTGATTGGTTGCCCAAGTATTTGTATGGGAGACTGAGTGTGTGTGTGGGTGGCTGGGAGGTGTATGACTCTGTGCATAGATGTGTGAGCAGTTGATTCACTAGATGTATGGTTTCAAAAGTGCATGTGGAAACAGCTGTATGGGCGGTTGACTGTGTGCATGAGTGTATTGGTGAGTGAATGGATATCTCAGTGCTACATGTCAAAGTAAGTACATATGTAAAACACAGTACATGTGAGAGTTGACATATATAAATAACTATGCATAAGAGCCAGTGAATGTGTGAGTGGCTGTATGGATCATTGTGAACTTGTATCAGGGATTGTATAAGAGAGTAAATATGTGTTAGTATATGTTTGAATAAGTAAAGTTTGTATAACTGTATAGTTGAGGAAATGGAGGTGTGATTGATTCTTTGCATGACTAACTAGGTGTGTGAGTAACTCCATGGATGAGTGACAGTCTGTGAGTGTCTGTTTACACTGATTGTATCTAAGGTTATATTAGAGTCTGAAGAGGTTCATCGTATTATCACATGAATGATATCATCAGTGATGTGATCAGTAATGTCAAATGAGATGTCATCAGTGATGTCATCAGTGATGTCATTTGAGATGTCATCAGTGATGTCATTTGAGATGTCATCAGTGATGTCATCAGTGATGTCACTGACCATGTCATGAATGATGTAATATGTGACATCATCAGCAGTGGATTGCGGGTGCGCGATATATAGTTAGTGCAACTAACTATATATGGAATTTCAATGGTTTTGTGTGAGTAAAATAAGGTTTTGTAAATGCGAATTCCTAACTATATATGGTCTATAACCTATGGTTTTTTCAGTGAATATATATATATATATATATATATATATATATATATATATATATATATATTATTACCTACTGGCGGTCGCCAGTAGGTATATATAGTTAGGATTTTTTTGAATAGGGATTTCTGAAAATTCTATGTTGAATAACTTTGGCGTTGAAGGACGGAATTGGCTGAAATTTTCAGGAAAATGGCACATTTTGTTTCTGAGCGTCCCCTGAAAGTTTGGGGGGGGGTTTCGTGAAGTGGGGGCCGAGAAAAAAGGGGGTCCCAAAACGTGTTTTTAACATTGAGTTTTCCATAGGGCGGTTGGACTCACTTTTAGCTCGAACGGCTGAATGGATTTTTATGAAACTTGCCAAAATGGTAGGGACTGGTAGCCCGATGTGCCTTTGCTAGGTCTCAAGATATGTGCTCCAGTGGATTTTGAGTAATTTAGGTTCAAAAAAATATATGTATCTGTGACAGCGTCCCGGTTAGCGCCCCGGTTCGCGTACCAGACGCGTAACGGAACTTCACGAGGAGAAGCGGATTGGCTCCCCGGTGACTGTGAACATTCTAAACAGTTCGGAGCGGCCGCCATCTTGTCTCTCGGTAGGATCGAGAGACAAGAGGTGTAAATAAACGAAGGGGGAAATGAATGAAAGGGGGCAAGGTAGACCCCTCTTGACCCCCCTACGATTGATGTGGGGGCTATTAAAGGGCCCCGCGGGCAAAAAAATTAAAAAAAAATGTTTTCGATTTTTCGCGGTGGAAGCGCTACCCGGTACGCGAACCGGGTAGCTTACCGGTAGCGTAACAGGAGTCCACCATCTTGCGTTAAGGTCTAATTCGGACACAAGATGGATGATAAACAATGCTGGGATTGTGTAAAAGGGGGCAAGGGAGACATATCCTGACCCCATAGCCATTTAAGAAGTCTTTATTCGATTATTTCATCTTAAAAGACATACATACACAATAAAATAGCATGTTCATATAAAACAGAAGTAACCGACATACATATAATGGGAACAAAGCAATAATTAATTATTACATTAAAAAAGTATTAAATCCGTTGGTATAGACATTCTTATAATGGGTACAGTACGATAGATTAAAATACAATATAAAACCAGAAAGATCAAGATCAGCGTTAAAAGTTACAATTTGAGTATATAAAGGCAAGCCTAGCACTGGTTATTCTTTATATAATTTGTTCTAATCACCCACGCCCATCCGAGAAATTTTGCCAGGCCAATGACAATGAGAGGGGTTAGATTAGTTCTTAAGAGTCTACTAGCCTCAATAGCTGAGCGAGTACCCAGAGTTCTACAAACTGGGCCGAGCCATTTGGACCTGGGAGCTGCATAAAGTGGGCAGACAAACAAAAAATGATCAACACTTTCGCTCAAAACTTGACAGTGAGGACAACATTCTGACCCCCTTGAACACCATTTGTTGGTAAATACCCTTAAAGGCAACGTGCCACATCTAAGTTGATGGAACAACTTACGGTCCATTGGTTTAGTAATTAGGTCCCAATATTTTTCAAACTTAGAGGCATCTTTGTGTTCAATGAACTTACTAGTAAGGTTGTTAGAAGGCAATCGCTGATGACGGTTTGAGGTCACCCAGTCCCAATACAGTGCTTTTAATGTTTTCTTTGTAGGAAAATCCGCCGAATCAGGGGCCACCCAAAGTTTACTTAACCCTAGAGCATAGAGTGACAGTTTGAGATCTCTAAACCAACCTATGTTTGATGAACCAGGGATGTTTCTAACATCGAGGCAGGCCTTTGCATACATGCTAAGCTCCGGCGTTGTCCAAAGGCGCCTCCAGAACGCCAGTGGGCGGAATCTAGTCTGCTCTTCAACCGGAAGACACCCTAGATCATACATAAGTGGGATCCTTGGGGTTGACTGCGGCAGCCCTGTGGCTACCCTGAGAAATTTATTTTGGGCTAATCTCAGAGGGTCCAGGTTGCTATACTCCCAAAGTTCCGCCCCATAAAGAACAGAGGGAAGAACCTTGGATCCGTAGATTTTAATAAGTGGCGAGATGGGGCGAGTATAGGATCTTTTGTGCTCTTTAATCAGCGCACCTCCAACCTGGAGATGTTTCAAAGCCATAAGCTCAATCTGGGGGTCCAGCTTAGGGTGTCGCTGAATGTAACTCCTAAGTAAGTGAACAACTTCAATTGTTCAAGGGGCAGACCCCCCATTGTGACTCTCGCAGAGTTCTGATTTTGGCATCTTAAGACCATAAATTTGGTCTTGGAGACATTTACCTCTAACTCATGTTCGTGACAGAATAACTCAAACCTAGAGAGGGCCCGCTGAAGACCCTGTCTGGTTTTAGATATTAGAAGGGTATCGTCAGCGAACATGAGTAGAGGTATTTTTATCCCTGCTAATGAAGGGGCATCTGTGGGATGATTAGCAAAATAGTTGACAACCCTATTAATATATAGGGGAAAAAGGGTAGGGGCTAAAACACAGCCTTGCCTAACGCCTTTTGCCACGGAAAACCTGTCTGTCACTTCCCCAGGTTTGCCCCAACGCACCTGGGCGTAGGTATTCCTATGTAAACTAATTAACAAGTTGACAATAGGAGTCGACATGCCCATATCTAAGAGACTCTTCCATAAACCAGCCCTAGGTACAAGGTCAAAAGCAGACCTAAGATCTACAAATGCAGCAAAAAGGTTGCCTTTGCCTAAAAAGACCGTCTTCCAGAATAGTAACATAAAACGATAGGCCTGGTCTAAAGTACTAACGTGGGACCTAAATCCAGCCTGTAATGGAGTCAGAATATTTTCAGATTCTATCCAATCTTGAATCCTAACTAAGACAAGACGGGCTATAATTTTTTGTACTGCATCTATTAGGCTGATAGGCCGATAGTTAGAGGGAATCAACCTATCACCTTTCTTGTATATGGGCAATATTTCCACCCCGGCCCAAGAATCAGGGACTCTGGCACCAGATGCCAGAGCATTAGCTAACTGTACCAAATATGGTACCCATAGATCTTGGTCCTGGAGGAATAAATCGGCTGGTATGCAATCTGGTCCAGGAGCCTTCCCTCTTGGGATAGAGTTCAAGACAGATTTCACTTCGGTTGAAGTAAACATCAGGGGGTCAGCTGGTAAAGGCCAACAGATGTTACCTAGGCAACAATCCGGACCCTTAAATTGGTTCCCAAAATAACTAACCCACTGTTGTTCACCCACCGAAGAAGGGCTCGGCCGATCATCCTAAGACAAGCCCCATGTAAGTAAATGCCAAAACTGCTGGAAATTCTTGGAGCTACATGCATCCGCCAATGCGGACCACCTCTCCTCATCCCACTTCACCCTGGCTCTATACTTTGCTACTTTAAAAGCCTTCCTACAATCCTTTATGCGGCTCAAATCCTTAAGTTTTAGGGCCTTAAACAGATCAGCATGGGATCGACTACACTCATCATCGAACCAATTTAACCTTTTTGTACACCTCCTTCCCCCCCTCTTAGTCAGGGATTTGATGAATAGTTTCTTTAAAGACCCAAACATATGAGTGTGTGTTTCAGTGATCATAGTATTAATTACCTCCTGAGATTGGCATTTTGAGATGTTATCCAGGGAATCGGAAACTAAAGCTCTGATAATTTTACAGGCTTCAGGGTCCGCACTAATTTTTGTCCAATGTACTCTTCTAGTGTCGCTAGTGAGTGTAACGTTGTCCTGAATGACATTGGGGGCATGATTTTCTAGTCCTGAGAAACTTGTGTCCCTAAATGCTACCACAAGGATCGTGATCGCTTTCAGGGCGAGATGTTACCTCCATATCTTCCAACAAGTGCCACAATTTAACATCCAATAAAACATAGTCTATTCTACTACTATGCCTACCATTACTGAAGGTGACCTTGCCTGACCTATCTGAGGTTGTTCTACTGTTAAGGGCGCGCAGGCCATGATCCAAACAGACACCCTTGATAAAAATAGCCACCTGGGACCACCTTTTAATCGGAGCTAGATCCAATTGGGGGGGCCGAGAAAAAAGGGGGCCCCAAAACGTGTTTTTAACATTGAGTTTTCCATAGGGCGGTTGGACTCACTTTTAGCTCGAACGGCTGAATGGATTTTTATGAAACTTGCCAAAATGGTAGGGACTGGTAGCCCGATGTGCCTTTGCTAGGTCTCAAGATATGTGCTCCAGTGGATTTTGAGTAATTTAGGTTAAAAAAAATATATATATCTGTGACAGCGTCCCGGTTAGCGCCCCGGTTCGCGTACCAGACGCGTAATGGAACTTCGCGAGGAGAAGCGGATTGGCTCCCCGGTGACTGTGAACATTCTAAACAGTTCGGAGCGGTCGCCATCTTGTCTCTCGGTAGGATCGTGAGACAAGAGGTGTAAATAAACGAAGGGGGAAATGAATGAAAGGGGGCAAGGTAGACCCCTCTTGACCCCCTACAATTGATGTGGGGGCTATTAAAGGGCCCCGCAGGCAAAAGAATTAAAAAAAAATGTTTTCGATTTTTCGCGGTGGAAGCGCTCCCCGGTACGCGAACCGGGTAGCTTACCGGTAGCGTAACGGGAGTCCGCCATCTTGCGTTAAGGTCTAATTTGGACACAAGATGGATGATAAACAATGCTGGGATTGTGTAAAAGTGGGCAAGGGAGACATATCCTGACCCCATAGGTTTTGTGAGGGTGGATGAGGAGGCCCATATATGCCCAATAAAGAAAAAAACCATTCAAATTTTCACGCGGTTAGCGCCCGGTGCGCGAACCGGGTAGCGCTCCGGAAAGCGTAAATCGTGAAAATTAGAGTGATCATAGTTAGGGTAGCTCTGAAAAGAGATTTTGGGTCTGTGGAAGATTTAGGTACTTATAAGTAGGTACCAATACACAGTCTTAAATTCTGGATGAAAACTCTGTTCCCATCATCTGAGAAGTGCACACCATCTCCTCTGTAGATATCTTGCATGTTGTAACGCAAGTTATTGTTGTAGATGGAGCCCATTCCATGGTCTCTCATGTAAGCTGAAACAGACTTATTTACATGCTTCCTCGCTTTCCCAATTTGTGGACAAAATTGATTGGACCACCTCCATTTTTGTCTTTGCCATATATTGGAATATACCAAGGCAGTTTGAGGAAAAAGTGCCATCAATTGCTCAAAGGTGTCCTTTAAAAGCATTTCCAGACCTACCCCAGTCAAAGTGCCCAAATCATTTCCTCCACAGTGCACTATTATCAGGTCAGTGTTTGGCAAATGCAAAAAGGTTTTCACCAATGGTATCAATTGGTGACATCTCAATCCTCTCTGGCCAATCCATTTGATTTCCACATTTTGTAAATTGAGGTTGTGTACATTTCTGTTATCAGCATACCTTTGAGCCCAGTGGATGTAGCTATGTCCAAGAATCCAGACAGAAAACATGGTAAGAGGAGGTTCTGCTGCAGTCAGATGAAGTGTGGGAATGAAATGGCAGTTGAAACAGTAGGAGTTTGTAATGAAAATAACTGTGGAGTTTCAGTGCTAATGATTCAGTAGCAGTGATTGGTGGATTTTGATTGCTGAAAACAGAAAGTTAGGGTGCATGGATGTGTTCTTTGAAAGATGTAATTCGAATGGTTAAGAAAAAATCATTTTAAGAAACATTGCACTGGATAAGCAGGTGTACTGAGAGTTCAGAGTTCATTTGAAACATTGTTGTGTGAACTTGTAAACATGAGAGGTCTTTCAGGAGGTAGTTGCTATGGAAAAAAGGCAGAAAGGGCAGAGGGGGGAAGGGTGTTGATTTGAAAAAAGTGAGGGAAGAGTTTTGATTGGGTGACATGAGAGATATGTGTGATGAATTACAGCATTTCTGTGCCATTGTTGGTTGCAGCCTCTGGAATGCATACCCTTTGCTCTGCTAAAGAAAAATTGTTGTGTGTCTGAGACTGTTTTGAAATTCAAAAAGCATTTGCTAAGGTGAGAAAAGATTCATTTAATTTAGATAGAGACTAGTATGCTTTAGGGAGAAAATTAGGAAGAAAGCTGTGTATTTAAAATGTTGCTTTGTGTCAAGTGTTTTACAAAAAGATTTTGTTTCTTTGAGAAATTGATATTGGAGATAATGTGAAGTATCCGTATTGACAGGGTGTGCTTGTACATAGGAGCTGTGCTGTGTTTTCAAATTATGACTTGAAAACCGTTTTTAAGGAAAAAGAAAGCTTTTTAAATTTATGAGAAGGAAAAAATGGTGTCTGCTTCTTTAAACAAATATTTCACTTGCCCCATGATTCAGGGAAGATAATTTGTTTACTTGATGTGTTTAAAAACGTTTCTTGAAGTGATTTAGGTTTCTTGATATGTACTGCTAGAGTTTCATAGCCAGCATGGGGCATATTTATAAGGACTTTGAGCCACTTTCACGTTATTTTCCCCATGTTAAAAGTGACGCAAAAGTGGTGCAAGGGCCTTGTAAATACGCCCTCATGTGTGTTAGGGCATTTTAAGTCACTTCTCCATGAATCTGGGAGAATAATCTGGTTGCAGCCTCTGGAGTGCATACCCTTTGCTCTGCTAAAGAAAAATTGGTGTGTGTCTGAGACTGTTTTGAAATTCAAAAAGCATTTGCTAAGGTGAGAAAAGATTAATTTAATTTAGATGGAGACTAGTATGCTTTAGGGAGAAAATTAGGAAGAAAGTTGTGTATTTATAATGTTGCTTTGTGTCAAGTGTTTTACAAAAAGATTTTGTTTCTTTGAGAAATTGTAATTGGAGATAATGTGAAGTATTAGTACTGACAGGGTGTGCTTGTACATAGGAGCTGTGCTGTGTTTTCAAATTATGACTTGAAAATCGTTTTTAAGGAAAAGGAATGCTTTTTAAATTTATGAGAAGGAAAAAATGGTGTCTGCTTCTTTAAACAAATATTTCACTTGCCCCATGATTCAGGTAGAATAATTTGTTTACTTGATGTGTTTAAAAACGTTTCTTGAAGTCATTTAGGTTTCTTGATATGTACTGCTAGAGTTTCATAGCCAGCATGGGGCATATGGGCCGGGATGCCCGCCACGCCCTCCCAACACCAATTCCCCATGGGAGGAGACAGACACAAGTTTGAACTTTTGGAAGGCGGGGGAAGTTACCCCCCCGGCCGTATTTATTAAAATATGAAACAAAATGTAAAACTTTAAATTAAAACGTTTCATGAATTATGTACAATTTTACTTCCATTACATTTTGATGAAGACAAGTTCTTTGGCTAACCTTAACAGATCTCTAATACAAAGGTTTCCTAGCCGAGTCTAGCATCCTGAAAATGCATAACATTCTAAAATAAAATTGGACATCCTAGCATTAAGGGCCAACGGCAAGGTTTTAACCGTTGTCAGATCCCTACTACCAAATTTCCGCCCTCACGGTGTGAGTAGCGCATGCGCAGAGGACTTTACCCTCATTGCCAACTGTAACTTCCCTTGCCGTGGGGGCCCCCTTTCACTCGACGCCATCTTAAAGGTCGTCCGAGTTCTCGTGCGAGGTATCCGTAAGAAGGACAGCGTGGACTCCCCCCTTCCCCACACTCTCTTCCGCCGGAGTGGATATCCGGCCCCCGGGAAATTCGTAGGAGGGACATATAGCCGTCTCCCCCTGGGAAGGGCCTATGGCCGTCTCCCCCTAGGCGACCCATCCGTAGTGGGTGCCGCCTCCCCGTGGGAGCCAATGGCCGCCTCCCCCCGGGCACTCCCATCCGTATTGGGTGGCGCCCCCCCTAGGGACCCTGAAATCACTGCTCACCGATCATGACCTTACCGCCCGACCAAAATAAATACGACAATTGTTTTACCTACTAAGGAAAGAAAAAGTACGCCTAATCTGTAACAGCTTGATAACTCACCAATTTAGACATTACTACATAGGGAAAAAAGTCCTAAAAACAAGACAATTTTTACTATTTGATACATTCCTCTACTTTTCTACAAAGGAAAAAAGTCCTACAAACAATTTATCCAAAAGGCATACATCCATGATGCGAAAGTGATTGTATCTTTTTAATACATTCGAACTTCACCAACAATTACTTTATTCAACACAAACATTGCAAAAAGGGGGCTGGTGGGTGGGTCAAAATTGCCGCTTGTTCCTTCGAGGGCTCACGAGCGATGAGTGGTGCAGCCTTCAGAGCACTGGAACAAGAGGAAGCTTCGTTGGATTCCCGCTCTATTTATCCATCTGCGGGAGGGCGGGGGCCCGCCTCAGGTACGCCCATCCGTGCGCGGACTTCCGGGCGGGTGTCTAGGACAACCCCTTCTGGGCGGGAAGGGCGTGCTCCGGCTACGCCGCTTTGGGCATACCAGCCGAAACACGCCCCCCGCCCACAACGGTTTCCCGGGGGGATCGGGGCACCCATCCATACGTTCGGGGGGACCGAGTGGTCTTCCCTTTCCATATGGGCCGGGATGCCCGCCACCCCCTCCCAACACCAATTCCCCATGGGAGGAGACAGACACAAGTTTGAACTTTTGGAAGGCGTAGGGAGTTACCCCCCCGGCCGTATTTATTAAAATATGAAACAAAATGTAAAACTTTAAATTAAAACGTTTCATGAATTATGTACAATTTTACTTCCATTACATTTTGATGAAGACAAGTTCTTTGGCTAACCTTAACAGATCTCTAATACAAAGGTTTCCTAACCGAGTCTAGCATCCTGAAAATGCCTAACATTCTAAAATAAAATTGTACAACCTAGCATTAAGGGCCAACGGCAAGGTCTTAACCGGTGTCAGATCCCTACTACCAAATTCCCGCCCTCACGGTGTGAGTGGCGCATGCGCAGAGGACTTTACCCTCGTTGCCAACTGTAACTTCCCTTGCCGTGGGGGCCCCCTTTCACTCAACGCCATCTTAAAGGTCGTCCGAGTTCTCGTGCGAGGTATCCGTAAGAAGGACAGCGTGGACTCCCCCCCTTCCCCACACTCTCTTCCGCCGGAGCGGATATCCGGCCCCCGGGAAATTCGTAGGAGGGGCATATAGCCGTCTCCCCCTGGGAGGGGCCTATGGCCGTCTCCCCCTAGGCAACCCATCCGTAGTGGGTGCTGCCTCCCCGTGGGAGGGGCCAATGGCCGCCTCCCCCCGGGCGCTCCCATCCGTACTGGGTGGCGCCCCCCTAGGGACCTTGAAATCACTGCTCACCGATCACGACCTTACCGCCACAGGCCGGATAGTTGACCGACTATCCGGCCCCCCCCCACACCTCCTAAAGGTCATGTCTTCTTAATCCCACTAGCCATGCTATGAAGTCTCCTATGAGTAAATCATTCCCAGCCCTGGACAGGTGAAACTCATCATTCAAGTAACAGTGATCGCCCCGAATACACCCATGGGGAATGCTTTGCAAATGCGCGGAGCAAAACAACTTCTCAATTTTGTTGTTGACCCTCTTTACTGAGTGGTTCAACGCCGTTACAGATATACCCCCCGCCAGATTCTCCTGGGGATCATGTGGGACCAGGCAATCGTACACCCCGGGAGCCTCCTAGCCAACCAGCTGACTGCCGACAATATGTGTTCAACTAACACCCGTCTTCCCAGTCTTACCAAGTCATTGGCTCCCAGGTGCACTATGATTACAGATGGCGGTGACCTTTGCCGCCCTAAGAGCCCCTCCACAAAGGTTTGAAATTGGTCAAAACAGAGGCCTCCCTTCCCATGGAAGGTCACTCTGAACCCGTATTCCCCAGATGCGTGAGTCGCGTCACCTGCCATGAATACGTCCCCAGCGCGCCTCACGTATGAGTGGCCCACGACCCATACCACTCGATCTCCAGTCGGTGATCCTTGACCGCTGGTCCTCTGGTGTTGGGTCGATCCCAAATTCCGCCCCGCGTCACAGGCTTGCGAAACTGTAATCCAGACAAAAAACAACAAGCGTGAGTGCATTTCATCAGTCTTTTACAACATGTGCAGTCGCACATACCTCTTGAAACAGTTCGAGGACCAACGGCCTAACTGTTTCACTTCTTCCATACCAAGACCCCGAGCCGTAGCCTCAGTAGCGGCCCCTATTCTTAATGAGTGGGTCCCAAAATCGCACGGGTTCAAGCCCGCCGCAGCAATCGTAATTGCCAGCACCCTCCGAAACTGAAATTTCGTCAACGGGGTGCCGTCCTCGTGTCTAAGCAGGCTCCCCCCCCATGTCGCCGACCTCTGTGCCAGGTAGTCCTCCAAATACCTTATGGGACAACTGGGGCTCCCTCGGGCGCGCTGCAAAACAACACTACTCCCCAAAGCTTCCTGGTCTGTCTTGGACCTGGCTATCGAGATCAACATAGAATCACCCCGTATTTGAACATGATCCCTGCATAAACCTCCCTCCACATCCTTCTTGTTTCTTGCTACGAGTTCACTTACCCGCATGGCCCCATGGAATGCCAATGCGAAAGCCGCTCGGAACAGAATTACCTCGGAAGGGGAGGTGCATGTCTCATCCAGTTTTGCTAATAGCAAGGACAATCTTTCTAAACCAATCGGGTGCCTTGTATCTTGTCTGCGACCTTCCAGGCGCTGCCAACCGCGGAGCGCCTTCCTAACTAAGAAGGAACCCGTCGGGTCCTGTATTCCATGGAGCTGTGCCATGAATGATATGGCTGCCCTATGTCTGTTGGCAGTTGCCGCCGATCGGCCTTCCTTATGAAGTGCCACCAAGAACCCTAGGAAGGATTCTTCCCGCCCCCAGCTATGTCTCCCTACCGGCCCTAAAAAGGCGCAGTATGAACGAAACACTCCCGCATAAGCTTTCCTCGTCCTGGGCGCTAAGCTGGCTGCCATGAGGTCTTGTAATCCGGGGCACCGATCTGCCATAGTGCTTCGGGGAACGGTGCCGCCACTAGTTCCGCTGTGGGTAGGTAACCCCTGAAAGCCTGCATGTGTGAACGAGAGAGTGCATCAGCTGCATTATTCAGTACACCTGGCACATGTTTTGCCCTGAATTGTACATTCAATCTCATGCATCGCAATACAATTTCTTTCAACAGTCTCAAGATCCACTTGCAGCGTGCTGCCTGGTGATTAATGCACTCGACCACCGTCATGTTGTCTGACCAAAACACCACTAAGCGGTCCCTAAAGTCTTCCAGCCATGCCAACAGAGCCACCCAAATGGGAAATAGCTCCAAGAACCCAATGTTACCTGTTAGGCCACTGGAGTGCCACCACGTTGGCCATGTTTGCGCCAACCATCGGTTACCAAAGATTGCGCTAAATCCCACACTTCCAACTGAGTCGGTCCAACAACCCAGTTCATCAGACGATGCTGGGGGTTTGTTCCACGCCACTCGACCGTTGAAGTCCGCCAGGAATGCCAATCAAATGCGCATGTCCTGGCGAATCTCTGCCGACAGTCTCGTGCTGTGGTGTCCTTCCTTGAGGCCTACCATAGCTTGTGCGATGGAACGTGAGAAGGGGCGAGCCATCGGTATCACCCTTAAGGCAAAATTAAGCTGGCCCACTGTCTGTTGTAACTGGTGTAGGTCACCTTGTCCCTACTGAGACATTGTATTAAGGAAGCCCTGAACTTGGCCACCTTCTTATTTGGCAGACAGAAACACCCCTCCACTGAGTCGAGCTCAATTCCCAGAAACTCCAGTGAGGTAGATGGCCCCACCATCTTACCTGGCGCCAATGGGACCCCAAACTCCCGCATGAGTGTGCAGAAGTCCTGCAGTGTTTGTGCACATTCCGTAGTGTCTGCCGGACCCAGAAAAAGGAAGTCATCTAAATAGTGCATCACCTGTCTATGCCCAGTGGCCTCGGTGAACGCCCATTCCAAAAAGGAGCTGAACATTTCAAAATAGGCACATGAAATTGAACAACCCATGGGCATACATTTATCCATGTAATACTTCCCTTGGAACGTGAATCCCCACAAGCGCTGGTCCCGAGGGTGTACCGGGAGCAACCTGAATGCCGATTCGATGTCTGATTTTGCCAACAGTGCACCGGGGCCCAGCCGATTCAGTAGATCGACGGCATCGTCGAACGATGCGTATCAAACTGAACATACCTCAGGGTCAATAGCCTCACTCACTGAGGCCCCCTTCGGGGCCGACAGATTGTGAATGAGTCTATACTCCCCCAGGTCCTTCTTCGGAACCACTCCTAGAGGTAAACACACAAATTCCGCAACTGGCGGGCATGCAAACGGCCCCGCTACCCGTCCCAAGCCGACCTCTTTCGCTATTTTCTTGGCAGCCACCGCCGGGTTCTGTTGAATAGTTGGTTCTTACAGAAGGGGCTCCCCCGAAAATTTCCCGCCGGGATTTCGAAGCCATACAGAAAGCCATTCCTCAAAATCCCGGCGGATACATGATCTGGGTATCGGTTCAGCCAGGGGGTCAAAGCCAGGATATCGATGGGCGAAGATGTTTGCTTCCAAGGCACCACTTTAATCCTGCTTGGATCCCCCCTTTCCTCCCGCACCATTGGACTTGGATCTACAGCTAATTTCTGGGTGTGAGGAATTCCCACAGCCCGAACAAGCATGCCGGAACCTACATGTTCCTTGAGGCCTGTTACAGGTTCCCTTGTTGAAACCCCAACAAACCCCACGCTTGCCTCCATTCCCGCTGGACTTGGGATGTGATTACCCCCGGCGCTCGCCCGAAAGGGTTGTGCCGGTCTCTGCTGGAATGTCCCAGACCCGCTCGTGCTTGGCACCGACGTACCCGCCGGTCCCGGCAAAAGCTGATTATGCCACGACACCGTGTCCAAACAATCCCATGTTAAAGCCTCGTTAAACTCTTTTACTTTTCTAAAGTTAACGTCATAACCCTTCCATTCATTTCCCCCGTACATTGCATAGAAATTCATGATCCTGTTCTGGTAACATGATAAGTCGGGCAACACTTCAGGTTTACGCTCCCCCATTACTGCCGTAAAGATAGAAAAGGCCTTGACCCAGTTCACCATGGTCTCATCGACCCTAAATTCCGCCATCTTGGCCCGCCATACGCTGGGGTGCCACAAATCTTTCTGGGTCTTCGCATATTCTACCTCACGATGGTCAGTCAACATTGAAAACATATTAATGTATTTGTCCCCCCCCATATAATTTCCTTCGTGGCCGCCGGAATGTGCTGAGACAAACGTTCCCGCCTTGAAGGCACTGAACTCTCCCCCCACCAATGGCAATGGTCTCTTACCGGGTTCAGCCGCCGTGTCCGTTGTCTTCGCTCGACCATCCGTTGTGACCCCCGTCGCTACCTGTGGGGGAATACAAGGTACATTCGCTGTCCCGGCCTCCCTTGACTGCCGCAACTGCTCAATGATTAGTCTGGCTTCCTCGGCCAGATCACCCGCAGCCACTGATCCCCCAGCTTTCTTCTTTAGCCAAGGTAATACTGCAGCTAACTGAAGGGCCAGTTCTGGGGGCATTTGGTCATCCTCAACTGGCGTTATCACTACGGGGATTGGTAAACCCACGTCCGGACCTGGAACCGGGCTATCCACCGGCGCGACTGGGTTGATTGCGCCTGGGCTCGCTGGGGGCACCTCTGGGGCTGGGACCTTCCTGGAACCCGCCCTCCTCTTATTCTTCTTACCCTTACCCTCTGGGGCGACATCCGGCAAGGCCGGCCCTATTACCTTTTTAGGCCGCCCGAGAGGTTGTTCTGTGCTGCCATCTGCTTCTTGACATCCACTAAGCCCCGACCAATCGCATCCACTTTACCCATTTTTCGGTCCATCACCGCTACTCGGTTCACCAAGGTGCGTAGCATCTTCTCCATCTCGGAGCTCTTTCCCGCTTTCTTGCCAGACATATCTTGGTTACTCCGTCCAACTTGATCCACAAGGTACTAGATCTTCCACACGCCTGACACTGAAAGAGAAACAACAAAGATTACAAGTTCTCAAAATTGCCGCTTGTTCCTTCGAGAGTTCACGAGCGACGAGTGGTGCAGCCTTCAGAGCACTGGAACAAGAGGAAGCTTCGTTGGATTCCCGCTCTATTTATCCATCTGCGGGAGGGCGGGGGCCTGCCTCAGGTACGCCCATCCGTGCGCAGACTTCCGGGCGGGTGTCTAGGACAACCTCTTCTGGGCGGGAACGGCGTGCTGAGGCTACGCCGCTTTGGGCATACCAGCAGAAACGGGCCCCCCGCCCACAGTGGTCTTCCCTTTCCATATTTTCAAGGACTTTGAGCCACTTTCACGTTATTTTCCCCATGTTAAAAGTGACGCAAAAGTGGTGCAAGGGCCTTGTAAATACGCCCTCATGTGTGTTAGGGCATTTTAAGTCACTTCCCCATGAATCTGGGAGAATAATTTGCTTACTTGATGTGTTTAAAAACGTTTCTTGAAGTCATTTAGGTTTCTTGATATGTACTGCTAGAGTTTCATAGCCAGCATAGGGTATATTTACAAGGCCTTTGAGTCACTTTCACGTTATTTTCCCCATGTTAAAAGTGACGCAAAAGTGGTGCAAGGGCCTTGTAAATACGCCGCCATTTGTGTTAGGCCATTTTAAGTCACTTGCCCCATGAATCAGGGACAATAATTTGCTTACTTGATGTGTTTAAAAACGTTTCTTGAAGTCATTTAGGTTTCTTGATATGTATTGCTAGAGTTTCATAGCCAGCATGGGGCATATTTACAAGGACTTTGAGCCACTTTCACGTTATTTTCCCCATGTTAAAAGTGACGCAAAAGTGGTGCAAGGGCCTTGTAAATACGTCCCCATGTGTGTTAGGGCATTTTAAGTCACTTGCCCCATGAATCAGGGAGAATAATTTGCTTACTTGATGTGTTTAAAAACGTTTCTTAAAGTCATTTAGGTTTCTTGATATGTACTGCTAGAGTTTCATAGCCAGCATGGGGCATATTTACAAGGACTTTGAGCCACTTTCACGTCATTTTCCCCATGTTAAAAGTGACGCAAAAGTGGTGCAAGGGCCTTGTAAATAAGCCCTCATGTGTGTTAGGGCACTTTAAGTCACTTCCCCATGAATCTGGGAGAATAATTTGCTTTCTTGATGTGTTTAAAAACGTTTCTTGAAGTCATTTAGGTTTCTTGATTTGTACTGCTAGAGTTTCTTAGCCAGCATGGGGCATATTTACAAGGCCTTTGAGTCACTTTCACGTTATTTTCCCCATGTTAAAAGTGACGCAAAAGTGGTGCAAGGGGCTTCTAAATACGCCCTCATGTGTGTTAGGGCATTTTAAGTCACTTCTCCATGAATTTGGGAGAATAATTTGCTTACTTGATGTGTTTAAAAACGTTTCTTGAAGTCATTTAGGTTTCTTGATATGTACTGCTAGAGTTTCATAGCCAGCATGGGGCATATTTACAAGGCCTTTGAGTCATTTTCACGTCATTTTTCCCATGTTAATAGTGACGCAAAAGTGGTGCAAGGGCCTTGTAAATACGCCCCCATGTGTTAGGCCATTTCAAGTCACTTCCCCCATGAATCTGGGAGAATAATTTACTTACTTGATGTGTTTTAAAAATGTGTTTTTTTACTTAAAATGGCTCAAAGGCTTTGTAAATATGCCCCATACTGGCTATGAAACTCTAGCAGTACATATTCTGTCTATGCTGCTAAATTACCGTAGGTAGAATTGACAACTAGTGTGTTAATGGTTTGCTTACTGTTATTGGTTTACTGTTTGGTAATAGTGGTTAGTAAAATTTTTTTTTTAAATTTACCACAGATTCTACTCAAGATCTTTTGAAAAATTCAAACATGCCCTCAAGGCAAAGAAAATGAAAAAAAAAGCAAAGCGACTTACACTCCACCATGGTAAACGTTTGCAGCAGTCCTCTACAATAAAAAGTTGTCAAGTCACCAAAAAAACTCTGGGTAAGATAACAAAATCTTTTTTAAGAAACATTTGCAGACGAAAAAGTATCACTACAGAACATGTTTTAGTCCAGAAGAAGAGAGCCAATTTAAACGGGAAGGAAAGGCCCCTCAAAAATGTTACTGCTAGAGCAGGAGATAACTCTGTGCATGGTAGTAGAAGGAAAAATCTGTTTAGAGACATTCGTAGACGAATGTTCCGCAACAGGATAATTCGCAATTTGTTAAAAAATATTAAGAAAGGTCAACAGAAAGTGGCTTTTTATGAGAGAAAGAAAAATGTAGAGAAAATTATTGATCAGGCTTTCGAAATTAAGCGAAAGTTATTTATTTTGATAATCAATAGAATTAGGAAACTAAACAAGGCAATTTATGATTTCAAATCAAATAGTAGATGGAAGAGAACAGTTAATCGTAGTAATTTTTGTGAAGTTTTTTCAGGAGAATGGATGCATAGTTCAAGTTGTGAGGCATTTTTTAATGAGGAGAGTTATTTCCAGGACAATGATTTGGTGCATGCAGTTGACACCAGTGGTCGAGCATATGAGGTGAAAGACGATTGTCCGGTTGAAAAAGAAAAACTTGTGTCAACAGAGGCAGAAGAGGTGTTAGGTAATGAAGTTTTAGGAAGACGTCCCAAGGGACCAGTGCACACCTGGAAGTGTAGTAGTATTTGCAGTGTGCGACAGGATTCCATCAATTTGCTTTGTGATTTTGTACGGACATTTAATAAGAAAAGTTTAAAACAGAAAATTACGTTGTTGCAAGAATTAGATCCTTGCAGAGTGAGAAAAGTGACAGGTTTGCATGGTCATTCACTGGCTTGTCTTTCCAGGAGAGTATGCCAGAGGGTTTTTCATCATTTCAGGATGCTAGCAGTGCATCATAATAAAGTGAGGAAATTAGTTAGAATGTTGTATTATGCTAAGAGTCCAGCAATTATGCTTAAACAATTAAGCACTGCTCTTTTGCATGGTTCTGAAGTAGATCTGAAGAATATTTGTGAAGAAATTGAGTTTTGTTACTTTGCTAGTAAAGAGAACAATGTTGAAATTGACCCAGTAGAAGAAGGTAATGTGGAAGAGAGTGTACAGATTTCCAGTACAGATAAGTTTCACAAGGAAATTTCCACGTTTATGGTGAAATCAAGTGAGAGGCCTAATTTCACTTGTGTGTGACTTATTATGAGAATCAGACTAAGTTAGTGGATTTATATACAAAAAGTGAAATGGTAAACAATAGTGAATGGAAGGATTTTGCAACATACTTGATAGTAGAAAATCGTTTTGATTTGGGATCAGATCAACGTATGTGTAGTTATTGTTTTAACAAATTAAATCAAAACCGGATGCCTGTTAGAGCGGTTCATAATAATCTGGAATTGATTGACATTCCTTCTGAACTGAAGGATTTAAATACTTGTGAATCTATTTTGATTCAAAGTGTCCATCCTTTTCAGGCTATTGTTCGAATGGAGCCTAAGACAGGGAATTTGCCTCCTTCAGATTTACAGAGAGGATTAAAGGGAAGAGTTGTTTATTTGCCTCTGGATTTGAAGAAAAATATTGATACAATTGGTGTAGACAAAGTGGAAGAAGAACCTCGGGTTATCCCAGTAAATGGGGTTCCAACAAAGTGTAAGAAAATCTGGCAAGACTTAGTGGATGTTAGGAAAGTCAAAAAGGCAACGTTGTATTTGATGAAAAACAATGAGTACTACAAGAATGTATGTGTTGCAGAAGACGAACTAAGTGAAGAAGAGGACAGCGATTTGTGTGCTGGACAAATAGAGAAAGTAGATGCCACTAAAAATGAAGAAATATATGAAAATTATAGTGTTCATCCTTTGCATTCTAAACAAGTCATGGGAAATGCTATTGAGTTGTTTCAAATGAAACAAGCCACAGAGAGTCCCATTAGTATTTGGGAGGAAAGTTTGGAAGCTCGGTGTTTCTCACAGTTATCGAGGAGGAAGATATGATGAGCGACCTGATCAAATTCCTGCTTCTGAATACCGGACTTTACGATTGTATGCAGAAGATCCTAGGTTTCGTCAATGCATTCCCTATTTGTTTCATCTACTGTATGAAAGTGATCTGTCTGGACTGTCTTATGCAGTGAACCACATCCTGAAAAGTGGTGTACAGCTGCAAAATATCTCGGCAAGGGAGTTTATGGATAAAGTCAATGTGCAAGACAGTATTTTGGATTCTCACCTGATTAATCTCATGGCATGTCAGCGTGGTACTAATGAGTATTGGTACCGTCGTCATGGTGACTTAAAATGTATGCTGAGGAACTTAGGAACTCCCACATGGTTCCTCACTCTCAGCTGTGCCGAGTATGGCTGGGAAGACTTACTTGAATTTCTACGAGAAGCAAATGGAAACATTGAAAATATCGAATTCAAGACTCCCGGAGAACTGTGCTCTTTGGATCCAGTCAATGTATGCAGGTACTTCAATCATAGATTTGAAGCTATGATGTCTTTCATTATGAACAAGAAAAATCCACCTCTTGGAGAGGTTTTGGATTTCTTCTGGAGAAAGGAGTATCTAGCAAGAGGTGCTCCTCATATACATATGCTGCTATGGATCAAAGATGCACCCAAATTTGGAACAGATCCGGATGACTTAGTGATGAGTTTCATAGAACAGTATTCTACATGTGCTGTTCCAAAGACAAAGGAAGACAAAAGTTTAAGAGAACAAGTTTTACGCTTTCAAAACCATCGTTGTGGAAAGTACTGTCGTCGTAAATTCAGAAACAAGAACAAGTTCTATACTAAATGTCGTTTTGGGTTTCCACGATCAGTGATATCTGAAGGAAGAGTGAACAATTTGATGTCTTCGCTGCAACATAATGTGACGAGGAAATCACCCAAAAATACATACAATTTAAAAAGAAACGAAGAGTCCAAGTACATCAACGACTACAACCCTGTGATTTTGTCCATGTGGAATGCTAACATGGATATACAGTTTGTGGCTGACAACTGTATGGCTGTGGCTCGGTATGTGACGTCTTATATCACAAAAAAGAAACTGAAGGATATGTGGGATGACATTTCACATGAAAAGAGCCTCAGTAAGAAGTTGTACAGTTTCAGTCCAAAGATGTTGTCGCATCGAGAAATTGGAGCATACGAATGTTCTGATCGGTTATCTTCAGCAAATCTCTATGCCAAATCTAGGAGTATAATTTGGGTGAGTCTTGGTCTTGCTGCAACACGTAATCGAGTTCTGAAACCTGTATGAGAAATTGAGTATTTGGCGGAGAAGGAGCAAAACAGTACAGATATTTTGAAGACCAACATGTTGGATACATATTATCCAAATAGAAGCAGTCACCTCGAGAATGTTTGTCTGTATGAGGTTCCACAAAATTACATATTCAAGAGGAACATCAAAGAAGATATTGATAAAGGAGTGTATGCTGTAATTGGAAGTGAGGGATGTCTGGTCAAGCAAAGAAAATGCCAATTGGTAAATCATCGAAAATTGAGGTGCGAATCTCCTGAAAGAAAAGAGTTTTTCTATTTAGCTCTTGTAACTTTTTAAGCCTTGGCGTGCAGAAGAGGAACTGCTTCGAGATTTCCTCTGTTATGAAGATTCTTTCAATGCAGCCAAGGAGTCCATAGAATGTCCTGTTTTTCCAAAATATCTAGAAATGTTGAATACAGAAATCGAGCAGGAAGCAACAATTGCAGCCGAGATTGCTAGAGACAGTTCTCAGGACAGTCAGAGTTCCACTTCATTGAGTCAGGATCCACTAGGAGGACCAGTTATCGAAAATGAAGCTGCCACTGCCATTATTGAAGTGGAAAGAGCCATGGCACATGCTCAGGAAGATGCGGTTAACTTAGAAGATTTGGAAAGACAACTTAACGTTGAGCAGAGGAAAATATATGACGAAGTTACCAACCAAATTGATCATGGATTAAGTCATGAGAAGAAAGAGTGCTCATGTACGTCGTTGAAGCCTGTCCGACTGTACGTGAGTGGAGAAGCAGGAACTGGAAAAAGTTTCCTCATTAAAGCAATTTCATGTTATTTGCAGAAAAGGACTGAGTCATCGCTGTCTTGTGTTGTCACTGCTCCAACTGGTCTGGCAGCACATAGCATTAAAGGTATTACTTTGCATCGTCTACTGATGCTGCCAGTGGAGCATGATAACAAATTACAATACCACAAGTTATCTGGAGATGCTTGTTGTGAAGTTTCAAGAGTCCTAAAGAAGATGAAAGTTCTTATCATTGACGAAGTAAGCATGGTTTCCAATGTCATGCTTGCCTTTGTGCATTTGAGAATGCAAGAAGTTCTGAAAACAGAGTATGATGTGTTATTTGGTGGCAAACACATCATTGTTTTCGGTGATCTTCTGCAGCTGACACCAGAGAAAGGACAACCAGTGTTTAAACTACTTACGCATGAAGATACCAGGAAGTGCCTAGGGAGGTTTGGCAAAGTTAATATATGGTAAAACTTCAATTATGCTGAACTGCGTGAAAATATGCGTCAGGCGAAGGATGAAGATTATAAGAATATTCTACAAGATGTTAGAATTGGAAAAGTGACCGAGCATGGGAAGGAAGCTTTACATGCACGATTATTGTCAAATTTGTATCCAGATGAAGACGTTCTGCCAGAGAATATTTTTCAGAAAATTACTGAGAAGAAATCTGGGATATGTTTGATGCCAACTCTGCAAGAATGTTCCATCTTCAACAACAAAATGTTGAATTTAGAAAACCAAGACATAGTGAAACTGGAAGCTATTGACAGAATTGAGCATATGGGAGCAACAATTATTTTCTCTGAAAATTTGAAATCTAAATTGGATTCATTAGAGAAGACTATATCTAAAACTGCGGGTTTTGAAAAGACTCTGAATGTGTGCTTAAATTGCCGTATCATTTTGAGAAGGAATTTAAATGTTGAAAGAGGTCTGGTAAATGGATCAATGGGTAATGTTGTTGATTTTGAGAAATACAGAAATAGAGATGGAATTGAATTTATAAAAATTAAATTTGATGGCATTGAGGATGTACAGCAAATTGGTCGTTGCTCTGCTAGGTTTTTGCTTGTTAAAGACTTATATGTTCGCCGTAAGCAGTTTCCTGTTTGCTTGGCATATGCGGTGACAATCCATAAATCGCAAGGTTTAAGTGTAGACAGTGCTTTGGTGAATATTGGCAGTTCTGTGTTCAAGGAGGGTATGGCTTATGTGGCATTATCACGAGTCAGAACTTTATCTGGATTGTACTTGATTGAGTGTGATGAGACAAATATTTGTGCAGATCTAGTTTGTGTTAAGGAATACAATAGGTTAAGAAGAGAGTATGCGCCACATTTGCCTCAATATCCTTTGTTTGAAAAACGTGTGGTAGGCCGGAAACGAAGAAATGTGACCAATAGTAGGGAGGTTGTAGCAAAAACACGAAAAGTCGATGAACCCGAAATTGTAAGCAGAAACAAAATGGGTGCTGTTCAAGATGTTGTTGGTTTTCAATTTGAAAATAGTTCTGGTGTCAACTGCTATGCTAATGTAGTGGTTAATGTTGTCTTTTCTCTAGAAACATTAAAAGAACAGATTGTGGTCAATTCGGATCAAAGATTTTGCTGTTTGTTAAATTCTGTGTTAGAGAAATGTAGCACTGATAGAAGAAAAATAGAAAGTGTATCTGAAATTCGAAATCTCTTAGACAAATGTTCAGGTCAAACGCAATTCTCTCAAAATATTCAGCAGGATTGTCAGGAGTTTTTAATGTATATGCTTGATGTTTTGCAAGATGAAGGTGTAGATGTAGATTATCTGTTTGGCCTTTCTAATCAATGGCAACATGACTGCGAGAACTGTAGGCTATCAAGTACTACTAGTGTAGACTCAGAAAGATTTATATATTTAACTTTGCCTGACAGTAAATCAGTATCCTTTAATAAGCTAGTAAAAGCAGCCGATCAAAACATGGAGTGTAGCCAATGTAAGTCTGCAATGCTGTCCACATTATTTATACGAAGTTATGGCCAGTATGTCATTTTAATGTTCCAACGATGTAGGTCTGATGGAACTAAATTGACAACTTTAATGAAAAATGTTGTGGCTTCGCAGTTGTCAATATCAGGAAGGACTTTTGTAACTGCAGCAATTATATATCATGACGGTCCTTCAACAACTTCAGGACATTACACAGCTTATTTAAAATCTGGAAACGGCTGGTCATTCTGCAATTATTCTGTTTTAACTTTCAAAAAACGTTTACTGTTTTATTAAAAAAATTCTTACCTAGTGTTTTTACAACCAACATTTTAGGGAAGGAAAGTGGCCTACGAAGATTGGAGCAGTTGATAAATTTTAGTCCGCTGTTTTAAATTGCTTTGTGAATTAGAGTGATCATAATAAATAAAAATGTAAAGTAGTCATAGAGATACTTAACTGGCCTATAATGATTCAAAGAGTTGATATGATTTACTCTGTTGTTTTAAATTGTTTTGTTAGTAACTGAGATCAAGAGAATGAAAAAATTGGAAAAGTCATAGAGGTAGTGTAAGTGTGCCTCATAGTAAGTGGTATCAATGTTATAGGAAATGTGAAACATGAGTAAACTAGAAGGGGAGATATTAGTAGTACAAGATTGTGAAAGTGATTTTGGACGTTTTCTTTCTGAAAGTCGGGGAAAAAGAAAATGACGGGATTTGCTTTGAGGAATTCGAAGAGTTTAAAATGGCTCTTACACGATTTGGCCTTGAGGAGAAGTGTGGGAGAGAGCAAAAAGTCATTTATTGTTTCTAACATATTACTCAAAAAGAAAGAGCTTTTCTTTCAGAAAGTGGCGGGCACGGATTTTTTAGAGCACAACAGAGTATAAGCTGTTCATAGCATATCATTCGACGTCATGGAAAGTAAGTGTACTTTTGATGAGTTCTGATTTCTGATTTGTTATATTATATGGGTTTTTTAAACACAATCATTTTGATTGTGTTTTTTTCCCCGCTGTTATATGATGAATACCTTCAACTCACTGTTTTTAGTGAAATTTGATATATTCTGAGAACAGCAAAAATAAACCATTTAACATGTATAATTAATTCTATATTTTGTATTGTGATTTTTAATTTGTACTCATCTTGTCTCATGCTCACTTGTCTTTTACTACCTTATATCAATTCTCTTTACATACTCACATTGCCTTTAGTTTTATTCTCTTTCACCCTTGTTCTCTAACTCCACTTATCTTTCAACCTTATTCCAACTCTGCTTTTTTCTTTTCTCTCATGCACCATTTTCTAGCTTTTAGACCCTCTGCTTCACTTCTCTTTTCCATCTTTTCTCCCTTTTTATTTTCGAAATTAAATAATTTTGGGTTCTCCTTTTTTGTTGCAATCAGTTAGTATAACTCACCTTCACTCATTTATCTTTCTTTGTTGCTTCACTCAGTCTGTATCTGACACTCTTTCCTTCACTTTCTCTGTCCCCTCGCTCCATCACTCTCTTTTCCTTATTCACCCTTTCCTTATTTAGTTTACCTTACTCACATTCTTTTAGTATCTTACACATCTTCAGTTTATTTTTCTCTTCTATCCTTCTTTTCTGTCACTGAATCTATCCTCCTTTTTATTCACTTAGTAATTTACTCTATTTCTATTTCTTTTTGACTCTGTCTGTCTTTCACCGTTACTTTATTTTCCTTTCTGAAAGTTTATCTCTAACTTTACCTCTTTGTAAAATTGTATGATTTTCAACCTTATGCCTTGTCTTTTCTATTTTTTAAATACATGTTTTAATATTTTTCAAATTTTTGTTCTTTCTTTCACAGATTGAACGTAAAAAAATTATGAGTGATGGAGTTAACAACAACTATAAAGTAAGTATTTAGTACTTTTTCCCTTACATCTCTATCACATTCAACTTCTATTACTTCCACTGCTTTATTTCCTTAACCCTTAGTTTCCTTCCTTTGCTTTTTCCCTCATTCCTTTTCAATTACTTACTTACTCCACTCCTTCCACTCCTTTTGTCAGTCCCTCTGTTCTCACAGTTCCTCACTCCTTTTCACTCAGTCCGTCTCTCTTACTCTCACTGTCTCTGTCTCTTCACTCTTTTACTAGTTGTTCATTATGCTTTCTCTCTGTAGTTCAAGCACACTATCTTATTTACATTTTGTTGCTGCTTCAATTATTCTTTTTCTATCACTTCTTCTTTTCTTCTTTCTGTTTTTTCTTTCTGTCATTCCACATGTTTTAACCTTATTCACTATCATACACTTTGTTTCAATCCTATTTACTTTCACTCACTGTTTTTTTAACACCTTCCCTCAGGGTTGTTGTTTTACTCCGGTTCTATCCCTACCTCTTACTCCACATCCTTTACTGTCTTTCTTTTTAATTTGAAGATTCATTCACATTCTCCAAGTAACTCTTGTTTATTATTCTTCTACACTCTTTTTTTCTTTCACTTCCTTTTCTATTTTCTTTTTCTCAATTTTACCCTCTTACATCTTTTCTTTG
The DNA here is from genome assembly GCF_964263255.1 of Lissotriton vulgaris. NCBI lineage: Eukaryota > Metazoa > Chordata > Amphibia > Caudata > Salamandridae > Lissotriton > Lissotriton vulgaris. The sequence continues at coordinate 894,850,835 of NC_141698.1, read as the reverse complement.
AATAATTATCTATTATACAGTATCTCTGTGTTACTCCCTCTAGCTGTCTTTCTTTTAACATTATTCTCTCTGTCTCCTTCCCTTATATTCACTCTTTATTTTTTCTTTTTCATTTCTTTTTTGGTTCGCTTCCGGTTCGCGTACCGGCGTGCGAAGCAGGAAGCGAATCAAAAAAAAAGAGATTGCCAGAGTGCTAAACATTTTAGCAATTTTTTATAAATGGGAGGTAGTTCTGAAAAGAACTTTTTTTTATTGTTTTTGTTGTTTTATATTTTTTTTAATTATTTTTCTGAACATTTTTTTTTTGTATTTTTGTATTTTTTGTATTTTCTGAACATTTTTTTTTGAACAATTTTAATTTTTCTTTGTTTTTTTTGAGGGGGAACAACGAAAAACAGGCATTAGAAACGGCTCAACAGGAGCAAAAAAAAAATACTTTTGGGGGCGTTTTGAGCAATTGTGGTTTTCATATGCTCTGTTCATTAAATTCACACTCATCTCCCCACGACAAAGTAGTCCCCCACAATAAATACACACTAGCTTTATGTGTGCAAAATTGCTCTGGATACTGGGGACCGTCTCCCTCGTCTCTGGTCCCGAAAGACTTTTCTGTGTCGAGGTGCTGGCCACAGGAGTTGGTGGGTTTTCGCGGAGGTGACGCACCTCAGCCACGCTGTAATTAATTGGATGCCACCTCTGCATGTGGCGATGCATAGTATAGTTTCCGTAACTATATTTTTTATCTGTGCCTCGGGACAGAACTCCTTTACATATGAGGCATGTCACATGTCGGGCATTGACCTTTTTTTGGCCTTGAGGGAAAGAAAAAAATTGCCAAATAAAATTGTCTTTGTGGTGGGATTTCCGGGGCTGTTCAGGCAAGAATTGTCTCTCCTGTACCTCCTCTTCCTCTTCTTCCTCCTCTTCCTCACAAAACCTTATTTTACTCACACAAAACCATTGAAATTCGCATATATAGTTAGTTGCACTATATATCGCGCACCCTCAATCCACTGCTGATGATGTCACATATTACATCATTCATGACATGGTCAGTGACATCACTGATGACATCACTGATGACAACTCAAATGACATCACTGACAACATCACTGATGACATCATTCATGTGATAGTACGATGAACCTCTACAGACTCTAATATAACCTTAGATACACTCAGTGTAAACAGACACTCACAGATTGTCACTCATCCATGGAGTTACTCATACACCTAGTCAGTCATGCAAAGAATCAATCACACCTCCATTTCCTCAACTATACAGTTATACACACCTTACTTATTCAAACATATTCTAACACATATTTACTCTCTTATACAATCACTGATACAAGTTTTCAATGATCCATGCAGCTACTCACACATTCACTGGCTCTTATACACAGTAATTTATATATGTCAACTCTCACATGTACTGTGTTTTACAAATGTACTTACTTTGACATGTAGCACTGAGATATCCATTCACTCACCAATACACTCATGCACACAGTCAACCACCCATACAGCTGTTTCCACATGCAGTTTTGAACCCATACATCTAGTGAATCAACTGTTCACACATCTATGCACAGAGTCACACACCTCCCAGCCACCCACACACACACACTCACTCTCCCATACAAATACTTGGGCAACCAATCAATAACCCATATAGGTACTCATATAGCTACTGATCAACACATGCAGCAGTTTACAGAACAACAGATATAATGATGCACAAATTAAGACAGTTTATTCACTAACCCATGCACTCAGTGAGACACATTTAATCACTCTCTCATACAGTCAGTCATGCACCTACTAAATCCTTCATCCAGACACTTATACATCCACTCATTCTTCAATATGTAAGACATATTTTAACTTTACAAAAACATACAGTCACTGGATGATGTCATCAGTGATGTCATCAGTGATGTCACTGACCATGTCATGAATGATGTAATATGTGACATCATCAGCAGTGGATTGTGGGTACGTGATATATAGTTAGTGCAACTAACTATATATGCGAATTTCAATGGTTTTGTGTGAATAAAATAAGGTTTTGTAAATGCTAATTCCTAACTATATATGGTCTATAACCTTTGCTTTTTTTCAGTGAATTTTCAAGGTTTTGTAAATGCTAATTCCTAACTATGGGCCTCATTAGGATCGCGGACGGACGCCAGAGGATGAGGGAACGTCCGCATGGGCTGCGGCGTTCCCTCATGTGCGATTAGGATGAGACCGCCACCCTGGCGGTCACATCCTGGATATTTAACATTGCGGCGGGTGCTGCTTCAAGCAGCACCCGCCGCAATGTTAAAAGTGCATTTTTAACATTTACATGCACAAAGCGGCAGGCACCGCGTCGTGCCTGCCGCTTTGTGCAAGTAAATGCTGGGGGGTACCATAGGTACCCCCCATGTGCACCCCCCACCCGCCAACACCCTGGGGGCCCGCAACGGGCCCCCAAAATCAAAAGTACACATGCTTTTCCACGGCGGAAAAACCGCCGCGGAAAAGCATGTTTACAAATGCTTCCTAATTTGGCTGGCGGTGTCTGATAGACACTGCCAGCCAAATGAGAGCTTTTCCGCCGCGGTTGTAATCTGACCGCGGCGGAAAAGCAGCGGACAGTAACCAAGACCCACCAGCCATCGTAATGCGGCGGTGGGTCTTTGGTGAGTCCGCAGAGGATTTTACGCCTCCTCCGGGCCGGAGGTGGCTTCCCCCGGCCCGGAGGAGGCGGAAAATCCTCCATCATAATGAGGCCCTATATCTGGTCTATAACCTATGGTTTTTTCAGTGAATATATATATACTGGTATATCAAGTCGTGTCAAATTTATAAAAAACATGTGTATCCAATTATTATTAGCTTTGATTAAAAAACATTTTATTATTAAAAAAGTGTACTATGATTCATCATCAATCATGATGATTATTCATAGTACACTTTGATATACATGCCAAGAGCTAACATATGTTAAAATTGGTTTAATCAAGTTACACCGAAACGCCGCGTCGTAATGTCCAATTACACTTTTTGCCACTAAAGCAGCGTTTTTTTTAATTGCCCTATCAGCAAGCTGTCGATAACAGGTGTTATCGACAGCGGCTGGTTTTCCTATCGCCTTGCATGCCAGTGATGATTATCGCTAATGACAAGCAAGGTAGGCGTTCCCAACTAGAAGCGACTAAAAATTCAACTTCCCCCATTAGAAACGCAGGTGAAGCGATAAAAAAAGTTGCGATTGACTTACCTGTATCCTCAATGGGAGGTGGATTTTCAGGCTAGGTCCACCATGGCGTTAATGCATGAATATTGCTGGATTTCCGGTGATATTCAGGTATTTCGCCGCTATCGCTGGATATTTTATCACAGTGGAGATAAACGTTGCTAATAGCATGTTTTCTCCGCTAAAATATCCAGCAATAGGCAGCGATAAAAATAAACACGCTAAGCGCGATTTGCGATAAATATCGCAAGTTCTTGCTAATATCCCCCAAGTTTGGTTTATTTGAATACACTGTCATGCTCTTTGGTTTGTGTAATGCCCCGAAGCCTTTCAATATTTTATTAATGAGGACATCTTTGTAATGGTGTACATAGATGACATTCTCATTTATTCAAAAAATAAAGAAGAACATGTGCAGCATGTAAAGGCAGTGTTGAAAAAATTACAAGTAACTAACTCTTTGCAAAATTGGAGAAGTGCATATCTAATACTGATACTGTAGAATTTTTAGGGTATTGTGTTTCACCAGCTGACATAATGATGGACTGATAGGAAGTGAGTCCCATATTGGATTTGCCAGAACCGGCGTCGGTTAAAGAGGAGCAAAAAGTGTTGGGATTCGCCAACTTTTATAGGCGTTTTATCCCTCAGTTTGCAGAAACTGTTATGCCTATCACTAAACTATTGCAAAAAAGGACAGGCTTTTTCTTGGACAGACAAGGCAGCTCAAGCTTTCACCAGATTGAAGGAAAAATTTACTTCAGCACTGTTACTGAGGCATCCTGATCCTGAGCTCACCTTCTTTGTGGAAGCGGATGGGTCACAGGTTGCAGAAGGAGGAGTTCTCTCCCAGAGGAATTCACAGGATGGGTAATTACATGCTGTAGCATTTTATGCCAAAAAACAACTTCCTGCTGAGCAGAACTATACGGTGGTTGAGAGGGAGTTACTAGCAATTAAACTAGTCTTTACAGAGTGTCAACATCATTTAATGGGTACTTAATATCCTGTGATCATTTTTAGTGATCACAAGAATTTGCAATTCTTCAGTTCTGTCAAGACACTTACACCTCATCAAAAGGGATGGTTAAATTTCTTTATCGCGTTTGACTTCATCATTACTTACCGGCCAGGCACAAAACAAATCCAATCAGCTATTCTGTCACGTTATGGGCACACAGCTGACTTAAGGAAAGAGATGGAAAGCCCTTCCTCCTCACAAAATTGTAGCACCTATTGTACAACAAAGTTTCATGACTTATACGAGAAGAACACATTAAGTTAAATACTCAGGAATTGTTAGCAAATCCAAAAAACACAATTAAGGACAGGTTTTTCCACCACAATAGTCTTTTATTCATACCCACTACCGAATTGCAAAATAAAGTGTTAACATGGAAGTCTTAGCAGGTAATCCCAGGTATCAAAAGACCTTAGATAATTGTAAGAAACAATTTTGGTGGTCCTCCTTGTGTAAAGATGTTCAAACCTGCGTAGCATCTTTGTCCCATTTGTGCCAGAAATAAATCTTTGCATAAAGCACCATCAGGGTTATTACAACCTTTATCTACTCCCCCAAGCCCGTGGCATTCTATTAGTGTAGACTTTATTACTAATTTACCAGTAGCCAATGGGTACACCACCATCCTTGTGATTGTAGATTATCTGTCAAAAATTACACATTTCGTTCCATTGCATAAAATACCACCTGCAGTAGAATTTAGTAACGTTTTAATGACTAATAATGTCTGTTTGCATGGCCTGCCATCTAAGATTATTTCCAATCGTGGCAGTCAGTTCACGTCTAGGTTTTGGAAAGAACTCTGTTAAAAACAAAAAATGGAAATAGCCCTATCTACAGCCTTCCATCCAGAAATGGATGGGCAAAGGGAAAGGGCAAATCAGACACTGCTTCAGACCTTACATTGCCTAATGACTAACATTACTAGTGAATGAGATAAGGCCTTGCCATTAGCAGAGTTCGTTTATAACAACAGTTTTCATTTTGCAACAGTTGGCAATGAGAATGAGACATGCTTGCACTCGTCTTCATGACTCCCCACTTACGTGATTTCCTTTGAGTTCCCGCGCAGCAGGCAGCATTCTTCCTCATTGGTTCCTGTCAGTTCTTGTTGTTTTCCAGGACAATGCCACAACTTCCTCCTTCATTCCATCTAGGAAATAACTCTGACCTGCAACAAAGAAAGAAAAAGCAGTGCTCTGTAAAGTAAGGCATTTCTAATTAACAAAGCTTGCAGTGAAAGCGCGTCAACGATTAAACAGGTACTTTTCTGTTCTATTCCAAAGGCTGATTTATGACTTTTGTGCTCATAGAGGAAATGCTCCAAGGTTCATTCAAGTAAAGTTTCTTCGTATTTAAAGAGTGAGACAAATAAGACATTTCAAAGTAAAGAGAGACTGACTCATTTCCTACTCAGAAATAAGTGGACATTTTCTGCTGAAACTTATTTTGTGTTATATTACATTTATTTTATGATATTCTCGAAGACCAGAAAAAGGTGTGTTGTTAGTAAGTGTTTCATGGAACATTTGAATTTCAGTTAGTGGTGTGTTATGCTGAAAAGGTGATAAGGTGTTCTTTTATTTCACTACAGAGAGCAGCATTATACACATGTGTTTAGAAACACCACTTTAAGCACGTGATACATCTGATGATAAAAGGGAAATATTATCTCAGCTATATGTTGAGCAGCAAATTACAGTGAAAGGTATAATCTTTATGTGGAACATAAATCAGGATAGTAGTGAATGTATTCAATTAAGTAAGTTAATGAATGTTTATTGATATTTATCGTTTGTACATAGATATTTTCCCAGAAGAATAGCCGTGTTTACAGAGTGCTTAAGATATCGTGATCAGCACTACAGTCATGCCAAGATCCGAATCCAGCAGAGTGTTTTCTTTCTTTTTTCTTTTTCTTTTGTCCCATTTTTCCCCTTCCCCTTAAGATCAGTTCTTGTTAAACTGTGTTATACATACAGTTTGACAGGCGTAGATTTTTGGGGGCTTAGAGAACAAGCATCTCATCTCTCAAATCGAACATCCTGAATTTCAGGTGAGTGGAGACTTGACAGACTGGCACCTCTGACAGAGTCTTAGAGCTTTTTGTCCATGCATGATGAACAATGAGGACAAACCAAAATATTCTACTCAATGCAAATTGTTAGGCATCAGTGTCTAGAATAACAGGTTGGGTGATGTAACTCTGAATCTGTGGTGAAACCAGTTTTAAGTTTTGAGAAGGTTTCCCCAGCTTCTGATTTCCAATTAAATGTTACTCTCTTTTTCATTAACTGGGTTATTGAGGTCAGAGTATTAGAAAAGTTAGGTATGGACCTCTAGCAAAGATATTGGAAGCTGAGGAAACTTTGAATACCCTTAACACAAGTTGGAGATGGCTAGTTTAGTATTGCTGCAACCTTAAATAGTCCCTTTATCATTAAGTAGGCAAGATTATAAAACCCTAAAACTCTGCCGAAGAGACTTGGAATACACAGTTTTCTAATTTTGCATCATGGTGTTTGTCTCGCGATTTTTGGAGAATTGCTGAAACATGTCATATTTGTTCAGTTTTGGAAGTAGACTAGATTGGAATGTCACCAATACTTACAACTTAATTTCTCTGACAAGATGATATACCCTTGACAAATTCAATTTGCTATAAATGGCAGCTTCTTTAACCTGATCAAGAAATACAGGAATTAGAGTCACCTGATACTGTCTTATCCATTTCATGGTACTCAATACAAGTCCATACATTTCTGTTGTTTTGGGGTACAAATAAGCATGGCGGAAACAAGATATTTTGAAGCCTGGATAAGTCATTAGCAAGGATATCAGCCATATATTGACTTAAATATGGTGTCCTGCTCAGTGAGACTGTACATATGACTACAGGGTAGTATTTCTGTGGGATTATTATCTTTGTGGCAATCAAAGTTTGAATTGGATGGTAGCTCACTCACCTTATCATAAATCTTTGTACTCTCGATAGGGCAATGGTAAAAAGTGTCCACTAAAAGTTGTCCTATTCATGGAGACTCAGGATACCAGTCTTGTAACAAAAGATGATGTCAAGTATAATGTTTTTAAAATACCAATCAATATACTGATTATGTTGAAACAACCGGAGAATAGCACCGGTAAATCCAAAGCCTTAGAACATTTTAAGACTAAGAAATTACTATGGCTCTTCAATGAACCTCTGGTTTAGTTATGTACTCCGTAGTGAAGTGCCCACTTTTACTGCAACATAGTCATAGATTAAGGCAATGCTCTTATTTTCTGTTGCCTCATATGTTAAGAAACCTCTCAGACCCCAAATCTGCATGGGTTAGATCGGTTGGATTCTAAAGGATTAAGCAAGGACAAAGGTAATTGTTTTAACAAGCCTGACAATGCCACTAAAGATGGTCCATTTGATCCAACTTAGAGGTGGGCTTTAGCTAAGTAATGAGGATACAATTTCTATTTATATGTAATTGGCTGCTCTGTTATTTGGCACTAACCTTATCGTTAACAACTCTGCAGAGACAACATGACTTCTTATAACACCTGTCTTGTCATCAGTGGCCTTTACATGGAGTCAGGGATCCTCTATATGACAGTTTGGGTGCAATGGAAGAGAGGGAATTGAGAGAACCAGTTTTTGTTCTGATCAGCTTGCCATCTTGGTTGCTTTCGTTAATTCTTTTGGGTCGAGTCTGGTAACGCCCTATTTTCTATGAACATAAAAGGTACAATTAAGAGTTTGTTCAACTTTTTAATAACACACTACCCAACAATTACCCAAGTTGAATTCTGTTTTAATTATTGTTACATCACAAATAAATATCATTTAAGAACTACCTTTTTTCTAGAAGACAGTTTTTCCCTGACCTGTTACCGCACATGAAGACTGCCCTTTTGGAAAAGTTGCTTATCATTAAAGTTCCATTAGTAAAAATCATTGTTCCGTTTAAACAAGGCTGTGTTAAGGGTTTCCTAAACGTTCTCTTGACTTGTTATGTCACAGGATATTTATTTTAATATATCAAATTACTGTGTCAAGCACTTTCAGCTGTTTGTAACATGTTTATTGATTTTTGCTCAGTAGTTTCTAGACTCTGCTTTCTTTATAAAGTTTATGGGTTGTGCATTGATTCCTAACTAGTTTTCCATTTGTAGCTCTTGTTGCCTTCCTTCAGGGAACTCTGGATTTGTGCTTAATGACAAAATTGATGACTAATCGCTCATGTTTCAGGTAATGATTAGTGAATCATGAATCACGCTCCAGGTGATAGCTGGCATATCAGGTTCATGAATCCTGATATTCACCTGATTCACCTAAATATTTCTATCCATGGAGTGATTCTTAAAACAACATTTTCATCCCATGCTTTTAAATAAATAATTCTACCCAGAGAGAGTTTGGGATTGAAACTTGTCGTCCTCGATATTTGCAGAAATATAGAATAAAATAACAAACAAACAATAAATGCTCTCGAAACACTCGAGTATTACTTACTCATTGAATATACATAAGGAATTTTAAATAGATTTTTCTGATACATGCCTCGTCTTATCTAAACTTCTTTAGGATACACTTCTCTTGGCCCCTATGCAACAAAGCTGATACTATACAGCTGTTGGAATATATAGACAATTTTTTTCAAGTAAGTGTTGAGGCTATACTATACAGTAGATTACACATGAGAAATTGGTATAACGGGAAGTCGAGTGCAAAAAGTAATTTAGAGTGGTACATTATACATAAAATAAAATTAACTCTAAAATAAACTTTTTCTTGCCCTATTAGAGTGATGAGATTGTCATTAAGCAATACATGTTGGGACCGATTGACTGTTCTCCCAATAATTCTTAAAGTTGTTTCAAATGAAGTTAGTTTAAAAATAGGCTTTTCTTGCCTAAATAGGATAAGAGGAGTGCCTTTTTGGGATATACGTTGGGAACCATTGATTGTTCTTTTAATAATGTATATAGACATAAAAATATGAACAGCTTAAATTATGTATTTGTTCTCTATGTGATGATGTAAATAGCAACCTTACAAGTGTATGTATCTGTATATCATTTTGTGTCTATAGATTTACTGGGTTCAATCTATTAAGAATAATTATATGAATCAAGACTACTTACTTTTCAAGGTATGTGGAGTATCCTTTTCACTGAATTATAGGTTAGGTAATAGAACCAAATAAGAGTTCTTACTCTTTAGGTATATTTGGTTTAATAACCTTGTGATGTTCTTTGCCCTAGGAAATCGGGTGACATATTGACTTCAAAGAATGTTGAGATTTCCATAATTCCTCCTACTCAAGTCATCATTTCAATGTTCTAATCAAATAAAACTACATTGTAAGAATGTTTTCCCTATGTTAATACATGTGTGCAGTATGTACAATTTTGCGGGTATTTCTAGAAAAATGTATTTTTTTAATATGTGTTATAAATGTTTGTCATCATTATTGTAAATAGTATTTTTTGTTTTGTGTACTTTTATAGCCCTGAAGAAGTCCAATAGCTGACGAAACTCGATGGCTGTTTCAATTTCAAGAACATGGATGAAGAATACATATTAAACTTCAAATGCTTTGATCGATTTCATTTGAGAAAACAATTGTGCAGTGGAAATCATTTGCAATGTGGACTTGGCTAAACAAGATGTAAAAAAATGTACATTTAAATTTTTTATATTTGAACCTTTTTGAAGAGTGCGGAGCCATTCTGTGTGTATTGATTTTGAGAGATAATGGTATTTGGCTCTTTTTCTCTCTTTTGGGACATAGGGGATTGTGTCTCAGGCTCCTATGCAGCTTCCCTTTGCTGTATATCACTTCTTGGGATGTTAGGACTGGTGCAGGCTATAATTCTTTGATCCCTATCTTTGTTTGTTATATTGTTATCTACAGTGAAAGTAGGGTTTGGTGCTTTTTCACTGTAGGGGCCTTTTTAGCATTAATTGTTTATATTTACTACTTTTCAATAGCAAGTGTGCTCCCTTATGGGCAGCAAGGCCTCCCCGAGGGTGACATAAATATTTAAAAGGAAGGTTTTGACCTGCCTAGCAATGGTTTTATTTGATTGTTCGAATCGCAGTTTAAAAGCTGCTTTAGTTAAGCTACAGTGGTAGGTCTGAAGTCATGTTTTTCACTACCACTGTAGTGATGGCACAATGGGTACTGTAGTTCCCTAGTGACATTTCATTTTCAGGCTCTAGTAGAACATATACTAGGGACTTATAGGTGAGTACAATATGCCAATTAGGGTCATACCAATCTCATTATGTTGAAAGGAGGAACACAGGCAGGAGGAACAGAGGCAAGGGTAAAGTTCAATAGCCGCCAAAAACAATTAAGGCAAATCTCTAGGGGTACAGCACACAAAAGATGGTGATTTCTTACAATAACAATTTTGTAGACCTTCCCAAAAGAATATAGAGGAGGGCCCTTCGGTCTTGTCCAAGCATCTAAACCTTGCCTTCAGGAGCCCAACAGCACACCCCATAGGAACGATTAAAGCATGCATAACCTGAGTCCCTTGAAAAACCTAATCTCAAAAGCAAATGCAAGTGATCTAATGTTTGGATCAGCACATTATAATTACATACACTTAATGTTTTAAACTACCAACAAGCCAGGCTCTCCTCAATTCAAGGCCTGTCATTTGTTGCAGTATGCAGCTGTTACATAACAGTAGTGAGTCATGGGTGGAACCTGGAAACTCTTGCACAGATACTGGTAATGTAGAGGTCTGCTATGCAAACCATCTGCACATTAATTATAAAAATGCTTCCTATTGTGCTACACTTGCACATGGTCTTGAGGTGGTCCCAGTTCAGCGTTGGTCCCCTCTTTGGCACCAAAACCATGTGGTTTGCCTCCCAATCTACAGAACTCAGCGTTGATATTGTTCAGTACCTCATTATCAATTAGAACTGGATGTAGTCATTCATGAATCTGAGTCTGGGCATAACATGGTTGAGGACACCTGGAAAGGTTGTATGAGACATGCCACACTAACTCTGTACTGGAAGAGCCAGTAGCACAGAAATGTAACACTGTCATAATCATCACAATTGGTGGGATGGGAGTCAGAATTCTGATGTCTGGCACAAGTTCAGATTGGAATTGCTGTGCCAAAATTTCAATGGTTTTATGGTTCAGCCTGTACTTGTTAATAATGTGTCTTTCCTGCATGATCTCTAGATCCGAACGTGGTTTGTACAAAAATCTAAATCTAAATATGATGACGATTAGGAGTCACTAGGAGTTTTATTTTCCAGACAGCTACCGATGGAGCATGATAAAAAGCAGCAAGAATAGCAGTGTTGTTTTTGTACCCTAGGTTTATTGATGAAATCAGGGAAGGTAGAACAATTCTGTCTTGCCTGTAATTGTGTATCAATAATAATAGAAATAGGAATTTCCTGACAGCCCTGAGGAATGCCCCTGACCAGCTACATGGCACTAGTGTAGGCAAAAACATGTTGGCAAACTTCAAGGATAGTGGGGACATTGCCTCATGGTCCCAGTGTTCTGAGGTAGCTCTTACTGTTGCTCACATTCATATCCATTTATATAAAAGGAAATGCACAGGTGTAGGTTTCCACCTCGGAAACCCTCATGCAAAAGTATATTTTCAATGTAATGGTTTACCCACGGGGCAAATCTTTTTCTAATTGTGAATTTCCTCCATTTAAACTCCCTTTCATATGGATGTATATTGCTTTACGTTTGCTCTGGATTCCTACAAACGACCATTGTCAAGGTCAAAAACATTCAGAAAATGTTTGTGAATATCGATCAGGTGTTCACCTACTTTTACAGATCCCCCACCCTATGACATCTACAAATCCCAGTAAGTGCTCCCACAGAAATTGTAAAACACTGGTGAAATTAGATTGTTTGCACATACCATTTACCTGAATAAACCCCCAGAATTTCGCTCCCATAAATGGTGCACTTTGCCCATCAAAAACGATCCTAGGTGCGACACAGACTTGTGTATCCAGCCAATTCTATGACACCTTCTCTGATATTCACAACCAAAACTAATGAGCTGCCTTCCTCACTCCTCTCCTCACACTCAAATCATTTGTTCAGATATTAGCAAATGTGTGCAGTTTAGAAATCAATGACCACTGTGATGAAGCAGAATTTACAATGCTAAAATGTACAATGTACTGCAAAAACTAAATAGCATTGATGTCTAAATAAAAGGCATCATAATATCACAGACCTAGCAAGAGAGAGCTGAATGAAGAGTGGAAGGAGTGACGAGTTCTGTAGTGTTGACCCGAGAGTACCTGGAGGATCAGATTAAGATCACTATTAACACAACACGGCAGGTGAAGGGAGCGGGAAGTACAAAGTTATCAGCTGAGGAAAGTTAAGAAAACACTACTATTTACTTTGGAGATGTTATCAAATCCCCCTCCAAGTGCCTGATTGAAAGGAGGACTGGAGGTAATACTAGCCAGGAGTATTGAATGAATGAGTTATGTCATGTGTACATCTTTATAATGGTTCATGTGTAGACATTGGCAGGGAAGGTGCCACCGTTTCATGTTTTAATTCGGCTGAACGAATTGTAATATCAGTATCCTTTATTTGCCTTGCTGATGAGTGGCATTTTGCCAATTTGCTTACTTTATGAATATCAGTTTTCTATGATGTCTTTTTAAGCACTACGTGAAAAGTGCTCATAACAAGATCTAAGAAACCCTCTTGACATTTGGATCTTATCTACAGCCATATTAAGGTTTTAGGTTCTCAAGTTTCTGAATGAAGTCTGTATGCCTGTAAATCCTCTGATGAAATCCCAACAAGAGTTTCAGGATAATATTAACAATACAAAATTCAATAACAGCCATGCAGCTGACTTTTCATTCTAATTCGGATTCAACATGTTGTTTTATTTTATTTTCCTAACCAATAAATAGTTTTTTCATGTATTGCTTATTCTCTTTTTACAAAACAATAACACAATTAGCGAAACAGTACAAGATAATGTGTGCACTTTACTGATTTGGATTAATTTTTAATAAATTCCACAACTGAAGTTAAAAAATATATAATTTTCTCTCTAGCATCTTTCCTGGTTATCACAAGTTGTCTTATTTGGAAGTTGGTTTCCACAAGCTCGTAAGTGGGAAATTTGAGCAACTAAATCAATGGCCTGGTATCAATGATGGTTATCCCAATATTTAAACCAAACTATCCTTTTGAAAATAAAAAAGCTTCATGCATGGTTTCCCACGGAACTGAAAACAAAAACATCTGTTTTAACGAAATGTAAAGTAACTTGGAGCAAAACATGTTACTCAATTAATAAGCGTTATTTTATTAAACAAATCCTTAAATACAATGAGAGGTGAATTGAGTCCAATAAATCTGACCTACAGAATATCCTACAAGACCCAGAAGAGCTCTTCTTAAGCAATACCCTACCCACCACCTGGGGTCGGATTGGGAGCAAAATTAGGCTTGCGCACCGAAAGAAAAAGTAGCCCACATTTGTGGATAATGACCTTTTATGAAACATTGTTTAGTATCGGGAATAATTTTGGGAGAACCTCTGACAAATTAAGCTTTTTAAACTCCTGGAGTCAGTAGCATTGACCAATGATAGACGCATCACTAGATACACCATTATTCCACTGCAACTCACCCACAGGTCTCCTCACCTGATCTTCAGGCCTATACTTTTTTCTACTGTGGGTGCCTGAATGTGCTAGTCACCTATGGGTCCAGAGGTCTGTACTCCCCCTCAAGTATCCCTGAATATTCTGTATTATATCAGGCCATGAGTCAGAGAACAATGTGCATCTTTTGCATCTGGAGGCTTCTGTTCACCCTCAAGGAACCAGGGGTCTTCCTCTTTTGGTTGTCACTCAGGAATCTCTCTGCAAGCAATGTCTTTGGGGATTGCATACTACTTCGTACTTGATATCTTTTGTACTGTGGGTAGAGAATTGATTTGAATCTTGAAAAGCTGCAGGGACTCACTCCAAATTGCTTTCATTACCCTTTTATTTGGTGTGTGACCTCTTGTTCTCCCTATTGCCTTTTGCCTCTCTTCTAGTTCTTCCTTTTTCTCTCATACTCTACTTCTTTCTTCTCCTTAGTCTCTCTCATTCTACCTATTTGCTTCACTGAGTCTTTCACATTTCCCCTCTCTCTTTTCGTATATTTCTCTACAAATCCCTCTCTTTCTGCCACTCCTGTCCCCCATGGGCTTTTTCTTCAGTTATTTGTATATCTCTCGTGCCCTTATACCCCTGTCACTTTGTGTCTCTCCTTGAAGTTTTATCTCTTGTCTCTGTATTGCAAACCTTTCCTTTTTCTCCTGTTTTGCTATCGCCTGTCAGTCTCTTTCACATCCCTCTGCCCCTTGAATTTCTTTGTACTGTACTTAATTTTATATTCTTATGTGTTCCCTTCATTGATTTGCTGCAGACACTAATGGAATTCTTCCTCTGCCTGGAGGCAGCGTTTGAACCAAAGGAGAACCAACAGGTTTGCATTGAACCTTTCTTGTATCCTTTTACAAGTGTAACTTCCAATTGGGAAGAGATGGAGATTTTGACTTTGGGGTCCCGGAACTCACAATTTTAAAATATATCTTTTAGTGAAGTTGGTTACTAAATTGCTTGCTTAAAAATGCCACCCTAAGAAAGTGGTCATTTTCTTGCTTGCCATTCTATGCCTCTGCCTGCCTGTGGAATCCATGTCCGGTTTAGACTGACTGTTGGGCTGTTTGTGCATTTACTCTAGACAGTCACACAAAGGAAGCTGAGGTGGGCCCTGCATATCTAAATGGCCCATCAATAGGCTGATGGGTCTTCCTGAGCTAGAGTGGTGGGAGGAGTTGTCACTGACACCTGAATATGGCTGTGCCTGTCCTCACACAAAGCTGTCTTCACACCTCTGTAGTGTGTCTGGAGCCAGTTCAGGGAATGCAGGGTCTTGTGCGCTACAAAGGCTTTCCTTTGAAGGTTGCCTACTCCAAAGACAGAAACTGGTATAAGTACTGGAGCTGTGACACTATAACTTCGGAACACCTCTGGACTAAGAGGAGATTCTGCCAAGATGAAGAGCTGGAGAAGCTGTAGGAGGGGAACTTCCACTCTGCGTGTTGCTGGCCTACTGCTTTCTGTTTCTGTATTAGAGAGTAAATGAATGGAATTTGCTTTCATAATCCTGCTTATCAAGGTTCTCCAAGGCCTTGTGTGTGCTTGACTCCTGTTAAGAAGTCCCAGGACCATCAAAGACATCACCTGCAATCCCTGAACTCCTCTGCTGACTGTTCGAACCTGCCAAGTGGTGCCAGTTCCAGTTCCGGGCCCTTGGAGGTGGTTTCTGATTCATGAAAGTAAGAAAATCCATGCACCTGTCTTCAGCGCCTGTTTTTCCCACTGCAAGCTTGCTGTGCAGTTGAAAAACCAATGCATTGCTGCTGTGCGGCCGAACAATTGATGCAGCGCCTATCATGCAACTCCAAGATCGCTGCAGTTCGAGTCCTGAGCACCATGAGATACTGACTTCGATGTTTTGCAGCTGAAGATTTGACACATCATCTGTCTGTCCCACTTTATCATGTTTACCGGCAGCTATGTTGTCACTCCAATCTGTCAGACCTCTAGTTACTCCTTTGTTTGGTTGGTCTTGTTCCCTGATCAGACAGTTAATCAAAAAACGTAAAATCATGCGTTGAACCTCCATCTTTCTATGTTCCATGGCCTCATCTATACCCTCGGGTCCCTCCCCCGTTCTAATGAAATGGTATATTTTGTCCAAATTATCCTTCATACCGGGTAATGCGATCAGATAATCGACAGCATGTCTTAATCGTAGTGAGAACATGAGCATGGCACCCACACCTGGTACTGGATCGTATATACAATGTGAAATCGTTACATTATGCTTAAAGGGTGATGCTGTCATTTGTGGCAGTCGTTGTAGCCCTAACCCCAGCGGCGTTCGTGTTGCTGGGGGTGTTCGTGGCGTGTTTGATGGCCCCCCTCCCATTGCCCCTTGTCCTATGTCGTCTTTCACAGTCTGCGGAGGCCTCATTTGTAGAAGCAGATCCTGTGATGGGGGCGGAGGGAAGGAAGAATTGTTGACAGGAGGGACAGGAGAAGGGAATTCTGCGTTTACATAATCCGGAGCGGGCTCTTCTAGATAGGAGGAAATAAAAGCCTCAGCTTCTGTCTGTTTATGTCTACGTACTTTAGTCGGTATTAGTGGTGGTGGCAAATTACAGGGTACTTCTGAGGGGGTCACTTTAGCTAGTCCTTCAGCGAGGACGGGATACATACCTACGATGAGGGCATTTCTTTCTCTATCTGCTTGTTCTGTCTTGACCCGTTCCCCCTCTTCCTTTAGTTCTTTTTCTCTGGCTTTTTCTGCTGCCTCTTTACTTCTCTCTGCTTTGTGGAATTCTTTCTCTGCTCTCCTATGCGCTTCTTTACGCCATAACTCAATGGCATCTTTCTGGGACGGTCTCACTTTCTTTTTCCATAGTGCTTCCTCTACTTTCATAATGCATTCAGCATCCCATGTTCCTGAGGCAGGCCATCTATACTTCTCTTCTAGATCCTTCGTGTAATCTACCCATAAGTCTAAAAACAGTATGGCATCTAGCCCATGCTTCTGATACATAAAATGACCAGGTGTGTCTCTAGGCGGGACGGGAACTGATTCTTCGAGTATCCCTTTCCTGGTCCCTATCTGACGTAATTTCGAAAACAGTGGCATGTTGGAAACTGACTTAACGAATACACAATATACACAAAAATAGACTGAAAACAACCATTCACACTACAACACTAAAACATTAAAAACAGATACATCCTAACTAGTACATGGGAAAAAACATGAACCTGAAAAACTTTTTACTTTATGTACTGTAAAACAGTACAACCATACCGGTCTCGAAAAGAGACACGTCTTTACCGCGTCCACTGAAATGGACACGTCTCTACTGTGCCTGTGTACCCAGACACGTCTTTACCGGGCTCAAATAAATGAACCCGTCTCTATGCGTTCCCAATAACGGTACTCACCGGGAAGCAGAACTTGAAGGCCTCGGAAACTCGATACTGCGTAACTGCTGCTGCTGCTGCTGCGCATGCGCCTCGGAACAGGTGGGCCTCGGGATACCTCGGACCTTGCTCTCTCGGCTTGGGCTCTGGTTGGGATGGTCCGCAAACCTCACCTCCTCGTGTGGATGCCTGGTCGTAGTCTCTGTCTCCTCCGTGGGCCTGAGGGAGTAGGCAGGAAGTCCCGCTGTCGTGTACACTTGAAGTCCGTCACGGCTGTAGAAGGGGGCATGGGGCTGGACCTACATCTCCGGCGCGTGGGGAAGGGGACTGGTCCCTATTCGGGCGCCAGATTATGTGGTAAATAAAATAATTACCCTGTCGGAATTTCTATACATTAACAAGGATCATGCGTATAATGAGAGGCAGCGTCCGTGGTGTCCGATTCAAAAGGGCTTTAATTCAGTAACTCGAGTTAAGGGAGAATCGGGTTCCATCACCACTAGGGATCAGGAAGGATCGTCATCTGAACTTTATTCACAGAGTTCATTATTTATACTTAAAACATACATTAACTTGCATAGAGAAGGCGGAGCGCTCCAGGCGGAGCAAGCGAAGGAGAGAGATAAGAGCACATGGGCGTGAAAAGGGCGTGTAAGAAGGCGTACACGTGGGTGTTCACTTGATGAATCATAGGTGTGTCATAGGTGGGTGGATACATGAAGGGGGTCTGCATGGTCAGCAGGAACCTTTACCCTACTTGTGTGCGCAAACTTGGTCATGACGTGAAATTGACGTGTAACTGGGGGAAGCCGGGGGGAGCTGACTTTCGTGCTAGTAGAGAAATCTTGGATGTCAGGACGACCTGCACTTCTGGTATTATCTGATATCTTGAGTTTGGAGGATGTATTATCTGACTTAAAGGTCGCTCGAGCAAAGGCTGCTCATCACTAAGAGCTAGTGTGTGCATATATTTCTTCGTGCAGTGCGTGGGGCCATGGGCCTTCTATGGATGCGAGTTCTGTAAATCACTTGAATGGAGACAGAAAGGCTAGGCCCTATCTTCTGCAGGCGGAATATGTTTACCCTTTTCATTAAGCAGGAATGTGTTTCTGTGGAGCAGGGCAGATAACTGTAAGCAAAATACTGTCTTGGCAGGCCAGGCTGGGCACCTCTCGGCTGAGCAGGAAGTATGTGAGAGGTCAGGGATACATAACTAAACTGCAGTTTTCAGAGTGTCAGGAGGCATGGAGCCTGAATTCGGGTCCTGGCTCAGCTGAGCCACAAAACGAGTTCATCTCGACTTTTAAACGTGCACCATGTAAATGCATTGGCAACATAGGCCTCAGTGCAGAATTAACGTTTCTTTCATGGAGGGCCTGGTAACTGACATGCTAACATTGGACGGAAATGCAGGGGCATTATTATTACAGGCATGAGAAGGGAATTTCATGGTGACATGGACATACATGGGGTATATGTACATACATAGGGTGCATGTAGGGGACACACTGGCCACGTAAAATTTCTATTTCCTCAAGTGCATGGGTGACCATCTTTCTTGTTTCGGTGGGGATCCAATGAAAGATTTTTTTGAGCATACGTAGGATGTTGAAGCATGATGATCAGACGGCGTTGACTTGTCTGGTCATCGAGAGGAAGGAGTCCAGGATGAATCCCAGGTTACGTGCGTGGTCCGTTGGTATGGGTGCGTTTACCAGGGCCGGTGGCCACCATGAGTCGTCCCAGGTGGAGGGGGATGATCCTAAGATGAGGACTTCCGTTTTGTCCGAGTTCAGTTTCAAACGGCTGTTCTTCATCCACTCAGCTACTTCTTTCATCCCTTCATGTAGGTTGGTTTTGGCGGTGTTTGGGTCTTTGGTGAGGGAGAGAATCAGCTGGGTGTCGTCTGCGTAGGAGATGATGTTGAGGTTGTGTTGGCGCGCGATGGATGCGAGGGGACTCATGTATACGTTGAAGAGGGTGGGACTGAGTGATGATCCTTGTGGTACGCCGCAGATGACTTCGGTGGCCTTTGATATGAAAGGGGGGAGGCGGACTCTCTGGGTTTTTCCGGCGAGGAACGAGATGATCCAGTCCAATGCTTTTCCTTGTATTCCGACGTTGCTGAGGCGTTGTAAAAGGGTGCTATGACAGACATGTCGAATGCTGCGGAGAGGTCAAGTAGGATGAGGGCAGCTGTTTCTCCGTTGTCCAGTAGAGTTCAAATGTCGTCTGTTGCTGCGATGAGGGCGGTCTTGGTGCTTTGTTTGGCTTGGAAGCCGGACTGTGAAGGGTCGAGGGATTTGTTGGATTCTAGGAAGGCAGCGAGCTGACTGTTGACGGCTTTCTCAATGACTTTGGCAGGGAATGGGAGGAGCGAAATGGGGCGGTAGTTCTTAAGTTCTGTGGGGTCTGCTGTGGGTTTCTTCAGGAGGGCGCTGAGTTCGGCATGCTTCCAGTTTTCCGGGAAGGTAGCGGAGTTGAGGGAGCAGTTGATGGGCCACGGGTCTCATTATGTGATGGCAATAACCCTGCTCTAAGCCAATCCTGGCGCAGTAGCGCTGCTAATGCAGCGCCAGGATTGCCTGAGAGTACACCGCGCAGACTGCAGATGGTGCCGCCGCGCGTGGGTGGGGGTGGCTGCTCAGTGCTGTACCGTATGGCCAATCACACCGTGGCTTATGCGAAGCCATGCAGTGGCTTGACCATTTCCTCTATGCTGTTGGCACGTCACTGCACCTGGCTCGCTAGTGCCTGTGCCACGACGAGTCAGAGAGAGTCACAAGGCAAGAGTGTCCTGTAGCATAGACCTCATGCCTGGCTCGCTGTCTCTAGTACTAGCACACACTTCCAAGTTCGTTCAAGGTAAGTTTTTTTTTACACAGTGGATCAGAGTGACTGTGTGTACAGCCAGGGGGGCGTGGGGTGGGTGGCATGAATGATTGTAGTGTGTCTTGGGGGGGGGGGGGCAATTGTCTGGCACGTATAAGCCTGCCTGCCCCAGTTAGGCCTCGGAGTCGGAGGGGAGGGTTAAGTGCGCACTGCGCAGACAAAACAAATTCTGTGTGTCTAATCTATTTCGAAGCCCCTTCGAAATAGATTAGACACACAGAATTAGTTTTGTCTGCGCAGAGCGCACTTAAGACTTAACCCTCCCCTCCGACTCCGAGGCCTAACTGAGGCAGGCTGCAGCCAGGCTTATAATCGAAGCACTGTTGTTGTGACATCGGAGTGTTGTGACATCGGAGGGTCTCGGGGTTCTCTGGGAATTTTACAGAGTAGTAAATAAAAACAATTTAAAACAGTGCCGGTAATCACATTCTGTATAAGATGTGTGTCACCCACATAGACGGTAGACCCCCCTTCAGTATCCATCACTCTGCCTCTATTCTGTGACCATGGTGTGCATTAAAGAAATAGCCATTATCTTGTACCGGATACAGAAGAGATTCAGGCAAATATATGTGCTGAGCCCTCACAAAATATTCAGGGTACAGTGGTGTGAGTCCGTGAGCTGTTTCCAAACCTAAATCCTCGCCTTTGTTCCGCACGCATCAAGGCAGCACTCCAGTGCACACGAAAGAAGGCCCTCACGTGCCCGGCTCCCATGATGTTTGATTGCAGGCTTGGCCTCGCACGGTTGGCGGCAACCTCCCAACACGGCTGCGAGAACTCTCTCAAAGGCGGGCGCAAGAGGAAGGTGCAAAAGGAAGGTGAGCGCTAACAGCCTGGGCAGGGCCTCATTCTTTCAGCATATGGCTCTTCGTTTGAAGCCTTATTGAATTTGACTGACAGGCTTTCTTCTACTGCAAACTTGTTGGAACTAATCGGGTACGATACAGAAATGGCGGAAGAGCGCCGCATAATTGTCTCTGGTGTGTTTCTGACTGACAATGTGCTTATGAAATGGAAACTATTATTCCTTGTGCGCCTGTGAAAAGAAACTGCAAAATTAAGAATGATGATTGCGTATTGATGTAATCCGCAATTTCTGTCAGTGGCAAAAGTTAGTTAAAAATTCTACCATGCTGTGTATTTTTTTATGCCTCCAATGGACCCCGCATATAATATAGAAGAAGCGTATAGACGTTGCCGTGCCGTATACATGTCGATCTATATACGTGCGCTCATAGATCGGTGCTCAGTAGTCAGTAAGAATGAGTGCGTGCGCCTGCAGCCTGGGAAAGGCTGGTCACGCACGCAGTCCTTGAGCCCGCAGCGCCAGGGACGAGGCGCTGTGAGCGCACCTTACGCATACAGGCACAGAGATCAAGAGCAACAACTCATGATTGCGCGTGTGCCAGCCCAGAAGGGGTACCATCAAACGTAAATATGCAGCAGAAGAATGCATTGCATAGTGTTCGAGAAACCGGCATGGGCATGGCTTGTCCTGCTAGGTTCAGCCAGGGCTCACGGCTCAAGAGTACCTCCCCGAACAACTGCCCCACAAATGCTGCTGCAGCGCAAGGGGACAAAGTGCGCTCCCTAGCTAAACATCCATATGAAATCTGGGATATGATCACTTCTCACTCCCCAGAGATATGCTTTCTTACGGAAACTTGGCTAAATCCTTCAAACCATCCGGCCATAAACAGTGCTATTCCAGAGAACTACGAATTTATCCATCTGGACCGTGTAGGGAAAGTAGGTGGTGGAATAGCCATTGCTTTCAAAAATCATCTTAGTATATCCTGGATTTCCAATCAGATAGATGAGAGCCTTGAAATAGGCATTTTTAAGGTCACCAAATCCCCTTCGGAAAGTTGGCGGGCAAGAAACCATCATCCCGTAGGCCCTGGCATAACTAACGACCTCAGCTTTCAATATAACTTTTCAGGCCGAACAACAAACACTAAACCATGATCAAGACGTATCCGCCATGTTGTCATCCTTTAATAAGGCTCTTGAAAAATCTTTTGACAAATCTTTTGACAAAATTATTCCGACAAGTAAAAATTCCAGATCAATCCGTAGTCGAACTTCAGCTCAATGGTACTCAATGGTACTCCTTAGAACTAAGACAGGAAAATCCTCCTGCAAACAACTAGAGAGACGCTGGCGAGCGACAAAGTGTTCTCAAAGTAGACAGAAATTTAAACTAGCTCTAACTAGTTACCATCGAAATCTAAAGACGGCTAGACGGCTATATATCCTGAATCAAATTGAGAATGCCAGAAATTCCTCTAAAGCCCTCTTTGGCATTGTTAGAAAATTTATATCGCCTGAATTGTGCAAACAAATGGCTGTAGAATCCCAGGAACTCTGTGATTCCCTATCCGCCTTCTTTCAGGAGAAAATCTCAATTATCTACTCCAATGTTCCCCCACAGGATAACACTCCCGCCCATCCCAAAAAGTCCTACAAGCAGGTTCACCTGTTCTTTGGACAGTTTTGCTCCTGTCACACTTGAAGAAGTGATTAAAGCACTAAATGCGGCCAAATCAGGCTCCCCTGCTGATCTCTGCCCCCTGTTAGCCGTTACGGACTCATTGAGGCTGACGGTGGTTGCTGGGGGATCAGCCATACTGATTCTCCTTGACCTCTCATAATTACATGAGCGCGAAGTATCTCGAAGTAAGGCGTGCTATCAACCTTGCGACTGTGGGAGGGACGCAAGGTTGATAGCACGCCTTACTTCGAGATTCTTCGCGCTCATGTAATTATCCCCTTCACCTACCCCTTATTGACGACCCACCACCCTCCATAATCTTGATATATATCACCCCGGCATGCTATTGGCACCAATCTTAATACATGATGGTCACGACACAAAACCCTCCCGTGGCATGGTTTGATCACTACTGCGCCGTGGATGGTTGGCACATGCTGCCTGACACCTCTCTCACATGGATGACCAGGTAGCACCTTAAAGCATGGTATGAGTTTGCATAGGAACTGTCCTAAGAGTTACACAGTTGATTAATTAATTGTTATATGTCCCCTTCCTTCCTGTCTATACAGGCTTTTAAATTCAGGCAGGCAATGATTGTCCTGATGATGATCCATTATTGTTAACTGGATCGAAACGCTGTCGATATAATATGTGGTTTAAACACTAGTTCACTATTACGAGCCAAAAAACCTTGTGTTTCCAACATATGTGAAGCAAATACACTGTAAATATTGTTCTCTTGCTCCCGTTCCCTTATATGCCTGAAATACCTTATATGTATGTATTGTCCAATGTATGTGTAGCATTGTGGATGCAGGACTGTGTCCCACTGTTCCATTGTTTTTCGGCAGAATTAACATATTTAATTATTGAATAAATTCTAAGGTCCGGCGGGACCTTCTGTTCATTATAGTGCATATTGTGGCCTATAATTATTGTGGCTGTTATTTTCTTTGTCAAGGACCATTGTATCTTTACTTAACTGATACCCCAGGTCCTTGCTTGCCTAGAGGGTTCCCTTGTCTTTTAGTAATAGTTGACTTCAGTAAGGGCAAATCCTCACAGCTCCCTTGTCTTAGCTGGGTCCCACTCCCCTGACCTGCTGACACAGGTGTAGTGTAGATAGGGGTGTGCGTGCTACGGTGAATTATGACAATCATTTTACGCCCACCACTTTCATTTGTCACTGTCCGCCACTGGACCTGAGGGCAATGCAGTTGCTGTAGAAAAAATGTATGCTGGTCTGTACTGTCGAAATTTAGAAACTTTAAAAAGTAGCAAAATCAGATTTCTTCCAGGGCCCTCACAAAATGGGTGCAAGATACACCGTCACAGGGATAGGGAACTAAATCTGACAGGGAATAACAATTTGATGACTATTGTTACCCTAATCTCAGCTTACATCTATTTATGAATTGTCTGTGTCAGCCACAAAGTCTTTTATGTCTCTTTTCATGAATGCTGGTAATACAGCTGGGTATTGTATTATATATTTGTTTACATTTACCATGTATTTCGATACTCCTGGCTTGAATCTATCTATGAATTGTGCTACCTATGGAGCATTTATGTTTTTTTATTCATTGTATTAATTACATTGCAGTTGTATAACACTGTTCTCTTCTTGATAAACTTGATTGTCTAAATAAAGTGTTATTCAACTTGTTAGTAAATTAAAACCATAGTAATTTAAACACATATGGGCCTGATCCACAAAGGGCCCTAACACTCTTGGCGGAGGCCCTGCAGTCATGTGGAGTCTCCATACTCGAGGCAGAATCTCCGCAATGAGAATTCTCATTGCCGAGATTCACCCCAAGTGCGGAGCCTTGCCTGTACCCCACATGAGTGCGGAGGCCCTTTGTGAATCAGGCCCATATATATTAAAAAAATCATGCAATTAAAATATGCTCAACGAAGCACCTTTTCAAAACCTATTAATTCTTACATGAACAGTGCATATTTCTTGTCCTATAGTCCAGTAACATCATAATACATTTTGTAAACTTTACAGATCCACTTAAGAAATGTTCATTATTCTAATTCAGCTACAAAAATAGTGTGCTCACTTGTGAAATAGCCATATCTAAGCTAAGAGGAGGAAGAAAAACGTACATTCTTTAACTAAAGGAGGAGGATAGGCATATGATGTGAGCCAGGCTTTCACATTTGTAGCGACAAAAACAGCATTTGTTTATTTTTAAAAGGTTTTATGAAGCGATGGCTCCACCAGGGGGTATCAGAGCACTTTACATTGGAATGACAAAAGTACATGGAATACAAAACAGCGGTGTCCAAAAGCAGCATTCAGACATGACAGACTTTGAGAACCACATTGAGTAATATAGCTTGACTTAATAAAAAATGCAAAGAAGTAGCAATTTACAAAACAATGTTAATGTTAATGTTCATGTTATTGGGACTTATATAGCGCTTACTGTTACCCGGAGGTGTCCTGGCGCTGTGTGAAGGTCCTGACTGAAGATGACATCAGTGTAGTTATTAACCAGTTAACTTTGCAAAAAGCCATGTTTTTAGTGCCTTCCAAAAAGGTAGGAGATTGTTCATGTTTCTCAGGTGGGGTGGGAGGGCATTCCATGCTTTGGCCGCATTGGCAACAAAGCTTCTGCCGCCCCAGTTAGCCTTTTTTCCCCGGGGCACAACCGCAAGCTTAGCATCAGAAGACCGCAAAACTCTTTTGGTGGTGTTTTAGAAAGTGAGGCCCAGTTCCATGCAGGGCTTTAAAGACCAGACACAATGCCTTGAACTCAGAGCGCTTCTTGACCGAAAGCCAATGGAGTTTTTTTTATTTTGTCTGAGATCGATTTAAACTTTGGTGTGCCTGTGAGAAGTCTGGCTGCAGCATTTTGAAGGATTTGTAATTTGTTAAGCTATCCTTCGTGGATCTTGAGATAAAGACTATTGCAATTTGCATGATCTAAGGATAAATGATGTTGAAGAAACCACTGTGTTCACTTGGTCCCTGAAGCTAAGTTTGTCATCTATCCACACTCCCAGGTTCGTCACCTTCCTAATCGGGGTGGGGAGCGGGCCTGACACTTCCGGCCAGCAACTTGGGGTCCAGAAATTAGTATTGTTGCCGAACAGCATAACCTCCATTTTTGTGGAGTTAAGTTTTATGCAATTTTGGGTCATGCATTTGCCCATAGTGTTCATGCAGTTTTGCAACCTGGATGTGGTTTCCTGGATCATTCCTGTCATTATAGTCATCAAAATTTGTGTGTTATCCATGTACGACGTCAAATTGAATCCAAAGGATTCAATTAGAGGAGCCAGTGAGGACACATAAACATTGATTAGCGTCGGGCTAAGCAACGACCCCTGTGGCACTCCACAGGGTAGAGAAAAGGACTCTGCTTCAAATTTGTCAAGGGCCGCCGTTTGTGTTCTGTCTGAGTGGAAGGATTTGAGCAGTTTCCAGGCCATGCCCTTGTTTCCTATCTTGTCCAGACGTTCCATCAGCACAGCACGATAGACTGTATCAAATGCTGCAGACAGATCCAACATGATCAGAACAGCATTTCCTCCCTGGTCCAGAATGGTCCTAATTTCTTCCGTGGATTTGTGGAGCGCCGTTTCTGTGCTATGGCTCTCTTTGAAACCATATTGAGTTGGATTCAGCACTTGAGATATTTGCAGAAACTGGTTAAGTTGAAAGTTCATGTTCCTTTCAATGATTATAGCCAGGAGTGGTAGTCCGAAAATTGGTCTGAAATTATTTGGATCATTTGCGTCCAGATTCGGTTTCTTTAACAGGGGAAAGATTGATGCCTTTTTCCATTCAAATGGAAAGTATCCTTCCTGGTACAAAGTGTTAATAATGGTAGTCAGTTTTCGTGGCACCGGCTCAGCCACTAGTTTGACTATGGCGGGCGGGCAGGGATCGTAGGGAAAGCCTGACATGACTTTAGCGAGGAGATTATGAGTGTGAGTTTCCGTTAAAAACTGCGAATTGGTCAAAAGTTAGAGGCATCTTTTCTTTCTCTCAAGTGGCCATTTGTGCAGTTGATCAATGTTTTTAATGTAGAATGTGAGAATGTTTGGAAAATGCCATTAACTTTGTCAAAAAAGAAATTGGCCACTTTATTACACAAGTCTTGGCTAGCAGGGATGGAAGGAGATTTTGAGTTTTAATATAGTGGCAGTGTCTGGTAGACACCGCCATCCATATTAGGATACATGCAGAGATTTGCCTTTCTGTGGCGGCAACAAGTCATGCGGTCCTTGACATTGGGTGCCTGTAGCAGGCCCCCAGGTATTTTAGGGGGTGGGGGGTGCACATGGGGGTACCTATGGTAACCCCTGCATTTGCATGTACAAAGTGGCAGGCACCGCGCCGTTCCTGTCACGTTGTGCATTCAAATGCACAACTTGCATTTTTAACCTTGCGGTGGGTGCTGCTGGCTGCACCACCCGCCACAATGTTAAAAATGTGGGATGCGCCCGCCAGTGTGGTGGACGCATCCAAATTGCAAATGCTGGA
This sequence comes from Lissotriton vulgaris, assembly GCF_964263255.1. NCBI lineage: Eukaryota > Metazoa > Chordata > Amphibia > Caudata > Salamandridae > Lissotriton > Lissotriton vulgaris. Next base: position 894,823,623 of record NC_141698.1, on the reverse strand, counting down.
CCGCCGCATGCGTTGCGGGAAGTTCCATTTCCTGGGGCTATAGTGGGCGTACAAAGTCAGCCCGCCATGCTAATCTGCCCCCTGGTTTGTATTCCAATGTATCCTTTTCCTTGTATTCCTTCCTCCAGTTTCTTTCTAGGTGCTTACAGGCCAATTTTTGGAGCCTGAGTTCCTGAGAATACCAAGGGGAGGAGGGTTTTGCTGCCTAGTATGGTGAAGAAGTTTTTTAGATGCTAGCTTATTTCCAGCAGCTTTAACCAGGTAGTGTATGATCTGGTAGCCTTGTCAAGATCTTTAGGGGTTGGGGTGAGAGTTGAGGTTAGTAATTGCTGTAGTTCCCCTGCTTCTATTTCAGTCGTGAATAGAGTAAATTACAAATAATTACACGATAAGGTGAAGATGGGTAGGGGAGAGGGTGAATAGGTGGGGTTGACACAGGAGGAGTGAAGAGAGGGGGAAGACGGGGTTTCAAGAAGGGGGAGAGTATAACAGGTAGGGTAAAGGAAGGATTAAGGACCCCAATATTTGTTGATCAGGTGCATTTTAAGTTTTTTTTTTAAACTGACGTATGAGGGGTTAAGTCATAGATATTTAGGGAGGGCATTCCAGATGCTGGGAGCCTTACCAGAGAAGTAGCGAGAATGTGCAGCTTTCTTATTTAACAGGCGGGGACGAGGAGGAGAGAGTTGGTGCTTCTCATCGGTTGGGCACTGCCCGCTTTATTGAGTTTGTTTGAGGGGTACAGCGGGGTCTTTTGATGAAGGGCTTTGTACGTAATGGAGGCTATTTTATAGGAGGATCTGCCTTCAATAGGAAGCCTTTTAAGGGTCTCAAGAGCAGGCGAGATGTGGTCAAAGCGTTTGCAATCAGTTGTAAGCCTGGCCGCTAGGTTGAGAACAGATTTGAGGGGGGCATGGTGGACTTTGGGAGATCTGGAGAGTAGGGCGTTGCTATAGTCAATTTTCAAGAGGACTAGAGATTGGACAACAGATTTGAACTCTTCCGGTTTAATGAAAGGTTTGACTTTTTTGAGATGTTGAAGCGTGAAAAGTGCTCCTTTTGCCATGTTTTTAATGTGGGAATTGAGCGTTAACTTCCTGTCAATGGTGATGCCAAGCGATTTTACTGATTCGGATAAGGAGAGCAAACAGTTTTGGGCATTAAGTCAGATCCATGTTTGGATGGGGAGTGGGTTGTTTTTAGGAGAGAAAAGAATGATTTCAGTTTTGATTGGGTTGAACTTGAGATGATTTGAGTAGAACCAGATTTGTATATTAGCCAGGGCAGTTTTAAGGTGTAAGACATCTGAGTGGGATTTTGTTTTATAGTATAGTTCGGTATCGTATGCATACAGGTGGTAGTTAATACCTGCTTGTTTACATATGAGGGTAAGGGGTTCCATAAAAAAGTTGAATAGAGCAGGAGAGAGGATAGATCCTTGGGTGACACCAAGGGAGTCAGGAGTGCGGCTGGAGAGGCAGTTTTGGATTTTGATTTGCTGGGTTCTGTGTTGGAAATCGGAGGTGAACCAGTTGAGGACTGTGCCATTAAGACTGAAACAAACTTTAAGTATATTGAGTAAGGTTAAATGGTTAACTGTATTGAATGCCACAGAGAGGTCTAGGAGAATGAGTAGGCAGGTCTCACCATTATCCAGGGCATGGTGAATGTCATCAACTATATTTAGCAATGCAGTTTCAGTGCTGCAACCTTTATGGAAGCCAGATTGTAGAGGGTCGAGTAGGTTGTAAGTGTCAACGTGTTTATCCAATTGAATTAGGGCACATTTTCCACAGGCTTTTGAAAGAATGGGGATGTTATAGAAGGGGCGGAGGTTATTAGGTCGTAGGGATCAGCTTTAGGGTTTTTAGGAATGGGCGTGACCTGTCCGAGTTGGAGGGAGACAGGGACGCACCCAGAGGAAAGGGAGGAGTTGACGATTTTGGTCCTCTAAGGGACAATGACGTGCTTAAGGTCTTGGACGGGAGGTGGTCTTTTGTGTAAGAGGATGGTTTTAATTTTGACAGGATGTTAAAGACTTCTAGTCCGGAAACAGCAGAAGGCATTATTTTTTAGCTGTATTTTGTCAGGGTAGGTTTCAGGAGGGGTTATTGAAAGTTGGTGCGGGGGAGGCAGGGCGCAAGATCAGGGGGGAGGGTGTTGGAGTAGTAACAAGGGTATATTGGGGGTTGGGAGGGATCTGAGTTAAAATGAAGGATTGGTCAATTTCGGTGATTTTTTCAGAGAAAATGTTAGCGATTTCTTCACGTTTGTTGGTGGAGGCCGTCAAGTGGAGGGGGGAGGTTTGCTTTCTAACAGTGTTGAAGAGTTCTCTGGGTCTATTTTTGGCATGGGCGAGTTTTGAACGAAAGAAGGATGCCTTTCAAAGAAATGTGTTTCTTGTAAGTAAATCTAGCGGTTATAGGAGGACGAGATTGGAGGGGAAAGGGTGTTGTCTCCAAGTTCTTTCAGCCAGTCTGAGAGCACGTCTTTCATTTCATTTCAGCGTTTGCAATCAGTTGTAAGCCTGGCCGCTAGGTTGAGAACAGATTTGAGGGGGGCATGGTGGACTTTGGGAGATCTGGAGAGTAGGGCGTTGCTATAGTCAATTTTCAAGAGGACTAGAGATTGGACAACAGATTTGAACTCTTCCGGTTTAATGAAAGGTTTGACTTTTTTGAGATATTGAAGCGTGAAAAGTGCTCCTTTTGCCATGTTTTTAATGTGGGAATTGAGCGTTAACTTCCTGTCACTGTGACCATGACTTGGAAGGGATATTTTTTTTGAGTGTTTAGTTTGGGTGGTGCCAGTTGATCTAAAACCTCAGAGTCAGTTTTATTTTAGTGCTCAGTAGGCCCATTTGCATTAAGTGAGGGCCGGTGCAATTAATTTGAGCTTGGAGTTTGGCCTCCAGTACACCAGGTGGGATAAGATTAAGGTTTCTGGTAGGAATTTTGGTTTTGTTGTTTTTAGGTGGGTGGGCGGGACTAAGGGAGAGATCATGAACAGTAGGAGGTGGTAGTCAGACCAATCGACAGGGATGATGTTGGATAGGGATGCCAAATCATTGTTTGCAATGATGTCATCAAGAGTAGCCCCTTTAGAGTGGGTTGGGGAATGGCAGAGTTGTTTGAGGTCATTAATCTCAAGAAAGTTATTGAGACGTTTGACAGTGGGGTCCTCATGCACGTTCCAGTGAAGGTTTAAGTCTCCTAGGAAGAGATTTTTAGAGCTGGAAAGTGACAATTGTGTAAGAAGGTCAGATAGCGCCTCAGCAAAGATGCTTGCCTTTCTGCATCTCTTTTGCACAGAGTGGTGTAGAAGTATTCCCTGAAGATGAAGATCTTGGACCCGAAAGAAGGGAGGCTGCAGGATCACCGAAGGTGCAACCAAATAACACTGGTGAAGGAACATGTGTGAGGAGTGAGAACCATCAAAGGAATGAGGAATGCCCAGGGAGTAGGAGACAATTAAAGTCAAGTGTGTCAGTTCAATGCATTTCACAAACCATTGTCGAGGAAGCAGAGTCTAGTGGTTTAAGTGATACAGAAGCTCAACAGACAACAAAGAGATCTAAGATAGTAAGCATACCTTGTCACAGGTAATCAGCTCCAGAATGGATGTATTCTACAGACAGTGTGCCTAATCTGACAGCCTATTAACCAAATAAATTGAGACCAGAGCCACTTGAACCTCTGTGATAAGCTGCATTTTCACAGCATATGATTCAAACCCTTGAAATAAAATAATACAATCATAAATGAGCTTAATATTTGATATCTGATTCAAGGCAACAATAATTGATGCTCTGCACTATGAACTGTGTCTGAACTAAACTAATCAAAAATACTGTGATAAATTATAAAGAAAAATGACAATTGTTGTTTAAAGAAGAAAAACTTATAAAAATGATTAAGGAAAGTTCCCTAGGGCCAAGGTTATAGTAGAAGAGTAGGATTGACATTTCTAAAAAGAAGATGCAGTAGGGCTAGGAATGCCTCTTGAAGACTGATGTATATAGTACCAACTACATGTGTTGGTCATTTTACAGAAGTAGAAATCAATGCAGATTATTAAATCTGCCTGCTGCTATATTCTACTTAAAGTCTGAATGTAGATGGACATAGTTTTCCTTATCTAGGATAGATGTAGAATAGTGATTGTCATTATTCTAACAGTTATTATTTTAACATGTTATGTTAACATTCATAGTTCTATTAGTTGGTATAAATATCGCCCTGAGACAGAAACACTTACATCTATACATGTACATACGTCACCTACACAACCAGTAGACAAGAGAAAGTTAGAAGCTTCAATTATAGATGCTTCAAGGAGAGATTTCGCATTGAATGTTTATTCGGGATTAAGTCAAGATGAGACATATGCTTTAGTCACCAAGGATTGTTTTGCTCGTGCAGACTTGCCTGCTTTAGCTAATGAGGATATAACCCACCATCATATTCCACTTACATATGCAGTTACATGTAGCATACTGCTTAATATATTTCATACACAGAGTAATTTTTAATTTTTTTTATTTTTTATTGGCAGTATAAACAGGCGTAACGTACAGATTGGAAAAATACAGGCGTTTTTCACACAGTTGAGACAATTATGTTGCACCTTGATCAACACTTCTTGATTAAAACATTTTCATTTATTGTTGGATGTATACATTTTTAATAAAGGGGGCTAGTGGACCAGGCAGACCCAATCTGCATGCATAGTTACCATTTGTATGGAAACATAAGGCCGGTTTAAATGTCCACTGTCTCCTCTTCAGGCCCAGGAGTATCAGTATCCGCTAGCTGCAACCAATTCCCAAATGGGCCCCAAATATCCCTCGGCCTAGACGCATAAACGGAGTAATTTTGAATATTATTTTTCCAAGTATTATTTTACCCTTTCTGAAGTCCCTTTTACCAAAAGAAAGACGCCTCAATCACAGGCTAAGGAGGTGGAGAAAGCTTGGTTTTTCTTTAGGTGTCCTACAAAGATAGATATTTAAGGCATATCAGTGAAATCTGACATGCTCAATGAAACCTTTAGAAAAGAAATTCATTCAAGCATTAGAGGAAAGGAGAGCTTACATATTTAATTAAGCAATAAAACAGGTAGATGTTTTGAAGAATGTATGGAAAGAAGAGGAAGATTGAGTATAAAAAGAAAATGGTATATCTCAGATTGAAATTACACAGAGAAGGAACCTATGATTTTACAAGACAAGAAAATAACTTCAGAACCAGACACAATGGGATAATTAGCTGGGAATTTGAAGTTGTTCTCGGAGGGCCTTTTTTCATATAATGAATTGAGAAAAAACAGTTATTCTTGGATGTGGATATTTTTGTACAAAAGTATAATCCCTCTGAACAGAACTAAATGAACAAGGCTCGAAGGCCAAAAAACAATAACAAGATTCACTAATGTAAAAAGAATTCTTAACAATTTATTGAAAATACAAATATTAAAAAAGTGGACAATGCAAGAACCACTATGGCAATATTTTAAAAACAAGACAATAAAACTGTTTGACATTCAATATTGACCAGCAAGATTGAAACATAGAGACAGAAAACAGTGAGACATGAAACTTGTACAGTACTAAATGTATATTCCGACTCTGTTTCCGACACCTATGTTATGCACACCACAGAATAGTATATCAACGAGGGTATATGAGTCATGAATTATACTGGGATGGTGCGTCGACGCATTTCGGTGGGTTTCCAGGATTTTATCCACCTTTGTCAAGACAACATTTGATATCTGTCGTAATGTGTGGGTCAATATAATCTCCCTTAAAATTCTTTTTTGAATGTAGTCCGATTTCCGTTATTAATCACATTGGAGTGTGATTGAGTAAAGATTTGAACTTTGTGTATTCCCCTCTTGTGTTAAAAAAGTCACATGCAATAGACTCCTGATATTAGAGCATGAAGTCGTTGACTTTAGTTGTTGTCTAGTAATTAGGACTTGTAATGCGTTTTCTTTTGTTCGTTAAAAGATCAGAGGCGCTTAAGTCATTTCCTTGCGTCGTGAATTAGTGTTTCACACTATGGCGCAGAGGGACTGCTTACTTCTCTGGTTCTAGAGGGTTTAGGTAAAAGGTACCGGAGGCGCTCATGTCCCTGAGACGCATGAGCGTATATCACTGCTGTTCCGTCAGGGACTGCCTGCTTCTCTGGTTACGAAGGGATATTTTTGGGCAAGATTCATTTTTCCAATTGCCCACTGATTGAAAGGGTGTTTGTTATTTACCTTTGCTGTTTCCTAAAATATATCATATCAATAGTTTAGATGCTTAAACAATGAAACTATCTCTCAGACAATAATGTAGTGCTAATTATGAGACACAATTAGGGAGAGATATTTCTGGTGGTGAAGGTGCATCATTGCTGCTCATACATAACCAGATAAGAGTAAAATGATAGAAGAATTTGCAAGAAAATTTCCGACATAAAAACCTGTAATAGAAAACTTAGAAACAACTAGTGTGTTAGTTCCTACTATAAGTAGCTGAATTGGAAATACGGGTAGTGGATTTTTAGGGGTTATAATCAACATATCTTGATTATTGGCATTTACATAATATGCTGATTACTAAGCGTGTTTGCTTAATATAAAGGATTTTGATATAATCCAACAAGAAAGAAAAAGGAAAATGAATTGGAATAGGAATGAAAGAAAGAAAGAGTAAGGCTTCCAAAGAGTTGAAGGAGATAAAACCTTAAAAGATAAGGTAGATAATACAGCAAAGGAAGAGAAAGCACCTTAAAGATTATTTTGTGATAAAGTGTGATGGCTGATCCAGCCATCAGAGGGGAGATTTGATAGAGCGAATTTCCTCATCTGGAAATTAAACACATTTAAGTGAAACGTGTAGATTTCTATGGTGAATAATAAATGAATAAGGAATGCAAATCTGTAGTAAATAATCACACTTAGACATTAAAAAGCACATGAACGAATTAACATTTTGTTTTGACTCAAACGTTAGCCTGACCACTGATGCTATTTTAACTGTTGACTTTACACTTTAGGGTTAAAGGCCTTTTTCACATTAAACTGTTACCTTGCACACGTTATTCTTCTCTTCCACTGAAGAAGCCTTCTGTTATTTACTGATTAGATAATTGTTATGTATTAGACAACTGATAGTGAGGTTCTCACCACGAGGAGATGAGATGACAGAAAATGCGACTCGTAGGAAGAACTATCTGAACCACAAGATATGATCAGTATAAAATTTCAAGGACTGGATTCTGTGTTCTGTTGTGAAGAAATTAGAAACCTGGGTGTTTACCAGCTCCTAGACTTTGCAGAGGTTTGATTGGTTGGTGGGAATTAGGAATTCAAGATTTGTTGCAAATAACGTTTTGGAAGAAATATATTGTGTTCACTTTACCTTGTTCACTGATGAAATTGGCTTTTATGTTATGTTATCTGGAATTTTTAGAGCGCACGGCTACTCCGAAGAGTGTCCCAGCGCTGGGAAAAAGACCACCATAACCCCTGACAGACAATCACCCCAATCACAGAACCAGAAAAGCCTAAAGCTGGAAAAGCCACGTCTTCAGATTCCTCCTAAAGGTCAGGAGGTCCAGGATCTGTCCCAACGCTGGGGGAGGCTGTTCCAGAGTCGAGATGCTACTTCTTGAAAAGATCTTCCCCCTACCCCATGCGAACATGACTCTCAGAGTCAAGATCAAGCACTGGGTAGAATACCTTAATGAACACTGATGCATATAAGGCTGAAATCTTTCCCTAAGATATGGGGCCCTAATCTTATGGAAAGCTTTGAAGACCAGGACTAAGGCTTTGAAGTGAAATCTCTTTCGCACTGGAAACCAATGAAGTGCAGATAAGAGATGAGAGGAATGTGTTAAGAAGATGAGCCCTGGCTGCCATTTTCGGAATAATCTGCAGACGGCCTAGTAGGTACTCTGAAAGTCCCAGATACAGAGAATTGGCATAATCCAGTCTCAATATCACTAGGGCCTGTTTTACAATGGGAGACTGGTAGTAGAGGGAGGAAGTTTTTCAGAATTTTCAGTGTTCCAAAACAAGTGCCTGCCACTGATTGCACTTGTGCCTTCATAGTGAGTGCAGAATCCAATTTGACCCCCTAGATATTTCACAATAGTGACCTCAGACGACGGGGGGACATGTCTTGTGGCCACCAAGAGTGCCAGGCTTCGTGTGGACGAGAGTCAATGAAAACAATCTCTGATTTATCAGAGTTGCATTTTAGTTGGTTACAACTAAACCATGAGAAGACTTCAGAAAGGCAGTTCTTTATTTTGGTCCCATTGAAGTCAAAACCCTTCTCGCACATGAACAACAGTTGAGTGTCGGCCTCGTATGACACTATTTTAGCGTCATGCTTCTCGGCGAGAAGGGCAAGAGGGACCATGTACAAATTAAACCACGTGGGACTCAAAATCGGACCCTGCGGAACCCCCACATTCAGGGGCGGGATGTCTGCCGAAAAAGTTGGTGCCCAGATTGTTTGAGAGTGGTTGCCGAGAAAAGATGTCAGCCATTTTAATACCGTGCCTCCAAACCGCCCCCATCAAGTCTTTGCAAAAGTCGCTTGTGGGAGATGGTATCAAAGGCCGCAGAGAGGTCTAGCAGCACCAAAGCCGTGTTACCCCCTCTATCTAACGTGGCTTTAATCGTCTCAGCAACCTCTAACAAGGCAGTTTCAGTACTGAAATTGGTTCTAAAGCCAGATTGGGGTTTAGGAGAGCGTTGTCCTCTGCAAAGTTTGTGATAACTTCGTTCATGTATTTCTCCAAGACTTTGGAAAAAAAAGGCAGGAGGGAGATAGGCCTGTAATTGCTGGTAACCTCAGGGTCTGCCGTAGATTTTTTTAAAAGAGGAAGGATTTTGGCATTTTTCCAAATTTGGGGCATAAGGCTGATCAGTTCAGCTATGGACGACAAAACTTTGACTGGGCACAGGTCTGAGGGTGAACCAGACTTGAGGTTTTTTATAAAAGAGAGAGATTGATTGAGGCTAATCTTCGGGAATTGCAAAAGACAGGAATCCATGCTGCAGCGAGGGGTGGATCACTAACTTCCTCCACCTCTAAGGGTTGGTCCGCGAAGGAGTCTTGAATACTATTTTTCCATGGAAGATGCTGGCCATACACTTGGTCCAATCGCTAGTGGGGACAAAAGGGCGGCTGATAGATGAGGGAGATGAGAAACTGTTTACAATATTAAAGAGTTCACTGCTTTTTTTTGCTGCCTGTTCAATTTTAGTGGCAAGGAAAGATATTTTCACCTCTCGAACTTTCTTATAGTGTTCCTTTGGTGCTTGATTATAGATGGCTTTGTCTGAGGGACTATAGTGCCTTTACCATACTCTTTCCAGATGTTTACACAAACTTTTGCTTTTTTTTAAAGTGTGCTTGAACCAGGGAGCAGAGACTCTGGTCATTTTAGCTACTTTCATAGTAGAGGGGGCAAGTTCCTTCACCTGCTGGTTTAGCCAATCCTCTAGGGAAAGTACATCCCGCTCGGGCTGGCCACTTAGATGGATAGGGCATTGGCGCAGAGCACTCTGTTTTGCCATCGGTGAGATCAGGTGAAAAGGTCTGAAACTAATGCGGGAGAGAGATTTTGCCATAGGGCACGATTTGTCAAGTTCCTTGCTTATAATAAAATTTATCAGGTAATGGTCAGACAAGGTTAGATCAAGGGGAACCTCAATTTCAATCCTCATAGAGGAAAAAACCTGGTCTAAGGTGTGCCCTTTATCGTGCGTGGGTAAATTAAGATACTGGGTTAGGTTAAAAATGTCTAAAGATTCAAACCATTTTATAGCTTCTGGATCTAGAGCATTATCCATTTGGAAATTGATGTCGCCCAGACCAGGCATTGACTATGATTGGCAGCAGTAAATGCAGACACCTGGCCGATAGACTCTAGGAATTTTCCCTGCCGGGCGAGGAGGGCTGTAAATCAAGGCCCACGCGATGGACTGATGTGCCGAAACGGTCAGAAGGAAGCCCAAGCGCACCTTACAGATCTGGCAACGGTAGGGAAATACAGCTAAGGGAGCTCCTAAAAATGAAGGCTTATCTGACCCCCATGTCCGTAGTACAATCTTTCCTTATAATCAGGTACGAGGGGGGATGGCATTGGCGATGATAGGATTGGAGGCTTCAGTCAGCCATGTTTCTGTCAAAAACACCAGGTCTGGGTTGACATTCACTAGTACATCGTATAATTGAAGATCATATTTTTATACGGAGCATGTTTTTAATAGAACATCTTTTAAATGTTTACCAGCATACTCCTGCGAAGACCTATGTGTGCAGAGGACAGGTGTGACATCAAGGTGAAACTACCCAGCTGCAATCTTTGCAGTCAGGAGAGGGCTTACTCCCAGGAACATAATAGTGAGGTCTACATGGCAGTATCAAGAAGGCGCTGTATCCTGTACCTGATCTTAGGACGCTGTTCTGGTGACAAACTGGCAGCGTTCTGGCCCCGGCCGCCTCCAGGATGCTGAGGGGCGCAGACGTGCTTGCCTTTGGCGTGCCTGCTACGCGCTCGCGCAGAGTCGCGCTTTAAGGAGGCCAGCGTGAGGGTAGCATGTAACAACTAGACTATCTGGGGAGCTTTGAGGCGGGTCGCTTTGTAGAGCCGGCCGGCAGTTGAATGTTTTGCGGCTCTTCAACAATGCATATCTGCCGTACTATCCCTCCCCTTGAATACTGCTAACTACGGGGCCTTTGAGGACTATTTACTAACTCTGTTGCTCTGGCATCATCTTACTGTCCTGGGACGCCCCTCTGGTGCTGTTGCTGTGCTGGTTGCCGCTGGGGAAGCCTTGGCCCTGGCTCCGCTGACCGGAGACTTCCCATGGTGTAGTCCCTCTTTTCTGATAGCAACGAGGCAGAGCAACCTAGCTGCAGAGAGTGTTGAGTCCTACTTAAGATGGCGGCTTGAGTTGCCTACGGGGACCACTGTGGTCGGACATTGGCACACAGAATTGACAGGACCCTCAAAGAGGCACCGGAGGTGTTTATCTGAATGGTGTGGGCGAAGCACACATGCCGAGGCATTGTGAAAAATAATTAAATTAAAATCTGTGTGCTTCATGTCCTGGATGGCAAAGTTTCTGGAATCAACTGTGCTAGGTTTTTACCTTGGTGATGGGGCAAACTCATGGCCTCAGAGAGAAAACAGTCTGTCCCCCTAACTGCTGGCTGTTCCCATTTAGTACTCTCTCTTTCTTTGTCTACTTCCTTTACTCCTATCCCCTCTCACCTGAATCTCTCCCCTTGCCTGCTACACCGCCTAGACCTTTTCTGCCTTTTGACTAAGCACGCCTTCTCCCCTTGTTGGGGAAAGATCCAATATTTATACTTTGGAGTCTCAATGAACCTGCTGAGAGAGTCCACAGCACCAAGGGAGCCACTCACAGTAGAGGTATGGTATGGCACCCCTTGCCAAAGCACTCCCCTCCCCTTTTTGGGGAAGGATCCAGTATGTAGACCTTGGAGTCTCAGAGAGTCTTCTAAGAGAGTCCACTGTATATAGAGAGCCTCTCGTAACAGAGATGGGGACATGATACCACTTCCCCTGGGATCACAGCTTACTGGACTTTGGACGCATCTTTGACTCGTCTACCGGTTTGTGTCCCTGTCACCCTCCCCCTCCACTTTCCATGCTGTGTCTCTCACCCTCCCCTCCTGTTTCCCTCCTCCATTCTCTGTCTACTTACCCTGCTCCTACCCCCTCCCCTGAATCTCTCCCCTTGCCTGCTTTTTCCCTTACCTATATGTCCTTTTTGTTTGCCTCGACCTTACATGTAACTATCTTTGCCAAGCTCTAATAACTGTGTAAACCTTTTTAACGATGTAACCTGCAACTATGGTCTGATACTCATGTAAAGCACTCTGATACCTCCGGGTCTAGCCAGCGCTATATAAAACCTATAAAATAAAATAAATAAAAATAAATGGTGTTTAATGTAAATGATTATTCCTTAACATTTCTCATTGTCAATGAACAAAGGTCTATAGACCATTGGCAGGGGTTATTTAATGATTATACTAGAATCCATGCTCCTGCACCCTTTAAAAAAAATATTTTGTCACAGATTCAGGGATCGTCTGTGAAAATGAAACAAGTTTTGAAAAAACGTTCTTGGCCCAAAGGGGATTCCTCTGCGACCCCTGTACCAGGTCGAGGCACTCAGGTTATCCCTACTCTGCCCCCTTATTCTTTATTTTTAAAAATTTTCTAGGACTCAAAATGAGTCTTTAATTCTAAGATGGATGCCTCCTCATCGTTGTTGATGTGGTAGAAGCCAAATATCAGCTTGCGATCTGTTGGGTCTGAGGATCCTCTGCGGCCTGAAATATACATTAATTGTACTAAACCTACTGAGACGATTTAGACCAAATCTCCAAAAGCACGCTTTCTGTACCAAGATCTGGCTTTCTGCCAGACTTGGTGTAAATCAGTTTTTGCGGTATTGCTGTTCAATGTCATATGAAAAAATAATTGAGGAAAACATTTTTGGGACCCCCTCTTTTTCCTGGCCCCTCGCTTAACAAAGCACCCCAAACCTTTCCAAGAAGGAGCTGAGGTTGGGGAGCCTTTTAATGGAAAGTTTTGTAAAGATTTGTCAAATGAAGCCAGAGTTATTGGGAAAATAAAAAATGCTTTTCCTATGGAAATGCAGACCTAACTGTAACTACCCAGTGATGACTGCCACTGGGTAATCTATATATATTCCCTGAAAAAGACAATGGTTAAAGTAATGTTATAGTTAAATGTGATAAAAAGATCAATTTTGCTGGATAAAAACCTATCATATCATATCATAGGACATGTCAGAAGAGAGAGATATTGATTGAGGCTAATCTTCGGGAATTGCAAAAGACAGGAATCCATGCTGCAGCGAGGGGTGGATCACTAACTTCCTCCACCTCTAAGGGTTGGTCCGCGAAGGAGTCTTGAATACTATTTTTCCATGGAAGATGCTGGCCATACACTTGGTCCAATCGCTAGTGGGGACAAAAGGGCGGCTGATAGATGAGGGAGATGAGAAACTGTTTACAATATTAAAGAGTTCACTGCTTTTTTTTGCTGCCTGTTCAATTTTAGTGGCAAGGAAAGATATTTTCACCTCTCGAACTTTCTTATAGTGTTCCTTTGGTGCTTGATTATAGATGGCTTTGTCTGAGGGACTATAGTGCCTTTACCATACTCTTTCCAGATGTTTACACAAACTTTTGCTTTTTTTTAAAGTGTGCTTGAACCAGGGAGCAGAGACTCTGGTCATTTTAGCTACTTTCATAGTAGAGGGGGCAAGTTCCTTCACCTGCTGGTTTAGCCAATCCTCTAGGGAAAGTACATCCCGCTCGGGCTGGCCACTTAGATGGATAGGGCATTGGCGCAGAGCACTCTGTTTTGCCATCGGTGAGATCAGGTGAAAAGGTCTGAAACTAATGCGGGAGAGAGATTTTGCCATAGGGCACGATTTGTCAAGTTCCTTGCTTATAATAAAATTTATCAGGTAATGGTCAGACAAGGTTAGATCAAGGGGAACCTCAATTTCAATCCTCATAGAGGAAAAAACCTGGTCTAAGGTGTGCCCTTTATCGTGCGTGGGTAAATTAAGATACTGGGTTAGGTTAAAAATGTCTAAAGATTCAAACCATTTTATAGCTTCTGGATCTAGAGCATTATCCATTTGGAAATTGATGTCGCCCAGACCAGGCATTGACTATGATTGGCAGCAGTAAATGCAGACACCTGGCCGATAGACTCTAGGAATTTTCCCTGCCGGGCGAGGAGGGCTGTAAATCAAGGCCCACGCGATGGACTGATGTGCCGAAACGGTCAGAAGGAAGCCCAAGCGCACCTTACAGATCTGGCAACGGTAGGGAAATACAGCTAAGGGAGCTCCTAAAAATGAAGGCTTATCTGACCCCCATGTCCGTAGTACAATCTTTCCTTATAATCAGGTACGAGGGGGGATGGCATTGGCGATGATAGGATTGGAGGCTTCAGTCAGCCATGTTTCTGTCAAAAACACCAGGTCTGGGTTGACATTCACTAGTACATCGTATAATTGAAGATCATATTTTTATACGGAGCATGTTTTTAATAGAACATCTTTTAAATGTTTACCAGCATACTCCTGCGAAGACCTATGTGTGCAGAGGACAGGTGTGACATCAAGGTGAAACTACCCAGCTGCAATCTTTGCAGTCAGGAGAGGGCTTACTCCCAGGAACATAATAGTGAGGTCTACATGGCAGTATCAAGAAGGCGCTGTATCCTGTACCTGATCTTAGGACGCTGTTCTGGTGACAAACTGGCAGCGTTCTGGCCCCGGCCGCCTCCAGGATGCTGAGGGGCGCAGACGTGCTTGCCTTTGGCGTGCCTGCTACGCGCTCGCGCAGAGTCGCGCTTTAAGGAGGCCAGCGTGAGGGTAGCATGTAACAACTAGACTATCTGGGGAGCTTTGAGGCGGGTCGCTTTGTAGAGCCGGCCGGCAGTTGAATGTTTTGCGGCTCTTCAACAATGCATATCTGCCGTACTATCCCTCCCCTTGAATACTGCTAACTACGGGGCCTTTGAGGACTATTTACTAACTCTGTTGCTCTGGCATCATCTTACTGTCCTGGGACGCCCCTCTGGTGCTGTTGCTGTGCTGGTTGCCGCTGGGGAAGCCTTGGCCCTGGCTCCGCTGACCGGAGACTTCCCATGGTGTAGTCCCTCTTTTCTGATAGCAACGAGGCAGAGCAACCTAGCTGCAGAGAGTGTTGAGTCCTACTTAAGATGGCGGCTTGAGTTGCCTACGGGGACCACTGTGGTCGGACATTGGCACACAGAATTGACAGGACCCTCAAAGAGGCACCGGAGGTGTTTATCTGAATGGTGTGGGCGAAGCACACATGCCGAGGCATTGTGAAAAATAATTAAATTAAAATCTGTGTGCTTCATGTCCTGGATGGCAAAGTTTCTGGAATCAACTGTGCTAGGTTTTTACCTTGGTGATGGGGCAAACTCATGGCCTCAGAGAGAAAACAGTCTGTCCCCCTAACTGCTGGCTGTTCCCATTTAGTACTCTCTCTTTCTTTGTCTACTTCCTTTACTCCTATCCCCTCTCACCTGAATCTCTCCCCTTGCCTGCTACACCGCCTAGACCTTTTCTGCCTTTTGACTAAGCACGCCTTCTCCCCTTGTTGGGGAAAGATCCAATATTTATACTTTGGAGTCTCAATGAACCTGCTGAGAGAGTCCACAGCACCAAGGGAGCCACTCACAGTAGAGGTATGGTATGGCACCCCTTGCCAAAGCACTCCCCTCCCCTTTTTGGGGAAGGATCCAGTATGTAGACCTTGGAGTCTCAGAGAGTCTTCTAAGAGAGTCCACTGTATATAGAGAGCCTCTCGTAACAGAGATGGGGACATGATACCACTTCCCCTGGGATCACAGCTTACTGGACTTTGGACGCATCTTTGACTCGTCTACCGGTTTGTGTCCCTGTCACCCTCCCCCTCCACTTTCCATGCTGTGTCTCTCACCCTCCCCTCCTGTTTCCCTCCTCCATTCTCTGTCTACTTACCCTGCTCCTACCCCCTCCCCTGAATCTCTCCCCTTGCCTGCTTTTTCCCTTACCTATATGTCCTTTTTGTTTGCCTCGACCTTACATGTAACTATCTTTGCCAAGCTCTAATAACTGTGTAAACCTTTTTAACGATGTAACCTGCAACTATGGTCTGATACTCATGTAAAGCACTCTGATACCTCCGGGTCTAGCCAGCGCTATATAAAACCTATAAAATAAAATAAATAAAAATAAATGGTGTTTAATGTAAATGATTATTCCTTAACATTTCTCATTGTCAATGAACAAAGGTCTATAGACCATTGGCAGGGGTTATTTAATGATTATACTAGAATCCATGCTCCTGCACCCTTTAAAAAAAATATTTTGTCACAGATTCAGGGATCGTCTGTGAAAATGAAACAAGTTTTGAAAAAACGTTCTTGGCCCAAAGGGGATTCCTCTGCGACCCCTGTACCAGGTCGAGGCACTCAGGTTATCCCTACTCTGCCCCCTTATTCTTTATTTTTAAAAATTTTCTAGGACTCAAAATGAGTCTTTAATTCTAAGATGGATGCCTCCTCATCGTTGTTGATGTGGTAGAAGCCAAATATCAGCTTGCGATCTGTTGGGTCTGAGGATCCTCTGCGGCCTGAAATATACATTAATTGTACTAAACCTACTGAGACGATTTAGACCAAATCTCCAAAAGCACGCTTTCTGTACCAAGATCTGGCTTTCTGCCAGACTTGGTGTAAATCAGTTTTTGCGGTATTGCTGTTCAATGTCATATGAAAAAATAATTGAGGAAAACATTTTTGGGACCCCCTCTTTTTCCTGGCCCCTCGCTTAACAAAGCACCCCAAACCTTTCCAAGAAGGAGCTGAGGTTGGGGAGCCTTTTAATGGAAAGTTTTGTAAAGATTTGTCAAATGAAGCCAGAGTTATTGGGAAAATAAAAAATGCTTTTCCTATGGAAATGCAGACCTAACTGTAACTACCCAGTGATGACTGCCACTGGGTAATCTATATATATTCCCTGAAAAAGACAATGGTTAAAGTAATGTTATAGTTAAATGTGATAAAAAGATCAATTTTGCTGGATAAAAACCTATCATATCATATCATAGGACATGTCAGAAGAGATGTAATATGTAAGGTCATAAGCAGTGCATGTCCGGAGCGCATGTTATACTTAGCTCTGCTAACTATTAATGGTAAAGTCTTGTGTTTTTTTAGTTCACAATGTTAATGTTGGCACTGGCATATTCACCTAAAGATAATGTTACTTCACCTTTGTTTTCTTCAGTGAAATTCTAGGGATTTTTTAACATAAAGTAATATTTTATTACCATACAAAAAGCTAAGCCCTTGCCGCTCACGGCCAGGCCCTGCAGCAAACCCCACACAGGCAGACAGCCCCATGCTGCACACGGCCTTTGGTCATGCACAGCAGGGGATTGGCAACAGGGCCTGGCCATTGCCAAACCAACCGGAGGCAACCAACACCCCTGCATGTAGCCAACCTAACCCTGCACATGGTGTTTTGTCGCATACAGCATGAGGTTGGCCGCACGAGCTAGTCTTGCAGCCCAGCCCTGTTTCCTACACTCCTCAAGCACCAATGTGGGATCAGTCAACCCCACGCCAGACACAGCATTTGCTCATGTGTGGTTCACCCCAAGTCCTGCATTGCAGTCAAGGTTCTGCTTCCAATTCCCTGCAGGCAGCCAACCCCACGCTGAGCACAATCTTTAATAATGCATAGTGGCGGGTTGATCACAGGGCTTGGCCGGCAGCCAGGCCCTGTGGCCAAACCCTGATTACGTTACCAACCCCACACCACAGACCGCTTTTGCTGTGTGCAGTGTAGGGTTGGCCTTTGGGACCCCAAATCGCCATCCCATGGGGCCAAAACATATATGCTAAGGGGAAAGGGTGTGCAGCCTCCTTCCTGACCCTAAATTGGCCCCAAGAACCCCACCCATGGGGCCAAATACAATTAGAGAGAAGGGTGTGTTGCTAGAAAAATGTGAGGGGACCACTCAGCCTCCGTCCCAAACCTTCTTGGCCCATGGGGACCTCATCAACGGCCCAAAATCGAATGGTAGGGGCTGTTTAGTCCCCGCCCCAAACCTTATTAAGCCCCGGGGACCACATCACCTGAGGCAAAATATGATTAAAAAAGAGAGGGGTCCACACAGTCCCTCTCCCGAGCCTCATTAGGCCTTGGAGACCCCATCCCTCAAGGCTTTATGCATTTTTAAGGGGAGAGGGGCCACATGGCTCCTTTCCATGAGCCTCATTAGGCAAATATTTTTTTTTAAAAGGGGAGGGGGTGTCTGGTCCCCCTCCCCGGTGTCTGGTCCCCGTCCCCGACCCTCATTAGGCACTGGGGACCCCATCTCCCAGAGCCCTATGTATTTTAAAGTGGAGGAGGCCACGTGGACCCCATTCCCGAGGCACTTTTTTATTGAAGGGGAGGGAGGCAACATGGACCCCCTCTCTGAGCCTTATTAGACCCTTCAGACCTAATCTCACAGGGACATTTTTTTTCAGGTAGGGAGTCTGCAAGGGCCCCCTTCCCCAAGCCTATTCTGGCCCTTGGGACCCCAATGCCTAGGGTCCACATTATTGAGTGGGTACCCACCTAAGGCACCCACCATGCACAATGTTGGTGGCCACGGTGGGAGCCACAGGGCTCCTACAGTCCCTACCGACTCCCCACATGCAGCGGGAGCTGGCATGGCTCCTGTCCAGAGGGAGCTGCTGGTTATGCTGTCCCCTCCAGGAAGGATCAATCTATTGATCTGTTTGCCTGCCAGCACCAATGCAGGTTGGGAAACAGATCACAAGGCTGCTCCTAGCTGGCTGTAGCATTTTTAAACCTCCCACCTGCTGGGAGCAGACTTATAGATATATACTTATATATATTGCCTATTGGCGGCGTCACTTGGTGGTTATAGTTTGATGTTGCAGAGACCATTTTAGTACTCATGCCCTTAAAAATACATAAATAAAAACATATAGGGGGCAAGGCAGATATACCCTGACTCCCTTGAGCTGTTGGGGGGCCTTAGAGGGATACCCGCCTGGTGCCAAAAAGCATTTTTTTAAACAGTAGCAGAGGATCCACAGCAACGTTTAAAAATATCCAGTGGGCTCTCACCCTTTTCATTTTGTATCCCTGAGGTGGGCCAGGTCCCGGGGGGGTCACAAAATGAAATTTAAAAAGTAAGGGGTGCACCCCTCAGCCAGAGCCATTAAAGGGCCCGAGACCCATAAGCCAGGGCAGATCAAATTATTTTGGGGAGAGGGTGTAGGCCACCCCCTCTGAGCCATTAAATGGTCCTAGAGAAAATATCCCTGGGTGCCCAATGTGTCATTTGTGAAAGGGGTGTAGGTCCCCCTTGCCAGTCTATAAGACAGCACCCGGCCCGAAAAGAGCCAGTGTCCGCGGGACCCCATCCTCAGGAAACTGACTTATTCCCTACCTGAGAGAGTGTGAACTGGAAATATACATCTAATTCCCTGCCTGCTCTCTCCTGGGCAGGAAACACAGCTTTTCTGCCAACTGGTGGGAGCAGAAACAAAAGCTGCTCCAATTAGGCATGATCAAACCAATGTAGTGAGCTCCCACCAGCATCCAGGATTTGTTCTGGTAAGGGCGCTGGTGGGGCTGTGAGGTCCCTTGCCTCCCCAAGCAGCCACCAACTTAAAAAATGTTGAGTGCCGCGGATAGTATATGGTCATCCATTTTTTAAGAAAGTTTTAAAAACCCACAAAAAGAGTGGTTGGCTCCTGCGCCAGCCGATGGAATGGGGTTGCTTACAGGCAGACAGTGGTACGGCGGGGTCCAATATCAAATCAAGCTTTGGATGTCCCAAACACCATCATATAAAAGAAAATGAAATAAAAGGGCTGAAAATGATTATACAAAATGAATGATTGGAGCCACTAATTTATTATTCACTGCCCCAGACAAAGAGCACCTCATTATGCCCTGCAAGGGCTTTTAATTGATATTGATATTATTGGCCCTGGTGGTGCCTTTAGGAGGGGCAGGGGTACTACCAGACATTTATTTAAATCTTGTGGTGGGGGCTGCAGGGAAAACAGCAGAGCCCATACAAACATAAAAGTATGTTGCAGTAAGTCCTCTTGGCATCCATGACCCCAGGAGACTGTTCCATTATTTTTCAAGCACTCTGAGCTAGAGATGTATGCTCTTGAGCTCTTGAGCTGGTTTATCCCATGGCTGCACTCTGTGGACGATGAAAAAACCTTACATCGTTATGAATGCCGTCAAAGCCTTTGAACAATTGTGAGGATAATTCTGGTGATAGAAATACTTGTGATCCAATTTTGAAAAGAACTTTCCCCTCTTAGCAGTAAAATTATTTCATTTATATTCGGCAGGGAGAATTGTCTGTAACAATGTTTTGATTAAGACTTCTCAAGTCCACACAGAACCTCAATTTCCCATCGCCCTTCTCCTTGATGACCACTAGGGAAATCCAATTAGATGTTTTAAAATATCATCCAGCAATTATTTTACTTCTTCCCTCACTAAAATGGGCACTCTTATAACCTTATGCTATGTGGGCACAGCCCCCTGCTTAAACTTTATCTCATGTACATACCCTTCCAACTCTCCCATCTCCTCTCTCAACACGTTCAGCTCCATCTAGAATGTCTTCAACCCCCTTGGTTGCTTCAAGTTTCTCCAATACTACCCTATTTAAACATATGGGGAAACATAAAGGAGTGACCTCTGCCTTCATAAAACCCTTAAACTCCATCTATTCTCACAAACCCTCTCTCAAAATATTCAAATTAAATGTCAATCCCGTTTATCTAATTCTTATACAGCTACTGAATGGGAACAGATACTAGAGGGTTTACATAAAGGACTTTGTGAAGCAAGGCTTACATTTTGTATATTTAAAATTATCCATGACTGGCGTTTGTCACTGGTTAGACTGCAGAAAGCTGGTTTACTTTCACACGCCGATTGTTGGAGGTGTTCTACCTCTGGTTGTAATACAACTCATATCATTTGTGAATGCCCAAACATAAAGCCTTTTTGGACCTTTGTTGGTAAAAACCTTACATTCCACAATGCCCCTACTTCTACCATTTACACCCGCCAACATTATCTTACATGATTAACGTCATTCTCCAAAGCTCTCTAAACCACAAACCCGTCTCTTCCATACTGTGTTGGCCACAGCAAAAATGTGTGTTCTGCGCCATTGGAAGTCATCATCCCCACCATCACAGGAGGAATGGTTAGTGGCAATGATGCAGACGGCTTTACATGAACGTACAATATATAACCTCCAGGGTCAAGCTTATATTTTTCTCCAGACATGGTCTCCTCCCCTTTCAAAAAAAAACTGAAGTTGATGACACAGGTAACTCCTCTGCTTCACCTAATACACACACTCAAGCAGACTAATTCATTATTTTACACCTCTATACATTAAGGGGCTGCTTACGATGCTGGGCAGACCGTAATGGAGCACGGGACCGCCCGCCGATGCTGCAGTGGTAACCTTCCCTGCAAATTAGGATGCGCCCGCCATACTGTCGGGCGCATCCTGTGCCTTTTCCATTGCAGCTGGATCTGCTGGCTGCAGACCCGCCCGCAATGGAAAAAGACTGTGTACAGCATTGCCATGCTCTACATGGCAGGCACCACGTGGTGCCTGTCCCATAGTGCAAGGCAGTGAGGAAGGGTACCATAGGTACCCCGCCCGGGTGCACCCCCTTTCACCCTAGGGGCCCGCAACAGGCTCCCAAAGCATAAGCCTTACCACGGCGGCGACACGCCACCATATGCAGGCACTTTTTCCACTAGTCAACCGGCAAAAATGCGGTGGACGGTCTTTCTGTCTGTCGCAGACCCTCCAGCCATCATAATACGGAGGGGGATCTTTGATGGCGATCCGCCCGCCATCCTAATCAGCCCCTGAGTTCATTCCATCTCCACTTGCTTTATCTCTTCCATTTTACCATATACCTTTACCATTATTTTCCCTTCCCTTCTTCCTCCGCCCTTTCCTTGCTCTGGCCCCACTTCTCCACATTATTCTTCACATTTACTATCTTCCTTTTATCTTCTACTTCTTCTCTTCCTTTCTTACATTATTCCATTATCCTCTTTCAAGCTATTGTATTTTAAACCTCGCACAGTGAGTATTTTCTATGATAGCACTTTTTCCTTTTTCTCATTTCGATGATTTTATATTGAGGCACTATCTCATATTTATATCTGATTCATTTATATTTTATGTATTAATAATATATTCTATATCAATGTATTATTTATGTCATTTTCACTATTCAATATTTATCTATTTAATTATTTATATATAATATGCCTATTTATATATTACATATTTATCCGTCTGTATTTACCATAAATGATATGTATTCATTGTTACTTTTATTCTTATAATATTTCTTAAGCATTTATTAACAATATCTTGCTTTTACCTATGTTGTTTTATCATGTATTTTATTGCAAAATGTAATAAAAAATGTCAACACAAAATGTCATCAAGTGCTGTATCTTCTACCACCATCACCTAAGTAGGGGCGCCTGACCTAATAATTATATGATGATCGTACTTGGGAAACCAACCCAAAATAGGTGACTCTGACTTTGCTACCTACACATTACCTTTTATGTGTCTGTCTCTAATCTAAATATCAGTATGCATGTACCCAATAATGTCTATTTGTTCACCTTGATACCCACCAGTGTTGATGTATATTGGCAGTAATCTCACTTGGGGCCATTCAGCCAAAAACATATTCTTATGGAAATAAAACAAACCAGAATCAACAAATAACTCCACCTTCTTATTCCTGAACATAAACTCTGCTTTCGATCTTTCCTTTCTCCCCACACTTCCTTTCACCACTGCCTATGTACCAAGCTGTATCTCAGCTTGCACCACCTGCCACAAAAGGTACTTCCTCATTAACACTGCCACCTTCCCTTTCCTAGTGTCCCTGCACATCCGAACAAAGTGCCCATTTTGCCCACCCTACCTTCATTTTTTTCAAATAGCGAAACAATTCTTAGCTTTTATAATATGATTACTGCTCCCACATCTGTAACACACTTTGCTAGAGGATTTATTTTTATAAACCGCCTTCCTCATTTTTGCACCAATACACAGAAATACACTTGAAAAGCAGCATTAAATGTGCCAGCGTAAGGGTCTTTTCCCTAACTCTCATGATGACACAAAAGGGGTGTGTCCAATGTCACCATATAGTCCAATCACGTTGAATGCTTTTCCTTGAACCCATTGGATATGCCAGATTAAAGGCTTTTC
Organism: Lissotriton vulgaris; assembly: GCF_964263255.1. Lineage (NCBI taxonomy): Eukaryota > Metazoa > Chordata > Amphibia > Caudata > Salamandridae > Lissotriton > Lissotriton vulgaris. Next base: position 894,800,681 of record NC_141698.1, on the reverse strand, counting down.
CCATAACCCTCATGATGGGCTGAAAGGATTGCATACAATGTCACCATACAGTCGAATAACATGGAATGCTATTCCCTGACACTTTAATTACGTAACCTCTTAGTATGAATGCAAACTTAAGCAAGTTTAACCAGACTATGTCTGCACTGCAGCAAGGTATGTGCACTTACAATAAGGTTTTCCAATGCAGACACAGCCTGTAACTCAGAACAAGCAGGCCTCACTGAATTCCAAAGACTGCACAAAGTATCGCTTGTGGAGGGTGAATTCTAATGTGAGCTTCAGGTCATAGCACTGCGCATGCAAGCACACGGAAAACACAGACAATTTCACTCTTGAAATAAGTTGAAATTATAAAATTCCAGTCCTGGAAACTTGATCACTACGTAAAGTATAAACAAACTGAATCCCCATCCTCTTAACTGATGTCTATGATGCTGAATTCGTAGGTTCACCATAACCGCCCACATATTATTGCCAGTAGACCCTGTTGCTGAGCTGGCAACTCTTTGCAGAAAGTATGTTGTAATAAAACAAGTAGATGATATTTAAAATGAAGTCCTGTACATATTCAAGTGCAAAATCTCGAGCATGGAGTTCCCTCCACCAGTCAGTGAACCACTGCCAAACACAAATAGATAAGAACTTTACTACAAAGGAGCATTACAATCTTAAAGTGAGACTTGGGAGAAGATCACAACACAATGACTGTCAGATTTGTTGTTAATCCAAATGGCATTGTCACTTTTGTTTCTGTTGTTTTTTTTCTAAACACATTTCTATTAAGTTTCATGCTTATGCTCACTAAAGTAACACAATTATAGCATGGGCTGCCATCTCCAGACTGACACTGTCAAAGTAACATTCCATTTAGTACTCGATAGAACAGGGGCAGATTTTGGTATGTCCGAACGTAATATAGGTTGTTGGACTTGGCCCTTTTTGGCAGGTTCACCCCTGAACCTTTTGCCTTAAGCTCTGACATGGCGGCAGTGATTTTAGGCCACTGGGCACTTTAGCACTGTGGCCCAGTGTAAAGTGCTTGCGCTCTCTGAGTGCTTGTGGTGAGATTGGCCTGCCCTCCCATAGAAATGCATGGGGGATGAGTGTGTCCATGGTAATTTCTGGTATGAGGGGCAGTTCTGGCTAGACTGTTTCCATGAGGTACAGGGCCAAGACTGATTTACATATGGCTGGGTCTAAACTGGGGTGGCATGGTGAGCAAAACAACAAGTTGAATGTATGATGTATTCAGCATTCCGTCCATCATTTGTTTGCGCTGCACTTTTCACCATAAGTGGGATAGGTATGTCCAGACATGGGTCCCTTTCTCAGTGTGCCACTGGATTCAAGCTAGCCTGGCTGATGAGAGGTAATACCCTGAAACCGGTACCAGGATGCTTGTTTCTGGTCCCGGGAGTACCTGGCTTGGCAGTTCGGGCTGGACTGTTCCCATGAGACACAGGGCCAAAAATAATTTGCACATGGCTGGGTCTAAACTGGGGTGGCATGGTGAGCAAATGAACGATGGATTTAACTCAGATCTCTTGACTTGGGGTGAATGTATGATTTATTCAGCATTCCGTCCATCATTTGTTTGCGTAGCACTGTTTTTTTTTAGGCACCCACCATAGGCAAACAAAAGGCTTGGTAGGAGAACATCCCATCACCTCCTCAGTTTTTTTGGCAAACCCATAATCATGCATTTCATGGTCTTGTTATATTTTTCAACTAGACTAGGGGAATGGTAGGGTGTGGTGAACTTATAGGTAACACCACACTCATTTCACATTGCTTTCAGATAGGCAAATATAAAGTTAGTGCCTCTATCTGCAACGCCATTCTTAGGGAAACCTAAGCTGATGAACATGCCAGTTAGGGCCCCTACCAATGCAGGAACAGTTAAGGTCCTCGGTGGAATTGCTTCTGGGTGCCTGGTGGCTTAGCCCACTACCACTGGGAAAACCTATTTTCATATGCAGTCATAGGGTCATGGGGACCAACAGTGTCTATCCCTAACCTCTCAAAGAGAGTCTGCATCACAGGATTTATATCAGGGGCGCCTTTCACTTGTCTCGTGTTGCCACTGTCTTTCAGATGACCTAGGAATGACAGAACCCCTTCACTTCTCTGTCATCTGGGTCCAATAAAAGTTATTGACCAACCTTTCCCAGGTTTTGGTCTACCCCAGATGGCCAGCAAAGGGGATGTCATGGACTACAATGAGGAGGAATTATTTGTACTGTCAGGGGACCACCACTTTCCTGGTTGCCCCTGAGTTGCGGTTGCGGTCCCTTACCTCACTGTACAGGACTCCCCTGTCCCAGTTTAGCTTATGGGTACCACAACCATCACCATTTTCTTGCCTTTCAGCAAGTTGCCTCTGGCCTTCCAGACAAGGGGAAGTTTTCTTGGAGGGAACTCCGGCCCCCCAAAGTTCTTCCAGCTCTGGCAGGTCTCTTAAGGGGAAACCCATCTTCTTCCGGCATCAGGCCCTTCCCCTCATGGTTGGACTCCTTCTGGGCTTGTGGACCAGGTGAAGCTGGATGACTGGACTTCCTGTCCTTTCTCTTGTTACTAGGTACTTGGGGCTTTGTCCCAGAATCCCAAAGTACCTCGACTTGCCTGCAAGGCTGCTTGCACTCTAGTAGTAGCAAACATCCCCTCAGTGAGGCCTAGTATTGATGCATGAGCCCTTCTTTCCACACCTGCACAGGCAAAAGTATCTGAGTCGTTTCCCAGCAGACACTCCACTAGGATGACAGGGGACACAGTCACCTTCATTATGCCAGTCACCCCTTGTGAAAAGCAAGGACTTTTTGCAGTGTCCCCCTCTTTCTACCCTCCTTTGTGACTATTAGAGACTGGTTTTCTAAATCTGATTGTGCACTGGGCTCTCCTAACTAGACACAGGGCCTGTGCTCTGTTTAGAAGAAGAAAAAGCGTTTACAACGCTGTCTCCACCACGCAGTACTTTTACAATGCGGTTGTTGCAATGACCGTGTTGTTACCACATGTACCATTACATCGCAAGTTGTTTCAACGACTTGCTGTAGGGGGCGCGTTAGTGTTGGATTAACAATCCAACACCTTCCCTGCTGTTGCACAAAATGAAGTAGGAATAGTAAATAATACTATTCCTAAGTCCAGCGAGCTCCCTACAGCAAGTCGTTGTAATGACTTGCAATGTACTGGTTCACGTTGTAACAACGCAGTCATTGTAACCAGTGCATTGTAATGGAATGCGATGTATTTGCATGCATTGTAAAGAGACGTATTTGTTTAAAAGTACATGTGAATTAGGTATAATTATAATTGGTACAGACAACCTACCTGTAAGTCCCTAGTATATGATAGGGCATGTAGGTTTAGAGGCCCCGTAGATTTAATGCACTTAAATGTGCCCCACTATGTTGCCTGATGTCATTGTACAGGCAGCTCTGTTTTTCAGGCTACTTTTAAAATAAAATGATATCCAAATTCAACTTTGGAATTAAAGGTACTTCCAAAGTCTAATCGACCTTATCTTTACATATAAGTCACCCCTAAGGTCGCCCCTAGTTGCTGCAGGGGTAGGGTGCCTTGTAACTATAAACAGGAGCATTATTAAAAAAAATGATAAGTCCTCGTTTGGGAAAAACTGCTAATTTTGTTTTTCCCCATCGTAGTGAATTAGCCCGATAGTCTAACATGGGAAAGCTTTAATAAACTTGAATAAAGTCTAACTGTTGACAGGAGTGAGCTAATAGTTACTTCAAAGTGTCTAACTATTAGTTAGAATAAATCCAACTTGCCTAAGTAAGATTTATTATGGCTATGACAGAAAACATTTTGTGCCAAAATCCATCCTACTAGCAACCTCTCCTGACTGGCCATCCTTTGACAGGCTGAGTGAAACTACGCTAATGAGGTGTGAAGTTGCCTGCATTGAGACAAAAGAGACATGCTGCTGCCATGCACAGGACAAGAAGGGGGTGGGTAGCCAAACTGGTCTTCAAAAAGGGAATGACAGTTTAGGGTAGGAACAGGCCCACCCACATTTCTTGCCCCCTCAACCATATGGGAGCCCCAGTAATTGAATTAGTAGAGGGCTGGACCGGGAGTGCTAGAGTAGCCATACCTCAAGCTTCAGGAGAGATTTTCTCTGTTTGGGATTTTAAAGAATAGCGATGTCTGGGACAAGAAAATGCCACACCTGTTATACCTGAGGGTGGCACCCTGCACCTCTTTGGTCATGGGTTCCACCCGGCTTGTCACCTCAGAAGCATGGATAAATATGGTAGAGCTGCCCAGCAACTCAGATCCCTTCCTTGAAACTAGAAGAAAAAGAAGGTCTTCCCTGCTGGACCTTTGGACTGCACAACAGAGGACTGCACCTTCAGCCCAAAATAGACTTTGCCATGCAGTGAAAGCTGAAGAAGTAGACTCCCTGAAATCAACAGGTTTATAGAGCTCCACAAGCATCATCTTCACCAAGAAGAACCCAGAGAACCACGTTCAACTGGACTTTTAAGGATTTGACCAAGTTCATTGTCGGGCAGGTGGTCCCAATATCCCTAAGATGGAACCTTGAATTGGTGTTGTGGACACCTAGGAACCCCATAAGGACCTTCTGGGAGAAGATCCAGAAGTCTGAGATCATTGAAGAATTCTTGTTAAAAAGCTCCATAAGTTGGTTCACCCGTTGTAAAGAGTCAAGCCATTGATGTTGAAGAGTGACCCGGCCAAGCACCTTCCAACACCCCTCCCCACTCAAAGTCCACCAGAGACATGTGATGGGACTTTGAGTCATTGTCAGAGCTGACTATCTAGTGCAAGTCGTTGGGAATTATTTGGTCTCTCGGGAAACCAGCTTGGCCATCACATTGGTTATGATGGCAACTGTATCCCATAGATCAGGGTACTCCAATGTCAGTCCCAGATGGCCAGATCCATGCCAGATTTTTAAGATCACTTTATTTATCTATATGTGGATATGCAAAAGTTCTGGCCTTGATGCGGCCCTCCAGAACTGACATTGGAGAGCCCTGCTTTAGAGTCTTCACATCAACCACATTGATTCTTGGTCACTGTCTGTACTTTTCCATGCTTGCAGGCCAGTGACCCAAGGGTTCTATATCCTTCCCACCCACTGAAACCAGGGTTCCACAATATATCGTCCACCCCCATCCCAACACTGGCAATGCTCTTGGCATGCTCACTAGTGGGTGACTTCTTGGTACACACAGAATCTCCCCTCTTGTGTCCTGGCTGTTGACAGTCATAAAACACACCAGCCTTTGAAGGATCATAATTCTTTCCCAGGTACTCCATCCCCTTGGACCGAGATGGGCCTTATGACTCCCTCCCTTGGTCATTCCTTTGGGTTTCTTTTCTTTTTATATTTTCCCATTTTTTCCCTGAAGTGTGGTGGGCTCCCCCTTTTTCCTAGGATCAGGCTGCCCTTTTGTCTTAGGATCACCTCCAAGGGACTTCTTCGGCACCCTGGTGCATACCCATTGGTCTGCCATCTTGTCCAGGTCTCTAGGACTAGACAGCTTGGAATCTACAAGTTGCTGGTGTAATTCCTCTCCGATGAACAAATCGAAAGATTATTCTCCTTGCTCATCGGAATATAGAGCCCTTCATAGATATCCACCTTGTTATCCTTAATCCAGCCATCCAGTAACTTTACCTAAACATCCAGAAAGCTCACTCATGTCTGTGTTTCCTCTTATGTGTATTCCTAAACTTCTATTGACACTCTTCTGAGGTAAGACCAAATAGCTGTATAAGTGTGGCCTTTATGTGAGTGTAAGACTCTACCACCTCATCCTCTAGTATCAGGAGCCTATCTCTCCCCACCACTGGAGTCAGTTCCCACAATAAGGACCCCCAGTGTTGAGCACACACCCCTCTGCTCCTAAGGGCTCCCTCATAAGATGCCACTCCCCTTGGCATTTTTAAGAACGATTCCTTTGGGCAGTCTAGGATCATAGGCACCTACTGCAGTCAGCGCAAGTCTTTGTTGCTGTCAACATTCTCTTAAGATGCCAGGACCAGTTTGACCCTTCTCACCCAAGGGTACATTTCCTCTCCTCCAAGGCCAGTCTCCTTGCCTTCAGGTCCAGGAGGCTTATTTGGGCCTCAAGGTTTTTCAGCACCCCTTTTCTGAAGTGGTGGTCCTCTCACTGTCGAATGTTGAGGTGAGCCTGTGGCGGATGCTGAGGGTCAAGGTGTGATGATCCCTCCATCCACGTCATAGATGACGCTCCTGTCCTCTTCTTCTTCCCCACTCTCTGGAGTAATCTCATTCTCCAACAGTGCTTGGGCTCTGCCAACCTCCTCCAAGGCCAAGTTGGCTCTCTCAAGATCCTCTTTCTTTGCTGAGGCCTGCAGGTTGATCTTACTATCCTTGCACAGGATTCTCAAATAACTGATCACCGAAAGTAGACAGGGTGCTCAAGACAATCTCCATTTTTCCGAGCTCTTTTCCCCACTTGTACAAACTTTGCAAATCCTTTGGCAAACTTTCACAATTTTTTTAAAAGTTTGCAAACTTTTAGAAACAATACTTAGGATACTCCAGAACTTGGGAACTCAATTGGAAATTTCAAGAACTTCCATTGAGGTGTTCAACTTAATGTTCCCTTTCAATTAGTGGTGACTCTCGACTTGAGTGACCAAACTGCACTCTGATGACTCTACCGGGCTCAGCAGATTCTCAGGCAAGTTTTGAGGTTCGGAACTCAGTATCCCAGACTGCACTTCAGTAGTCAGCAGCAGTCAGGCACTCTTGGCTACCAACCTGCCAAAGCAGGCTTCTTTGCCTTTTATGGCCCTGTAGCTGTAACATGAATTAATGCAACTGACCCTCGGAGTCACTTATTCTGTCTGTGGCTCTGGGACAACTTTTTCTCAAGCAGGGCACCACAGTCACGGCTCTCTGGTTTCTGGTGTCTAGTGTGGCATATAGGATGTAATATTCTGCCCACTCCCAAAGATGGTAGGACCCCTCTATTAGTTTGTGTGTTCCGCACACTCTGTCCCCTGTGTAATTGGTGAGCAGACAAAATATTGTAGAAAAAGTATTGTGTAGATAAAATATTGTGTCAAGAATATTGAAGAGACAAATATTGTGAAGGTAAGTTTCTATAAGTTTTACTATGTATATAACTCCACATATATGTACCTTGACAATATATATATCATCAAGGTACATAGATTAAGAATATTAAATCTATAAGGGCCATATATATCATAGTTCAGTTTTGCGATTTCTAAGTAGTGATTTTTAAGGAATCGCTATTTAGAAATCGCAAAACGATATGTATGTAAAAAAATCTAATTTATTTGCGATTCCTTAATCTTCCTTATTTGCGAATTCGCAAGTTGCGAATTTTCAAATAAGAAATATTTTCCCATTTATTCCTATGGGCCAGGAGGCCATAGGAATGATTGTGAAATGCATTACATTTTGCGATTCGCAATTTGCTAATCGCAAAATGAGATTGATTTCAAGGGTGTCTCAAGGACACCCTGCTGCACCCCTGAAATCAGCATGTGTGTGCATATGGTGCACATACATGCCCTATGGGCATGTATGTGCGTCACATGCCACATTCAAAAATGACAATTTGTGCATTTTTACAAGAAATCGCAAATTACCACCAATTGAAAGTTGGTGGTAAATTGCGATTTCGTCATCTTAATTTGCTTTAGAAAAATGCTTCATACATAGCATTTAAGGAATCGCAAAATTGCTATTCCTTAAATGCTATAGCAAAATAAGGAATCGCAAATGTATACGATTCCTTATGATGCGATTGTTTAATACATATAAAAAAATGGAAAACATGCTTTTGCGATTCGCAAAGGCCGGAATTCACTGAATTCCGTCCTTTGCGAATCAATAAAGGCTTGATATATATGGCCCTAAGTACCTATTTGCACTTACCTTCTCATTATTTTGGTTCTCCATATTTCTGACATGATATGTCTGTTTCCAATATTCTGTCAGTGGTCCAATGCCAGCCTGTCTACCAGAACAAAAGAGCATCCCCTCTTGTGTGTGCCCACCATTTGTCCTTCAAATGTGGCTTCCCCATTGAAGCTTGCCTTTAGGGCTCACACCCTGTTTGACCTTCTGTCCAGGGATAAGTCATTCTTCTCCAAGTAGCAGACCCATTGTTTTCCTTCCTAAGAGTCCTTCACACTTCCCCCAAGGAGGGCAGATGGCTGTTTAATGGCCAGCAATCGTAAACGTCACCGGAAAGCTTTGGGCAACAAAGAGGCTGTCTGTTAAAGATGCCACTTGTGCAAATGTTACATGAAATTCAACTTGAGCATCAAGTCAGGTTTAATGCAGCAGTTATTTTAATACCTAGAAGTACCAGCTTTAACAGACCCATTCAAAAGTTAGCACAGTTGAGTGATCAGCATGTAAACTGGTACTCACCAATGGGGCTACCGGCCTTTCTGCAGTAATAATGACAAATACTCTCCTAGCCTATAACAGGATTCATCCAATGGCTCTTAGAGTTGGCCTACCCTTCAGCTAATTTCTACGTGTTGCAGAACCTGCTTCCATAAAGAAGATTACATGAGAGAAGCCTTAATTCTAAGAGACAAATTGATGAATAGAAGTTATTCCAAGAAAATAGTAAATAACTCTCTCAAATGTACATAGTACTCTCCAAAAGAGTAACTACTTATTGCCAAAAACAAAACCCCTCTCGAAAAATTGATTCATATAACCACCTTTTTGCACCCATACCAACAAGATTCACAATTTGATTACAAACAATTTCAATGGTTGAAAGCATTGATCCCACTCTAGAAGCCTATATGTTTGGGTTCAAATGTGGGAAAAATATGAAAGACCACCGGGTACACTCTTCCACACAATGTTCGACTATTCCTAAACCTAGAACATTAGAAACAACATAGGGAAAAGGGTAGTTTCCACTGTGGGAATTATATTGCATGTACTTTCTCTTTTGAAACAAAAGTCTTTGAACATGGTAACATTAAGCAAGAGCTGAATTTCTTTTCCAATTATAATTCACGCGACATGGTATACAGTATTTGGTGTCCATGCAAACTACCCTACTTTGGGCAAAGATCTCAACCCCCCAAGACACAAATATGCCAACACCAAAGCAGGATAAGATGTACAGTACTGAATGGACCTTTGGTCACTCATTTAATTGAAAAAAGATAAGTGACGCAGCTGCCATCCCAGAAAGAGATGGAGACATCTCACAGAGACCTCAGAGGATGGAATGGGTTAAATCCATTAACCTCGGACTGAATATCTCAGGGAAGTGGTGAGACTTTGTTGTAACTCTATTGAAGGAATTTCTGAAACTAGCTCAAAAGCTGTTAATACTATGATCTACTGTGTTGTTCAAATGTAATTATTGTTATATGTATATATTTCGATATTTTTATTTTCAGAAGAATCACCCATAGAAAGAAACAACACCCTTCTCCCCCCTTTCATGGAATTCCTTGAGGCTGTGAAGAGCCCAGAGCTGCACAATCTTTGTGCATTTCTTTTTCCTACTCATCTAGCGACGTCTGGCCAGGTTACAGTGACAAGAAGCCCGGGGCACGCTGCTCCTCTTTACATTTAGCATGGGGGAGGTGCGTGATGCATATCTGACATTTGGCAGAAGGCGGCTCACTTCTGTGGTCCTCCAGAGATCAAAATGCAAGCAATTCATTGAGCATTTACCACGCTGGGTGGTTGACTGCGGCAGTCCACTCGTTTTGAAAAATATTAGAAATGACTCGATAACTTGGGCAAATGCTGCTAGTAGTTGAAACAGGAAACGCTAATGGGCTGCTTTGACGCTAGATAACAGCCTAATCTTTCATAAAAATTTTTGTGTATTGTAGAGATAAATTGTGATATGGATTGATGTATTTACTTCTTATTTTAATATTGGACATATTCATCCGCAACACGGAACTAGAATTGTCAGTTTTTCTTCCCCTCACAGGGGTAAGTAGCCCATATTTGCATAATCTGACAGTGTGTTGAATGATTAATTCATGAAACTATAGACCATGTTGGTAAATTCCACCTTTTTCTTTACGTATGTTTCTTTTCGTTAGTGCCCGGCTGGACCCCATGTGAGTAACTACCCTTCCTAACCCTCTGTTTTTTGTCACTCACATGATTGCTGTGCACAGCAACACTCTGGCAATTTATTGCTGTATTGTTTCAGGTAATCCTCCTATTATGCAGACTATGCTTCTCTCCTGTCTCTCTCTCTGGCCTGCTTTGTCATCCTCTTCATTACTTTATTCCAGGTGTTCCTCATTTTTAGGTCCTGATGAGACCCCCTATTGAATGTGGGGTCGAAACGCAGTCGACATGCATCTAAAATGAAACCATTTTAAGACCCTAGTTAGTAAGATGTCAGAAGGCTGTGGATAATTGCTATGCATTACATAATTGTTGTTGTTATATACGATGAAACCTTGCTATGTGTCACAATTCATCACTTTTTGACATTTAGGTTCTAAGTTCACTTGGGACACCGAGCAATTTCTTCGTCAGCAATATAATAAAGTTGCAATACTTACACAAACAGTATTTGGCCTCTAAATTGTGTTCTGTATAATTGTTTTTTCTCTTTCAGCATCCTTATATCTATGATAATCGCCATTGTGCATAGTTATTATTATGTATCCTGCACATTGCCCCCAGGAACCACTGTTCCCTTGTAATATATTACATAACCTGCTTCCTAGTGATAAGGCTGGCCCCTGTTCCCTGAACACAACATATTAATATACAGCACTCTGCCTTAGGGCTCGTTAGGCCTGCCTTAAGAGTGACTTATGTATAGTTAAAAGGAAGGTCTGGACTTTGTTTTAAATTTATATACCAATGTCAAGATAGCAGTTCAAATACTGTATTGCCTGCCAGCAAAAGCAGACTAGTAGTCATGCCACACTTGTGGTGCACAATAGGAGATTGGGACCAAGAGGTAAACTTTAAGTTACAGGCCCAGGGTGCCCCTTGTACCAGATTCGAAGAACTTATAAGTAAGAAAGCTTATAACGATTGTCGGTGAACCAATATGGCATACATGTTTCGAGGGTCAGAGCATTGGCACTGAGGCTTGCTTGGCAGGACTCAGTGCACTGTCAGAGTTGAAAACCCAGCAGCATCAGTCCAAACTTTTTGGTGTGATCGTGCAATATGAGGCATTCCTTACACTACCAAAGAGAGGTGTAAGGATGAGAAAAATGTTTTTAACATCATTACTGCCTCCTTCAATGTGTGATGCATTGTGCATCACACCTAGTAAGATGAATTTATATAGCAGTGGCGGTTGACATTTGTAGTTATAGTTAGGTCAAATATCTGCACAAAAAATTCATTCACATTGGCTCCTTCTTGGAAAGCTTGTGAAGTCTGAGCCAAGGATAAGGGAATTCCCACAAGTGCAATTTCCCATAAGAAAATTTGCTCTCACACAAAGAAAAAAATGGCTGAATAAAATGATACCTAATTTGAAAAAAAGATATACCTTGACCTTTACCTATGATGGTGCCAGATATGCTCTGATCGGAGCATTCAAATTTGATAGCTGGATCCTGATTCACTAAGCTGCATGGGCACACCCTGACCACCAAACCCACCAAAGATCCCCTAAGATACCGGCATCTCCCAGCTCGACTCCTCCTTGCCTGGCCTCAAAATGGCAGATCGTGAGGACTCCTCCTGATCAGAGCCTCACTGGAGCCGCCTGGTTCATCCCTTTCTTGACCGGAGCCTCACCGGAGCCACCCTGGAGCCACCTCCGCTGTTGTCCGCCACACACACTGCACTTCCCCTAAGCTGCCCAAGTCTTGCAGCTCAACACCTCCACGCCTGGCCTCAAAATGGCGGATCGTGTGGACTCCTCCTGATCGGAGCCTCACTGGAGCCGCCTGGACCATCCTCCACTCAACCGGAGCCTCACTGGAGCTCCCTAGATTGACCTCTGCTGTTGTCCGCCACACATGCCGCACTTCCCCTAAGCTACCCTCGTCTCACAGCTCGGCACGTCCTTGCCGGGACCCATAATGGCGGATCGTGAGGATTCCGCCTGTTCGAAGCCTCACTGGAGCCACCTGGACCGCCCCTTATGTGTCCGGAGCCTCACTGGAGCACCCTGGAACGGCCTCAGATGTCCGCCACACAGAGAAAAAGAGATCCGCCATCACCACTACACAAAATGATTAGCCGGCGCTAAGCACAGGAGACCCAACTCCTGCCTTCTCCCTCCACCGAGCAGCCCCATCTTCATATTAAAGCCACAAACACCCGCACCTGTCCTTGTATTGGCCAACTCCAAGATCCCTCTGGTTTGAGAACACCAGTTATTACCCACAGGACCCACGGGACACCGTGACACAGGCACAGGTGAGCTGCGCCGACGCTAATCCCTGGCGACCTGACTCCTGCCTTCTCTGCCCACCCTGCAGCCCCTTCCTAAGAACTACACCTCCACTCTCCCGCACCCGACCTATAATGGTGGACCACAAGGACTGTCCGGCCAGAGGATTCCAGCTATATTGAGCCACAGGACTCCGTAGTACAGATACAGGTGAGCCGTGCCGGCGTTTATCCCTGGCGACCGGACCTTTACTCTCTCCCTCCACCCCTAGCAGCCCCCCTCCCCATCTCATCCTGTCACCCCCGTTCTCATCCCATCACCTCCCCCCACACTTGCACCCCACCGGTCACTGTACCGTCACGATGGCTCATGACTCGCCTTCCCTTCCCTCCCAAGTCCCAACTCCCCACCTAATACCCCACAGTCGGAACTCTTTCACCATCATCTTCCCCCCTCACCTCTCTACAAAAACGAGACGCCTCTTCAAACAGAAACTTATCCGGCAACACAAAGAAACCCTTATCACAGACATCTACCACTCGGCCTCCAATGGTCTGACTAAGATGGACCCGATATTCCACACTGAGAGACCGGAAGACTGGATCTCCATGATCAGAACGCAACTGTATATCGCCAAAACCACATCCACTTCCCACAGTTGCAAACTAAACTCTATGCTCCCTATGAGCTCGGTTGGAAGAGGGTACACATCCGTGACCATCTACACAAACGGCACAGTCCTCATTCAGGCTAATAATAAGAACCTTGAAGCTTTCGACTCCCTATTTCCCACATTAAGATCAGCCCTTCCAACCCTACCGCACCCCACCCCTATCCACACCTCGCCCACATCCACAACCAACAGAGAAGTCTTTGTTCCCACCTTTCACGATACCGAAACGGCCCTTTACGCTCCTTTTCTCCCCGCCACATTCCAATGCATGCTCACAGCCAACCGACCACAACAGAAAACTGTAACCACACCCCCAATTCCCCATGCCAGCCATCCTACCTCTCACACCTACCGTATCTCTCAGCTCTGTACGGATAACTGTACCCCGCCCCCTTATGGGATCCCTCCCCAGCAAACCCACAGATGCGATATGCCGACAGGGACCACCCTCCCCACGAGCCTCATCCCACCTCTCAGACACTCAAAACCTCTCACTGTCCCTTCCCCTCCTCTATCTCCGACCTCTCCCTCGTTCCCAAAAAAGGATAACCTGACTTGCTCCACCATTATGAGACCTCAATTCCTCAACCTGACCGACAACACCCTAGATGCCCCCAACTCCTCCCTCGATTCCGTGTCACAGCGTCTCGCGGCTCTTGAAAGCCAGATAGACGTAATCTCCTGGGGCCTAACGGAAATCTTCTCTAACCTAGGTATAGCCCGTAAACACCTGAAACCCCCTTCAGGGTCTCCCCACTCCATCAGCACCAACCGCCCCCCTGGGCTCTCGGAATCCACTAGTACCCATCTGCACGGTCCCCCCGACCGGGTCCCGGAATCATATGCACTTAAGGCCCCAAAAAACGGAGCACCCTTCCCTAAGCTGAAGATCCATACTCTATCTGATACAAAACACCCAACCTCAAGGCCCTCCAGAACAGAAGCACCAATGTCAGACTGTGAAGCAGCCCTTCTAGCCGCTGCATACCACACTCCCGCCTTAGACTCTCCTAAATCCAAAATTCAAGTGATCACAGGGCACCGGAAAGACCTTCCATGCACCAAACCACTGAGACATCCTGTCCTGACCGCCATACCGAGGGCGACTAAAGATAGAACTACCAGAAATCAGATGCCCTAACTGCCTACTAATCAACTGCAGATCGGCCTCATTACAGGCAACAGAACTAGCCGAGGCTATCCTCACTCATGATATTGACATTGCGTTCCTCATGGAGACCTGGTTGAATAATTTATCTCCTCCCTGTCTAGACATGCTCGTACCGCCTGGCTTCTCCCTCATCACTAAAGACAGGATAGAGCAGCGAGGAGAAGGGGTAGCTATCATCCACAAGGATAGTTTGGCCATCTTGGACACCACCTCTTTCGAGTACAATTCCTTTGAATGTCTATCCGCCATCATCAAGACCAAAGACAATGATTCTTTACTATGTCACTTGCTCTACCAGCAGAAACAACGCTTTTGGAGAACAACTATCCAACCTTATAGCACAAGGTGCACTTGGCGACTCCAATAACCTAATTCTTGGGGACCTGAATCTAAGATGGAACGAGACACACAATCCTCTAATCCAATCGCTATCTAGCCTCCTCGAGGATAACAACCTTAAACAACACTGCACTGAGGAAACTCATTATAAGGGAGCCACTTTGGATGCCATCATTTCGCAAAAGAACTCTATCACGATCAACCACATTCTTCCCGTCGACTGGTCAGACCCCCACATGATCCTATTTCATATCAATCACCCCACTATCTCCTACCAACCTCCACACGACCCCTCAAAATGGATGAGAAACATCTCCCAACTACCCCTGGATACCCTGGAAGCGCAGTTAATCTCACTTCTCGCAGACAACAAAGCCCACCTCTCCACCAAAGATCTCACTGATCGGTACAATTCCGAGCTAGTGTCCATTCTCGACAAGCTAGCTCCACTAAAGCTCAAAAGAAGCAGAACCACTCCATCTAGAACTTGGTTCAACGATGAACTCAACACAGAAAGGAGAATCCTAAGAGCCAAAGAAAGAAAATTGAGAAATAACCCGACTGCCATCCTTCGTGACCAACCGAAATCAGCCCGTAGGAAGTACAACAACCACATCAAAAATAAGAAATCCAACTTCTTCCGCGAGGCACTGGACAAGGCCAAAAACAGACCGAAGAAACTCTACAGCATCATCAGACAACAAACCTCCAAGCCAGTGTCCTCCTCTGTACAGGCATCCAAAGAACTCTGTGATAACTTTGCCCTCTTCTTCAACGATAAGATAGCAAGAATCGAACTATCATTAGACATCAATGAATCACACCCCAAGAAGAGCAGCTCCGCTGTACCCCCTGCCCTCTCTCCTGGCTCTTCTCTCACCCCCTGGCTTAGCTTTCGTCCTGTTCTAGAAACAGAGATAATCTCGCTGATCTAGTCCTCCAAACCATCAGCTCACATCTCAGAACCCATTCCTCCTCTACTAATCAAAAAACGGAAGCACGCTTTTGCACCTATATGTGGCAAAATCATGAACAGCTCCTTAAAAAATGAGCGGTCCCTGATTGCCTAAAAATGGGACAAGTCACCCCCCTGCTGAAAAAACCCGGTCTAGACTCGACAGAGCTGAACAATTTCAGACCTATATCTAACCTCCCCTTGCTCTCAAAAATACTTGAACACTGCGTTCTTCATCAACTGAAACAACACCTGGTCCTCATCAACCTCCTAGACCCCACCAGTCTGGCTTTAGAAAAGGCTGCGGCACAGAAACCGCGATGCTGAACATCATAGATGACATCCATGGTTCTCTAGACTCAGACAAATGCTGCCTCCTCATTCTCCTTGACCTCTCTGCAGCATTTGACACAGTGGACCACAAACACCTCATCAAGGCTCTCCAAGAAAGAGCTGGCCTCGGCGAGGTAGTTCTCAAGTGGTTCTCCTCCTTTATACACAACCGCACCCAATTAATAAAAATCAAGAACTTCACCTCCGAAACCCAGCAAGTTAAAATGGGCGCCCCCCAAGGTTCAGTGCTCTCTCCACAGCTTTTTAACATCTATATGGAACCGCTCGCCAAATTACTCAATAAAGCCAACATCCGCTTCCACCTCTACGCGGATGATACGCAGATCTATCTGGAAACCTCCTCTCTCACTGACATCCAAAGATTAAATGATGTCCTGAAAGATGTTCAATAATGACTAACAAACAACCATCTGAAACTAAATCCAGACAAGACCGAGACACTCCTCATCTCGAACAAGGATGACAACCCTCAAATCACTGAATGGCTAAAGGCAATCGATGCGCTCAAAGGGAATCTTACTCTAGCAGACTCTGTTAAATCTCTTGGCGTCACCCTGGACCCAAAACTAAACATGATGAAACACATTAAGAGCTCTGCCAAAAGTGCATTCTTTAACCTCAAACTTCTGAACAAAATCAAACCCTACATTCTTAACAAGGATCTCAAACTGGCCACTCAATCCCTGGTACTGTCAAGACTGGACTATGGGAACGCAATCCTAACAGGTATTCCTAAATCGCACCTGGCACCGATCAAAAGAACATTACATGCGGCAGCCAGAATGATCACCGGCATCAAAAAATCTGATCACATCTCCCCGGCACTCAAAGAACTCAAATGGCTACCACTAGAAATGCGAAGTAACTTCAGGACGGCCTGCCTAACCCACAAAGCCCTCCATACCGGCAAACCCGAATACCTGGCAAAAAAACTCAAAAAAGCTGGTCAAGCCAGGAATCTGAGAAGCTCTAACTCCCTCCTGCTCATCCTACCTAAAACCAGAAAGAAAAGAACAGCAGACTGCTCTTTCACGGGAAAAGCCCCTAAAATTTGGAACTCCATCCCCACGCACATCAGAACCATACCGTCCTTTGTGGAATTCAAAAGCCAACTCAAATCCTTGTTCCTCATCCGTTCCCTTGGCTGTGGATAACATGTAACAGACTGCAACACCAAAACTTTGTGCCCACATTGAACCCTGATACCAAAGAAACTCTGCAGTACATTTATGCAGCTCTTATTCTTACTCGTGGATTGTCAATTCCTTTCATATGTTATGCCTTTGCTGATTATATACTATTCTATTACTGTAAAGTGCAGTGAACTCTGAAACCAAAGAAGCTCTGCAGTACACATATGCAGCTCTCATTGTCACACTCGATTGTCAAAAACCCTTCATATGTCATGCTTTTGTTGATTATATGCTATTCTCTTACTGTAAAGCGCTCTGTTACCTCTGGGTCTTGACAGCGCTATAGAAAACTTCAAAAATAAAATAAAATAAATAAAATGGTGAGGGTTTCGGAGGCCAGAAGAGGTCTCTCCTGGTGACCCAGCAGGGATGAAAGGGCACCAAAATTGTCTAAAACAGCCCACTGGGGTAGAGAAAATGCTGAATGAATATTGTTTTCCCCTGGAACTGGCTAGGAATAGTCATGCACAGTGCTCCACTCCGAGAACCTTCCAGAACCGCCAGGGAGGGCCTAGCCCCTGGGGTCCCCCCAAGAAGGGAAACAAAAACAACGAGGCAGAGAGGGGATATGCAAGGGACTCTAATCTCACAAGTCCATTCATCCTCAAAGGCCCTCATCTCCTTGGTAGCCGATGCAATGGAGGACGAAATAAGCACCAACGTGATCTTTGATTCTCTGCTCCAGGGTCTCAAATCACTCAGGGTACCCAGAAGGAGGAGATTGGGCCAGGTGTCTTTCTACCGTCGTGCCTGGGTCTGGGAAGGACAGGGGCACCTGGCCTTAAGTCTACTGCCCGCACTGACTCTGAGTGGGAAGAAGGTTTGTTTTGCTTCCTTGAGGAGCATGAGGGGAAAGCCAGCTACCAAGCAGCACACAAGAGCTGAGCCAAGGATGCAGGGAGCTGGTATGGGCCATGGGAGCTCTCGAGCTCCACCCACAGCCCTTAATAAAAATTATGAATATGGCTGCCTGAAGTAGGATGGGGAGGTGCTAATTTCTATTGAGTTGTTAGTGGCACCAGTTTAGAGTGTGTTTATAAACACTAAACGTAAAATTAAAATAGGAAGTTCACACTACTTTTATGCAAGAAAAAAGAAAAGTTAAGCAAGCTCCTTTAAGACCTTGAATTGAAGGAATCTTTGTCCCATCATCAATCAACAGGGCATGATTCTTTCTGTGTGCCATAGGTGAGGTGCATTCTGCCAGTAGACAAGTCAGATGATGACATGGAAGAAGACTTATGCCCGAAACTAGAAGGTGTCGTACCTTTCTGGTTGGGAACTGTCTTGGCAGCTTCGTTTGCAATGTAGGGTTTCAAAGCAGTATCAAGATAAAACGGATTGTGTGAGGAATCTATGAAAATAGCATGGTTACTGGTTTAAATAATTGTTGTGAGGTTCGTAAGCTCACTGGAGGAAATGATGCAGCTTATATTAAAGGGAGAGCTAAGTAGTCAATGTTAGGAAACTTAAGACTGACCTTGAGGAGACAAACAAAATGGTCACTTAATGGGGACCATGTGGCAATTGCTATGTGATCCTGGCAGTCAAACGTGGACTATGAGGTGTCCATAGAAGAAGAGTCCAAGTGCTCACAACAAGGGTGGGGGTGTCTTACATTGATGGGTAGGGATGGTTGTCAAGTGTGAGAATAAAGCAGAGATGTCCAGACGTGCATTAAGAGGCTGTGCCGGTAGGCGGGGTGCAACTTAAAAACGTAAAAAACCCAAATATGATATTAACTCAAAAAGTTGAAGAAACAGGAGCTGTCCTGTTGTAACCTCAGTTAAAGTAAAGTAAGGAAGTCATGAAATGCTTGATCTAAGGATATGTAGCATTGGTGATACAAGACACGGTAGCAGAAAAGCAAAGAGCTTCTTCTGTCCTAAGAAAGAGGCAGGAGAGGAAGATGTAGCATGCAGACACACACATTACTTTACCGAAAAAAGCAATTTTTGTTGTTGTTAAGTGAGTATATATTTCTCTTCTGCTATGCTACTTAATTTTGCAATGTTGAGGTGAGAATGCAATAACACTTCAGTTCTTGCCATAAAACCGCACATGGAATCAATGATTTCAAAGTATGGGATTAAGCAAATGGCCAGAAGATGTCTTGTTTCGTCTTAATACAGTAGACCTTTGAGGGGCACACGCTTTGCTGCTGCAGGAAAAGAATACTCTCAGGTCTTATGACAAATTATGATGTATTTAACTATTTAGTGAGTAGCGCCTCACAGCTATTAGGGCTTCCAATCTGTCGCTAAGGAAGGGGCAGCTGCTAAAGTAACTCCTACAAAAGACATGCTACTCCATCTGGCAAAATCAAGGTAACGTGGTTGAAAGAGGCAGTCTAGAAAGAAATCCCTGGCACAAGAGAGTTTTAGACATTAAGGCAGGTTTAGTGTAGTGGATTTGTGCCAGCAATCAAACGCTTTGCAAAGACCTTGCTGCAGAAAATGTATTCTTAATCCTTAACAAATAACAGACACTGAAAGTGGAAAAACACATACACCGTCCCACACACATTAGCTGCTAATAAAATCAATTCCATAAGTAAACGGGGATAAAAATAAAAAAAGCCATATCTCTTTGTTTTTAGATGTAATGCCCCCTTCGACAAATAATCTGTTCTTCCTTATGCCTAAGTGCTCTTTCCACTGGGAACAACAAATACAGACATGACAGTCACACCCTGATGTTTCCTGTTTGAAAAGGGAAAACAAGTGTGGGAAACAGGCACCTTTTAGGTTATCGTCGCTTGAGCGCACTGATTCAATCTGATAAAGTGGTCATTTGATCTGTGGTGTGATGCTCTGGGAGGAGATCGAGGCGATGCTTCCAGTATAAATGTAGGCGTCCTGCATTGATAGATTCACCAAGAGCTTGAACAGAGTATTGTAGCTTAATACTCACTGCTGTCTCATCTCTCAGTCATGAAGATTGCTGTGGTGTTCCTGCTGGTGGCCGTTAGCACTTGCTATGGTAACTAACTTTTATATTACAGAGTTGTGTGTACTGCTAATTTAAGGTTCTGTGTTTTGTTGTCTGTCCATTTTTTAACTAGCACCTCCATTCACCTCTGGCTCACACAACTACTTTCAGAGTTGATTAATTAGAAATCCAAGGAAGTGGCATGATGTAAATTGAATGATGGGAATTTCAAGCACAGAATGCTAAGGGACTCCCGAGATTCCATTAAACTTTCACCAGCATAGAGCACCCCAAAAACCCTCAGCATCAATTAAAGTGTGGTTCAGGCTTGCTGCCAGTGTCTAGACCTTTGGGGATGGACTGCCGAGACTGGCACTAGAGAGAATGAGTCCCACATGCAGCAGGGATTTGGGGGAAGAGAAGGTTTACAGTTTGTGTCCTGGTCCAGGAATTACTTTCTGAGTTTCAAACAAACAGTTGAGTTTCTTGAAACCTGTGGGAAAATGGCACAGGATAATTATCAAAGAAGCATCCAGAAGGGAGACTCTGTTCGTAGTAAAGAGCTTTCTGTTTAGATGTGACTCCATGCAACCTGGAACTTTATAGAGCACAGGCTAGAGGGAGAGTTATTCCAAGTGAACAGTTTTATGGTGCAACATGGCATAGGACGGCAGGCAGGTTTTCTATACAATTCTAAGCTTGTATAGAGATTTTAAACCTAGCTCCTTGCTTTTACGCCATCAACTGGAAATAAGTGGGCGATAAAGGGCACAAGGTAAGCAGTGGAGCCAAAACTTTGATATCTGGGGTTAAAAGGTGTGTGATATCACTTACTTTATGTCTAATATTTTTGTGAGTCAATGTTCACGAAAAGGTTGCATGTGTTAATGATGAAATGATATAGCGCTGGTCTGTAGCACTGAAAGGGCTAATAGGTGGTATATCCATGGTGAACATCACTGGCCTTCATTTTTACTCCCAGGCTTGCTATTAACTCCTGCTGGAGCAGCAATCAACACGGTCCTTGTTACACAGGATGTGGTGAAGGTGGGGCTTCCAACTGAGGTTCTAGTTACCATTTCCAAACAAATTCAATACTATGTTATTGACAATAAACAGGAATAATTCTGAACACGTCATTGTATTTTATGGAATTAAAACAAATGATCTGCATGTTCAGAGTTGCATTCTCCGCCAATTATCATGTGTGTATGCAGTGCTTAATGTATCAAGTCTAAAAGTAAAGTGAGTGACTGAGTGATTGTAGAAAATGGAAAATATATTACAGTTCACGACACAAATGTATTTGCCTTCAGGGAATTTGTACAATACCAATAGCAGCATATTGCAGACTAAAGTCTTATGTTTTTGTTTGTATTCTAGGTTTTGTTCGCCCACATGGTGGTCATGTTCCAGTTCACCCAACCAGTGATGGTAAAGTCCGTAAAACAAACTGTCCTGTATTAGTGGTTAATTGCAACATCCTCCAAATAAATGTATGCTTTAAAGATCAAAAGCAAATCAAAATCAAATCAGAAGCAAATCTCTAGAATTATCAACAGCATTGTCACTGTAAGAAATGATAGAAACACCTCTGCGATCTCGCCGCTCAAGCTTTGTGCACTTAGTACAATGTTGTCAGCTGAATGTGAAGTCTTCAATATAGTGATTTGTTTTAAAGTCATTCTTAAACCCATCAATTGGAAGTAGAGAGATTTATAATGTCAGAAAACAATATTTTTTTAATGGAGCATGGGAAAGTTTGTAGATTTGTATGTCTGGCCAATTGACATGCACTGTTGTATACTTTAGGCTCATTCCATTTGAACATACCAATTTTATGGATTATATGGTAATTAGCTACTTGCCCTGCTAAGTAATGTGTGGTAATTACCTGTAACAAGTGGTTAGAGGTGTGGGACTCTTAAGATGTAAATGCTTCATTCTGATCTGGATACTGAATGATGTATTGTCTTAAATGTTGTAAAGTGTATACAAATGCAGTAAATGAGAGTGTAGGTGAAAGAAAAATATATAAAGTGCATACAACACATTTAATTGACTATCCAACATTGTGGCATATTTCAAAGTGAGGTCTTACACGATTATATTACTTTTGTAGGTTATGTGCGCCCACCTAGTGGAGGGACGGTCCCCTACACAAACTGTCTTGATAAAGTGCTGGTAAGTTTAACACTTGTTGCTGGTAGCATTACTTCGAGCAAAATGTACATTTTAAATTAGTGTATTGTGTGTTAACTAATTTGTAGCTTCTATCAGGATCCATTGCTGTGAGCATTTAAGTTCTGACCTGTCGAAAAAGATTCAGCAAGTAAGCACCTCCACGCTAAGAGGAGAGTGTTAGTAAAGCCTACAAAGTACTATGACATTTGCTAAGAGTAAGCACAATAAATAACTTTCACTAAAACTGAGATGGCAAGTGTCCTAATGCAACCCTTGCAAGAGTGAGATTTTGATGTGCATATTAGTATTAAGTGTAAACCCTTTCAAAGTTGTAGGCAGGGTGAATTTGCAATATTGTTGTCTCACATATGCTGGCTTCTTATAGGAAATGTCAGTTTTATTTTGGGTTGTGTTAATTTTATATTAAAATTCTAAAAACGGTGTAGTAGGGATATGCCACAAGGATATACACAGAGACTCTAAAGCATCATATTAAAAGACTTTGGCAGATTAACTCCATTCTCATGAATGTTATTCAGTCATTTATCATTTTGGCATCATAATGATGCATTAGTTATGATCCTTGGATTCAACATAAACACTGGAGAATATAATATGGCACTATACATCTCTTTGAGAAATCCAGATGGGACTAGGTGGCTAAACCATTATAAATAAACTACTACTACATAACTGTACTTTAATCCTCTTTTAGAAAATTGATGTGAAAAACCTTCTGGCTGCATTACAAGAACTTTTCTGCTCATACCAGAACTGCAAGGTAAAGATATTTTCTTCTCATATGCTTATTTACAGAGCATGTTGACTAGTCCAATCAATAGCTCCTCTGGGACTCCACTCAGAAGTTTCAGCATTTCCGATAACATTTATATATATCACTGTCTCCCTGAATGAACTCTTCTCACAGAGGGACCCTTATTACATCCCATAACCTTTCTCTTTCATGTCCGTCAGTCATTTATGATAGCCCAGTCTGGAATACTTGAACGGCAATGAAAGAGCCACATCAGTGCTCAATTCCTGAGTGCTCCCTCCCACATCTAGTCTCCCATCAATGTTGAATAGGAAAGGATTTCTTGCTGCCTAAGTAATTCCTCTGCCCATAATTGTCATTATCTCAAGCTCATTAATTAGTAATGAATTAGGCCACTGAGTTAGTTGTCGTTCACAAAAATCTGTATGTGCATTTAAGATCACAGGCTAAATATACATCATGTTCATTCAAAGTTTGGCACCCCAAGATAAAGCAATGGAGCACCCTTATACTGGGTTCTGGTAATACTTCTTATTTGCTGCCCTATGAAATGCTACAGTGGAAGTATTA
The DNA here is from genome assembly GCF_964263255.1 of Lissotriton vulgaris. Lineage (NCBI taxonomy): Eukaryota > Metazoa > Chordata > Amphibia > Caudata > Salamandridae > Lissotriton > Lissotriton vulgaris. Next base: position 894,777,156 of record NC_141698.1, on the reverse strand, counting down.
TCACTTTGTAACAACACTGATTAGTATTACTATGTCTGGCACTCCTCTAGTCAAAATCTCAAAATCACCTCCCTTCTTCCAGAGGGGTAATTGTGGTATCTGTGCCATAGCACTTTCCACAAGACTAACATTCAAACTAGAATCCACACAAACCCCTTCTACTCAGTGGTACATCATTTTCCTCATATAACTCCTACCTTCCACCCCCTGGTGAAGTCCCTCTTAAAGGTCCAAGTGTTAGCCATGGTTTTTCTTTTTAAGGGTGGGCGTCCACCAGTCTGACCTAAACAGCAATCTCTGTCACTTTGTGTAAACTCAACCAAAATATGTACCATGCTGTGTCCCACATATCTTATGTTTTACCACTTTGAGTTCCATTCACCTCTGTGCAACCACTGTACCTTTGGTGTGTCCGGCAACTTACTTCGTATTTGTGTGTGCCACACACTTTATTGTTATCCACATTTTGAGCTTTGCCCCGTAACGCTGGCAATTCTTTGTGCTGTAAACCTTGCTGTACATGATTCCAGTTTCCCTACAGCGGGGTGTCTCCCACTTTATGTAATCTAGACTCCAGTGCCTTAGATGCTATGTGCCCTAGCAGTCAAAAACATCACTGTCTGGGCCCCTACAACTCAGTATCTGTAACTCTATATCCCCTCTACCAGTCTGTGTTTCCTGCAACTAAGCATACAGATCCACCACTCTGTGCACTTTGCACCACAATATATACTACACTGTTTAGCATATATATCAGTATTCACAAATCTATAAAACCCTCACGTCAGTGTGAATTAGTTAGTGTACCCTGCATATCCAAGCCATCTAATGGGTGCCCCCAACATCACCATCTAAAAATCAATTCATGAATCCAATAGCAAATTTTAATATTTTTAGATAATGAATGTTAAGCTACTGGAAACCTTCCTCAGAAAGAAGAACAGATGAACAAACTCATCACGAATTTCTGTGGGCTGTTGGCAAGATTGTCCCTATTAATTCATAACAGTAAAACATTCTGAGGGACTTGCATATAATTTAATAATACACCCATATTCACAATTATGATCTTTTTCAAGAATTTCTGCTCAAACTATATTTTGAAAAGACTCAAAAGAACCACAGGTGCTCCGATTTGTAATTGAAGGATCATTCTTTAAAGCGAGAAGCTGAACTAGGGGACCCCAAGTATCATCATCCTTTGCCAGTCACCTGAGGAGGATGTAAACCCTTCAGCACTGTATAGTACAATTGACATCTCTGTGGCATGTGACGTAAGAATCTGTATGAGGGGACTGCAAGCCCCATCATCCCTTGTGAATCCCCTGAGGAGGAGGTGGGCCCTCCAGTGCTAAATAGTGCCAGAGACATTCCCGCAGTGCGGGCCATGCCCTGGTTGCACCCATGCAAAGCCAGGGCCAAGTGCATGCCTATCCGCTCCTGTCAAAGACAGGATAAGGCACGGCAAGACCACCTCCCTTGGATGTGCTATTACAACTACTTAACAATGGTTGATATTTGCTTGATAAGGTACTGTTTGATTTACCCACCTTTCAAATAACATCCCATAAGACTATATAATTGAATATATTTTATTCAAACTAGTGTTGGTTCCTTTCCCCTGAATCTGATTTTCTTGGCCCAGTTTCTGCGATTGTGACAGTAACTGGTTTTGCTGCTATGGTAAAAAGCAAAGCGGCCTCCAGCCCTCAAGATCTTCAGAGCAGGAAAAATACAATGAAATACACTGCATACAATTGTACAGTGTAGGATATGCATATTTTAATCGAGGAGCCAGAATGTATGTTAAATAAGATATGCATAATGGAAGTGAAACCAAGAATGTTGACAAAACTATTTGAGGAGAAGAGAGTCCTCATAGCACTTCTATCACCACAACCAACAATCCCACTGACAAATGATTCCAACCAGGCTCCTGAGGACCCAAAAGACAATTTAGTCAGATCTGGAGGCTCTACATCTCTAACTCCACACATTGTTTGTTCTAACATGTTTTCGCCCTTAGAGAATGAGCAGTGCAAAACCCTGAAATCGCAGGGGAAATGGGAGAGGATGTGTGTTCTGTGGCATTTTAGGATTTAGCTCCATCTCAAAACTACATACTCTTGATCCCCATGGAGTTTGGAGAACTTGGCATGTCTTTAACAATGAAGAGCTAAGACTACTTGAAAAAAACAACGGTGATGTTGATTGATGTATTTCATAGTCAGATCCCAGGCTTACCACTGATTACCCCATCCACAGTTGATACCAGTAGTAGTGAACATCTTAATACTTCTGTGCCTGGTACAGGTAGAGTTTTAAATAGCTAGAGGAAAATGAAGACTGACAAAGCTAGCACAAAAGAATATTTGTTTTATACAAATGAGTGAGAAGTGGACACCATTGATCACACACCTTATACTTGAATTAGAGGCACAACAAGATAAGTTTCTGGCGATGGTATGGTAATGGTAGAACTACATCACATAATTATAATCCCTCAGAAAGTGTACGTAAACCAATAACTACATTATACACTTATAAACCCCTTGAAATGGCCCATCAACCCTTCAGACTCACATTTGTATGCACTGATAATAAAAGGAGCTTGAGGGATGTTATCAATTTTACTTGTAATTTAACTCTCCTCATTAGGATCCCAGCAATTAGAGCTTGCAATTACTTGGTTGTCAACACAGCATCACCTACTTATGGTATCCCATCTGAGAGTGAGATCTATATGATTAGGGTCCTTAAGCAAGTTGCATTGGAGAACAAGGTTGTTCACTGGATACAAAATGTTCACTATTACTATTCGGTCACTTATTCAGACATAATTGTTGTGAAATGCTATCCACACACTAGTGGAGTTTTGTAAATCCTAGTTTAGTTAAGGGAATAGTCAAGTGTGGCACAAGGACCAATTCTCCAATTTAAAATGGCCACACTATGGGGCATATTAGCAAGAACCTCCTTAAAAGGGCTTGCCTATATGCTTTATAGAATTCCAATAGAAGCCCAGGTTAGATGTGCAGGACATCTAACCTGGGCTGCCATTGGTATTCTAACATGCATATTAGCAAGCCCATTATCGCCATTTTAGCGTCAGTTTCCTGCCTCTAAAACGGCGATAATTTTAAAGAGGTTCTTGCTAATATGCCCCTATGTCTTATAAACACCCAAAAGCGACAAACTCCCAGCTCAAAGAATCCTTTGAAACCCTCATGTGCAACTGCTGACACCCTATAAAAGGGTTCAGGAGTATCACAATAACTCAACAGGAGGGGTATTACCACACTTAATAATGTCTATCTCAAATGCATTTGTATGTACTATTAATGATTTATTTTAGGTAAACCAATCCTGAGACTCAAAAACTCAAAAGCGATAGCTTATGACCACCCAAGTATCAGCAGTACTCCCTTTGTCCAGTCTAGTGTTAGCTACAATGTTATTGTCAATACTACACTTGAAAATAAGGTGAGCAGATTAAAATCCATAGATTGTTGGAACGCCAACGCCCATTAAATGTGTAAAACCTAGAAAGATCACTATAATAAGCTCAAAATCAAAACAGTAATATAGGGATTGAGGTCATTTTATAGATAGCTTTGATTTCTGTTTATTCCAGGAACCAGGGGCTACTGCTGCTTAGTATTTGAGTAGGAATTTATATAAGGCACCCATACATCATGCTCAGTGCAAAAAAGATCAGCTAGAATTGTATCCAAGCCTGGGACCTTCCCGATTTTCCCTGCAGTTATAGAAGATTGAGCTGTAGAAGTTTCCAAGTTGTGGACAAAAATTCAAGTGCAGGCCAGGCTTCTGGTGATTTGAGCATTTGTCTGAGAACTTCATTGTCTGTGGTACTGAGCAAATTCCCACTGGCTCTTTAGACATACTAGAATTAAACGTAATTACTTTAAATAATGTGAAACCTGTTTTACTAATCAATATCTACTGAAGATGTATCAAGCCTTTATGCTGGTTTGATAGCCTTCTAACCTCTTACAGCAAAGATTCTCTTATAATCATTGGGGGACACTTTAATACGGCATTTGAACCCTCTGGGCTGGTAACAGATTTAGCATAGGATGAAGATGCCTATTGCAGCATCCTGGAATTACCTACACCCCTGAAGATACAATTTACCAAATTAGCCCTGCAACTAGGTGTCATCGTGTAGTTATACTGTCTACAGGCTTACAATGGTCATTGCCCCTCGGAGATTGTTGCAGCACCAACTTTTAAGAGAGTAACATATAGTAGCTTTATTGATTATTTACTTCTTGATTATTACAAGAAATGATCAATATGATAGTTGTTCCATTCCCGAGTCCTCCATTTAACTGAATCCTTGATTGAAGATTTATCAGCCACTGGGAAAGCAGGAGGCAACAAACTAGTTATCACCAATAAGAGAGGCAATGAAAGTGGGGAAGATTGTTGGAACCCCAACGCCCATTAAATCATTAAATGAAACCATTATTCCTGTATTGGATTTTGTAATGATCATTTAGATTGCCCCTCGTACTAGTGTAGGCACACAATACATTATTTACTAACATTAAAGAACTTTTTGAAAGACATCAAAGCGAGTACAAGTCTGCCTAGAAAACAGAAGTGATTTAATCGTGACTATCAGACAGGAAAGAGTCTGCTGATTGCTGCTATGAGGCAAGGGACAGAGATAAAATACGAACTAACAAGAAAAGCTTACAAAAAAACTCACTGAAGACCAGTGTTTACCTGGGAAACACAAAATGAACTAAAAGCAGCAAAACCTAAATATTTTAAAGTATTTCCAGAACCAGAATCAGAATTAACTTAATTTGGGCGCAATTTTTACCAGTAAAAGCATGAAAAATATGACAATTAAAACATAAAATATAAAAATAAAATAGTATATCTGCACATAAAAGCAACTGCAGAAAGTAAGTCCAAATTAGCAGTAGATTAGGAGAGCATAGTGCCATGGGCGTTTACAGCATATTTCTGAAAGGAGCCAATATACAGGGTGGCTTCTTCATCGAATAATTGTAGTAATGAAATATAGGCTGCCATACAGTGCCTAATGTTATAAAAAACATTTTTTATGTGGAATTAAGAACTATATTCTATATCTTTTATAAAACTTGCAAAAAAACTATAAGGTGCATTATTGCTTGTCTTGAATTCCCATCCCATTGGCATGGACTGATATCTAGATTTTGCTTAAAGCTTAGGGGGAACACAACACATACTTAGCAGTATCAACTCATAGGTGAAAAAGTAATTAACATTCCCAGTGCCCTTGTGCTTGCCACAAGAAATCAGTAGGGCAGTTAAACACATTCAGGCCACAAAATGTGCCTTCCTCGCCATGCTGTTGAAGCGCCTTGTAGTCTCAGAGTTATAAATTGCTTGTACGACATGTTTTTTGTTAAGGGCATTACAGATACTCAGCTTTTCCAAGGCACTCTGCATACCAATTTTAGAGTATTTAGATTTGACAAACGCCAACCATGGTATTCGAAGGCCGTTATCAATTCAATTCAATATAACTTTATTCGGCGATTATGTAAAAAAAAATAACCATAAAAGTACAATTAGTATATCACAATTTAAAAATTTGTAGAAATATAAAAACAATCATGGTACATTAAAAATAAACGGATTAAATTTCATACATGAATTGATTTCCGTGATCTAAAAAAAATTTTTAAGAACGCAGAGACAGATGCAACAGTTAATATGTTATCTAATTTCTGAATGGCTAAAAAGGCAGGACGACATTGCCTAAGTTCCATACTCTTCAATATTGGTACAATCCATCTTGTCCTAGGAATAATATGGAAAATTCGCAATATTGCATCATTTAAGCGGGAAGTGAAGAGCTTCATGATTAGCAAATACCTTGCTTAGATAAGCTGTCCCGACCTTGAGCTGCTCTCAGAAGGAGAAGCTCCAACTGGAATAATATCAAAGCTATTTGATGACTCAAGACTTGAGATTTATATAAGATGCGGAGATACTCTTACTTAATGACCTGAAGGGCAATGGGATAATATATCTTAACTGGGTATATGGCATATGATATAAGCTTAGCCTTACCCCACATCTCAATACGAATTGCATGGTACCTGTGCTTTGCATATATACTATTCCCTCATATTCATATCCACACTATCTACCTCATAACGGCTATGTTTTTAGAAAAGGTTAACACTTGTTAAGTCAAAACTTTACCATCGCCTACCTAGGAATATGGGCATATGATATAAGCTTAGCCTTATCACACTTATTAATGCGATTTGCACATGTGTTTTGTTTTGCATATATACTGTTCACATAATTGTATTCATTCTATTATATACCTCATATCTGTTTGTTTCCTATAATGTCAACATTTGTGTTGGTTATCTATTCTGATGTTAAGCGCTCTGATACCCACGGGTCTTGTTCGCGCTATATAAAACTCTACAATAAATAAATAAATAAATAAACATGATATGCATATCCGATTGGCTGGACAAGTCGTCACATGGACATTTGCAAAGTTGTCGTGTCCAGTCATTCATCTTGGGGAAACTTAAGAATTTAAATAAAATATTTAACCGAAACCGTGTGAAAAGAAACCTTTCAAAATCACTCATGTGTAGCCTAACATACGGTTGAATATTAAAAGTAGTCATTGTTAGGTGGTGAGCCACCACAGTAAGTCATTTCGGTATTAGTTCTATAATCTCCCAAATGGGTCATACAAAGATTTTTAAGTTCTTTCCTGGAGACATGACACATCAATGAGGGATCACTATTGTATTCTTGGTGGCCTATTTGTGCGAGGAATGTCTTTACATAATTTAATCATCCTGGCTTGCTAACATTATCAAGGCTCATCACACCCTTCAATATAAAACGGTAAAAAAACACACTCCTCAGTGGTCCATACCCTGTGCCACAGAAGAACCGGTGGTACCTTGATAACATCTTCTAGGTATGGTTGTCCTAGTTCAGCATGGCAGATAAACGTGGAAACACTATCCGGGACTGCTAAGAGGTATCTCATAAAACCATTTTCTGCCACCTGTAGTGATCTCACGTTTGCATAGCCCCATATTCCTGCACCATAAATTGCAATTGCTACACAAGTTGCTCTATAAATGCATAAAAGTTCCCCAATCGGTCGTCTGCCCATTTTTCTACTAAAATTGGTCAGGGCCATTATGATTTACAAAACAACAACCTTCTTAATTTTATCGCGTTATTCCATGAGCCGGACTGATCGAACAGTATTCCCAAATAGGGAAAAGTGGTGGTAAAATCCAGTGGTTTCGAATTAATGTACATCACTTTTTTCTTTTTATCTGCACCAGACCCGCAATTCATAAAGAACGTTTTCGTACAATTATTTCTCAAATCCAAATTTGTCATGAATTGGGAGAAAGATGTAACCATCCTTTGCATGGCCACGGGCGTTCGGGCCATCAAGACCGTGTCATCCACATATAGGAGTGCCAGGACAGATCTATTAGCTATCATGGGCATGTCCCTGCACTCCTGCAACAATGTTCTTTCTAGGTCGTTAATATAGATAGTAAACAAGAAGGGGGCAAGAACGCATCCTTGCCGCACTCCTCATGAAATACTAAAAGGCCTAGTGCACTCTCCATTCTTACCAAATGTAACTTTGGCTCATGCCTCCGAATAAAGATCCCTGAGGAAAAGAATTATGTTTTCATCTATCCCTAATTTCCCTAAAATCAACCATAGCTTGCTGTGGGTGACGCAATCAAAGGCTGACGTTAAGTCAACAAAGGTTAAAAATGTGAAACCTCCCTTGGCTGTATTATATTTTTCTAAAAGAATATGCAAGTTAAGACCCTGGTCAATGGTGCCAAGGCCCTTCCTAAATCCATATTGAAGATTACTAATTATCGAATGTTCTCCAGCCCATGATTGAAATCGATTTAAAATCATGCGACCGATAATCTTAATTGTTGAGTCTAGTAATGATATAGGGCAATAGCACGAGCAACTTGTTCTATCTCCCTTTTTAAATATGGGTACAATAATAGGCTCATACCATGACGGTAACAATCCGGTCGAACAGCATGCATTAAACAATTGTGTAACGAGTGGGCCCCATAGAGCCACGTTGTTTTTGAACAAGCCAACCGGCACCCCGTCCGGGCTCGGAGCCTTTCCTCCCATACTAGATTTAGTACTAGGTAATACCCAGATCCACTCTCTTAAAAGTACGTGAGGGCTCCTCGTCCACTACACTCTCAGTTTGTACCTGCTCTGATGTCATTGAGGCACTATATAAGTCTGCGTAATGTGATACCCATTCACTCTCTAATATAGCTATCTCTACACTTGCTTTTACTTTATCATTTAAAAAAGGAGCATTAACTACCTTCCAGAAAGCTACAGTATCTTTTTTCAAAGAAGCCTCACACAAAGAATCCCATGCTTCCTTTTTCAGTGCATCCTTTCTTTTTTTCAGGATCATCTTATAGATCTTTCTCAAATCCCTTATTAAAGGCTGATCTTTATCATGGGCATTTAGGGCACACTTAAGATTAGAATAAGCCTTAGTGCAGCTGTCGAACCAACCTACTGTATTTTCTCTAAGGTTATTCGTTTCTACCCACAGACTTGTTTTAATAGGTGAGGAAATTACTGCAAAGTTTTTAATAATTACAGAACTGTCTGAATTTTCATCCAGACAATCACCGATACTGAATTCACATTTCTTTACTAGATTATAGAGAAAATCTTCTGGGATGACCTTTGTCCATTTTAGGGAATACCCATTTTGTCTATTCAGGACAATATTATCCCTAAGCTTCCTTGGTGAACTATTTTTATTGGGTTCTTGATGAGATGTTAGAATTTTGACACTTAGGGGAAAATGATCGCTTAGAGCATTATCCAGGGTATTAAAATTCTTGACCTGTCCACTATATCTAGCAGATATCAATATATAATCAATTATTGAAAAAACACCACTGCCATTGAATGTGGGACATAAAGGAACCTCTGGTTGACAAATTCTATTAGCAAAGCCCAAGTCACAGGTAAACATGATTTCATTCACAAGATCCTCGCATACAGTGTGTTCAAAGTGCGTTAGACTGATCTCTTTGTCCAGCATTATACCGCATGTCCCTAGCTCCCCTCTTTTACATAATGAACAATTAAAATCCCCTCCCCAATTAACAAGAACCTCCTTAGTTTTCCAACCTAGCAAACTTTTAACATGTATCCTCAATGCTTTCAACATGTCTTCCATTACCTCCGAGGGAGCATTATTGTAAAAATTTACAATGATCAAACAGAACACTTTATCAATATGTATCCTGATGGTATGATAATATCTATTGTTATGGGGCATCTCTATTTTCTCACATCTAAGAAGATTTGATATGTAAGTACAGAGCCCCCCTTTAGCCCTACCATATGTTGAGCCTATCGCTGGTGTAAATAATGTTTTAAAACCACACAGATGATGGGCCTCTTTAGCCCAGATTTCTTGTACACTCAATATGTCATACTCATTTACAAGATCAATCCAAATTTGATTAGACACCTTTGATTTTTGGCCTGCCACATTCCAAAACATGATTGACCATTCCAACTTTTTCGTTGTACTATCTACCCGGCCAATGCAACCAAAATTTTCACTAATATTGATGTTATTTTCAGTCGTAAGATTGGCTACTGTGCCGTGTTCCTCAATTACTCCAAACTCTTCAATTTTAGGTACCCCAGTTCTCACACAAGGATCTAATTGAGAACAATTTACTCCATCTAGGGGATCACCATTTAGATGTTTTACATTTGGTAAATTTAGCGTCACATTAACATTAGGGTTCCAGGGACTCAGTCAATCTACTCCTTCAAGCCCATAAAGCATGTCAAAGTGATTAAATGTCAGGATGTTAAATTGGTTTTTATGCATGATCATGGAACCTCCTCATTGTACCCCAGATGGATACAAGTTTGATGGCACACTAAAGGAGGGAGGGTAAAAATAACTTAAATCAAAAGTTTGTATTCCACTTACCCCTCTTAGGTGGTGCTAGTCACAAATGTGATGAACCACCCGTCTATCCCTAAAATTAACAATGATACAATCACCAGCTAGGTCCTTTGATCCATGGCCCACCCAACTTACTCTTCATGCATACAATATCTCACTATGTATGTGAGAAGGGAGTGGTCCATTGTTGTTTAGCCAAAAGTTTACCTTATTTTTTAATTCAGAATAAGTTTCTATTTTATCATTGTCCAACTCAGGAACCCCAGTCAGAACGACAACATAAGGAAAGGAGTCTGGTGGTAAATCAATGCGCAAATGAGTATGCTTTGTTTTTACAGGATTTGTTGTTTCCTTAACTACACATGTTGATTTTTGGTCCTGTCCCAGAACCCGGGATCCCGTTTCCAGCCCCCCCCCCCCCTCGCCCTTGACATCCCTCTCTTCCTTGTGTCAATGTCCCACTTTGGGCACTTATGCCAACATGGCTAGTTCCACGTGACAATGAGGAAGGTGTATTAGATGCAGTTGGAATGTGCAATGAGGGAATTATGGTTGTAGGTTCCCATGTTATGTTACTTTCCACAACACTTGACTTGGGTATACTCTTTACAGATTTTTTCAGGGTATCAAAATTTACTGTGGTTAGCTGTTCAAATTTACCCAAACTTTTGCTAATCATTTTCAGCCTTTCTAATAAGGGTAACATTAAGGACTTAGGGCCAGATGTAGGAAGGCTATTACCAGTCAATAACTGCCGAAATCGGCTGTTACCGACCGGTAATAGCCTTTTCTGATGTAGGTGGCAAATTTACCGATTTGGTAAATAATGAATCGGTGTTTACCGATTAGGTATTTACCGAATCAACATTTACCGATTCCGTATTTACCTAATCGGTAAATGACATGTAGGAAGCACTTTAAAGAGTGCTTCTGTGCTTTAAGGATTCATTATTTACCACCAACTATTAGTTGGTGGTAAATAACAAATCCCTCTGTAAATGCAAATCTGTGCATTTACACCTGTGCCATGTGACAGACATACATGCCCTTAGGGCATGTATGTGTGCCACATGTGCACACAAGCACTATTGAGGGGTGCAACAGGGTGTCAAAGTGCCACACTGCCACCCTTGACTCTTTCCCTATTTTACCGAATCGGTAATTACCGATTCGGTAATTGACATTCATTCCTATGGGCCTTCAGGCCCATAGGAATGAATGGCAATTACTGAATCGTAACGATTCGGTAATTTTTACCGAATTATTACCTACATAGCATTTACCGATTCTAAAATACGAATCGGTTAAATTTGGTATTTTAGAATCGGTAAATCCTATTTACCTACATCTAGCCCTTAATCAGTTGTTCTATTTTCTCCATAAGTCCCTCAACAATTTGGGCCGAAGGCAGGGGAAGATCAATCGACTCTATCGGCAAAGCCCTTGATGGGGGATTAGATGTTGGTGAGAGTACAATAACTGATGGAGCAGAGATCTCAGCTTCACCATTCTTAGTTACTCTAGACATTTTCGTTATCTTTGGACATCTACCCTTATGAGTACCCCCTCCATGCTTCCTCTTAGCAGTGGGTCCTGATGCTTGTTTTAATGGTTGGGAGTTAGAGTTAGGTTTCGATGTAGACCTTGTAGGTAAGCCTAAAGCTGTTTTATTAAATGTATCATCCAAAACAGAATCATTAATTAAAGCAGAAGGGCTCCGGTCTCTTATCTCAAGTCAGTTTGGCAACCCCTGTAGCTGGTGGTCATTGCCTTCTCCCGCAATAGTGTGGTTAAATGTTAGTATGCATTAGTTGATCTGGATGTTCTGGCGAGATTACTGACATTAAACCGCCTAGTGATGATCGTTTGTACATAGGGTCCAATGACAGGCGACGTTCAGTCAAGGCTATCTCATGAACTAATACTGATGTGGCCCTAGTTAGAAACTGGTTTAATGACCCAGCAACACACCCGCCCGTCACTGCTTTCTTTCCTTTCCCTGCACGAGCTGCCATTATTCCTGCTTGCTTGGCTATATAACGTAACCGAATTTTCCTATGCCACGAAATACAACAGATTTCAAATCAAAGCTAATAATGTCCTTACGATGGTAACTTTGTTTGAGGGGTGTCCCAGCCCAGCCTCCTTCAGTCTCAGATGGGCTCAGACGGGCCCACCCTTGGCCCGGCGCCCGTTCCGCGCCGCGGGGTGATGTTACACTTAAATAGCCAACGGACAATGCAACGCAGGTGTAGCGTGTCCTGTGGCCCCCTGGGACCTGGAGTCCCTCTGCAGTTCGTGGTTCAATCCTCACAGGCAGAGAAAACAACAGCGCAGCGGCTTCCGTGAAGCGGGAGCGGCAAGATGTTAAAATGCTGTTGTGGGCAATGCGGTACAAAAGGGGGTGGTGATGGACGGAGCATCTGAATCAATCAAACACTTACACCCAGTCAAAAGATCTGGGTTTAATCCATCACCGTTCTTTAGCCCAGTCTGCCACCCCAGTTCAGACATGGCTATATGCAAATCAGTCTGACCCGGTGCCTCATGGGAACAGTCCAGCCCGAACTGCCAAGCCATGTCTTCCCTGGACCGGAAACAAGCTTCCGAGGACTAGTTTCTGGCATTCCAGCCGTCTTCAGCCCGGCTTGCTTGAATCCAGTGGCAAAGTGAGCAAGGGACTCATGTCTGAGCATACCCTGCCACACTTATGGCTGCCAGAAGCGGTACAAAAGGGGGTGGTGATGGACGGAGCATCTGAATCAATCAAACACTCACACCCAGTCAAAAGATCTGGGTTTAATTCATCACCGTTCTTTAGCCCACTCTGCCACCCCAGTTCAGACATGGCTATATGCAAATCAGTCTGACCCTGTGCCTCATGGGAACAGTCCAGCCCGAACTGCCAAGCCATGTCTTCCCTGGACCAGAAACAAATTTCCGAGGACCGGTTTCTGGCATTCCAGCCGTCTTCAGCCCGGCTTGCTTGAATCCAATGGCAAAATGAGCAAGGGACTCACGTCTGAGCATACCCTGCCACACTTATGGCGGCGAAAAGAGGTACAAAAGGGGGTGGTGATGGACGGACCATCTGAATCAATCAAACACTCACACCCAGTCAAAAGATCTGGGTTTAATCCATCACCGTTCTTTAGCCCACTCTGCCACCCCAGTTCAGACATCGCTATATGCAAATGCGGTCCGGTCCTCACAGGCAGAGAAAACAACAGCGCAGCGGCTCCGCTTTATCAAAAGAGAGGGAGACCAATATTATATCTCTAGTTATGGCCGCCTCCTCATTATGCCAGATTGCCAGCCGTAGTATTGTTGGAAGCCGTCCATCTGATGCAGTTCCCTAGATAATGTAAGCCGAACTCCTCATGACAAATGTAATGGGTAGTTGATATCGGGGTTGAGGCGAGCTTTCACCAAAACCTATGTTTTTTTCCGCTGTATAGCCACACAGTTTGAAATAACCTGCACTCCCGCTCCATTTGTTGCAATATAAGTGTGTTGTGACTTATATGTCTTGAGTTGACATGGCAACAGTCCACCCCCCACCCCCGAGGCTGTGGGAGATTAAAGAGAGAGTCAATTGCCTTTGATAGCTGCATCCTATTTTTTTGTTGTTAGACCTGGCATCTTTTGCCATGATTTCCATGGTGATTTTGCTTCTGACTTCCTGCTTGATTGTGTGATGCATTTTGCTTTTGCTGATTTTAGGACTCCGGGCAATTTACCACTGCTAAAATGCAAGCGCTCCCTATTTAAATGGTATCACTGATTGGATTATCTATGATATGCATATTTTATTTACTAGTCATTCCCTAGCAAGGTGCACCAGAGGTAACCAGGCCCTGTAAATTAAAGGATACTAGTAGGCCTGAAGCACTAATTGTGCCACCCACATGAGTAGCCTTGCAAACATGTCTCAGGCCTGCCGCTGCAGTGTCTGTTGGTGCAGTTTTAAGCCATCCCTAAGGTGGGACCAAGGCAGCCTGTGGGCAGGGTGCAATGAGTTTAAAATGTAGGACATGCACTGGTGTGTATTACATGTCCTAATAGTGAAAATCTTTTACGTTTAATTTCCCACTGGGAACTAAGAAATATTTGAAGGTTGGGGTCTCTGAGCTCACAAATGTAAAAATACATCTTTTTTGTGAAGTTGGTTTTTGAATTGTAAGTTTGAAAGTGCCACTTTCAGAAAGTGGGCCTTTTCTTGCTTAACATTTCTGTGCCTCTGCCTGTCTATAGAATACACATCCAGGTTGGCTGACAGTTGGGCTCTTGTTCATTCACTCTAGACAGTCACACAAAGGGAGCTGAGGTATGCCCTGCATTTCATGATGGTCCATCATCAGGTGATGGGCCTTTCTGAGCTAGAGTGGTGGTAGGAGTTGTCCCTGACACCTGAATTGGGTTGTGCCTGTCCGCACACAAAACAGTCTCTGACCAACTGTAGTGTGTCTGGAGCCACGGCAGGGAAAGGCAGGGTCTTGCACACTACAAAGACTTTCCTTTGAAGTTTGCCTACTTTAAAGGCAGAAGCGGTATAAGTATTGGACCTCTGACACCCAAAATCAGAAAACGTCTGGACTGAGGACAATCTGGCAGGAAGAAGAGCTGGAGAAGCTGTCAGGAGGGACTGCCACTTTGCTGTTTACTTTGCTGTGTTTGCCTACTGCTGTGAAACTTCAGTCCTGGGAGTGAATGGACTTTGCTTTCTGTATCCTGCTTCCAAGATTTCCAAGGATTTGAGTTGAACTTGCCTCCTGATAAGAAGTCTCAGGGCTGTCTAAGACTTCACCTGCCAGTACCTGGACTCTTCTGATGAGAGTCCCCACTTGCCAATCAGTGCCAAATCCAGTTCCTGGGCCCTTTGTAGTGCAACCTGATGACCTTAAGGAGAAAATCCATGCACCAACTCTCACTGCCTGTTTTTTATCAAAAATGTATACATCGCCAGTGCCTGCCCCGAAGAGTGGTCCCACTCATTGCATCAACCACAGCTTTCACTGCAGAACCCAGCTTGCCATTCGCAGTGCGTAAGAAAAATCGCTGTAGCGTGAATTACGAGCACCGTGTTACAGATGTCCGTCAGGGCACCCATTCTAACTACAATGCAGCACCTGCTTCAATGCTCTGGAATTGATACAGCACCTGCTTCACTGTGTTGCATTCACACAGAATGTTGACACAGAACTTCTGAATTTTTGACACATCGTCCCTGGGCGCCAGTTCTTCATCCACTCCGCATTAAGAAACTGAGTCCGCGTGTCCAGACACCGACACATTACATGCCTTGCCAATAAGGAACAGGCGCAACACCTTCCCTGCCAATTAATAACCTGCCTAGAAGTAAGGTACCAACGTATCACCACCTCTTCCAGTAAGGAATGAACGCATCACCTCCCCTGCGTAGTAAAGAACTGATGCAACACTTTGATTCCAGAGTGTCGCTGTCCCTGCGCCTCGCACCATCTTCGATTTTTGACCTTTCTAAGGTGCTTTGAGCTAAAACCACTGCATCCATTGATTTATATGGGATAAACTTGATTAACATTTTAAAAGTTATATTTTCACTTGTGCATGTTGGATTTTTGTTGTTTTGATCTTGATTTATTTAGATAAATATTACCTATTTTTCTAAACTGGTGCGAACACCTTTTGTAGCATTATCACTGCGTTACTGTGTGTTTCTACAAATACTTTATATATTGCCGCTGAGATAGGCCTGACTGCTCGTGCCAAACTGCAGTGGGGCTGAACAGAGGTTATCTCCGCTGTTCTGACTCTCTTTCCCTGACTAGAGTGAGGGTCCCTATTTGGACAGGGTGCAAATCACTATCAACCAGAGACTCCAATTCTAACAGATGTCCATGATACTGCAGCCGAGAATGTGACTCACAAGCATTTTAGTTCTTAGTAACTGATGAACGGTGGCAAAACAGTTCAATGAGACCAGAAGTTCCTGTCCCGTCACATAAATTAGATGCACCTTTTAAGGTTTTTTATAGTGATTATTTAGAAACTGACACTGTTAATGCTCAAGTAGATTACTTTATGACAAACAAAAGCCCACTTTTACCTCTATTATTACTCTGACCCATTCTGAAACTATATCAGCTGTTTGTGAAGAGAACAACGGAAAGGTAGCAGGCTTGGATAAACTTCTGGCTGTTCTTTTTGCACTGAGCAAGATGTATGAGTACCTTATATAAATACCCTCTCAAATACTATGCAGAAGGTGCTCTGGTCCCAGATTCATGGAAGAGTGCTGAAATAGTGACACTCTTTAAACAAGGATGTCATAATATACATGCCAATTACCAAACAATCAGTTTGATCGATAATATGCAGTAGATATTCTTCAAGCAAGTCCTTAATAGGCGCATGCCTTGGATGATCGAAAATTAGATTGTTAATCTATACCAGGCCGGATTTAGACCAAGAACAAGTATGATTGGCCAGGTCTTTTGCTTCCTCTTGAATAAGTGGGGCCTATGGACATCGTCTGGTGCACCCTTTATGTTGCCTTGTTGATTTACGGGCAGCAACTGACATTGTCATGGTCCCAAGAGTGAAACTGTGGAAGGTGCATGCAGAGATAGGAGTTCCTTCAGACTTGTTCAATTTAATAAGAAGGTTTTACACACATAATTGAGCTATGGGCCAGCAAACTGTCCGAAAGCATAGATGTGAGCACAGGAGGTTGGCAGGGCTGTGTTTGCCCTCATCCTCTTCCTCAATGGTTATGTGGAATCCCTAACTAACTACCCTGTATTCTTTGGCCAGAGAGTACCTGCTTTACTCTCTTTATTAATATCTAAAACCCAGAGATGGCTTCAGATGTTGTTACAGAGGTTTGCCACTGTCAGTAGCATCTATGGCTTGAAAATTAATGCATCCAAGACTAGATTTATTGCATCTAATCCCCATAGAAATTACAGTGGCAAAATGAGGCTGAGTGCAATCTCTTTGGAGAAAATGACATAGTTCGTTTATCTTGACATCACACTTTCTGACTCTCAAATATAGCCTTCAAAAATTTAGAAAAGCGCATTGATACTGAAATTTAGGGACTCTGCAATAGTCAGGTTTGCAAAGCACACACAACTTTTCCTGTGTCTCCGACTATCAAGATCTTTGAGCACAGGCAGTTATTTCTGCCTTGGAAGGTTCAGAATTATGGGGGAATAGTGTTGCAAAGTCCATTTGAAAAGCTGATTTTTTGAGATGCTTGTTGAAGCTTCAATAGAGCTCTCTGCTATTGTTGTTGAGATTAGACTGGACCTTTAAACCAACAGATGGGTATGCTATTACAGCCCATTCTATATTGTATTCAAATCCTCTCAGAGATGAACTAGAAACATATTAGGAGAGGCTGTGTGATGCCATTGCAAGACCATAGGCACTTAAGATTCCTTGACTGATATACATTAAAATAGTTTAGAAAATCTCGTATTAAGTGAGTCTACTACTTTATCTATTTTTTCTTGAGCCTACATTGTGAATGAGAGGTTCTGGTACTTGGTCTCAGAGAAACAACAGACCTCACCACCCCAGACAGATTATCCATATGCTTCCTATATCAGAAATCAGACTATATATTCAAAGAATTTTTGGATTAGATGAAATCTTCCTCATCCAGAACTGTGTTCATAAGGTTAAGATTGGGTATCCCTCTCATAGCATTCTTTATGAGTACGTGGATGTCATCTGAATTTGAGTGTATGCTGTGCTCTATTTGCCACTAAGTTGAGAAAACAGAGGGTCATGTTTTACTTTTTTGCATGCGTTATACAAGGACAAGATCTAGATGGGTTAAGCCACTTTGCCTGGTGCTGGGATTTAGGATCTACCAACATGCTATAAAAACATGTTTGATTAAGTCTGTGTGTTTTTTCTACCATCTCAAAATTTCTACAAGCAACTTGGCAAATAAGATCCAAAGTATTGCAGTTCTGATAATATTGATCTGTGTGTACAAATGGTATATTGATGAATTTGTAAATGTATTATTTTGTTTTTATTGAATGTAATTTTATATTGTACCCGAACTGAAAATAAATTAAAGTAAAGTAAGATTATTCTTTAATGTTTTCACTGTCATATATGCGTTTTACAAATGATAGAAACCCTTGAGTGTGCCACTGCTGGAAGCAGGGAATGATTATCCTCTTGGAGATCTGGAACACAATTCCTTTATCTATAGAGATGCAAGCAGCCAGGCAGTATTGTGGAACTCCATTAGTAAACATTCCTACCTGTTGAAATCATGCAGCCTTCCCTTCTCACTCAGACATGAACTCTGTATGTCATTTGTGACCAGTTTCTGATCTTCTCCTCCAGACCAATGACTGCAGCCTGGAAGAATGGACGAAACTTTTTGCTGAAGTCAAAGAAACCCTGGTACAGTATTGCTGAAATATTATCTTATTAACTATCTTTATTTTTGGAGGTGTTTTAGGGTGAGAATCAATTCAGTATAGTGCAATTTTGGAATATTTCCTCAGTGCAAGTATTGCAATATATGATCATTTAAAGACTACTCAGCAATGACAGATTTGTACTTATTGTTTTACTTGCTCACAGCCAATTACATATGCAATTTTCTTGTACTAGGTTATTTTCAATGCTTATTGGTATTATAATACTTTCATATTGTTTCATTATTTCAGAAAGACACTGGATGTGTGGTGGATCATCTTCTGTTAGGCGGAAATCCAACGGTGGTAAGTTCTTAATTGTTAGGTTGTTCTGTTTTCCGATTTCATCTTTCACATCTTATCCCTAATTCATAAATATGATCCTAATTGAAATTGTCTGTCTTTAGTGATGTAGTGATGTCTCCCCTGAGCACCTCAGGACAATACTTGGTGGCTATCTCTGGGATGTCTCACATCAGTAGAGTTCTTCTTGACTGTCTATGGTTATGTCACCCCTGAGAATCTGAGAATTGTGCTTGATGTCTGTCTCTGGTGCTGTTTACCACAAATACCTCCGTACATTACTTAGTAGGCATCTTTGAGGTGGGACTGTTTACTCTTAAAGGTTTTATCATCACTCCAGTGTAGCACATTGATAACTCTAATGAGGCAGCACCAGCTCAATGCAGATGATATCCCAACTCTTGGTTTAACCCCAGGATGGATCACCTACAACACTACTCCAGCCTTACTTCTGGGCATTGCCCTGATATATTGGAGTGGCTATGGCGCAATTCATTTAGTAAATATTTATTCACACATCCTGATGAAAATAGCACACTAATCCAGCAGCTTGTGCAAATATTGTCTGATTTACTTATATATTTCTTTTGATCCTAGTACTGGGTAAAGAGAGTAAGAAAATTGAACATGTGCCTGGTGTCCCTGAAATTCATTTACCTGCTTATATGATGGTTTCCAGTGAAAGTATTGATAAATCCTTGGACAGTACATGCCATTAGACACCCTTGAATCTTCTCAACTTTTTCACATAGTTCCGCAGCTTTAGTAGGTTCATTACTGTGGTCAGTGTTTAGGATCATATTGATTTTTGAGTGAAGGGTTCCATTAAAGCAGACAGGCTGATGCCTCTCTTATATTTTGTGTTACCAAAAGCCCATATTTTGCCTACTGTTTTTTTCCTTGGTTGAGCAGTGTCCTAAAGTGTGTCTTCCTGTTACTAATCTTTATTTTAATGCCCATTACTACCTTTACAGCATTGTGTAGTGCAGATCTTTGAGAATCGTTATATTTTGGAGGGATTATAATAAATATGTACCGAAAGAGTTCCTTTTAAGTTTAAAAAAGATTTCTTATAGGCAAATCCTATGCCAGTAAATAAGACATTCAGATTGCATCAAGGAGACTGGAAATCCACTCTCCAAATACGATATGTGCCTCTCCTACTGACACTTTGTCTGCGGGGTTTGTAGACTGCACAGGGTTGGTTGGGGGTTGGAAACTGTCAGCAGATAAGTTGGCAGCAGTTTCCCTTGGATGTA
The DNA here is from genome assembly GCF_964263255.1 of Lissotriton vulgaris. Taxonomy (NCBI): domain Eukaryota; kingdom Metazoa; phylum Chordata; class Amphibia; order Caudata; family Salamandridae; genus Lissotriton; species Lissotriton vulgaris. Next base: position 894,757,135 of record NC_141698.1, on the reverse strand, counting down.
GGGCTAATGTCAATGTGAGTTCAAATTCCTAGGCCATCCACAGAAAAAATGACCATACAAGCTGGGACCAATGGAGAAGAAGAATTGTCGGGAGATAATGTGTATATTTAAAAAATATATATATTTAATTAAACATAAGTAAAAATCATATAGAGACTCAAGTGATAAGTCAAACTATATGATACAATAAAACAATGACATATTTAATTATTGAACACAATACATCACATATATTCATTAAAAAGCAATGACATCATAATAACAGTGTAAATCATGACTAGTTTTAACAGTTATATACAAAAAGAGATGTTTACTTAAACAACAATTGCACTTATCAAATTATTAAATGGACTCAAATGATGATTTTTACTTATGTTTAATTAAATATATATATTTTTTAAATATACACATTATCTCCCGACAATTCTTCTTCTCCATTGGTCCCAGCTTGTATGGTCATTTTTTCTGTGGATGGCCTAGGAATTTGAACTCACATTGGTTTTTACCCTGCCCTAGGAATCTGTGTATTTTTGATACCCAGGGGGTCCTTGTTTATCTCTCAATTGTAGGGCTAATGTCTACATAGGAATATGGGGGCATATTAGCAAGAAGCTCGTTAAAATTATCTCAATTTTAGGTGCAGGAAACTGCCACGAAAGCGGAGTTAATGGGCTTGATAATATGCGCTATAGAATTCCAATAGAAGCACATCTAACCTGGGCTTTTTTTGGAATTCTATTGCACATATTATCAAGCCCATTATTGCCGCTTTAGCTGCAGTTCCCTGCCGCTAAAACGACGATCCTTTTAACGAGCTTCTTGCTAATATGGCCCAAGGTGTGGAAGTGGTATTTGTTATAGGAGCTATATTTTCAGAAATCATACATATTGAAATAAGTGGTCTTGTGCTTCCAGATTAAATATCAATTTAGGATTTTCATGGGTTTCAAGGAATGTAGTCAATACTAAAAAGAAAAATAATTTAAAGCTTAGGTATGTATACATAAGAAGGCCCTATATAACATGAAGCAAGCTCTGGCAGTGCTAACCAAAGATAGGTCTCTGCCACAGTTTTGAGCTAACTCATCTCTTAAGTTAAAGCACTGCTCTGTTTTACCACTTTAGAACGTAATACATGGCTAATTAATTTGTCACTGAAATGTAAAGAAATGCTCTACCTTTGGCTAGAAATGTACCAGAATGTGTTTATGTCTCTAAAGTAAACGATAAAACATTGCAGAATGTCATAACACAAGGAGACATAACAGAACCACTGACACATAAAGGGAGCAACACAGTACAACAGTCAAAAGTGAATTCAAATTCAAAAGAAAGTACCTAACCTGGCAGTTTGGGCTGGACAGTTCCCATTGGGTACAGGGTCACGACTGATTTGCATATGACTGGGTTCAAACTTGAATGGCATGGAAAGCAAAACAATGATGGATTTAAGCCCAGCTCTCTGTATTGGGATGAATGTATGACATTGTTCTGCATTCTGTCCATCAATTGTTCTTTTTGCATTTGTCACTTTGAGTGGGACGGGAATGCCAGACGTTGGTCCTGTGCTCTCCATGCCACTGGAGTCTTAGCTCTCCTGGCTGATGAGGGGTGAAACCCCAAAACCGGTTCTAGAATGCTTGTTTACAGTCCAGGGATGACCTGGCCTGCCAGTTCGGACTGGACTGTTCCCATTGGGCACAGGATCAAGACTGATTTGCATATGGCTGGGTTCAAACTGGAATGGCATGGTGAGAAAAAAAACAATAGATTTAGGCCCAGATCTCTGTACTGGGGTGAATGTATGACATTGTTCTGCATTCTGTCCATCAATTGTTCTCTTTGCATTTGTCACCCCGAGTGGGACGGGAATGCCCAGACGTTGGTCCTGTGCTCTTCATGCCACTGGAGTCTTAGCTCTCCTGGCTGATGAGGGGTGAAACCCTGAAACCGGTCCTAGGATGCTTGTTTCCAGTCCAGGGAGAGCCTGTCCTGACAGTTCAAGTTGGACAGTTCCCACTGGGCACAGGGTCAAGACTGATATGCATAAGACCAGGTTCAAACTGGAATGGCATGGTGAACAAAAAACAATGAATTTAGGCCCAGATATATGTACTGGGGTGAAATTTATGACATTGTTCTGCATTCTGTCCATCAATTGTACTTTTTGAATTTGTCACCTGAGTGGGACGGGTATGCCCAGACGTGGGTCCCGTGCTCTCCATGCCACTGGAGTCAAGCTATCCTGGCTGGTGAGGGGTGAAACCCCGAAACCGGTCCTAGGATGCTTTTTTTCAGTCCAGGGAGGACCTGGCTTGGCAGTTCGGGCTGGACTGTTCCCAGTGGGCACAGGGTCAAGACTGATTTGCATATGGCTGGGTTCAAACTGGAATGGCACGGTGAGCAACAAAACTATGGATTTAGCCCCAGATCTCTGTACTGGGGTGAATGTATGACATTATTCTGCATTCTTTTCATCAATTGTTCTTTTTGCATTTGTCACCCCGTGTGGGACGGGTATGCCCAGGCGTGGGTCCCATGCTCTCCATGCCACTGGAGTCAAGCTACCCTGGCTGACGAGGGGTGAAACCCCGAAACCGGTCCTAGGATGCTTGTTTCCAGTCCAGGGAGGACTTGGATCAGCAGTTTGGGCTGGACTGTTCCTATTGGGCACAGGGTCAAGACTGATTTGCATATGGCTGGGTCCAAACTGAAATGGCATGTGAGCAAACAACAATGGATTTAGGCCCTGATCTCTGTACTGGGGTGAATGTATGCCATTGTTCTGCATTCTGTCCATCAATTGTTCTTATACAAAGGTGAATACAACACAACCACACTAAAGCACATCCAAAATACAACGTCATAATAGAGGAACAAAACACAACACAAACAACAAAATAAGATATCACCACCATAACAACATGTGACACAACATATATGTACAAATATTCTTCTCTTACATAAGGAGCTCCAGAAGTCTGTTTTATAATACAGGGTTTTTCTGCCCCCCCCCCCTTCCGGTGTCCTGTGGGGTTCCCCAAGGTTCCTCCCTTTCCCCTCTTCTTTTCAATCTTTACATTCGTCCTCTTATTGTTTCTCTTCTCGATCTGGGGGTCTCTGTGTATAACTACGCAGATGACCTCCAGCTCGTTTTCGATCTCTCCTCTTCCTCTCATTCTCTATCTTTCTTTCGTTCTACTCTGGTTTTCATCTCGGGGTGGATGGGCGCCAATCACCTCAAGCTCAATCCAGACAAGACTGAGCTTGTCTTGACCGGCGGCTCATCCAGCCCTTGGTCCTCTGCTTTTTGGCCCCCTATCTTTGGTCCCCCTCCCACCCCTGTTCCCTCTGTCAAAACGCTGGGCATTAAGGTCAGCCATGACCTATCAATGCATGGCCAGGTCAGCTCTGTTGTGTCCTCTTGTTTTCTTTCCCTCCGTCTCATTCGGAAAATTTCCCGTTTCTTTTCCCTTGATTCTCTTAAAATTATTATTTTGGCCCTCATCACTTCCCGCCTTGATTATGGAAACAGCTTGTTCGTGGGCATTCCTGCCTACGAAACCCGTCGCCTTCAAGCAATCCAAAATCAGGCTGCTCGACTCATCTTTCACCTTCCCAAAACTCACCATATCACCCCTGTTCTCAAATCCCTTCACTGGCTCCCCGTTTTGCAACGCTCTTTGTTTAAACTAGGCTGCCTAGTCTTCCGGGCTGTTGATCGCTCTGCCCCGGCATTCATCACTTCCTTGATTTCCTCTCACACCCCTGTTCGCACCCGCCGCTCTTCTTCTCTGGCCCTCCTCACTGTTCCCCGTTTCCGCAAATCCCGCACTGGTGGCACTAGATTCTCCGTTCTTGCCCCCCGTTTCTGGAATTCCCTCCCTCTCTCCCTGCGTTCTATCCCCATCTTTTCACACTTCCGCAAAGCGCTCAAAACATTCTTGTTTGCCCAGGCCTACCCCGCTTAACTTCCTCGGCCCTGTTTGTTCTGTCCAGTAGAGCTCAGCGCCAGGAAGCCGCTTGGCCACCGTGCGCTCTATAAATATCTTATTTATTCATTCATTCATTCATTCATTCAGGGTTAAATGGTGTTTGCACCAAGAACTTCCAGAATAATTTTCGAGGACATGTAATAGCTCAGGCTAAAAATGCTTTGTGATGCGCCCTAAGTGTTCTATCTGTGACCTTAATTTTAATCTTTTTAGATTGAAAGACAATCCAGGCTAAAATAATTACCAGTTTCTCTGTTATCTTCTAGGAAAAAATTGCAGCTGAAGTTGGGAATGCTCTGCAACAAATCCGTGGCCCTGTCAGAGACCTTTTGGTAACACTAACTTATTTGGGTTATAATTGTGTGATATATGTTTCCCAATTTATCTTGTGACTGACTTACCAAGGCTCACCATTTCAGGGCACTTTGAAATATAAGAGGTAACTTAGACAAACAACTTACCTACAGCGTCTTCCCTGGGCACCCACTATAAATGCAGGATTAGTGATCCATATCATAATGTAAATATGTATGGAAACTATCCAAATATTCTCCAAAATGAAAATGTGTAGGCTGTCTACGAGACTCCCCTCTCAATATAGGCTACCACTAACCATTTAACTTAGAACTAAAGGTATGCCTCCATTAATTGCCACTGCAACTGTTGACATGCTTGGTGCTCTGACTTTAAAGAACCAAAATCCTGGATCACTGCAGATCTACATAAAGTATCTAAAACTACATACTGAGCAATAATGTGATGGACTGGAAGAGGCCCAACCTAATTGAAAGCTGCTGAGATGAATTCGAACATAACACTCGTCATCATTTATTATTCCCGTTTATAAGTCAGACCATAATACATTTTTAAAGAGTGCTCATATTTTCTGCTTGAAATTGGTATACATAAACTAAAATGATTTACGAGAGGAAACAGTACACACCTTGTGGGTGCAGACACCTTTTCCATTCCTCATAGTCAGAAAATGTTAATTCCAATGTAATTAGGGAATGCAATGGAGAACCACTAATTGAATGTAAAATGCAGTCTGCCTGGAATGGTTTATATGGAGGTGGCCACCAAGATGATGTCAATCTTTGCCAACTGCCCTTAGATTTCACTTCTTAGTTACAGTTTTGATTCACCAGATTCCTTGGTGAAGCACTGAACCTGAAGCCTGAGCACCCCTTGACAGTTCTTGACAAAATGTGATCAAGATGAATTGATACTATAAGGGAGTCTGAGTTCACAACCTCTCTTACCCCCTTGGTTAATGGAACAGCCTGAATAGCTGTATTGAGTACCCAATAATGACCATTTAACTAGAAGCTGGACTATATAACATGCTTCATTTGATGCTTAGGGTCAAGGTTAGGAGACTGTAAAGCCTGAAGCCACTACATTATACTTGCTGTATTAGGTCAATACTAGCATTGACATCTGTCTTGTTCCAGCATGTTTATTGTCATCCTCATGCCCCTGTAACCCTAATGGAAGACTACAACCATGCCTTCTAATTGCTCTCTTGCAATAATTTATCTTTTTACATTATGGTTTCTTATATTTAACTCTGGTGTTTTGCCTGACTGCAGTTCAGTTATATTGCTGCACTTTTTGATTATGAAGGAGAGGAACAGGGATGCAAAGTCATTGCTAGCTATGAATTGGTATTTTTTCATATGTTATGGCAATGCCATGGTATGCATTTTTCCAGTCCCTTTTTGATAGTCCTAATGAGGCAGCAATACATTGCCACAATGATACACACCACCCACTGTAGGTACCAGCACCAGCATCCAATCAGCTATGTCATGATACTATGTAGTTGTAGATGTGTCCCATGCAACACAAACTACTGGAACAGCTCTTGAATTGAACCCCCATAAAGTAAAAACAAGGGAACCCTACTCACAAGCGAGCCTGGGTGATTAAGTATTATACATAACATCTATATGATGATAGAATGCCAGTTGCAATGGTTCGCTTTTTCTCAATTGTCGACGGCGTTTCGATCCTAGTATGGATGTAGGGTCTCTTCAGGACCTATGGTGTGGGGTACATCTGATTTCGAATTGGCTAGAGTATACGTTGTGCGCCAGCGTCAGTCTTCCCGAGGTGCAATGACCAGGAAAGAAATTAACCCTTTTCCGGGAAATGCAAACAAGCACCCGCATTGAATGAAATAATTATTACATGCTTCAGAATCTTCACGCAAGCCAGAGAATCTAAAGGACAGCCATTGTGCATCCCAGAATTGCTGCAACCCACACGCTTATTAGGGAACCTGGCTGGGTTTCCCTAGTAAGTATTTTACTTCACCTGCACACGGTTTCAGATACACTTTGTGGTTTACAAAAAGCGACCACTATCTTTTTTCATTTTTCAAGTACATAACATCTATATGATGATAGAATGCCAGTTGCAATGGTTCACTTTTTCTCATTTGTCGACGGCATTTTGACCCTAGTGGCTAGATTATACGTCTTGCATGTGATCAACCGTGTGCAGTTGAAGTAAAATACTTACTAGGGAAACCCAGCCGAGTTCCCTAATAAGCGTGCGGTTTGTAGCAATTCTGGGATGCACAATGGCTGTCCTTTAGATACTCTGGCTTGCGTGAAGATTCTGAAGACTGTAATAATTATTTCATTCAATGCGGGTGCTTGTTTGCATTTTCCGGAAAAGGGTTAATTTCTTTCCTGTCTTTTAGCAGCAAGACCACCAGCGTCAGTCTTCCCGAGGTGCAATGGTCACTGCACCCCGGGAAGACTGACGCTGGTGCACAACGTATACTCTAGCCAATTCGAAATCAGATGTCCCCCACACCATAGGTCCTGAAGAGACCCTACATCCATACTAGGGTCGAAACGCCGTCGACAATTGAGAAAAAGCGAACCATTGCAACTGGCATTCTATCATCATATAGATGTTATGTACTTGAAAAATGAAAAAAGACAGTGGTCGCTTTTTGTAAACCACAAAGTGTATCTGAAACCTCACACATATTGTTATATAAATGTTTTTTTTGGTTCATAATTTCACTTGGGACACACTACACAACTGTAAATATTTCCTGTAAATCGTAAAAAATTGTTTTTCACTGGAAAACATGTTTTCAATACAAACATTGAAGAACTGAATCAGTGTGTTCATGTGTCTTTCTCTATCTGACATCTCACCCCAATCCCTGCATATATACGTGAACCTTTCGCCAATGCTTGAATCAGCATTTAAGTATCTTCCCACTGGAGCTACTGTTGTTTCTTATAATACTTGAATTGAACCCCAGCAAAGAAAGTTTAACTTGTTATATTGTGCCTCATCTTTTTAGGCCTGGCATTAGCTTAAACCTTTTGATTTTATTACAATTATATATATATATATATATATATATATGATTTTATATAAACATATATATATATATATATATATATATATATATATATATATATATATATATATATATATATATATATATATATCAGCCCACTTCCTCCGTTTACACCGGGACCTGTAATGTGCAATCCAGGGGCGGAGGTCGCCCTGTATTAATTGTTTTCCACCAAGCACAGCGGCCGCTGTGCATATGCACTTCCAATCCAGTTAGTTCCGAAGAATTCCACAAAACAGTGCGTGTGCTCAAAATAGATTTATTCCATTAAAGTTCCAGCATGTGATACACGGCAAGTATGGGACAGGTGCCTGCCTCGCATTGTAGCTGCTGGTGAAGTGTCACTGGGCCCCCCCTGCAGGGTCCCAGATCTTTCGATCCAAAGTTGAACCAAGTAGGTATCAGCCTGGACCTGCCAGCGCAGTGGGTCACTTTCCACGACCGGGAGCGGCTGTTACAAATCCAACAATGCACGAAACCCAATTTGGAAATGACCACAGGAAATGGATCCAAAACTTCACTTTAATACCGGCAGCTTGCCAGCAGACTCCCAGTCACAGGTGTCCTCACAAAAATACATTAGCCAGACGCGTTTCGAGAGACGAGACTCTCTTCTTCAATGGCATGGGTTTGTAGTAGCAAAGGGACGCCTTCTTCAATGCACATCTTTAAACAGTTCCCGCCCCACTGGGCATGTCACCCACTGCGGCTTTGTGGGATCTGTAGTGCCAAATAAGTTCCAAGTGGGTGCATCTCTTTGTTCGAATAAAACCATATCAAGTCCAAGTGGAAATGAAGTCCACAAGGGACAGGTGCCTGCCTCGCTTTGTAGCTGCTGGTGGAGTGTCACTGGGCCCCCCCTGCAGGGTCCCATATCTTTTGTTCCAAAGTTGAACCAAGTAGGTATCAGTCTGGACCTGCCTGCGCAGTGGGTCACTTTCCACGACCGGGAGCGGCCGTTACAAATCCAACAATGCAGGAAACCCAATTTGGAAACAACCACACGAAATTGAACCAAAACTTCACTTTAATACCGGCAGCTTGCCAGCAGGCTCCCAGTCACAGGTGTCCTCACAGATATATATATATACCGTTATTGTATGAAATTGTATGAAATTGGGGTATTAGTTGAGAAGAGTGACTGACTACCCACCTCAAATAAAAATCACAATCCTTGTCAGGGTGAAGTAATAAAGTCACTACATTACCCTGAGCTCAACCCCTTGGTAGCTATAGCATTGACCAGACAAGAAATGTGTAAGTTATGTATATAGCACCAACACAATAATAGATTCAAAACACAACAAATGGAAAATCCCAACCTAATCTGGAAGAATAGTTTACATTTTACATTTTATTGATTAAAATAGCACCAAAGCAATTAAAGTTCAATAAAGGAAACCAAACAAATGAATTTGAAAGTTTAAAATAAAAATAGCACCAAAAAGCGCTAAGCATCAACTTCAATCTGCTTGGCTTGACAAGCACCAAGGCAGAAGTTATGGGTGACCACAATGTAGTGTGGGTAGGATACAGAAACCAGGTTCTACCCATTCAGACGCTTTCCTCCTGACTCAGTTTATGGAATGAAAATCTAAAACCTTCAGAGGAGCAAGGCAGCATGCAACGGCCAAAGGGGGCTCATCAACACTGGATATCTGTTGGATGAGGTCTCAGTGAAGTGCTGACTTTTGGCAGAAAAGTTGCAAGCATGTAAAATTTGAAATTTTCCCCCAGACATGGTCCCTCATCGGAGAGATACTTTTGGTGACTTTACCCAGTGAAGATGTCTATTTTCAGACTTAGTTACGTTTTTGCGACCTTGGATTCTTCCAGCAGGGCAAGGCAGTAGGCTATAGCTTAAAAAGGGTCCACAGGGCCGAACTCCTTCCCATCAAGGTCCTGCTGAATACAATTGGAAGTCAGCCTTATCACCCTAGGAGCCCACGTCTTTGTCCTAGGTGCAAGACACAGCAGATCCAGTCCTCCGCAGCCCTTATTAGTTAAGAGACAGCAGGTTTAGCCTTTTTCTGTTCCCACAGGTCCAGTAGTGCCTGGCACCACCCTGTTTCAGTAGTACCTGGCAACAGCCTGTTGGTGAGGTGACACCCTAACCAATAGGGCAAATGTTACCAGGTGTAAGCAACATTTCCTGTGTTCTCTCCTGCAAACAATCCCACTCTACCCCTCTCTGCCTAAAGATTGTGGAACCCTTCTCCCATTGTGCAGAGTCTGTGTGTCCACCACATTGGAGTGGTAATGGAAATGAACAGCACCTCCTCAGTGGTCTCTCTATACCAGTTCTGAGGCCAGCTCCCCTCCCACTGTGATTGGAAACTGCCTGGCAGAGAGAACAAAAAATCACCCTGCCAAAGTGTCATCTAACATTTGCTTGTGGCAGGGTAGGCCTTCCATGAAATTAATTAAGTTCCTGGCCACAGCCTGCTGTTTGTGCTGTTAAGGAAAATAAAACAACACCTCCCAAACCAAAGGCCTTTGTCTCTGCTCTGGGAGCAGAGACAAGGGGTGCTGTTCAGCTGCTGTATGACAGTTGGAGGTCATGGACATGGACTCCCAGAGATTTAAGGCAGGGAAAAAGTAACTTTCTAAAAGTACCTTTTCCTTATTTAGTATTAAAAAAATAATTTTTAATAGCTATTAAATAGAGTCCTGCAACTCTATTTTTAGCTGACAAGTGGAATTTGCAGTTTAAAAACTGCAACAAAACCAGTACAATGTTAGGCCTGAAGCCTTGTTTGTATTGTCACTGTAGTGGGTGGGGCAATACGTGCTGTAGACAACTAGTGATATTTAATTACAAGACCTAGGTACACTTGGTACCAAATACTAGGGACTTATAGGTAACCTAAATATGCCACTTAGGGGCATATCAATTTCATCATGTTGAAAGGGGGAGGATAGGCACTATGCAACTCATTAGCAGGGGTAAAGTGCACAGAGTTCTACAGCCAACAAAAACTGATAAGGCAACAATCTGAGAGTACAGCATGCAAAATATGACAATTTCTTACAGATATTTATAGGATGTTTCCGGTATCTCATCATCCATTCGTCTGTCACTGTGTCATTCATATTCTTAGGCCACCCACCAAAGCATACAGCATGGGGCACATGGTCAGCTGACATCAGCAATTGGCTTACCTCTCTGTGAGTGACAAGATTCTGTTCTTGCACAATGTACACATATAAAGGTAGTCCACTTTGGCAGTATTTAATAAATACATTAATGAGCATTAGCACAGCCAAATATTTGGCATACAGCACCAGACCTATTGGCTTTCCCAATGCTTGCTTATTTTGTAACCTGGATAATAACAATGAAGCCTGCACCAGGAAACATAGAGACACAAGGCCACCAGGCCACTCAAAGAAATTAGAAGACTAAACTGCTAAATGAAACATTCAGAGATTTTTTTTTGCCTTAACTGTTGTTTAACTACTGAATATTTGTACATGCGCCCCTCTGGCCATCATAGAATTTCACCTTTTTCACTTTTGATTTGTCGTTGATATCTCCTGCAGCCAGTGCATTTTTTGTGCACCACTCTTTGTCTGAATACATTGCTATTCTGAGTCTATTCTGTTTCTTTTTGAGCTAGTCCTAATACCCCTCTACCCACTAACTCTGATTCAACATCTAAAGTTATGTAGATATCTTCATGTGTTCCAGCTTGAGAGTTGAGATGTTTCTCATTGCTCATGTCGGATATCTTAGAAACCTGTCCATTGTCAGGCAACCTCAGTTCTACCACACACACAAGGTGCATAAACTATGGAAGAAAACCTACTACTATTGAAACTTTGGATTGTATCCTTCTCAATGCATTGTTAGGCACCAAATTATCTACTCATGCCCTTCTGTCCCCCTTCCACCTCCACCTGTATAGATCTGGTGACATTTGGTGTGGTATTGTGACTATGCCACCAGTGTCACATCATGATACACGGCCCAGAAATATATAGCTCATATTGATTTTGCTTTATGCATTTCGCTGTCTGTTATATGATTCTGCCTCCGTCTTGATATACACTATCATCTTGTCCTTTTCTAGCTTAAACTTGAACTTGAAATTGAACAGCTTTAGTATACTGGCAAAGAGCAAAATGCACTATTTTGAAATTATTTCTTGGAAACTTAGAATTAAATGAAAACTTGTCCTATTTTTTCATATGTTTATTGTTAATAATGATTTTTTCCCATTTACAAAATGAAATATTATGTCATCATTTTTATGAAAAAAAATTAGAGGGAAGAATTTGAAGACTGTAGCCCTATAGAAAGCAGGGTACTCTCAGAAGGTATGGCCTCCAAGACTATCTTGTATACTTACTTACTTACTCATGAATAACAGACCTGACAATCTCAACCTCCTCAGGTTCAAATAGGAGGTTGAACTGAGACCAATAAAAGGTATTGATTGGGAAGCAGCCCTAATGCATTCTCGTGAAGTGGCGATAAAAACAGCCTGAGGCTTAGACAGTTGAAGGTACTGCACAGCCTATTTCATAGGCAATGGTTGTTTGAGATGGGTAGAGCGCAGACTTCTAATTGTTTACATTGTGAGGATGGGGAGGGGTCTTTTTTCATTTAGTATGGGAATGCCCACATTATATTCATTATATAGAGGCAGAGAAGGTGATTTATAGTGTGTGAGGCTGGCTAAAGAAAATTTGGTGTGGGCCCTGGATGGCCTATTATGATCTAGACTGGGAGTCTGAAACATACCCTAACACCCTGATAGGGAGAGATGTCACCCTAGGGGAATAAGAACCCTCTGTGCCACTGAAAGCACAGCACGAAGATTGCTGAGGATGGAGAGGCTGAGGAGAGCTCACCGTTGGATGGTTCACACCCCCCTGTCGCTGTCTTTCAGTGTTATATATGTTAATTCAGCCAGGATTGCCTCTGTATTTGCATTTAATGTGTGCCGATTGTACAGGTCATGGTGGTGAGGTTTGTAAAAAGCAATAAAACAGTACAAAAAGTAATAAATAAAATGTTCTGGTTGGAAAGCAATGCATTGTGCTATTCTGTCAAAAGGACATCTCACTGTGATTGCCTTTACTATTTTCTAGATACAACTTAAACTTGAGGAACCAGTTTTTGATCTGCTGTGTAAACTGCTGGTAAGTCTCTCTCCTCTTTGGTTTATCTTGGGATTCCCCTAAACAGAGAGAACATTACCCTGTCACCTACCTTGTATCAGGCACCAGGGGTACCTCTTTCAGCAGTGATGAGGGTCCTGAACTCCCCTGACCTGCTGATTAAGGTCCTACTGGTTCAAAATGTCCTGCAGCAAGAGATCATGAAGCTACAACTTCTGTGTCTCTGCTAGGAAGCCATCTTAAAAATAATTACAATTAAACCACTAACTTATTTGTTTTTCTATTCACAACTAGTGAAGGATGGAATGTACTCTGCCATACACTAAAGACACCAGTATTTAACTATGATTTAACTTTAGTAAGTAACAGCATTAAGTCTCATTGCACTTATCATGACAAAAGAAAAACGAATGGGCTTATAATACATGCCCTTTTCCGCAAGAAGCTCCATCTGCATCCTTCCAAAGTCAAAACAGAGCAATTCCACCCTATGTGTATTACTCTATCACAGTAAATTTCAGCCTCCGCTGGAAATAATCATATTATGCTATCATGCGCACAATGCTAACACCTTCAAGCCAAAAAATGTCAGGTGTTAAGGTCCATTAGAGAGATCTGAAGCATTAGACAAATAAATGCATTGTCCACATCATAGCAGATTAGTTTTGTTGTCAAGCTACTGTTATACTCCAAAAAGATTTTTTATTGTCAAGTTAATTAAAGCTCACAATTAAAATACATTGTTTATAAAAGAAAGTATATCAAGGATAAAAAGTTAGTTATCAAAAGTTAAAATATTGTAGTTCATATAATTGGTTGGTCAGTCGATGTGCCTCGTTTGGGTCGCCAACCCAAGAATGCTCAGTGTCACTATCTGGCTATTGCACTGTTACATCTTTTTGTGCTTCCTTGATCCTCATTGCCACTGCGTCAAGGAATTTTGTAATTCTGCAGTTTAGTTGAGTCTCTTGCGGGTTGAAACACAATTTCACTGCCTGTCGACAGGATCTAATCCCCTTTTGATTCCAAATTACACGTAGTAGTGTTCTCCTTATGTCAGTTAAACCTGGGCAAATACATATTATGTGGGTTAGATCTTCAGAGCCTTCTCCGCAGAGACGGCAAGTTTGGTCTTCCTTGTTCCTTTCCCATGGGGCCAAGTGAGGGAGAATTGGTAATATGCCTAGGCGCAGCTTTAAGAATTTCTCCTTGGTCTTCTGTTTGAACCCATGGTCTAGGTACACTTGGGGCTTTAAAGTTTTGTAGTCATTTAAGACTAACCATCCATGGGCCCTTTTTGCCAGATTTTCTTTGTCTTCCAGTAGCGATGTTATTTTCGTTGCTTTTGTTACTAGCTTTTTAAAGCTCTTGTGGTCTACTGTGCTGTTCCAGAGGCCAGTCAGTTCGAGACTTTCTAGAGATTCTGTCAGATACTCTCTAGCGTGCAATCGTTCTTGTCTTTGCAGTTCGGTCCAAAGGTGGGTATTTAGGGTGCCTGGCTCTGCATTTCTGATCTTGTGCCAGTATTTTATAAAGCTACCCCTTCTTTCCACTGTTTGTTTTTGTACCCCGAACTCCAGACAAATTTGTGCAGGAGATGCGTAGCTGGGTAGCTGAAAGATTGACCTATAGGTTTTGGCGATCACCTTGTCGAGTGTCAATGCATCTCTTCTGAAAGTGGATTCGCCCCCATATGTTAGTGTCGGTTGGAGACGGGCTCTAAGTACCTGTAGAAAAGGCTCAAGCGTGTGGTCTGGCAGAATCTTCTTCAAGGGTTTCATCGCGAGGTGGCTCATGATTCTTTTTCGGTGTAGCGACTCTAATTGGGGTTTAAACGACCCTCTGTTTTCCACCAGAACACCCAGGTACTTGTAGCATGTTACTTGGTCCAGTTTGTGTCCGTCCAAAAACCAATTGTTCTTCCTGATCTTTTTGTAGATTACTGCCATGATTCTTGTTTTTTTCAGGTTGATGGTTATGCCATTGCGGTGTGAGAATGAGATAGTGGTGTTTAGAAGATGTTGGAGGCCTATTGGGGTGAGACTTATTAAAACGAGATCGTCGGCATAGAGGAGATTGGTCAGCGTAATGTCCCCCAACCGTGGGGCGTGCGATTTGGTGTTGTCCAATTCCTCTGGTAGGTCTGCCAGTTAAAGGTTGAACAAGCTCGGGGCTAGGACGCACCCTTGTTTCAGGCCGTTGGAGGTGTTAATTCGCCTTGATAGGTGCGTCCCATCACCCAGCTTGATCCTGACCCAATTGTTGGTGTGGAGTAGAATGAGTTGGTTCAAGAGGGGGTATGATTTTCCCCCTTTTTCGAGCTTTTGCCATAGTTTACCCATGTCCACATGGTCAAAGGCTGAGCTGTAATCTATGAAGCTCAAGAACAGTGGGTTCTTTCCCAATTTTGCCGCATCTGTTAGTAACGACAGAGCCATAATGTTGGTGGAAATTCCATGTCCTCTACAGAATCCTGTTTGAGTTGGTGGAATTATGTGGTTAGACTCTGCCCACGATGTCAGTTCTTCTAGTAGTATGCCCGCGTAATACTTTGCCTCTATATCTAATAGGGCAATCAGCCGATAGTTACCAGGATTACTCCTGTCTCCTTGCTTGTAGATGGGCTTATGATAGATCCATTCGAGGATTCTGGACATGTTTCTAGTTCCAGAGTGCTCGTAAAGAGTGGCACTAATGTGTTGCTCCAGAATTCTGAGTCATGCTTGAATATTGCCGGTGGAATCCCATTTGGGCCCGGGGCTCCTTCCATTTTTCCCTTCTTGATTTCGGTTTTAATCCGGTTTGCGGTTATTTTAATGTCATTTTCAATGCTGAGTGTTGATGTACTGTTATTCTTTGCCCCCCCCTGCCTTCTCTGGATTGTATTGTGCTCTTGTACTTTCTACTGCAATTCTAAGCCCTTTTTCAAACTTTCTTGTTTCACTGTTCTCCTTATTAGGCTCTTTTTCTTGTGTTATCGGGCCTGAATGGTTGTTTTATTTGGGTTGGTTGAAGTGGTTATGCAAATAGTCTGCCCAGGCTGGCTCTGATATATGTGAGCTTATCCCGTGATGCCCTGGTCACAGCAAACTGTGAACCGTTTACCAAAATTTGGCGCTGTTTTTTAGTTTGGAATCATACTTTATTTTTGCCCAGAGTTCGTCGTTCGCCTGCCTCTTGTTTTCCCAAATTTCCTTTTTTAGGCTTACTTTTAGACCGAGTAGGGTGTGTTGTAAGTGTTCTTTTGTGGGCTGTATGCGCAGTTGTTTCAAAGTTTGCTTGATATCCCTTTTGAGGCTTTTTATCTCCGGTGTACTTGTCTTTCTCATTGTACTCTTCGAGGATTTCCCTTTAGACGTTCTTGGTTTGGTTGCGTGTTTGGTCCGAGGTCCTTTGTGAACCCTTCCTAGACCTCTGTTTGATTTGCAGCCGAGTTGCCTTGCTGTGTTAGCTCCTTTGCGTCGGTGGAGAGTGCTTCAATGTTGTCTTGTTTAAATCTGATGCATTTGAAGTCTGTTGTTTATTCAGAGCCGTAGGTAGCCCTGACTTCCTTGGAGTTTCCACTAAGGGTATTTAGGACAATTTCTTGCGGCAGATGGTCGCTTTGATCGCTGTCGCCCAATTGAAATGATCTGATGGCGTCAAATAGGGAGAGGGTTACAAATGTGTAGTCTAGGTAAGAGGAGGATGTGACAGAGTGGTAAGTTGCTGCTGGGGGAGTGTCTTCTTCAAACCGGCCATTCAGTGCTCTTAAGTTTAGTTGCTCTAGGTCTTTTAGCAATTGTGTTGAATATTTTGTTGGTTTTATTGCCGGCACTTGTGCTTGCACTGGTATTCCCCATGCTCTGTTGAGTTCTTGTGCTATTTCGTCTTCCGCTGCAGTGCCAAAGAGAAAGAGATTAAAGTCTCCTGCCAGGATTATGTCCTCAACTTCCCCCTCAGTCATGATTCTTGCTGTTTCCTTGGCCAATTCTTTTGCACCCTTCTGCTTGTGCTTCGGGTGTATGTAGGAGTTGATTATTACAAGAGGGTGATCTGGCTTCCTTGTGTTGCGTGTAATGACTGCCACCTGTATCACGTTAGGAGCTATGGTTTTAGTTTTTATTTCCCTCATTGATCCTATTTTGAGTATTGAGGCAAGGATCGTTAATCCTCCTGAGCTGTGGCCAAAGGATGAGGTCCTGGTGTCAGGGAAGGTTTGCGTCATATATCCCTCCAGGGCTATCTCTTCTACTTCCCAGGTTTCTTGTAGTAGTATTAAGTCAAATTACCTTAGGTATTTTAATGTTTCCTGGTCGTCCAGTTTGTCAGTCAGACCGTTGATGTTCCAGATACATATTCTGAGGGCAGATGAATTCGTTGTTGGAGGTTTTGTTGTTACCGCTTGAATATGGGATGGCCTGCCTTGGTAGCCTGGTGACTGGCTGAGTGCTCCTTTTAATATTGATGTGGCTTTGGGGCGATGTTCTCTTTCGCTTTCTTTTAAGAATGGCGTTGGGTAGAATGGCCTTCTGCCTGGTTCAAGTTTTATTCCCCACTGTGCGAATTCGTTATACTTTTCTAGGATACGATCGACCCGGTCATTTGTAGACCATGTCGTCTTAGTTGTTTCTGAGTTATTCTGTACAGATGCAGGTTGAAATTCGATTTGAAGTAGATCGGTTGAAGAAATTCCCTCCAGGCCCTCAATTGAGTTAATCAGTTTTTTAAAGTTCCCTCTATTCAAGACGTCCACTCTGCCTCTGGATTTGTACTCTGGAACAAATATTAATATGTCTGTCTTGTTGGACGAAGTAGCGCGTGTTGGTTGGACTGCAGTTTGGACGGGGTCGTTAGCCCTGTTGAAAGGTTGGCTACGGTTGAAATCTGTTGTGACTGTGGTTTCCCTTGGTTCGGGGTATTCGTGATCCTGCTCCAGAGCCGGCAGGCTCTCGTTTTGTGGCGCGGAGGTGTGACTACTAGTTGAGTTGCATTCGTTGGTCGCTCGGTCTGGGCTTTTCCGCTGATGTGTGGTTTGTGTCTTTAGCTTCTCCTTATGCCCAGGGTGATCGATTGTTGTTGTAAATACTTCTATTGTGTTTGTTGTTTTTTAGTTTGTCGGAGGATCGTGCGGGAATCAGTTTTTCCCCTGGAGTCAATTTTTTGCCTGCGAGCAGAGTCCGCTCGGCCTCATTGTAGGAAGATGCAGTCTCATCTTGTTCCTCCTGGCAAACGGGCTCCTTTTGTTGCCTTTCCTGCTCTTGGATGATAACTATCGTTTTCCTGTTCCTGTCTTTCCTTTTTTGTTTCCGGCGGATTCGTGAGTTAGTTGGCACTGCTGTGCTCCTTACTTCCGGAGACGGGAGGGTTGAGAGTAAATATTTGGGCAATTGGGTGGCTTTGGGAGAGCAAGTCTTCTCATTTTGATGTAACTTATTCTCTGTTTTTGGCGGTTTTCCATTTGGTTGTAGGTCCCTGATCTCATTTCCCTCAGTGGCTGGGTCTGTTGGGACCGGTGCCATGATTGGTTTCAGGTCGTCCAGAAGGCTCTCTAGCATTGTTGGTAGCGTCGCTAGCTTGTTTATTATTGGGAGGCAGTCGCATTATGTTATTGCTAGCGCTGAAAGTTCTGCTGCTTCCTGTCCCCTTTTTATAAGACCGTTTAGGTCGCCTAGTTTCCTCTCAATCCCTGGGGTAAACTCAGCTAGCGTTTGTAGTACTGTTAACTGCATGTCTAATTTTTAAGCCGCCACTAAGTCTTGCCACTCCCGTGATGCAAGGAAGGTCACGTCGTTAGCTGTGGCGTAGGGGTTCTCTTTTTTCTGACTTTTAGGTGTGTTGGGTATGTTAAAACGGCCTGTGTCACTCTTCTCCTTAGGTGCCATTTGGAGAGAGTTTCGCGCGCTTGTGGGCGTAGATGGGGCGGTGCTACTTGGTTGAGGTGTTACTTCCATTCCGTCCTGTTCACTCGGGGCTTTTTGCTGCGGCGATCGGACTGATAGATCGCCCCAGTCATGTAGATCTTGAAGTTCAAAAATGATGGAAGCATCTAGTGCTCTGTTTACTCTTGGCCCACTTGGAGTGGTGTCCTTAAGTGGAGAGCTTTCTGTTGTTATCCTCCTGGGGAGAGTCTGTGTGTTTTGGGGACTCCTCAATGTCATATTTAGTGAGCTGCTAGACTCCTCTGACCGATCTGTTGTTGTGCAGGCTGCGACGCCTTTTTCCTTGTTGATTGTTGGCCCGCTTTCAGTTGATACCTTCTGCGAATTGCCGATGTGGATGTCCACCACTACAAGTTTTGAGGGTCTTTCTGCTTCCGATGGTTGTTGTGCTTCTAGTGGGGGATATTCTATCTTCCCAGGTTCCAGAGGGGTGGGTAGATGTTCTATATTCCCATTTTTTGTAAAGATTGCTGCTCCGGGGTGTTTTAAGAACGCAAATTTTGTGTAAATTTTTGGTTGGTAGGTATGTGGAATTTTGCTAGCTGGTTCTCCGTCTATAGTTATAAGGTCTTCAGTTCTGACTCTTTTTAAACCTTTGTTTGGTTTGCTTGGTTTTCTTACATTTTATTCGTTTTTTGGGCCCGTTGTAGTTGGTGAGTAGTTGTCTTTAGTGGGTTCCGAGCCGAGTTTTGAACTCCTAAAAGATGGTTTCTTGAAGCTGACTGTAGAAGTATTGGGGGAGCAGTTGTGCCCATGCTCCAAGACCCTGAACAGCTCTCTAGGTATGATCCTATTTTAGACAATGGCTGTAATGACAGAATATCCAACTTGGAAGTAGTAGCCATCAGGTTGCTTTTTTAATCTAAGACTTCGGAGAACTTGTTGGACGGCATGCACTCCTCTCCTTTAGAACATTTTCTACTGCAATCTTGCATCAATCAACCTCAAATCCTTTAGGCCTATAGAGAACTTTCCTGGGTTTTGAACACATGTTGGAATTTAGTTTTTGGGGCGAATGTTGTACCTACAATACAGTGTACATAATTTTTGTATGTAATGACATTATTTTAAAGTACATTCACAATAACGGGGTGCCTACAGGTGTTTATAAATTGGCATATAATATCAAGAAATAATAATGTGAAGTAATAATCTACATGTTACAAGAGAGTATGAAAACCGCCAAAGAGGTGCATTCAAATGACATTGTTTTGGGTGACAAATGCAAAAACCACAGTTGATGGACAGAATGCATAACAATGTCATACATTCACCCCAGTACAGAGATCTGGGACTAAATCCATCGTTTTTTTGTTGTTGTTTTTTTTTGGCGCAGGGTACATTAAATGAGATAACTACCTCTGTTTTACATATAAGCAGTAAAAGACCCCTTTAGGTTTGCAAGACAGTTTTGAATTGTATTATAAGTCGAAGTGAATGAGATCAAAAGAGGTTTTGGGTTAACGACATCTGACATCCCAGATCATCTGCATCCAGAGCAATAGAAGGAATTTATAATAGCAAATCCCTAGTAGTTTCCCTGAAAATAGGCACCAGTATTTTTTATGAAGAACACAAATAAAAGGTTTTCAGGGGGAGACCAACCAGAGAGCAACCCAAAAATTGATGTGGTATAAAATAGGGTTTTCTCTGAAGGGAGAAATGTTGTTCTCCTTTCGAAGCTATAGTTATTTGGTGCAAATACACTGATGTGTTGCAGCAACATAATAGAAATACTTATTTATTACATTTCCAATTGCGTATTTGTTTATTGTTATGAGTCCCCTTTGGAAGATGTAATAGTTAAGTACTCCTGACATGCTTTGTGAATTCAAATAAAGGTGTACATTTCTTCACAATATAGTAGTAGCCTTACAGAATCTAAATTCTAACTTTTGTTGTGAATTGGACCCTAAGTTATTAAAGAAACTGCCACAAAAAGATGTCTGTACATTGTTTTGTGGTTTTTATAAGAATGGTGCCTCTCCTGGAAAATAACTATGTGTCTGCATGAGTGAGGACGCTTATTTCCCTCCCAAGGAGCTGTAGATAACCAAGGCACCTAGTTGGCATGTCTGTGTTAACGGTGGTTGGTCAAAAATCTACTCTATTCTTTTAACATATTTCTTGTTGGGCACAGGTTGCTGCTTTGTTCCAGCTGATGAGATCTACCCCTGTATTGCCAATCAGACAAGCAAATGCCTTGCTAATTTCAGCCTTTTCTATCCTTCCTCAACTAAAGAGTAATGCCATTGGTAAAGTAGCAAAGGCAGTTAAATCTGGATCCCCTTTAGACCCTGCCCCACAGACATTTTTCTGAAAGGAGGTGATACTATTTTATCATCTTTGACCAACCTATATAATCTCTATTTGCAAAAAGGACAAGTTCCCAACCACTGGAAACACGCAGCTATTAGTCCATTGCTGTAGAAATCCTTCTTGGACCCCGACAAGACAGAGAAATACAGGCCAATATCTCCACTCCCTGGTGCAATCAACATTTTAGAGAGGGTGGTCAATAGCCATCTGACCAGTTTCCTGGAATTGCATAATCTTTTACATCCAACTCAAACTGGATTTAGACCAGGGTATGGCGTCAATACGGCCCTCCTAGTAGCTATGGAAGACCTTAGGAGAATACTGGTTCATGGTGGCTCAGCTGCGCTCATCCTTTTGGATATGAGTGCAGCTTTTGACACTGTTTCCCGCCCTATTCTGCAAAGTAGGCTGGAGGCGCTAGGAATTAAAGACAAAATACTAAATTTGCTGACCTCCTTTCTGGAAAATAGAAGTTTCCAGGTTAGTGTGGGACTCTGCCTGTCGAAGGTCCATCAGCTTAAATGCGGAGTACCCCGGAGCTCATCCTTAGGCCCTACTCTTTATAATGTATTTATGCGCCTCTTGGCTGTCATCATTTGCTCAGCAGGTGTTATGATGGTCTCATACACTGACGACACCCAGATTGCCATCGCTCTTGCTTCTAACATCTGTCAAACCCAGGCCTATTTACTAGATTGTATGGACCAGGTAAATGCTTGGATGCACAATAGTCACCTTAAACTGAATGGCTACAAGACAGAGGGCATGTTGGTCTGTAACAGTTCTTCCTTCTGTAATAATACTTCCTCGCCCCCATGCCTGGGTGATCATCCCTCTCCAAAAGAGAAAGTTAAGAGCCTGGGAGTATCCCTTGATAAGGACCTTACCATGGCATCACAGGCCAGGAAATTGGTGGGACATGTGTTGATCTTTTGAGAGCTCCCAGGAAGACGTTCAAATGGCTTCCAATTGAAACTCGCAGAACAGTAATACAAGATCTCATTTTGTCACACTTAGATTATGGCAACTTACTTTCTCTTGGTAGCCCTGTGTATGTCACCGGAAAGCTGCAGGCTATACATAATGCCACAGACAGAACTTTGCTGAATATTCCCAAATTACAATCAGCGAGACCAGTGCTGGCCAGCCTTCATTGGTTGCCAGTGTGGAAGAGAATTGAGTTTAAGACTCTTTGTATTGTACACAAAGTAAAGCATGCCCAGACACCACATTTTCTGAGGCAATTTATTGTACCTCACACGAAAGCACGTGACTTAAGGTCAAAAAGTCAACTTCTCCTGGCAATGGCAAAAATAAAAAGGGCCAGAAGCGGAGGACGATCCTTTGCTTATCTGGTGCCCAGGCTTTAGAATTCCCCTCGACTGGCCTAAGAGTCAACAATAATTGCTCAGCTTTAGGAAGCAATAAAAAAAATGACCTGTTTTCTTGAAGCAGTATGTCATCCCTCAGGTCTCATATTAGCACTGGAATGCCCATGCTTGGGTAGCCATGCACTCTACAAGATCTCGTAAAAAAAAAAGAAATCCTGTATCCCAAGTGATATCTAGGCGTACATTCACTCAACAGAGAAATGTCTACTCACACTCTGACTTTTTAAGGCACCAACAACTCTTGGGAATTTTGGCAGTAGCCCAAATAACACAGGCTTCAGATCAGACTACATGCAAAAAATAAAAAAGGTTTTTTACATGTTTTTGTAAATCTATTCAAACACACCCAGATCTTAGCTCATGTAGTAGGTTATTTCGCCATTCTTTGAACTATTCCACTAAATAGTTTTGAAACCTAGGCCTCTATTTAACAAGTTGGGCCCGTTAGATTGTTCTCAGATGGTAATTCTCAAATAGAATTGAGTGGATTGTATTGAAGAAGAGATGATCTTTCTTCTGTGGACCTATAAAGAACCAATTATACCTACTGTTAGGTCCAGCCTTTGAGATAGCTTTAGCTGTTTAACCAGACTGCTGTATTCCCCCAAAAAATATACATGTTATCAGATCTTTCAGTCAGTGGATTTTGTTTTTGGTCTGGTAAATTGTCGTTCAAATATTGCTTCTGTCTACCACCAACTACAACATGGACCAAGGGGTCGGCCCAATTGAGTAATCAGATTCTCTTTATGCCAGTGATGACAATTGGCTTCTCAACAATGTGGATATCTACCAGTCAAATTGTCCCCTTCAGTTCCAGGGCCAATGGAAAAATATGTACTTTCCTTTTCAAAATCCTTTTTCTTTTTAAATATTTGCTTCTTTTAATTACTTTTTGAGGACCTGTAAGGTTCCAAATATCGCTAACAGGCCCTCATTGTCTCTTGCACAGCACGGAATCCCATGTACTACTTCTGGAGGTGGGCATCATACAACAGGACTTTCCACTATTTCTTAACAGTAAAGTCGTTTATAAAAACACAGTCAGAAATATTTTACTGTTTTTTGCAATAAAGTATAATACAAACCACTGCAAGAAGTTTTCCTCTGGGAGCAGATGCAAGAAACATAGTTACTGCCATCTTACAATGTTGATGTCATGCTTTATTATTACATACCAATCCACAATGGCCAACCCAGTGCTTTCAAAAGCATCTGACATCTTGGAATGCTAACGTAATGAAATGAAACAAGTACTTCAATGGGAGCTTCTCTAAAATGCTCGACAACAAAAAGAGAACAGTGTGAAATCGGTGTTAATCTGACATAATCCAGGCTTCTCAAATATGCTCTGCAGTATACTGTAGCAAGTCCATCCACTATGTAACAATCAAGTTTAGCAGTTTAAATCAATCCCTTTCCATTTAAGTTATTGGTCTCCAGGACTTTCTTTGGCACAATTATATTATAGCCTTATAGCCAGCCGTAGAGGGCTATACCATCTGTTAAAGGCCCTCTCCAGCATTAAAGGCCCCGAGCCGAAGGCCAGGAACTTTAACAAGGGAGAGGGACTTTAATAGCCGGTATAGCCCAGCTACGAAGGACTATAAGGCTATTAGAACATTCTGCCACTAGAAGACAGAATATTCTAACAAAAAAGAACAAAGCCTTAAGGGAGCATGAAGGGATTGGAATCCCCTCTGGGTCCTTGAAGCCTTTGTTCACAGGCAGAGCTGCGTACAAAGAGACATTGGAATGTTGGAGGGCATATACCAGCCATTATAAGACCGGAGCAGTCCAACATTTCAATGTTCTAATAGAAGTTTCTTTTCAGTAATGATGTTATCTTACATTGGTTTTAACAATTCTACTACAGATGCTCAAACCCCAATTTTTAAACATAGCTTTGCATGTAGAAAGTTCACATACTCTATGTATGCTATGGATTTCTTCACTTTAGTGATGAATAGTTCAGCCTTATATAGGAAGGTTTTGACAATTATTCATATTGGACGTGTTCATCCGGAAAATTTGCATGTCTAACTATATGCAACTGTTTTTTCTCTCCAGGGTGACACTTTGTTAAAAGTTGGAGATCTTCTGGTAAGCCAAAGTATATTTTCATGTTGGTACATGCACAATTTCATGCAAATATGTTCAATCATATGCATTTGGGACAGGTGCAAAATGTTAGCTCCTGAATACAATGTACAACTAAGAATATCAAAGCACTTATTTTTCCAAATCAAGATGTCATATGACTCTGTAAGACAGACTTGTATCAATACAGTTTACATTACAGCAACACTAAATATGATAGTCTAGAAAGATGCTACAGAACATGTGGTCATGTGTCTTCTTTTCAATACAATCACAATGTCATTGTGTTTTTAGGACGACCTGACAGGCTCTCTGAATCTTGGGGTAAGTCATTCAACTTGTCTCTCATGTTGCATGGTCACCTGAAATAAAACACAGGCTATAATTGTAATTAAAGCATCAGCCCCGTTCACTAATAATGAGTTTTTCATGTTTACAACAATCTGGACTCTGATTTGAGAGAGTGCTAAAGCCCTCTCATGATCCCTCTCCCAGTGTCCTCATTATTATGGGTTGACACGCCTCAAATGTAGAATTACATTAGCTGCGTGTGCCTGTTGTGTTATTAATCTCAATAGCAGGTCAATTATTTGATGTTAATCTAAAATATATAATAATTGGGCATATCTTTGATATTGAATATTGTAATGAGGATGATGATGAGGATGATATTATCATTATTTATATCTCCTTCTTTTTAATGTCATGAGTGGGTTGCTCCTCATCAACAGTATGGACCCAGTATATTAGGGATTGTTGTGAAAATGTCTTAAGTGGGACATCTTACCTTGCTACAGAAAGTCCTGTGGTTGTCTTAAGCTTAAATAAAAACTTTTATATATCAGCCCTTTTCACTTCTTTTAAAAGGTTATCATCTAAAGAGAAATTCCTGGAAATTGAATCTGACTATGGCGCTCAGGCTACACTTAAGATGACAAGCCAAATGCCTTAGACAGTAGAACATTCACCCTAATAATGAGTTTACATACAAACACAAACAAGCATTGTTAAATGCATTAAGTTTAGCCTTGGTGATTAATAATAAGTTGTTTTTTACTGTAAGGTGTAGCTTGCTGGCTAGTTTTAAAATATAAGTTACAGAAAGACTGGTAAAGTGTTATGACTTGCTTACGTACAAAAAGGCAATACATTGTGCTGCTACTAATGGTATAGTGCAGGTAAGTAATAGCAATATTGTGTGTTTAAAGGAGTTCTGACAACTTTTGGATCCGATGCCACTGCATTTGTGACTGCCTGTTTAGTAAGAAAATATAGCAATATTTGGTGTTTAGAGGAGTTATGACAAATTTTGGCCCTGGTGCCACTGCACCTGCTTCACCATTCAAATCATGACCCTATTTCCTGACAGGTAACTGCACTTGTCACTGCCTCTTTAGTACTAAATCTTGCAATATTTGGTGTTTAGAGGGGTATCTAGATCTCTGAACCTCGGTTTCACTGCAACAGCAGCGCCATTGAAATCACAACCCTAGTGCCTGCTAGATAACTGCACTTGTGACTGCCTATTTAGTAGTAAAATATAGCAATAATTGGTGTTTAATAGAGTTATAACAACTTTTAGCCCCAGTGCCACTGCAGCTGGTGCACCATTTAAACAAAGCCCCTTTCAATTGCAAGGTAACTAAAATTGTGACTGTTTAGTAGTAAAATATAGCAACATTAGGTGTTTAAAGGAGTTTTGACAACTCTTTGGACCGGTGACACTGCACCTGCTGCACCATTCAAATCATGACCCTTGTACTTGAAAGATAACTGCAGTTGTGACTTCTGACTGTTTAGTTGTAAAATATAGCAATAATCGGTGTTAGTGTGTTGCCTGGAGCTTTTGGTCACAGTACCACTGCACCTGCTGCACTATTGAAATCATGTCCCTAGCACTTGCTAGATAACTGCACTTGTGGCTGCCAGCTGTCTGTTTAGTTGTAAAATATAGCAGTATTAGGTGTTTAGAGGAGTTCTGATAACATTTGGGCCCAGTGCTACTGCACCTACTGCACCATTCAAACAATGACCCTGTTGCCTGAAAGACTGCGTTTGTGACTGCCTGTTTAGTAGTAAAATATAGTAATATTTGGTGTTTAGTCGAGTTATGACAACCTTTGGTCCCAGTGCCACTGCACCTGCTGCCCCAATTAAATCAAGCCCCTTTTAGCTGCAAGGTAAATGCAATTTTGACAGCCTGTATTGTAATAAAATATAGCAATAGTAGGTGTTTAGAGGAGTTCTCACTACATTTGGGCCCGGTGCCACTGCATTTGCTGCACTATTCAGATCATGACCCTGATGTCTGCAAGGTAACTGCACTTGTGACTGCCTGTTTAGTAGTAAAATACAGAAATACTATGTGTATAGTGGGGTGCCTAGAGCTGTTGGTCTTGGTGTCACCGCACCTGCTGCACCCTTGAAACATAACCCTGTTGGCTCAAAGATAACATGCTCTTGCGACTGCCTGTTAAGTGTAGCATTTTAGCAATAATCTAGGATTAGTAGTGTCCCTGGAGCCTTTGCCCCAGTGCCACTGCATCTGCTGCATCATTCAAATCAAGTCCCTTTTAACTGCAAGGTAACAACAATTGTGACTGCCTATTTAGCAGTTAAATATAGCAATATTATGTGTTTAGAGGAGTTTTGCCAACTTTTTGACTTGTGGTATTGCACCTGCTGCACAATTCAATTCATGACCCTGTTGTATGCAAGGTAACTGCACTTGTAGCTGACTATTTAGTAGTAAAATGTAGCATAGCTCTTGTATATTATTTTTATTTTTAACAAACAACATTTATTACAACATTTAGAATATGATCCTAATAACAAAATAAATGAAGTTGAAAAAAATCAATCTGATAAAGCCTACAAAGTGCAAAGAAAGTTACTAAGGCATGAATAGGAAATGCCACAAGTGTTCTAAGGGTAAAGCATCTGCTGTACACAACTAAGTAATAAAAAGCAAGCATTCCAGCATACTGTTAGAAGCTGTCTGCATTTTCTGTGGGAAGAGATCTTATCCTAACAGTGAATGGGGCTTAAACAGTGTGAACAGCTTTAGTAGACGTATTGTCAATGCGTGCAGCCAGGGGAAGTTAAAAAAAAGAACGTTACACACAAAAGCGGATTAACACAGTCATTTGGTGTTTGGAACTGTTAAGAACCCCCTTTTAAGATATATTAAATACAAAAGATTTCATAAGCACAGTAAAAACCTAAAAATGACTACAGACCGATGTCTCTAATGGCGGACATGCACCTCTTCTCCACAGACTGTAAGTGTTGTTTGAAGGCACTGGACAATAGCTGTATTTAATAAAAGGTGTAGCATTGTTCAACTTTGATTATACTATCTCCTTAGTAGGGTATCCGCTCTGCCCATAGTTACTCACAAAAGCTAGACTAGTTAAACTAACCAAGAGAACAACAGGTGAAGTGCATCCACAGCCTCATAATGATCAGAGGTTTGAATCCCAATGGCACTGCATCATCCTTTCATTCCTTCAAGCTCATTACTAGGGAAGTGGGTAATTAGAAAATCTAATATTCAAGCACATAAAGATAATTTACAGTTGGGTTGATATAAGTAAAAGCCTTTATTATCAATATCATACTGACATTAAACTTTACATGAGTAGCCAGTAACAAACAGTACACCATAGTATCCAGGTCCAGCACACTCCTGGGTCTGTGCTTTCACATTGTGGAATAATATCAAGAAGAACCATAATGTTTTCATCCTCAGCTGACTGATTATGTTTTCTTCTCATATAAAATTGACCTGAAATGTACTACTCTGGAATAATTATGTTTTTTGTCTTTGATAAAAGGGCATCGCTGGTGGCCTTCTCCAGGGCGGTGGCCTTCTTGGTGGTGTTAGTGGCCTCCTTGGCAAATGAATTCAGGTAACGTCAACGTCTGGTTAAAATTCTAAACATGTGCATCATTCATGATGATTTCATCCCAGCACTGCACCTATTGTCACAGGTCTGTCACCGTTCAACCCATCTGTGCGACAAATAGGTGGTACCAACAGAAGGCATCATCTTAAGCCTAAAAACGAATCTGATCCTATTGACCACACATTCAAATTCTGTATATTTCTTCAAATATGTCAAAGACAATCACAATAATATTTTAATTTCACCAACTCCAAATAATGAGGCTCAGGGACTAGAAATGTCAACCTAATACAAGAGCAGCCCATGTAATTCTTCCATCAACAAATACAAACCTTGCACTGACAAACCCCTTATAAACACAAGGAATGGTGCCAGGTCCACTTGCTACAACCACTAGTGTAGCCCCTAAGCCCTTAAGCCCAGACTTACTAAGGACTTGCACTGTCCTTGTGTGTCTCTTCACTTTCCTAAGAGAGCTGCTCAGCATTTGTGGTTGTTTTCTCTTTCTAGGAGCACCGTCTCTGACCTCTGCACCAGTGGAAGGATTCCGATGATGAATGCCTGACCCTCACCTCTTTTACATTTCGATGCAAGAGATTACCTTCTAACCGTCAATGTGAAATACAATGTTTCCTGCTGGCTTATGTGCCAATCCTTCAATAAAGTAGCAATAGCATCATAAATACTGTCTCATCTGAATTACTGTAACTCCTCTACAAATGCTACAATGTTCACCAAGTCGAAAGTAAACTGCGTTGATTAAAAAAGAGTTTTGGAATGCATTGATAACACTTGTTATTTACAACACTTGCTCGTCTGGTATGAAGAGCAATGGGAAGAACAAATATTATATTATCATTATTGCTTATATTTTTGGTTGTAATATTCTGACTTGCTGCGAACGTTCGATAATGAGACATATTTGTCATAGGATAGGAGATAATTCTTGGCATTTATGACACTTTCAATTTAGGTAGGAAAGTGTAAAGATCTGTCATTTGTGCGTCTATTTTTGCAAGCACATGAAACATAAGGCCTGATGTCTGATACTCTTTTGCTGGCACAAAGCATTCAACCCACAAAATCATAGGCTCTGTGAGTGAAAAACAAATTCGCCAAAGGTAATTTAAAACTCAAAATTTTGATTTTGCTACTCATTCTGAATTGCAAAGAGGAGGGGGTGTGAAAGGGGAACGCCAATCCTCATTTGGAATCACAGTGAAATGGATTAGTGTTTTAGAATAGGCATTATTCGGTGAAATAGTCAGTGGGTCAAATCACTACAGCTTTCTCTCACTAAAGTCTTCCCTTATAGGAAACGTTTTTTAAATCAACACGTCATTTTAGTAGACAAAGTCTGCTTTAAAAAGTTTCCAAATGTTATGGGAAGCAAATTCAGGGACATAGGTATGCTGTCTCTTGCAGACCACCATTCCTACATTCACAGTTCTTCATACAACTCTGTAAATTGTTATCTGCCTAGTTATTATGCAGTTTGCGATGTGACTTCTTTGTTCCTTAGTCATGTGTCAAATTGGTTTGCAGTTCACAAACCAGCTGGCCAGCTGTGGAGCCTCTGCTATGACAGAAGAGCATCACCCTCTACCCCCCGACAGCCTCAACATTTGAAAAATAAAACGATAATAAACGTTGTTATTATCGTTTTATTTTTCTTCCATTGAATGAGTTTTGGAGGCGGGCCATTGTAGGGCAAGTCATGTGGAGGATGGTGGGCACTGACTTCAGTGCGCATGTGGGTTTGGCTTGCAATATTAGGACGGCTAAACAGGTATGTGCTCTGAAACTGCCCCCAACCCAGTTTGCTCTGCTGGGTTGCAGACAGCAGGCACAGGCTCCCAGTCTCCTTGGGAATGCAAATCGAGGGTGCTCAGACCAATCCTGATGCTGCTTTTATAAATGAGAGCAGCATCAGGACTTGCAGCATGGAAGGCTGGGAACCACGGCTGCAGCGAAGAAAAAGCAGAAGAGCTGCATTTTGTCGGGCGGTGATGCAGCAGATAAGTTCTTTTTTAAAGTTTTTATTTGAATGTTTTCCTCGTGCCTCATCACGCCATTTGCCCCACTGCCCGCCTCTCTGCCGGCATGCCCACCGGTAGTTGGCATGCAACTTTGACATGCTGTCCAAAGAGGCATGCCTAGTTGGTTATCTATTTTGACAGTGAAACAAGAAGGAATATTAAGATCAATGTGAATCAAGTCATTCAGAAATACTTGGGCTGACCCAGCTTAAACAAGTTAAATGGACTGAGAGGTTTCAAAGCTGCTGCAATTGTACTAAATCAACAGATAGCATTTCCATAGCACACAGGCCTGGCCACTGAGCAGCTTTATCACATTTCTAGAAGAAGGAAATGTTGTAGACAGGTTTTGAATATCAAAAAGGAGAGAGACAAAGCTTATCAATCATAAACAGTTTAAGGTTTTTATTTTTGTTGCTTTTAGTTAAGTTTGTTTTACTGGAGATTTATAAAACAATAACGATATGTATAGCAAATACAGTATAATAATACACAACAGTAGCAGATATTATATTTGTTGAAGGAAATTGAACAAAAAAGAAACATTTATGAAATACAACATATCTGTAACATTTAATATAACAAGCATTTACAATACAATGGTCTCAGCATCATTAAAGGTAGAGCTATTGGTATTGCTCATGACATTCCTTTTTTTTTTTTCTTAAATCATCAATAAATGGCATTGTCATTTACATTGCCAATAGCTTAATCGTTGAATAAATGGCATTGTCATTTACAATCCCGATAGCTACACCCTACACAGAGCCACCCTCACACAGACAGAGCCACCCACACATAGAGCCACCTACAAAAAAAATAAATGGCATTGTCATTTACATTGCCAATAGCACAATAAGGGGGGCAGAGGCAAGAAAAACATGTGCAATCAGTGGGCAGAAAGCAAGAAAAACGAGCGCAATCAGGGGGCAGAAGGCAAGAAAACGAGCACAATCAAGGGGCAGAGGCAAGAAAAAAAAGCTATTCCGGGGGGTGGGGGCTTTGTCTCTGTCACTGCTCTCCTTGTAGGTTCGTCTTGGTGGTGAAGGGAGGGCGGCATTCAGAAAAGATCCTCATGCAGAGCAGCGGCGTGCTGCAGTCTGGGGCTGAGTTTTTGCTTTTTAAAGTAAGTTGCCCTGGTTGTAGGAGGACGTCCCAGTCCCGCACGTTGTGCCAAGCACTGCAGAGCAGGCCGTACTGTTTAAGGGCTGGTCATGCCACGGCGCCCCCACTAACAGCTCGAGACAGCCGGATGATGCCGCAATCTCACGCCAATCCTGGGGGAAGGCAGCAGTGGGGAAAGAACCGACTCATAGAGGTCACGCGAAAAATGCATTCCAAAGCCGCCTCTTCATATCTTGCCGCCGCCTGATCTCTACTCTGACCAACATTAATTGTTTATGATATTTCTTCATATTTTATGTTTTATAATGCATAGCTCTTTCATGTGGCCTAACGGATAGACTGGTTGACCTCAGAGCTTGGGAACTGGGTCTCGAGTCTCCTGTGATTCTGGGCAAATCACTTAATACTCCCGCCCCCTCCTGTGCCTAACAAAATGCATGTGTCCCGTCTGTAACGGAACTGCTGCTCATGTACGTGCTATATGAAACTAAAAACAAGGAAGAAGAATTAGGACCCAGAAGGATACAGAGAAAGAGACTGCCCAAAGCACTTGTTTTATCTGAAATTAAAGCATTGGGAAACTGAAGTCCCGGCACCTGTTTTATCTCAAATTAAGCATAGGGACCATAAAACTAACAAACGCTATAAAAGCGGCTGACATGTCAGCAACAATAATGTCTCACAATGTACACAGAAACTCCCGTCTGAAGAGCCTTGAAGATGCCAGGCAGTGTGCCCCAGAGTATTAATTAGCACAATCAAGAACTTTCCGAGCTCGTTGCAAACGGAGCCCACGCCGCTCCAGCCCAGGCTTTCTATTAAAATATGCACAGATATGGGCCTCCTTGGGACACTGAGAGGAGGCCTTTAATTATACAGGAATCTCCAACTCCTAAACGCGGGTTGCTTTCGAGACGCTCACAGAGCCCTGTCTGCACTGGAGCCTGGCTGATGAGTGTGTGAATGAGGAAGGCGTTTGTGTGCGACCTGTCAAGGCAGTCTACATGGGCCTGGCGGTGCTATAACTAGAATTAAAACAAGCTTTGATAAGAGCAACGATATCCTTGGCGAAGGGCAGGTTCTAAATGAAGGGTACTCACCACACGCCCCCAGCGATTCAGACGTGAGCGAAACCGAAACCTTTCATGGGGCGGGACTTCCGGCTTTGTAAGCCCGTGCACGAGCCCATGGAGAGAAGCAGTGCTGGTGACACAGGGCTCCCATGCCTGAGGGAGAGCCCCACGGTGGCGGCTGAAGTCCGGAGTGGCGGTAAGTGGGCTGGGGGGGGCGCTTGGTGCACTTGTGTGTGTGTGTGTGTGTGTGCGCGTGTGTGTGTATGCGACGGCGGGGGTGGGTTCTCGGTATGTGTGGGTGCATGCGTGCATGGGCGCTTGTGTGTGTGTGTCTCTGTGTATGCGCATGCATGTGAACACCTTACGATATGGAGCATTTTCGTTCATGCCATGAAACACGCTGCTTAAAAGAAACTGAAAGTTACACGTTTAACCGCACTCTAAACGCGCATTGCCGCACTCTAAACGCGCATTGGAAGAAACTTGCAACAAAGTCAATTGAGCGCTCGTACTAGTGCGCGTGCCAGTTTCAAATCGCCTCCAAGGAGATGCGCGCGGCCAGGATTGTCTCCTGGAAAGCAGACACGCCGACAAAAGGTCTCTGGCGAGAACGCGCTTCGGCGCGCTTTGCCGAGACCTAAAAAGGAAACAGAGAAAGAGAGATCTATGGAAAAGGAAGCTAAGGATGAGATAGAGGAGGAGAAAGGATACAAAGAAGCAAACAGAAAGATAGAACACTAAGACATTGGTGAATGAGAGGATAAATAGGTAGTAAAGGGTAAACCATATAGATCTGGTTTGATCTTCTGAAGTAACAGTGAAGAAACATTCGTTATTCTCTGTTCATCACAAATAAAATTCCACCATGCTGACACTAATAATGTTGTATTATCTTTTCAACTAGAGAGTACAGTCTTAAAACAAATGCAATGAAAATGTCAAATAACATATGTTTGGGGGTAGTCATATTAAAATCAGGTGACATAGATCCAAAGAAAACCTTTTGTATTCATAACTGAATATTACACAGGAAGATTTTTAAACATTTGGACCAAACTTTCCAAAACTTAAACACATGAGAGCAATAGTAGAATAAATGTCTGGCTGTCTGGCTCTCGCAATCAGCGGTCGCTCCCACTCGCTCCTCCTCGAGCCCTGCCTTCCAGAGATAGTGCAGCTGCATAGCGCCTGGTATCACCTGTGCATAGCGCTCCTGTATAGCGCCTGGTATCGTTTTCCTCTAATTAATTAATTTTAATCTGCATTTGCCTGTTATCGTTTTTCAGCGTAATAATTTAATTTATTAATTTGCTCAGTGCTCCTGCTTAGTGGCAACTTTATTGACTATTCAATTAACAGCGCGTGTACTGCATTTTGGCAATTTTAAGATCGACTGTGCCCCTGCTTAGAATCGCACTACCCTACCGCCATTTTGCTGTTGTTGTTGCTGTTTACCTGTCCCCGTGTCTCCTCCCCGCTCCCGCCTCCCAGCTGACCCTCCCACGCTCCGCCCTCCCCACTATCCATTTATGGACAGATGGACCCCCGCGCAGCGTCCACGCGCTACGGCCGCGCCGAAGGTGCACCAAAGGTAAGCCCGTCTACGCCCGTCTGCGCCTGGACCGCGCCCAGCGCCAGACCACCTGGCCCCCGCTCCTCCCATCCCTCCCGCATCACATACGACGCCTCCGCCCTCTTTAGCCCTAAACCTCGGCCGACTCCCCAACTGCGCCCAAGCCGCTCCTGGACACACCCATGGACCGTTCACATGCAACTCCTGCAAGTATGACGGCACCAAGACCAACTCCTCATCCACTAACACCAAACAGAGATCCGACACCAACCACCTTAAATGCATCCTGCTCAACACCCGCTTGGTCCACAGACACGCCATCGACCTTTGGAATCTACTAGACACCATCTCTCCGGACGTCGCCTTCCTAACAGAAACATGGATGAACACCTCCTCAGCCCCAGACATCACCATCGCCATCCCGGAAGGCTACAAGATCATCCGAAAAGACCACACCAACCAAACAGGAGGAGGCATCGCCATCGTCCATAAGAATTCCATCCGCATCTCAACCAGCTCAGACATCAACCTCGCTAGCGCCGAGCACCTTCAGTTCCAGATTCACACCGACCCCAAGACCACACTCAGAGGCACCCTACTCTACAGACCACCAGTACCCCGTGCACAATTCATTGAAGACATCACTGACTTCATCACCCCACACGCCCTCCCCTCCGAAGACTACATTCTACTGGGAGACCTCAATTTTCACCTAGATAATAGCAACAACAGCAAAGCCACCACCCTCCTGGACAATCTCACCAACCTCGGACTCATACACGGGTCACACACTCGACCCTATCTTCACCTCCAGCAAACATATCTCCTTCAGTCACACCACAGTTCTCCATTGGACGGACCACAGCTGCGTTCACTTTACCTATAAAAAGACCACAACCCACAACCATCCTCAACCCACTTTGCGAAGAAACTGGAACAAAATCACCATCGACCAGATCTCCTCATCGCTTCTTCAAAACCCCCCTGCCCACTCTTCGAACGCCAACCAAGCAGCCATCAACCTCACTCAATGGCTAACCAACAGCGCCGACAACCTAGCACCTTTGAAAAAACGTCAAATCAAATTAGGCAGCAAAAACGCCCCCTGGTTCAACGATGATCTTAAGAAATCCAAGAAACTCTGTCGCTCCCTTGAGAAGGCCTGGAAAAAAGACCCTAACAGGAGCACCAGGGACGCCTTCAAAAACGCCACCCGCATACACCACCAACTGATCCGGACCGCCAAGAAAGCCTCATTTAAAGACCGACTAGACAACAACGCCCACAACAGCAAGGAATTATTCAACATCATCAAAGAGTTTACGAACCCCACTGCCAACTCCAACGACATCACCCCCTCTTAAACACTTTGCGATGCCCTAGCTTCGTTCTTCCACGACAAAATCGCTGACATCCACAACAGCTTTGACAACCAATCCGGAGACCAAACCACCCATCCTTCTGCCGTACCTCCACCCCCCTTGAACATCCTTAACGACTGGAACCCAATCTCCACCGAGGACACCATCCGCCTGATGAATTCCATCCATTCAGGATCCCCCACAGACCCATGCCCTCACCACATCTTCAACAAAGCAGATTCCATCATAGCACCACACCTCTGAGACGTCATCAACTGCTCCCTCAACTCCGCCACCTTCCCGGAAAGCTGGAAACACGCCGAACTCAGCGCCCTTCTGAAAAAACCCACAGCAGACTCCACCGAACTCAAAAACTACCGCCCCATCTCGCTCCTACCATTCCCGGCCAAAGTCATCGAGAAAGCTGTCAACAACCAGCTCGCCGCCTTCCTCGAAACCAACAAATCCCTCGCCTCCTCACAGTCCGGCTTCCGAGCCAAACACAGCACTGAGACCGCACTCATCGCAGCAACAGACGACATTCGAACTCTACTGGACAATGGAGACACAGTCGCCCTCATCCTCCTTGACCTCTCCGCAGCCTTCGACACAGTCTGTCATAGCACCCTATTACAACGCCTCAGAAACATCGGTATCCAAGGAAAAGCACTGGATTGGATCACCTCGTTCCTTACAGGAAGAACTCAGAGAGTCCGCCTCCCACCATTCAAGTCAAGTCAAGTCAAAAAGATTTATATAGCGCGCTACATACCCGGAGGGTCTCAAGGCGCTTGAAGAAGGGTGGGGAGTTACTTGTCGAATATCCAAGTTTTAAGTTGCTTTCTGAATGCTAGATGGTTCTGAGTGAGACGAAGGTGAGTGGGGAGTGAGTTCCAGGTTTTAGCTGCGAGGTAGGAGAAGGATCTACCGCCCATGGTGGTTTTATTGATGCGAGGTACGGTAGCAAGGGCTTGGTTGGAGGATCGTAGCTGGCGGGAGGGGGTGTAGAAGGAAAGTCGTGTGTTGAGGCATTCGGGTCCAAGTTCGTAAAGTGCTTTGTGTGCGTGGGTTAGGAGTCGGAAAGTAATCCTCTTATTGACGGGGAGCCAGTGAAGGTTTTTCAGGTGACTAGAGATGTGGTCTTTACGCGGGATGTCTAGTATGAGTCTGGCTGATGCGTTCTGGATGCGTTGAAGTTTTTTCTGGAGTTTTGCGGTGGTACCGGCGTATAGGGTGTTTCCGTAGTCCAGGCGGCTAGTAACCAATGCATGGGTGACCGTTTTTCTGGTTTCGGTGGGGATCCAGCGAAATGTTTTTTTGAGCATGCGAAGAATGTTGAAGCAAGATGATGAAACGGCGTTGACTTGTCTGTTCATAGAGAGTGAGGAGTCCAGGATGACGCCCAGGTTCCGTGCGTGGTCCGTCGGGATGGGTGCTTTTCCAAGGGCCTCTGGCCACCAAGAGTCGTCCCAGGCGGAGGGGGAGGTGCCTAAGATAAGGACTTCTGTTTTGTCTGAGTTCAGTTTCAGACGTCTGTGCTTCATCCACTCGGCTACTTCTTTCATTCCTTCATGTAGGTTGGTTTTGGCGGTGTTGGGGTCTTTGGTGAGTGATAGGATCAGTTGAGTGTCATCCGCGTAGGAGATGATGTTGAGGTTGTGTTGGCGCGCCATGGTCGCGAGGGGGCTCATGTATACGTTGAAGAGGGTGGGACTGAGTGAGGACCCTTGGGGTACGCCGCAGATGACTTCAGTGGCCTCTGAGTTGAATGGTGGGAGGCGGACTCTCTGGGTTCTTCCAGTGAGGAACGAGGTGATCCATTCCAGAGCTTTTCCTTGGATTCCGATGTTTCTGAGGCGTTGTAAAAGGGTGCTATGGCAGACTATGTCGAAGGCAGCGGAGAGGTCGAGGAGGATGAGGGCGACTGTGTCTCCATTGTCCAGAAGAGTTCGAATGTCGTCTGTTGCTGCGATGAGGGCGGTCTCCGTGCTGTGTTTGGCTCGGAAGCCGGACTGTGAGGAGTCGAGGGATTTGTTGGTTTCGAGGAAGGCGGCGAGCTGGTTGTTGACGGCTTTCTCAATGACTTTGGCCGGAAATGGAAGGAGCGAGATGGGGCGGTAGTTTTTGAGTTCGGTGGGGTCCGCTGTGGGTTTTTTCAGAAGGGCGCTAAGTTCTGCGTGTTTCCAGCTTTCCGGGAAGGTGGCGGAGTTGAGGGAGCAGTTGATGACGTCTCGGTGGTGTGGTGCTATGATGGAGTCTGCTTTGTTGAAGATGTGGTGAGGGCAGGGGTCTGTGGGGGATCCTGAATGGATGGAGTTCATCAGGCGGATGGTGTCATCAGTGGAGATTGGGTTCCAGTCATTAAGGATGTTCAGGGGGGGTGAAAGTCCTGCAGAAGGTTGGGTGGGTTGGTCTCCGGGTCGGTTGTCGAAGCTGTTGTGGATGTCTGCGATTTTGTTGTGGAAGAACGAAGCTAGGGAGTCGCAGAGGGCTTGAGAGGGGGTGATGTCGTTGGAGTTGGCTGAGGGGTTGGTAAATTCTTTGACGATGTTGAATAATTCCTTGCTGTTGTGGGCGTTGTTGTCTAGTCGGTCTTTGAACGCGGCTTTCTTGGCAGATCGGATTAGTTGGTGGTGTATGCGGGTGGCGTTTTTGAAGGCGTCCTTGGTGTTGGTGTTTGGGTCTTTTTTCCAGGCCTTCTCGAGGGAGCGACAGAGTTTCTTCGATTTCTTAAGATCCTCGTTGAACCAGGAGGCGTTTTTGCTGCCTAGTTTGATTTGACGTTTTTTCAGCGGTGCTAGGATGTCGGCGCTGTTGGATAGCCATTGGGTGAGGTTAATGGCTGCTTGGTCGGGGTTTGAGGAGTGGGCAGGAGGGTTTTGAAGAAGCGATGAGGATATCTGGTCGATGGTGATTTTGTTCCAGTTTCTTCGCAGAGTAGGTTGAGGATGGTTGTGAGTTGTGGTCTTATTGTAGATAAAGTGTACGCAGCTGTGGTCCGTCCAATGGAGAGTGGTGGTGTGACTGAAGGAGACATGTTTGCTGGAGGTGAAGATAGGGTCGAGTGTGTGACCTGCGATGTGGGTGGGCGTAGTGACAAGTTGTTTGAGTCCGAGGTTGGCGAGATTGTCCAGAAGGGAGGTGGCGTTGCTGTCATTGTTCTTTTCCAGATGAAAGTTGAGGTCTCCCAGCAGAATGTATTCCTCGGAGGGGAGGGCGTGTGGGGTGATAAAGTCAGTGATAACGTCGCTGAATTGTGCATGGGGTCCTGGAGGTCGGTAGAGGAGTGTGCCTCTGAGTGTGGTTTTGGGGTCGGTGTGGATCTGGAAGTGAAGGTGTTCGGCGCTGGTAAGGTTGACGTCTGAGCTGGTTGAGATGCGGATGGAGTTCTTATGGACGATAGCGATGCCTCCTCCTGTTTGGTCAGTGCGGTCCTTACGGATGATCTTGTATCCTTCCGGGATGGCAATGGTGATGTCTGGGGCTGATGAGGCGTTCATCCATGTTTCTGTTAGGAAGGCGACGTCGGGAGAAATGGTGTCTAGTAGGTTCCAGAGGTCGATGGCGTGTCTGTGGACTGAGCGGGTGTTGAGCAGGATGCATTTTAGGTGGTTGGAGTCAGATATCTGTTGTGTGATCGTGGATGAGGAGTTTTTCTTGGTGCAGTCGAACTTGCAGGAGTAGCATGTGAAGGGTCCATGGGTGTGTCCAGGAGCGGCTTGGGCGCAGTTGGAGAGTCGGCCGGGGTTAAGGGCTAGGAGGGTGGAGGCGTCGTATGTAATGCGGGTGGGCTGGGCAATGCGAGGTCCAGGGGATCTGGCGCTGGGCGCGGTCCAGGCGCGGACGGGCGTAGACGGCTTACCTTTGGCGCACCTTCGGCGAGGCGGCAGCGCGTGGACGCTGCGCGAAGGACCATCTGACTTAAATGGATAGTGGAGGGGGCGGAGCATGGGAGGGGCAGCAGGGAGGGTGGGAGGAGACAAGGGCCACGAGCACAACAAATGGAGGGAGGGAAAGTGAAACTGGGGCACGGACACACAGAAGGGGACAGCTAGAACCAATTAAATGCAGCCCAATATAAATAAAATATGCTTAAAGTGAAACGAATTTACACAGGGCAGGCAATGCCGCGCTATTACAATAAAGTGAGTTACAATGATATATTCCCAAAAACGATACCAAGCAGGCAAAGAGCGCTAGTCCGGCGTCGAGGCGCTAGAACTGCAGGCGATGTCAGGCAGTGAATAGCAGGAGTGTTTCCAGGTGGTCGGGGAGGTGAGGCAGGGAGCGAGAGGGAGCGACCGTCGAGGAGTAAGTCCAGCTGGTCACAGAGAGCCAGGAGAGGAGCGCTCTGACTCGGCCAGTGCGTGGGAGGGGCAGCAGGGAGGGTGGGAGGAGACACAGGCCACGAGCACAACAAATGGAGCGAGGGAAAGTGAAACTGGGGCACGGACACACAGAAGGGGGCAGCTAGAACCAATTAAATGCAGCCCAATATAAATAAAATATGCTTAAAGTGAAACGAATTTACACAGGGCAGGCAATGCAGCGCTATTACAATAAAGTGAGTTACAATGATATATTCCCGAAAACGATACCAAGCAGGCAAAGAGCGCTAGTCCGGCGTCGAGGCGCTAGAACTGCAGGCGATGTCAGGCAGTGAATAGCAGGAGTGTTTCCAGGTGGTCGGGGAGGTGAGGCAGGGAGCGAGAGGGAGCGACCGTCGAGGAGTAAGTCCAGCTGGTCAGAGGCCAGTGAAGTCATTTGTGGCGTGCCACAAGGATCTTCACTCAGCCCCACCCTCTTCAACGTATACATGAGCCCCCTTGCGGCCATCGCCCGCCAACACAACCTCAACATCATCTCCTACGCTGATGACACCCAACTGATCCTCTCACTCACCAAAGACCCTAACACCGCCAAAACCAATCTACATGAAGGAATGAAAGAAGTAGCCGAGTGGATGAAGCACAGCCGTCTGAAACTGAATTCAGACAAAACAGAAGTCCTTATCTTAGGTACCTCCCCCTCTGCCTGGGACGATTCTTGGTGGCCAGAGGCCCTTGAAAAAGCACCCATCCCGACGGACCACGCACGGAACCTGGGAGTCATCCTGGACTCCTCACTCTCGATGACCAGACAAGTCAACGCCGTCTCATCATCTTGCTTCAACATTCTTCGCATGCTCAAAAAAACATTTCGCTGGATCCCCACCGAAACTAGAAAAACTGTCACCCACGCACTGGTTACAAGCCGCCTGGACTACGGAAACACCCTTTACGCCGGTACCACCGCAAAACTTCAGAAAAAACTCCAACGCATCCAGAACGCATCAGCCAGACTCATACTTGACATCAGGCGTAAAGACTACATTTCTGGTCACCTGAAAGACCTCCACTGGCTCCCCGTCAATAAGAGGATAACATTCCGCCTCCTAACCCACGCACACAAAGCACTTTACGAACTTGGACCAGAATGCCTCAACACACGACTCTCCTTCTACACCCCCTCCCGCCAACTTCGCTCTTCCAACCAAGCCCTTGCTGCTGTACCTCGCATCAACAAAACCACCATGGGGGGAAGATCCTTCTCCTACCTAGCGGCTAAAACCTGGAACACACTTCCCACTCACCTTCGCCTAACTCAGAACCACCTAGCATTCAGAAAGCAACTTAAAACCTGGATATTCGACAAGTAATTCCCCACCCTCTCCAAGCGCCTTGAGACCCTCTGGGTATGTAGCGCGCTATGCAAATCATTTGACTTGACTTGACTTGAGAGTGCCATTAGAAGTTGACCATGACCAACTTAGTGGAGAAGTAGTGGTATCAATTGTAGAGATACATTTATGATTAATAGGAGCTCTATTATATTAAAACATAGTAATTTTGTAATACATGCATCTTTGGAACTGGTAAACACTTTAAGCCATGTTTGATCCCATTGATGAACAGAGAACGATATGGAAAGATAATTTCCCCATAATACTTCAATAGAATTCTTAAATAGCACAGAAGCAGGAGATGCTAAAAGCTTGTGTATGCAGGTAGCTTTGGGAATACAATCTTGATCAATAGTGTATAATGGTGTCCTGGGTGTGACTGGAGCAGGGTCAGGAGTAAAAGTGTGAATTATCAAAAAGGATTTGAAGGCAGAATATATAAACTCATTTCCTTGTAAAAAAAAAAGAGTTTGGTTAAAGTAAATAGTGTTTGCAACTGAAAAGAAGGTATATTCTAATGATAGCTTACCAATTGATGGACAAACATAATTCCATTCTCTTTCCAATGTTTAAATTTGAATGATTTACAGTGAAATTTATTAACCTTACGGTATACCAAATGGAAGAAGATAGAAAACATTGATGAAAATCAAAATCAACTGAGAATATTGTATGTAACAAATGGTGGGAGTATTTAAAAGTTTGTTTTTGGGAGATAAAAGTACAATTAGATATATAAACCATATTCTTGAATGAGAACTCCTTTAACATTCCGCCGAGCTGGGGAAGAAAATGACGCGTGCGCAGTTTGGACGGCCCCCGGCCGTCCTCCACACACGCTCACCGTGACGTGGAAAAGGTTAGTAAGGATCGTTCAAATACAATCCAGCGTGGTATGAGAGAGTTTTGAAAATTATTAATTAAAGCATAAAATTGGCAAATTTGAAAAGCAGGGTGATTTCACTTAAAATCAGGGAAATGGGCCCCCTTCATTCTTTGGGCATTTAAGTTGATTTAAGGCTATCTGTGAGTGTTTGTTGTCCCATAGAAACTTGATCCAAATTCATCTGAGAAACGTAGTAATTGGGTATTTTGAAGGGTAACATAGAAAGTGCATAGAGGACATGTGGCACAATAATCATCTTAAGGGTGTGTAATCTACCCTACCATGATAAATGAAGGGGAGACCAGAATGTAAGTAATTTCTGTATATTGAGTTTTAAAACATAAACGGTATGACTAATTATGCTGGAAATGGTAGGAGAAAACCCAGTATATAAATCTAGAAGTGCACAACATAAAGTTAGAGTTTGCAAACATATATTGATAACATAAGGAGTTCAAAGGCAAAACTTTAATTTTGGAAAAGTTGAGTTCATAACTAGAGATATTAGAATATAAGTTGACCCCTTATAAAAAGGGGTTTATGGTGGATATGGAATTGGACATGTATATTAAAACTTCATCAGCATAAGCCAATAGCTTAGTTTCAAGGAAAGTATATTTGACTTTAATATAGTTGAAACTGGGGAGAGGTGTATTATACTGAATATGTTCAACAAAGGGTACAAGGCAATGAATAAAAAGCATAGCGGAAAGGGGACAGCCTTGCCTGGCACCTCAATCTAACTCGAGGGTCAGAGTATAGTAAATTTATAAATGAAATACATTTAGCACCAAAGTCAAACAAACTGAGAGTAGTAAACATAAATTGGCAATTAATGCGGTCAAATCTGTTTTCATATTCAAGAGATAGGGTTGCAAGGAAAAGCTGATATTTTGTGCCCCATACAAGAATATTAAAAAACAGTCCGGCATTAACCTCAGCCTGTCTGCCATCAATGAAACCTGATTGTTCTGGTTAAACAAGGAGGGGAACAACAATTTTTAAGGAGAATTTATAGGATTTTAGCAAATATTTTGCAATCATATTTAACTAATGAACGAAGCTGGTAGTTTTTACAAAGGGTATGATCTTTATCTGGCTTAGGGATAATAACAGTCAGAGCTTCTAAAGAAGAACCAGTAGCCTTTGAATCTAAAAGAAAATATTTAAAAAGCTCAAGTAATTTGGGGGCAAACAAAGATGAAAAAGAAGATATTAGTTCAATAGAACATCCGTCCAGGCCAGGAGGATTAGCTTTTTTTAGGGATTTTATAGCATTAGTAATTTCTTGAAGTGTTATGTTGGCTTCTAAAGTTTTGAAAGTATCAGGAATAGAAATAGGATTGGCAAGACCCTGAAAAAAGTTGGCATATCAAGTTCTGAAGGAACAGTATCTTCAGTTTAAGGATTTGTAGTAAGCTTGAAAGACATTGGAAATATTAGTATTGGAGGTTGCAAGGTTATTTGTGACTTCATTACGAATGGGCCCAATAGTTTCACTTTTATTTTTTCAAGTAAGTAGCCAGCATTTTATCCACTTTATTTTGTCCTCTGTGAAACTTAAATTGAACCTTAAGTAGGATATGACATTCACCAATAGTGGATAGTTTATTGAGGGCAGATTAGGCTCAAACAATTCATGTACGACAGAGGGAGAGTTATAGATGAAGTAAGTATGCTCAAGTGACTTATTTGCTTAAACAGCGTAAGGTTTCGACAATCTAGATTCTCTTTCTAAATAGCTGAATAAGCTATAGTGAATGCCCAGAACAAAGCATTGAAGGCATCCCAATTGTTAGAACTGGAAGTGTCAATAGCTTGGTTAATTTGAAGGAACTTTTTTATAAAAGCATGAGATTCTGTAATAAAACTTGATCAGATAGCAGGGAGTTGTTGAATCTCCAATGTCCTGTTTTAGAAATATTTAAAGCTACATCAAATGAAGATAAAACAGGGGCATGATCTGAAGTAAAAATAGAACAAATTTTAGAAGACTGGAGGGAAGTAATGAATTAGTAACTAAAATACAATCAATGCATGATTTGAAGTAAAAATGTAACCAATTTTAG
Source organism: Lissotriton vulgaris (assembly GCF_964263255.1). Lineage (NCBI taxonomy): Eukaryota > Metazoa > Chordata > Amphibia > Caudata > Salamandridae > Lissotriton > Lissotriton vulgaris. The sequence continues at coordinate 894,713,135 of NC_141698.1, read as the reverse complement.
AAGACTGGAGGGAAGTAATGAATTAGTAACTTATATAAAATCAATGCTGGACATGGAATGGTGTACATTAGAAAAAATGTGAACTTGTAAGTATCAGGATTATATGGGAAGAGGACGCCACTTGGTCTTTTGGCTCTACAGAGGCATCCGGGCACATGCAGTAATCTCACTTGCTCGTCTATGCGTGAAATGGGAACACTGGATTCAAATACATCTAATACATGGTACTGCACAGAGCATATCTTACACCTCATTGCTTGAACTGCATATACACAGATGCCCAGTTCACTTGCCCTAGGTGCAGGGTGGCAGATGTGGACTTGTTGCACATGCTCTGGAACTGTCCAAAACTAGGTAGATTTTGGGCACAAATAAGAGATATACTATCAGACAACACAGGCACTTCGGTATGAAACGCAGTTGCAAGCTGCCTTGTGGGATGACACCCTGCCCCAAACAACCGAAAACACAATATAGGTTTGCCGACATGGCTATGCTGCTGGTGATAAGAACCATCACCATGAGATGGAAGTCTGCGTTCCCTCCTCGACTACACATGTGGCAGACGGAGATAGTCCGATGGGGAGCAGCTGAGAGTGCCGCGCTACGGCGTGAAGAACAGAGAAGGCAACACAAAAATCCCATCTCCATGGACTGGGACAGCATGATTGAATCACTTAAAGCAGTAGATGTGTCGGAGCCGGCTGGTCCTCAGTTAGATTAAAGTATAACCAAAACATAAACATAGTTCGGAATATTTTTTCCGGGTAATATGTCCACACTCCAGGTCAATCGGAATTGGTTTTTGCTAGGGTGATGTGTGGCTGGGACGGTTAAGTTAGATTGCGTTTGTTCATTAGATAGATAACATAGAACTGAACTGAACATCCGGCCTTTACAGATAACTGTCATATTATGCACAGAGCCTAGCTGCCAGGTTGTACTGGTAATATTGTGACAATACTCATAGTGCTGAGGTTGTACAGATTTTAAAGATCACCATGTTACACAAATGGATCCAAAAGTATATGTCTATGATTGTCTGTGATGATTGTCTGTGATGACATATTATATGAAACTCAATAAATATATATATATAAGTATCAGGATTACAAGTTTTCCAAATATCAAAATATGGATGAGTGGTAATGGTTGATTGAAATGCCTTATGAGAATTATAAGGTTTAAATTTTTACATTTAGATTTTCTGTCTGTAAACTGCATTAACCATTGATTTAAAGCACCTTCAACAATAATGTTGGGATATCAATGTAGGCACATTTTATAAAATGGCAAAAGTCAGGGTATGGTGTGACAGGACCATAAATGTTGAATCTAGAAATATGTTACTGTAAATTAAATTATGGCATTGACAAATACCCATTGTCCATCAGCATTACCTTGAGTTGAGACAATCTGTGCATTTAACAATTCATGAAAAAAGATACCAACACCACCATTTCGATTAATGACTCGTAAAATGACAACTTGGTCTACACATTGATGTTTTAGATTTAGCGATTCACCATCATTACAATGAGTTTCCTGTAAAAATGTAATATGTGAATTAAGTTTCGACAGATGAGAAAGTACCTCTTGTCTTTTGCCTTTATTCCCCAGACCACGAACATTCCAAAAGACAGTGTTATAGATATTGCGGAATAGAAGTAGAGAGACAGGAACATGGATGACAAGCTCCAAAAATGGAAAGAGAACAAAAAGACAGCATTTATTGATAAGAAGATTACGGATACAAAATGATAATATAATCATTTTTGAAGACCTATGAGCACTCACACAATCAAGGAAAAAGAAGACGAATACAGAATGAGGAAATCAGATAAAGACACAAGGATGAAGAAACAGATCAAGGATAATTAGAGTCCAGACCTGAAGAGAAGAGCATAGGACATGTCAGCGCCACAGTAAGATAAAGAGCAAAGTATAATTAAAAAAGATATACATACCTAAAATGACAAAATAGACTAAAAAGAAAAACATGCGCATGACATATTTCATTTGGAGCATAGTCAACAGTATCCATATAAGACAAACATTTTAAGAAATATTTTTAGTTAAGAAGGATTATTAAAGGAACACAAAGTGCCTTTGTGTGCAATTTTGCAGACACAGGGTGTAGAATGCCACAAAGAATATTCAAATGTCTCACTTGAGGTCGTTGGACAAGGAAGTCTTTTCTTCTAGCATTTGTTCAATTAGAAAGATCTTGTGAGAAGGTGTGGCCTGAAGTCAACAAAGATGGCTACACACAGAGCCGGTGCTGCCTCCCTGATGGGCTGAGAGAAGCAAGGTGGAACTGGTCAGAATACTGGGACCTGGTGACGCAGGGCTGGCAGCTCTAAGAGAGAGTGAGGCTGGTTCCTGCTGTGGGAGTCCTTCAGTCACTGAGGCTGTTGGAGTTGAAGTTGCACTGGAATCAAGCTAACCTGGCTGAAGAGGGATGAAAGCCCGAAACCGGTCCTAGAATGCTTGTTTCCAGTCCAGGAAGGACCAGGCTTGGCAGTTCAGGTTGGACTGTTCCCATGGGACACAGGGTCAAGACTGAATTGCATATGGCTGGGTTCAAACTGGAATGGCATGGTGAGCAAAAAACACAATGGATTTAGACCCAGATCTCTGTACTGGGGTGAATGTATGACATTGTTCTGCATTCTGTCCATCAACTGTTATTTTTGCATTTGTCACCCCGAGTGGGACGGGTATGCTCAGACGTGAGTCCCGTGCTCTCCATTCCACTAGAATCAAGCTATCCTGGCTGAAGAGGGTTGAAAGCCCAAAACCGGTCCTAGGATGCTTGTTTCCAATCCCAGGAGGACCTGGCTTGGCAGTTCGGGCTGGACTGTTCCCATGGGGCACAGGGTCAAGTCTGATTTGCATATGGCTGGGTTCAAACTGGACTGGAATGGTGAGCAAAAACACAATGGATTTAGGCCCAGATCTCTGTCCTGGGGTGAATGTATGACAGTGTTCTGCATTCTGTCCATCAACTGTTATTTTTGCAATTGCACCCGCATATGCAGCTCAACGGGCAGCCCTGATTGTGGAGAGAGTATCATAGGGCCCACTGAGGTCTGCGAGGCGGAGGGGGCAGTCATCTGGATGCCGCAAGTAGAGTGGCAAGAGCTGGAAAGATTGAACCTTTGGCACAGTGCCTCCCCTTTTGAGCCCTGAGAGTGAGGGAGGATCCCCCGCTTTGCTGCATGTGGGGGTCCTGCTTGTGCTGCACTGCCCAGGACCAAGCTGTGGACTTGTGGAGGTGCAGGGTAGCAACAGGATTGTTGGGCCATTCCTCTGCGAGGTGTGGCCCCTGCGTTTGTCATTGCGCAACACGGGTGTTGTGAGTGCCATACGAGTCAGCGTCTGGGGTCCAGGCCTGCACATGCAAACCAGAGGTGGCATGCCTCTAGAGAGAGATGACCGTGGCCTGCGGGGGGGACACAGTAGCCTTCTGACAGTGAGACAGGCATGGCAGTTAATTGAGTCTCTTCCAACCAGTGACTGAGTGGCTGACCACAAGAATGGGATGCTGTCAGACCCTACCGGGTGTTCAAGATCCAGGCACTGGATTCTCTGCTACTGGACACAGTGCATGAGAGCGATAGTTCGGACTAAGGGCTCTCACCCAGTCTAATCAGATTGAAAAATAAACAATCACAATGGGACCGGCGGGAGGACAGGAGGAACAACAGCGGACCCTGCAGCGCGAGGTGGGAAAGACCTCACACATGAGCCCTCTTAGAAGGATATCATGAAGGAAATGAGGGAACTCAGAGGCACCCTTCAGCCTAAACTGGATATAGTGACTGAGGAAGTAAACCTGTTGCAAGAGGACTTCTGCAAAATGGCAGATAAGGTGTCTACTGCTGAAATACATATAAAAAGCTTACAATCAAAAACTAAGTGCCTGGAGGAACAAGATGCCCAAGTCACAAAACAACTCACCGAGGCATTGGCCTGACTTGACTAGGAGAGCTGGGCAAGGCACAGCAATAGTCGCATGGCGGGGTCCCCGAGGGAGCAGAGGGACAATCTGCAGATCTTTTTCTCAAGGAGCTTATTCTTAACACCCTCCAGCCCAAGAGACTGTCAAATTACTTCTCAAATGAGCACATCAGGCATAGAGACCACCACGCCCTGCTTGCTGATAGCCTGCATATTTAACTATAGAGACCGGGATGCAATCCCTCAATTAGCCAGCTCATATGGCGGCCTGCAGTATTAAAATTCAATGATTCATTTTTTTCCCCTGATTTTACCCTCACAAGTGCTGCACCAACAGCGGACTTCCGATGCAATTAAGAAAGCCCTTAGGGAATAAAATGTCAAGTACATGTTGCTCTACCCTGCCAAGCTCAGAGTGTTATTCGATTTTATGATGCCTGAGGAGGCCTGGGACGAGTTGGAATGCTGGAACGTGGCCGGGCTAAGAAAGAAACATGGAAAGGTGGCAGCTGTGTGGGGAAAGCATCCTGAGTCACACATCCCTACATCCTCGACCACGAGATAGACTTGGACATCTAGTGCCACAGCAGACATCTGGAACTCTTTGCCTCGGCTTTGAGTAAAATAAGGTGGGGGATGGGATAGGCGGTGTTGTATAGTTCTAGCCTTACAAGGTTTGCATTGGCTGTCTCTTTTCACTCAACTGGCCCGAGACACTGTCCAGGCCCAATAAGATTATGAGGCCTGCTTCTCCCTATTGTCATTGGGGGGACTCTAATAACAAGTTATGACTATCCACTCAGTTCACATCAGTGAAGGGAACGCCTTCCCAGTGTTTCATACACACATTTGGGTGACAGGCACTCTGCAGGTCGGGGAAGTGGGAGGTTTATAACTCACTTAGCAGTGAGGGAGAGAGGGGGGAGTTTGCAGATTTGTTTTTGATTGCTTTGCTATGTTGAACTGTTTTGCTCATCTTTGTAATGTACAGCACAAGCACACAGAGTATTCTATGTTAGAAGGCAACGGGTCACTTACAAATTATATGGACACTTATTGTTAGGGAATCGGGTCTAGTACGCTTTCCATGGCCATATTTCACCATCACATGACCAGCCTTACTGTGTTTAAAGACCAACCCCACCCTTGATTCAGTGCTTGGTGTCTTTTTTGCATTGGGTTCCAGGTTTGGGGTTGTTGTACTGAGCTCCCCTCCGAAATAGGTTCACGGGCTCGTGTTCCTTTTCTTGTTTCCTCCGTGTATTTCTGTGCTCCACTTACTGCCCTTTCCCTTCCCTGTCGCTTTGTTTTCCCTGTTACCTTCCCGAATCCTGCCGTTTGTGTTAGCCTTGTTATTTGGACTTCCGAGGGCTACTGGGGCTCCAGTCCCCTCGGACACTCACCGCAGGAAGAACAGTGTACTCTGCAGGGGTACTCCAGAGACGCTGCAAGGAGCCGGTGAGACGCGTTCGGCTTCCGCGTTTGCTGTAGGCAGTCCTCCTCGTTGTGGGCTGCTTGGTCATTTTCCGACGTGCTGAAACCAGTACAGAACGCTGCTAATCCCGGATGCGGTGTTTGGTGTTGTTTGCTCCGTGCTTGCCCAAGACGCTTGATAGTCCTTCGGGGGGGTTTTGTGCCAATAGAAAGGCTTTTTCCCCCCTCTAAATAACCCGTACATTGAAATAAAGACTAAGAAGAAAGGATAATTACACCGTGACTCTGGAATCACCTCCAGCAAACGCTGTGCTCGCTCTCTGTTGCTGGACCTCCCGAAGCTGATCCTGTACAGCTAATAAGTAAGGAGGTCATGTTTTCTATATGGTGGAGTGTGGTTATGGAAAGGGAGGGTGGTTATTAAGTTGTACTTGGACCTAGAAGTAATTGTGTGTATTGCTCCCTAGGTACAGAAGCGTGGAGGTGGTGGCTAGTGTGGTCTGCAGTCCAGGTCTGGGTGAACTCTTCCTATGTCCATTCCCCTTCTTTTTTTTTGTTTTGTTTTCCTACCCCCTGCCCTAGGCTCCAGTGTTTTCTCATGGTTGTATACCGCATGGGTAGCATTTGAGTCAGGGTAGTGGATTGGGCCATACTACGTTCCTGCAGTGTCTGGGCCGGTGGAATCCAACAGAATACCAAGCCCACGACTTACTACACTGCCTGAACTAGTATGGAGGAGAACTTGGGTGGTCCTTCGGGGGTAGCCGATAGGGTGCCTACTATGCAGGATATAGTTGGGGCAGTGGCGGCCTTACAGGCTCAGGTGCAGGATCTACAGCAGGAGAATGCAGGTCTTAAACAAGAGCTGGGGGCCGTGAAGGCTAGAGAACAGTTGCGAGACAGGGGGCCTGGTCCTGTCATACAGCCAGCCACATTCCAGTATGGTGGAGGGGCAGGGCAGGGAGCCCCTGTGTCTGTTACAGTTACGTCACCTGTTCCAGTCCCCTTGGCCCCCCCGGAGAGGTTTTTGGGAGACAGTAATAAGTATGGGACTTTCATGACTCAATGCCAACTGCATTTTATGTGCAGGCCGACTTCCTTTCCGGATGATACGGCCAAAGTAGCTTTTACCATATCGTATTTGGCTGGTACTGCTGCTCAGTGGGCTATCCCTCTGGTAGATAGTGACGATCAGGTGTTACATGATTACCCAGCATTTAAGGAATTAATGAGAGGCTTGTTCGCTAAACATGCTTTTATGCAGGCCAGTGATGCGGAGCTCCTAAAGTTAAGACAAGGCAGACAGGACTTGTTAACCTATGTCTCTACTTTCAATAGGCTGGTGTCTGAGACTCATTGGCCAGCGGACAAAAGAACCTCCTTGTTTTATCAGGGTTTGAGTGACAAACTCAAGGATGTGGTTTCTCAGGTGGTTGACCGTCCAGACGACTGTGCTGCTTTTATAGATCTTGTGGTGAAGTTAAACCATAGGTTGTCTGAGAGGCGTGGTGATCGTAGTAGTTTTCAGGTGTCTAGGGGGAGTTATGTGAAGCCAGAAGTAAAACCCTCAGGTGATAACAGGTCCGCTCCTGAACCCATGGAGATTGGCGGAGTGAGAGGCCCGTTATCCATGGAAGAAAAGAGACGAAGGAGGGAGCTGAATTTGTGTTTGTATTGTGGACAGGGTGGCCACTTTGCACAAGAGTGTCCCATCAAACCCTCAGGTCTGGTGTTCAATAAAAAGGTAGCATGTGTACAGGTGGACTGGAGTCCGGCCTTAGGCCGAGGAGCAGTAGGACCTATGATGTTCTGGGTGTGATAGATCAGGTGCCTAGGCATTTTATCATTCCGGCACATCTTCTGCTCTCTGGGAGTACCCGTGTACCCGTGTCTGTTTTATTGGATTCCGGGGCAACCGGGAATTTCATTGACATCTCTTTGGCGAAAAAAATAGAGATTCCATGTCAGTATAAGAAACAGCCGGAGCCTGTGAGAGCCATTGATGGGACAGAATTAACTTCAGGTTCCATTACGCGCCAGACCGAACCGCTGACATTGTTATGCGAGAACGATCATTCGGAATTAGTGGTCTTCGACCTTATTGATGCCCCTTCTTTCAGTCTAGTGTTAGGAGTTCCATGGCTCCAGGAACATAACCCTAAGATTGATTGGGTGCAATGTTTGGTGACTTTGGATTCCAAGCATTGCCTCAAACATTGCTACAAGGAGGCCAGTGAAGGGATTCCTCCTTTGTCTTGTGCTGGGGCGGAGGTGAGGACAGTCCCCTCGCAGTATTCTGCCTTTCGGGTTTTTTTGGATAAAATCCAGGCACAGGGTCTTCCTCCACACAGGTCGTTTGACTGTAAGATCGACTTAATACCAGGGGTCCCTTTACCTTCTTGTCGCATATATGCGCTCTCGGAACCTGAGAAGTTACATCTCAAGGAGTATTTGGAGGAGATGTTGCAGATGGGTTATATTCGTCCCTCCTGTTCGCCTGTGTCATCGGCGATCTTCTTCATTCCGAAGAAGGAGGGGACATTGAGAGCATGTGTGGACTATAGGGCTCTGAATAAGGCTACCGTAAAGAATAGGTACCCTCTTCCACTCATCCCCGTGTTGCTGGACCAGCTCCGCAAGGCAACGGTATTTACTACACTGGATTTGCGGGGTGCTTATCATCTTATACGCGTTCGCTCCGGGGATGAATGGAAGACGGCGTTTAAAACCAAATACGGCCTATTTGAATATTGCGTAATGCCGCTTGGCTTATGCAATGCGCCGGCAGCCTTCCAGTTCTTCATTAATGAAGTCCTCCGTGAATACCTAGATAGAAGTGTCATCGTCTATCTGGACGAAATATTGATCTTTTCTGAGACGGGGGCTGAGCACCAAGTACATGTGTCTCAGGTGTTACAGAAAATACAGGACCATCATCTGTACGCCAAATTGGATAAGTGCCAGTTTAGCACCCAGAAGGTAGAGTTCTTGGGGTTTATCATTACGGCGGAAGGTATTCAAATGGACCCCAGAAAGATAGAGGCAATTGTCACCTGGCCTGTTCCATCTACTGTCAAGCACATCCAGGCCCTTTTGGGGTTCGCCAATTTCTACCGGCGTTTTATAGCTCATTTCTCTGATATCGTGGCTCCCATGACCCGATTGCTGAGGAAGGGGGTTCCCTTTGTCTGGTCTGTAGAAGCTCAGAACGCTTTTCGCCTTTTGTTAGGGAAATTCACATCAGCACCAGTTTTGGTGCATCCCGATACTGCCTTACCGTTTTTTGTGGAAACAGACGCCTCCTTGTGTGCGGTAGGAGGGGTGTTGTCCCAAAGGGAAGCTGAGACTGGCCAGATGCACCCCATTGCCTTTTTTTCTAAGACCCTGTTACCTGCGGAGCGCAATTATACGGTGGCCGAGAAGGAGTTGTTGGCGGTGAAATTATCATTTGAGGAGTGGCGTCATTATTTATGGGGCGCTAGGCACACTGTCACGATTTATACAGATCACAAGAATCTGGAGTTCTTTAGGTCTGCGCGGGCGTTAACACCTCGCCAAATGCGGTGGGTCTTATTTTTTAACGAGTATGATTTTGTCATTACTTACCGACCCGCCGCACAGCAGATAAAATCTGATTCCCTCTCCCGGATACATGTGGAAGGCAGGCCTGAGGGACGTGTAAAAGAGGATAGACCGATGATCAGTGAGGAGAGGATTATAGGGGTTAAGCACTCTGAGGAGTTTCCCTCCCTAGTGAAGGAGCAGTTGAGGCAGTTGGATTTGGCCCCTTGGTTGGCTCTACCCCAGGTGTTGGTGCAGGATGAGTTGTTGTATCATGGGAAGCGCTTGTTTGTTCCCCCAGCTTTGAGGGAGATGGTTTTGAAGTGGTGTCATGCTTCTTCACTGGTGGCGCATCCGGGGATGCAAAAGACAAGGGAGATGTGTTTGCGATGGTTTTGGTGGGATACACTGATTAAAGATATACAGAGTTATGTGGCAGCATGCCCTGTTTGTGCCACCAGTAAACCTACCCATAGCAAGCCATCTGGTCTGCTACAACCCTTAGAGGTCCCTCCTGCTCCTTGGCATACCATTAGTATGGATTTTGTGACGGATCTACCATCTGTGTCAGGGCATACCACCATACTGGGGGTGGTAGATCTGTTCACAAAAATGGCACATTTCATCCCGCTGCCCAAAATCCCTACTGCCAGGGAATTTTAGGGAATGTTAGGGAATCGGGTCTAGTCCGCTTTCCATGGCCATATTTCACCATCACATGACCAGCCCTACTGTGTTTAAAGACCAGTCCCACCCTTGATTCAGTGCTTGGTATCTTTTTTGCATTGGGTTCCAGGTTTGGGGTTGTTGTACTGAGCTCCCCTCCGAAATAGGTTCACGGGCTCGTGTTCCTTTTCTTGTTTCCTCCGTGTATTTCTGTGCTCCACTTACTGCCCTTTCCCTTCCCTGTCGCTTTGTTTTCCCTGTTCCCTTCCCGAATCCTGCCGTTTGTGTTAGCCTTCTTATTTGGACTTCCGAGGGCTACTGGGGCTCCAGTCCCCTCGGACACTCACCGCAGGAAGAACAGTGTACTCTGCAGGGGTACTCCGGAGACGCTGCAAGGAGCCGGTGAGACGCGTTCGGCTTCCGCGTTTGCTGTAGGCAGTCCTCCTCGTTGTGGGCTGCTTGGTCGTTTCCGACGCACTGAAACCAGTACAGAACGCTGCTAATCCCGGATGCGGTGTTTGGTGTTGTTTGCTCCGTGCTTGCCCAAGACTCTTGATAGTCCTTCGGGGTTTTTTTGTGCCAATAGAAAGGCTTTTTCTCCCCTCTAAATAACCCCTGCATTGAAATAAAGACTAAGAAGAAAGGATAATTACACCGTGACTCTGGAATCACCTCCAGCAAACGCTGTGCTCGCTCTCTGTTGCTGGACCTCCCGAAGCTGATCCTGTACAGCTAATAACTAAGGAGGTCATGTTTTCTATATGGTGGAGTGTGGTTATGGAAAGGGAGGGTGGTTATTAAGTTGTACTTGGACCTAGAAGTAATTGTGTGTATTGCTCCCTAGGTACAGAAGCGTGGAGGTGGTGGCTAGTGTGGTCTGCAGTCCAGATCTGGGTGAACTCTTCCAATGTCCATTCCCCTTCTCTTTTTTGTTTTGTTTTCCTACCCCCTGCCCTAGGCTCCAGTGTTTTCTCATGGTTGTATACTGCATGGGTAGCATTTGAGTCAGGGTAGTGGATTGGGCCATACTACGTTCCTGCAGTGTCTGGGCCGGTGGAATCCAACACTTATAACCCTCATGGCGAAGAAATGATTATGCCTGCCTTCTCGAATCAAATCCCGATTCATAAAAAATACACATTGGCAAGAAAATGGGCAGTGGCTCAAGCTCCTGCCTTATATAAAAATCATGTAGGATGGGATGAGGATTCTCCTAACCACAAAATCCAATAAAAAAATCGGCCCACTGCACAAAGACACTACCCAGTTAAACAAGAAGCTAAAAAGCAAGTCAGGGAGATCTTAGATCAACTTGAACATCAAGGGGTGATCGAAACATGCACCTCACAAATGAACAATCCTTTGTTTCCTGTCTCCAAGCCAGATGAGTCATATCGTCTAGTTTTGGACTACAGACACCTTAACTCCTGTTGTAAAACATTTGCTGTACAAAACTCACATAGTGCAGCACTAATGAATAACATTGTGCGCAAAAAATATAAAACGCCATTAGATATCTCTAATGGATTCTTCTGTCAAAACATTGCACCTGAAAGAAGGTATTTGACCGCTTTCTCAATAATTGGATCGCAAAAACTATTTTGCCGACTCCCACAGGGATTCAAGAATAGCCCAGGATTATTCTCAGCAAGGGTAACAGAGTTACTACAAATATATGATGATGAGGTATTATCCTATGTCGATGACATCTATCTCACAGATGATGACCTGGAGACTCACTTAAAAAGGGTGAACACCATAATACTTGGGTTTGCGTCAGAGGCTTACAAATTCAACTTTAAAAAGTCACGAATTGCCCGTCTAACTGTCCTATTTTTAGGATATGAATTATCAAGTGAAGGCAAAAGCCTAGCAGACAATTTCTTGGAGAAATGTGCTGTCCTCCAAGCACCAAAAACGCTGAAGAATTTACAATCAATACTAGGTTTCCTGAATTTTGGAAGAACATACATTCTAAATTATGCAGAGAGGGTTAAACCTCTCTATGAATTAATAAGACCAGATTTCAAACAAACCAATTGGACTCAGAAACACACAGAGATTTTGAGATCATTGCAAACAGACATGTTAACTAAAACAAAATTACAAACTCACGAAAACATACGCAATCTTGTAATCCGAGTCATCCCAGGAAGATACGGATTCACATACCTGACCTCTAATGAGGGAGAAACGGTACCTATAGCTTACAAATCACATTTGTACACTGAAGCTGAAATGAAATTCAGCTCTACAGAAAAAATTCTGACTGCGGTTCAAACTGCTGTAGCAAAAGAACCAGCCCTTGAGGCGTTAACAAGTCCACGTAATCTGATTAAAATGGTCTTAGATCCAAAATTGATAGAATGGGAAAATTCCTTTGCTACAGAAGACGTGAAATACTATTTTGAACCAAAACTGAAAAAAACTAGATGATCTAGTATATGAACGAGAATATCCTCTGCCAGCTGAAATCCTGCCTCTAGAACAATATACCTGCATAATCTATATGGATAGATTCGCACAACACTACGAAGTAGAAAAGAAATCCTACGATGCAGCGTGCGCGATTGTTAAAGGTCGCTGGCGCTCTGGTAAATTCAAACCAATGATTACCAAAACTGAATCACTCAGGAAATGTTCAGCTCAGCCAGCTGAATTAAGAACTTTAAAGATTGCGCTCGAAAATGCCGATCGCGAACTCCCCACACTAATAGTGTGTGATTCGTAGTTCTGCGTCAAATCATACAAAAGTGACATGCAGACATGGATCAAAAACGGTTACAAAGATGACACAGGTGCCACAATAAAGCATAAAACACTTTGGGAACAAGTAGTTCTTTTAAAGAAAGAACTACAAAAGACTCACGTGATACACGCACTGAGTCATCGGCGTGATGGCGTTCACGTTGAAGGGAATTCATTGGCTAACACAGCCACAGCGGAAGCGGTTCAACCGGCTTCCGAAGCCACGGAAAAATGTTCAGAAAAACAAATAGATGGAGAAACCCTGTTGGCAGTAAAAGCCACATTAAAAGGCGATTAAGCAGCATTACCTCTCAACTATACACTCAGTAATACATACATAAATGATGCAAACTCCGTTCCGTTTGCTTGAATCCCTGGAGTGGGGGATAGAGTAATTCCAAACACGAACCAGAGAATATTCTTACTACAAGAAACACATATGGGGTTGGGTCGGAGGCACCAAGAGATCCTGAAATCTCTGATGGAACTACAATCGGAGTACTGGTGGCCGGGAATGAGCGTAGATATCTATTATTTTGCAAAAAAGTGCAAGGACTGCAACAGAGATCGCAGTTGTGAACCTGACCAGCCTGTAGCCCAGATACCACTATTAGATAGCATGAGGTTATCTATAGCGCAGAAATCCAGTCGGAGAAATTCGTCCCATAATTAATAAAAGACGTAAAACACTTAAAAATGTGGCCCCAGCACTCGGCTGATGCCAGAACTGTTATAAAAGATTTGCTAGTCTTTATCGGCACATACGCAATTGGCATTCTACATTCTGATCAGGGTCCTGCGTCTAGCTCTCAAGCTTACAAAGAGGCCATGAACAGAATGGGCATCGCATTCGGTACTCTTCTCCCTTCCATCCTGAGGGAAATGCGGTTGTGGAAAGAAAAAACCTGGACATAAAAAAATCTATAACGGCGAGGGTATTAGGTTCGGGTGATGGGTGGGTCAAACATTTAAGAAGTGTCCAACGTAGTCTTAATAATCTGCCAAGAAATTCTCTAAAAGGTCTCACTCCATACGAACTATTGTTCGGAACTATAATGCTTATTCAGGATCTTGATAGTCATACTTCAGTGGTAAAAGAAAAATCCTTTGATATCAAAGATCGTTTGGCTGTTTTGCAGGATTTAAACGAAACAAGAAAAAACCTGAGTAACATAAAGTTGAAACAACAGCCGACAGCCACTGAAGAAAAACCACCTGTCCCAGCAAGACCTGTCTGGATTCCAAAGATTGGGGATCAGGTCAGAGAAAAGATTGTGGTAAAGAAGGAATTCACAAAAGCAGTACCTGTCTTAGCTATCAGCGGAACAAGATCAGTTGTACTACCGCCCCTTGCTGGTAAAAGGGAGAACAGAGTTGTTTCCATCGACCTGGTAAAACCACAATCATGTGGCCAATAATAAGTAGTAGGCCAAGTGGACTCCCAAGAAAAAACAGAATACCGAAATTCGCTACAATCCAAGAGGCTCATACTGAGAGACTAATCACATTTGATAAAACTGCAGTGAGTAACAAAGGACTATGCAATAATGCCATGGAACTAGTGCCCCTTGAAACCCAAATTACAACAGTTTGCCACAAAACACCAGTCTACAATGATGTAGCCCCTGACTATGCTAATGAAACAAAGAAAAATGCAAAAGCAAATGAAAATCCGGAAAAAATTCCAACAATTGACAGAACTGCATCTGGCTACTTCAATTCAATTTTGAGGACTTCTCTGAATATCCAAGCGAGCATGAAGAAACGCCTCCAACAAAAACTTTCAAAGACAAAGTAATTGAACTTTCTCACCAACTAAAAGAAACATATCTGATTTCACCATGGATTGAATTTTGGATTGTGTTAGGTGTACTTACTCTCCTGCTTTGGCTCATCATGGTTCTATGTTTGGGAAAACTCATTGATGGAAAATATAGTACAATGGACACAGCAATTCAGAACATCAACTTGGTCCTAAAGCCTCACACATCATCCCACATCGAGAAAAGAGAACTGACATCAGTAAACATCTCAGCCGATCCAATACCCGGTGGGTTAGCATGGGACAGAACTGATTATTACATTTTTGGCCCGGTTGAACTCTTGAAATATCTACATCAGTTCAAGGTTTCAGTAAGTGACTTTGTGACTACAAGTACATTCTCTGATGATTGGGACTTTGAAAACATTAATAATAAGATGTCAGATTTAGTAATGTCAGCAAAATTTACAGAGCATGATTACTTACAGGGTTCATCGAATTATGAAGAGTTATACTGTTATAACCATTATGGTGATCACTATTTGCATAAAACTGCTCAGCCTAGAAATGTTTTATCTTATAACCAGTGGGAACACTGTCCAACTCCACCAAAAGGCAGTTCGAAAACATTTTATGAGAAATTCCAGTACTTCTCAGGGTTTAATAATTGTGATCCAGAAACGTTTTATTTTAAAATGTTAAGTAGAACAGGAATGAAAACAATGTTGACAAATACTAAACTGATTTATTCTGAAAAATATTATGACAAAATGTCTACATTTTGGTTTCGAAATTTGAAAAAACACCATTGAAACAAAAACGATCTGGGGTTCCAAAGATTGGCAAGTACAAGGCCTAGAAGCATTATTTAGGGTATGCATGATCCCAGAACAAATGATATTCTTGAATGACACAATTCAGCAGACTACTTGTCTTGGCCTAGCTAAGATAAAAGACTTAAATACACCGTCTATTCCGAAACCCATGACTGATAGTGACAGCACTGCAGATGTGGAGATAGACATATCCCATATTTTACACCAAAACAGAACACATCTAGATTGGAAGAAGTGGTTGATCTGGCCAACAGACACGTATAACTGTCAAGATAGATTCCTGAACAAAACACAGGGGTTCAAAATGACCAGACCAGACCCTAGATACTCCCAGACACAACATCCAGGGATAGTTACAACATACAGTGTAGGGAAACTTTGCCTTGAGTGGCTAGAGAAATCCACACTGGCTGAAATTAATCAACACTTGAATTTACTTAAAGATGGTGCAGACTTGCGTGATTTCATAATGGGACCACGCAAACAGTGTCAAAAACGTTTCATAGCAGTAGGTATATACGTTGCGTACAACGAAGCATGGAAAGTATTGCAAATTGAAACAGCGGGAAAAAAACGAGAAATTGATCGTATACATTTGGAAAAATCACTTTCTGTTGTGGACAATGGGTTAACCACTCTGTCCTCCAGAATATATTCACTGGACAGCATTGTATCATCTGCTTTTGATGAAATAGAGCAGGACTTACTAATGTTACAACATGGTCAGTCTCAATTATGTTCTATTGTACAGCTTGTTTGGACGTTGCAAAATCTGCGTTCAGGCTATGTACCATAGCTTTTAATCAACACTACGTCATTTTTCGGTATCTTTAACCTTACTGATAAACAAATCAGTTTGGCACAAAAAGGAGCAGACTATACGATTCTGAGCATTGAAAAACTCGAGAGATTACCATTGACAATGTCAGAGAGACCTGTCATTGAATGGATAATACATGGAATGATTACAATTCCGATAACAACTTTCCAGTTTAAATACTGTCAAGACTATATACCTGTAGGCCAGTATGAAAGGTTGGGTAAAGAATACATTAAATCAACCTGGGATTTACCTTATACACACATATGTTATAGTGAAGGGAACAAGGAGGTATTTCTTAGTGGTAAAAATTGTAAAAAATTACTAAGCGGTACACTTCTGTGTCAAGGTATTAATTTGCATGGAGCCTGCGAAGGGTTTTCAAATAACCTTTCATGTCACCTGCATGGCACGCCGGCAAAATGGATAGAGCCACTTTTTAGAGCACTTTCTAACGGCAGTTACGTTTTAATAAGTGACCACAGCTGTTGTGGCATGCCTCCAGGAAAAGCCTATCTGACAACTGTAACTTCCAGGGCCGTTAGCTGTATGCAAGTATTGTATCCACACAGCAATCCAGATATGGGGGCTGCGTTATGGCCGCGGTGGAATATCTCTTCTATTCGAATTGATACTTTAAGCAGAATGAAGTCTATTCTTTTACAGACAAATGTGCCTTTAACGTCATCAAAAGAAATATATGATTTGCAAGTGGCAAGGACATCAGCAGAGATACATTCCCTTTTATCGACAAATTGCCCCGTGCATTTCATAGAAATATTAAGCCAAATCTTAAACATGTCTGATACCGGTGGCATTGCACATGTATTTAAGACAATTTTTTCGGGACTGTTAGCACCCTTTGAAATAGTTCTGGGCATCTTCCCGAATTTTGTCCATTCTGTTTTCGGTGGCCTACCCTTAATCTTGGGACTCGTGGCAGGAATTTTACTTTTGCTCCTTCTGCAACGATATGGCAAGCCGATCCACAGACAAGACTCTAGCAACGATGGAAGAAAGGATCCTAGCAATACGATACCGAGACCGTATCACTAAGGTCCTCGGATTGGCCCGGCTAAGAGATCTGAGTACAACCTGGTTTCTTTCATTCAGACCAATCTGGCAAATTGCATCATACCTGTGCTTCGATGTCTGCTATGCGGAAAAGAATGCGTGTTGGACATCTGTCTTACACTACAATCAACAGTACTAATGGATATCGATACTTTGCTAGGTCCTGCAACGACTAATGCATCGTGTTGCCCCCAGCGGCTACCGATTCTGATGACGGCATTCGTTGAAACTTCACCACTACGAATAGGTGGTGGTGAGGTACGAGAGGAAAGCAGCACCAAACAGGTGCAGCCTTCTGTGAGCATTGCTGATCCAAACATCGATGATAGCAATCACGCAGAGAACTGCACAGTTGCAGCATTTTCGAACTTGGTCGAACTTTCACCTGACGCTGTAGATCAATTTTTTGCGGGTCTGTCTGAAATAATGTTCTCTCCAGTCAACGAGAATAACTCTTAAAAAAAACAATAAGCACACAGCGTTCCCTGAACTCTGAATTCGGTCTTCAGTTTCGAAAAACAAAACTACAGAAAATATTTGGAACTAATTTTTCCTGTGAAAGCGAAATTATTTTTGTTCAGTTTCCAAAATATTTACTTTTTTTGGCACATGGTACTCTGCTTAAAGTAGAACTATTCGTAGAGAACAGAGCTTCTATTTTAGGATACTAGAGACAATATTTTACCTCAGCCTCTAGCACATATACAGCAATTTGTATAATTGTGTGATGAAATGGCCTCGACCTTCTTTTCTGTATTTAGAGCCATTTCATGTGTAATTTTCGCAATTCATTCAGCTGATATATATATGCATTTATCTGAATGATGACACTGCTTGAAAAGCGTACAGTACCAACACTAATTTTCGTGTTTTTACCTTATACCATTTCAAATGCAAAATATGTATTTTGGGGTTGGTCGAAAAACACACAAACATCGTTGAATGTTTACTATTACTTAGTTTTTTAGTAATGATGGACAACAATCTGTGGAGTGGGTGTCGTGTTTATATCTAGGACCCTAATTCATATTCCCGATTTATGCCCTTGTGAGGTTATAATCAATAATATCGCCGATAAAGGCATAAGAATCTGATCCATATTCAGTAATAGCCCATTCACTCCAAAGCACAGCACGGCTACTCCCATCGACTCCTAGAAAGCACAATGCGTTCTTTAAACAAACCAAGCCTCCAGCAGCCCGGGTAAATCCCCCCTGCTTTTGTTTTGATTTGAACAAGAACTCCTGAAGTCCAGAAAGATCTGTTAGTTCTTAGTGACGTCTTATGGCCAACCTTACGTCAAACCCAGCACCTTCCAGGTATAAAATACCAACAGTTGCCTTAAACAAACACACAGTGGTTTGGAGCAGAGTGGCCATCTACTTGCCCGAGAGCCCAGCTGATGCGAGAGCACACGGTAGCCGCCCCTCTTGTTTGACGCACTGAGAGAGATGCTGTCTTTTTCTCCAGCCGAGAAAATCCAGCTCCGGTGTTTCCAGCCTACTCTTGCGGGTGGCTGAGATATCGAGTCCTGAGGAAAGAAATACCAGACCTCCCACATACTATTACCAAGGTACGGAGCTGACTAAACCCTTGAGAGAATTCTTGATGCAGATTCTTGGAAAAACTATCTTAACCAACTTAACTTAAACTGCTACTTATTCATCCCTTCCCATGTATTAGGCTGAGGTCAGGTACATCGGGGTAGGCTTAGTTAGAAGCACCAGTTGAGTACGTTAGTCAATGTATTTGTGTATGTATATATTTCATCCATTTTAAAGTATCATATAGCTAAGAAACCATATCAATGCTTTTACAGTTTTATTTCATAATACTACTTTTACTGTACGCACTTTACTTTACTTTAAGTATTGCAATTGTGGCAATTCATTTCTCTTGCATGAGGAAGAAGACTGCTCAATAAATAACACCTTTTATTGAAAACGCCCGTCTCTCTATTTCTCTGCATTTTGGTGAAATTAAGTATGCACTGCTGACTGAGTGAAATAGCTGCCTATTGTTTTCACACGACTCTAGAGATACACTCTTATTCTGAGAGAGCAAAGTAGTCATGTTTATGCGGTTGTCGGAAACTGAATCCCTTCTTGTCTGACCCAGGGAAGTTCATCCCTCCCTATTCATTCAAGAAAGTTTCCAGTGACCTCTGAGCTAGCTGGTGCAAACCTAAATTAAGTTTAACATAGTCAGTAGAGACCTAGATGACCTCAGTCCTACGTCTATACTGCTGTTTATGTTATTCCAATGCGCAGAGCCTATTGGGAAAATAGGAACTACACTACAAGGGCTCAAGGGCACCCAACATGAAAGACCAGGCCCCAGAGATGGGGTCCCGGGCCGAAAACAGCACCCCTCCCCTTTGACACTTGTAAAAGCAGAGTCCATGGTTTTTCCTTTTCTACTTACCTTGAGTATGCAATTGCCTATAATCAACTGCGAGCTCTGCTTGTTTGGCTCCACCCCGTTTTCCTTAAGTAGTGTGCAAAGGTTTTCCCACCTTTTCCTACATTGATGGACAGTTTACCAAAAAGCCCAAGCGCATTTCCTGATGATTTATATTGATGCGTTCTTAAAGCAGAGGAATTTTGAGGACATCCGCACCAAACAAAGAAGCACTTACTTCATATCATTAGGAGGAAGTTCCCTTCTTTGGTGGAGTTTCCCCTCTATTTAGTCTCATCCGTTTCTCAAGATGCACATTTTGCCAAAATTACATGAACGCAAGGTCCCTGGATACATTTCCTTGTGGCCCATTATGTAGCTGTGGTGTAGAATATGTAGTAGTTACTACCCAATGAGATAGCACTTACTAATTAAGCAGAAGAAATTTCTCCAGTTGAGTAGACATTTTGAGTAAAACTGTGATCTCTTGTTGGACAAAGGGGCAGGTCGGGTTTTGTTCTGGCCCAGTCACGCACAAAGCTAATGATGCACCCACACAGACACTCATACACCTTCACACACACCCATTCAGCCATTCTCACATACAGACACAGATCCACATAGCCAATCACACATCCACCCATGCAGCCACTCACACACCTATAAAACCACTAACACACCCACTCACAGACCCATACAGCCATTCACACATGTATTGACATACCCGCATCCACTCACATGTCCGCTCACACACCCCGAAAACTACCCACATACCTACTCACACACTCATATAGCCACTCACAAATGGGTTACATATCAAGACAGCTACTAACACACCCACTCACAGACACATTCTGCCACTCACATATCTAGTCATCAATCCATATAGCTAGTCACACATCCACTGATACTCCCACATAACCACTCACATGCTCACAGATCCATACAGCCACTCACCCAGAAAACTACTGGCCCATCCATTCACAGACCCATAACGCCACTCATACACCCACACCCACAGACCTATACAGCAACTTACACACCCACTCACCCACCTATACAGTCACTCACATACCCACTCTTAAGGTTACAGGTAGAAAATAACATTTAAAAAAACCTTAAAAATTCACTAAGAAAACCAAAGGTTACAGTGTCGTTATAGTTAGGAATTAACAAAAAAAACACAGAAATTCACTGATAAAATGAAAGGTTACAGGTATGTTATAGTTAGGAAATAGAATTAAAAAATCTTAGAAATTCACTGAAAAAACCAAAGGTTACAGGGATGTTAAAATTAGGATTAGAATTCACTTGAGCAAAGCCAGTGCACTTCAGAAGTTATCGTTGCCTGAGCAAATTATATCTTATGCTCCCTGCAATGCACTGCTTATGACCTCACATATTGCATCACTCATGACATGGTCAGTGACATTACTCATGACATCACTGAAAAGTAAGATTACCTGTCACCAACTCATCACTTAACCACCTCTTTGAAGGATGAGTCAAACACTCACTGCTGACAATTGTGTGCCATTAATGTAATGATAAAATGAAATACAAATAAGGTAAACACAGCCTTTAATAAGAACATTTTTTAATCCCCTGTATGTAATTAGCAAATCTGTACTATAGATTAAAAAAAATACAAAAATATCACACATGTCTGTTTGAGTCCAAAAGGTTGGACTGTTATACATACAAAATGAGGTTGAATGGAATGTTCCAAATCCTGGGGAGTCAATCATGCCTTTAAACGCTATGAATCAGTATGTTAACATATGAGTTTTTTTATTGTTATTCTTATTATAATTAGTATCTTCAACACCACCTTTGGACCATTTGGCCACTGCTTAGAGAAAATCCTTCATGTGTATCAGTCAAATTACTGAATCTTCTGGTAAGATGGTTGGAGGAGTAACCCCTACACTTACTTCACCTACCCATAATCTTACCTAAGCTTCCACCTTAGTATTCTTTTTTTCTAGCTGCAAGGTTATTACAAAATCATATTATTTAAAAAAAAGTATCCATCTCAACTGGCGAGTGCATAGTGTCCTTGATGAGCTTAAAAAATCCTCAGAGATATGTACAAGTAAGTGGCAGAGAGAGGCGTTAGCCTTCCTGGCTTAACGTCTTTCTCTGCCACTTCTGAAACGCAAGGCTGCACCATATTTACAAAAATGTGGTGCAGCCCTGCGTTTGCCCCTGTGATGGTGCTAAGTTTAGCAACTTAATGTCAATGCAGGCACCCTTGCAGG
Source organism: Lissotriton vulgaris (assembly GCF_964263255.1). NCBI lineage: Eukaryota > Metazoa > Chordata > Amphibia > Caudata > Salamandridae > Lissotriton > Lissotriton vulgaris. The sequence continues at coordinate 894,691,610 of NC_141698.1, read as the reverse complement.
GTATCTGCGTGCAGGGGAGGATTGGTTAGGTGTAGGAAGGTGTCCCTTCCTGCACAGAAACAATCCTAAACTGCCATTCTGTCACTGTCATGCGTGCTACTTGGTGCAGCACACATGAAAGTCACAAAATGGCATTTTTTTTTAAAGGATAGTTTATGTGTATGAAGGGACACCTTCCTACACATGAACAATCCATGGCATCTTGCCTTTTCCATGTGTGCTGCCCAAGGCAGCACACATGGAAAAAGCAAAAAAAAGTAGAAATAATGCATTTCTCCTTGTTTCCCCAACTTAAGACCAGGTTTCTCCTGATCTTAATTTTGGCGCTGCCTATGTACCCCATCCTTCTACATAAGAATACCAACAGTTACCTTAAGCAAACACACATGGTTTGGAGCAGAGCGGCCATCTACTTGCCCGAGAGCCCAGCTGATGCGAGAGCCCACAGAAGCCGCCCCTCCTGTTTGACGCACTGAGAGAGATGCTGTCTTTTTCTCCAGCCAGGAAAATCCAGCTCCGGTGTTTCCAGCCTACTCTTGCGGGTAGCTGGGATATCGAGTCCTGAGGAAAGAGATACCAGACCTCCCACATTCTATTACCAAGGTACGGAGCTGACTAAACCCTTGAGAGAATTCTTGATGCAGATTCTTGGAAAAACTATCTTAACCAACTTAACTTAAACTGCTACTTATTCATCCCTTCCCATGTGTTAGGCTGAGGTCAGGTACATTGGGGTAGGCTTAGTTAGAAGCACCAGTTGAGTACGTTAGTCAATGTATTTGTGTATGTATATATTTTATCCATTTTAAAGTATCATATGGCTAAGAAACCATATCAATGCTTTTACAGTATTATTTCATAATACTACTTTTACTGTACGCACTTTATTTTACTTTAAGTATTGCAACTGTGGCAATTCATTTCTCTTGCATGAGGAAGAAGACTGCTCAATAAATAACACCTTTTATTGAAAACGCCTGTCTCTCTATTGCCCCGCATTCTGATGAAAATAAGTATGCACTGCTGACTGAGTAAAATAGCTGCCTATTGTTTTCACACGACTCTAGAGATACACTCTTATTCTGAGGGAGCAAAGTAGTCATGTTTATGCGGTTGTCGGAAACTGAATCCCTTCTTGTCTGACCCAGGGAAGTTCATCCCTCCCTATTCATTCAAGAAAGTTTCCAGTGACCTCTGAGCTAGCTGGCGCAAACCTAAATTAAGTTTAACATAGTCAGTAGAGACCTAGATGACCTCAGTCCTACGTCTATACTGCTGTTTATGTTATTCCAATGCGCAGAGCCTATTGGGAGAATAGGAACTACACTACAAGGGCTCAAGGGCACCCAACATGAAAGACCAGGCCCCAGAGATGGGGTCCCGGGCCGAAAACAGCACCCCTCCCCTTTGACACTTATAAATGCAGAGTCCATGGTTCTTCCTTTTCTACTTACCTTGAGTATGCAAATGCCTATAATCAACTGCAAGCTCTGCTTGTTTGGCTCCACCCCGTTTTCCTTAAGTTGTATGCAAAGGTTTTCCCACCTTTTCCTACATTGATGGACAGTTTACCAAAAAGCCCAAGCGCATTTCCTGATGATTTATATTGATGCGTTCTTAAAGCAGAGGAATTTTGAGGACATCCCCATCAAACAAAGAAGCACTTACTTCATATCATTAGGAGGAAGTTCCCTTCTTTGGTGGAGTTTCCCCTCTATTTAGTCTCATCTGTTCCTCAAGATGCACATTTTGCCAAAATTACATGAACGCAAGGTCCCTGGATACATTTCCTTGTGGCCCATTATGTAGCTGTGGTGTAGAATATGTAGTAGTTACTACCCAATGAGATAGCACTTACTAATTAAGCAGAACAAATGTCTCCAGTTGAGTAGACATTTTGAGTAAAACTGTGGTCTCTTGTTGGACAAAGGGGCAGGTCGGGCATTGTTCTGGCCCAGTCACTCACAAAGCTAATGATACACCCACACAGACACTTATATACCTTCACACACACCCATTCAGCCATTCTCACATACACAAACAGATCCACATAGCCAATCACACATCCACCCATGCAGCCACTCACACACCTATAAAACCACTAACACACCCACTCACAGACCCATACAGCCATTCACACATGTATTGACATACCCACATCCACTCACATATCCGCTCACACACCCAGAAAACTACTGTTAGACCTGTCTGGCTTTTTGCGTAGTCCCTCCAATTTATTATTTATTTTGTCCCCTTTTTGCCCCTCATGCCTTTATTAATTTTTGTGTCCACTAACTTTTTCTAGGTGTTGGTCAAGGGGATAGGTGTTCTTTCCCCCCCTCGTAGTTTTTCACCTCAGGCCTAGAGGCCTGTTCTGACAGGAATAGCTGGAGTCACAAAATGGTGGCTACCAACTGCCCTAACTGCCAAACCCAGAATCAGTCCCATAGAGTAGTATAGGGCATTCCAGAACCTTCTGGTCCCTTCTGGAGCTCTGAGGGTCAGCCTATAAAAGGCGGAATGCTGGACAGCCATTTTGTCTGTCAGTGAGGAGCAGCTAGAGTGAAGGCTGAGGTCTGGTAGGGGTAGGATCCTGAAGGGTGGATTGCTCTACAAGGGTAGCCCTCCTCTCAGTTCCTGTTGTCCTAGCCAAGTTAGTTCATCCTGCTGACCCTGGACAGTTAGGTGAAGGGGTTAATTCCAGTAGTCTGTGGAGTTGAGAGGGCCCCTGTACTGGGAACTGAATTAAGAGAGTCCCTGTGCCCCTAGGTCTGTCCAGTAAGGAGGGTTAGGGGATTAGTGCTTTAGAAGTGCTCTTTGGCTCCATCCTGAAGGAGCCCCCCTTTTATCCCCCCTCCCTCCTCTCTCTAGAGTAAAGAGGAAGACTCTCCTCCAATGTACATTAAGATCCCCTTACCAGTGACTGACCCTGAGGCGTGTGGCAAGCCTCTCATCCTGTGAGGCGGAAGAGTGAGGGGATAGGATCCAGTTCCCTTCGTGTAAACTGGGAGCGGGACCCCTGGGGCACCGATCGCGCTCCGTGGCAGCGCCTCCCCAGGAGTGAGAAGAGTTAGTATACTGACTGACTTTCGAGCGCTACCGCGCATGATCCCAGCTGAGCCGGGTGGCTGGCACAGGAGGGGCCTAGGATCGAGCAGGCCTGGGAGTGAAGCGTCCTTTCTGGGAGCAAGCGCAGTGGGAGGCGGCACCAGCGCGAGCGCTACCGCGCATGACAGCCAGTGTAGTGTCCCCGCCGATCGATGCTGAGGAGGAGCGCCGGGTGCCACAGCAGCTAGAGAGAGTGTCCCGCCTTTTCCTTCTGCTCGCGCGCCACACGGAGGAGCTGGCCCGAGCAAGGAGGGAGAGTTGAGGGGCCCGGTAGCGGCCCGGGGGCATTGTTGTACCTGCTTATTCTTCCTGCTCGCGCGCCACAAGGAGGAGCTGGCCCGAGCGGGGAGAGAGAGCTGAGGAGCCCACAGAGGCAAGAGAGGCTCTTCAGCAATCGGTTCATTGGTATTCCGGCCCTTTCCCCCCTTCTTCTGGCGCAGGAGGGATCAAAGCATCGACTTCACTGGTGGTAAGGAGTTGATCAAGAGGGGGAAGTGACTGCCGCAAAAAGAGTATAAAAAGAGTAAGAGATTGAGACATATCCAGTAACTGAACAGAGAATCTGTCTCCAGGTGTACAGTATCCTTGAGGAATTCCTGAAGGGGTCTCATGGAGTGCTTGCTTAATTTGTTATAGCCAGTTCCTCTGTGGTCATAAGTAAAGCAGAGTACAGTGTATACTCATCTGGCCTGTGAAAGTATAAGGGTTACCTGCCAGACATGGTTATAGTGCTTGACTAAATGCAATGTACTGTTAATGCTATTTGATAATTTGCTTAGCAGTTTGAAAGTATAGTTACTATTTCCAAGACAAACTGAAATGTTCTAAGTTGTAAACTTTGAAATATAAGAGTGATACTATTTCTTCTGAAAGGAGGTATAGTACTGAACTGTGAATACTAAATATAAGAGAACAGAGAATATTTTTATAAAGCAGCTCTTATTTTTCCATATTTTGGTGTAGTGTTGTTTTTGTGTGTTATTGCGTGGATTTACTGCTGGGTGGTTTGCAACCTTCACACTTGAGCCTCTAGTATTGTGTCTTACCCTAGGCCAGGCTACCCTAGGTGACCTGACATCCCAGGTTCCAACAGATTGGTCTCTAGCGGTGGGATCCTGACTTGGTTGCAGCTACTCAATAGTAATTCAACGCAATACACTGGCCTACACCAGGAGTTTTCTCCTTGCGGCCCTCCTGATTTGACTTTTGTTTTTCCAAATTTGGTTCTGGTGGTGGGTGGAGGTTATCCTCAAATAACGCTTCTTAGTTCTCTCCTGAGTACTCATTTAATCCCATATTTGAAAAATGGAATTAAACCTTGAAGAGCTAGAGTCCTACACTGTGACCCAACTGAAAGAGTGGTGTCAGCAGCAGGGGGTATTCTTCAAAAAAGGTGCCAAGAAAAGCGAGTTATTGACAAGCATAAGGGCATGGCTGGAAGCTCATATAGTGGAGGAACAGGACACAGAAGAGAGTGATAGGGACACTGTCCTTGAGACTGCAATGTTGTACCAAGCTGGAAGGGGGAATCTGCTGACAGGTCCCAGGACACTTTCAAGGGAGGGCAGCAGCGTCTCGGTGAGGAGTTTAACTGATGCCGAGCTGGAAGACAGGAGGGAGGAGAGGAGACTAAAATTGGATTTAGCTAGAATGGAAATGGAGAAGGAGGATAGGAGGTTGGCCCATGAACGAACCATAAAAGAGCTAGACCTTCAAGCCTTAACACTAAGGTCTCCTAATCCAGACAATGGTGGCAGCGAAAATAAAGTAAATACCAGGGAACCCAGACCCTATCTACCCAAGGATGTCATTGCTAGTTACACTACAGGCGATGACATTGCCAAATGGTTAGCCGCATATGAAGTTTCTTTAAGGGCTCACGGGATCTCAGAAACTCCCTGGGGGGGTGGGCTGTATAAATATATGCCACCTGCTGGCAGGGACACTTTGTTTGCTCTGGAGCAGGATGAGCAAACCCACTACCCTACAATGAAAGTGGCACTGGTGAAAAAGTTTGGACTTACCCCTGAAAGATACAGACAGAAATTCAGGGGAAGTCACAAACTGAGTACCCAGAATTGGGTAGATTTCTTAGATTACGCCAAGAAAGCCTTGGAGGGTTGGGTCAAGGGCAGTGAGGTGAAGGACTATGAGGGGCTGTATGATCTATTTTTAAAAGAGCACCTCCTCGAGAAATGTTTTCCCGAGCTGCACCAACACCTGGTGGACAGCAAGCTGACCAATCCCCGGAAGCTTGCAGAGGAGGCGGATACCTGGGCAAGTACCCGGGTGTCCTCAAAGGGGACTGGAGGGGATTCTCAAAAAGCCGGACAGGGCGCCCCCCAGAAGAAGGAGGGGGGAGATAAAAAGAAGGAGTTCTCTAAAGGTCCCCAAAACAATTTCCAAGGGAAGGTAACAGGTTTCACCCCTAAGGCGAACCCGCCCAGAAACCCTAATCCTGGCCAAAGCCAGCAGCCAAGGGTTCTCCACTGCATTGAGTGTGGTGGTGTTGGACATTTTAAGGGAGATGTCAGATGCCCAAAGAGACCACCCCCTCCCACCGGAGGAAAACCACCGGGAGTAGCTAGTGTAGCGCTCGGGGAGGAGTTGCCCTTAGATAAGGGGGGTGAGTGGGCGGGTGTCACCTTAGTGTCCCTGGGAGAACGGGAGATGGTTCCAAAGATCCAGGTGCCCCCAAATACTACAAAGTATGGGCAATGGGTCACCATCAATGGCCACAGAGGGGAGGCTCTGAGAGATACACGAGCCAGTATGACTATGGTGAGAAGTCAACTGGTGTCTCCAGAGCAGGTGGTTCCCAATGTACTCCACCCCGCCGCGATGGCTGACGGCAGAATGGGCCACTATCCAGTGGCTGAGGTTCCCTTTGAGTGGGAGGGGGTTGCAGGTTCACTTCGAGATGCCGTAAGCCCTGCCGTGCCAGTTGATTGTCTGCTGGGGAATGACATGGAGCACAACACTTGGAGAGAGGTGGAATACCGGACGCACACTGTGATGCTGGGTACACCTGACTGGGCCTGTGCGAGCACACGGTCTACGACTGCCCGGAGAGGGAGTTCGCCTGGGTTGGAGCCTGGAACAATGGCCCAACCCGCTGCTAAAAAGGGACAGACCCGGAGACAGGAAGAGCCTGCTCCGGCTTCCACACCCCATGTGACAGATCGGCCACCTGCGGTGGTGGACCAGGAGTCCGTGGAGGGGGAAGTAGACTCTCTGGAGGATTTACCCATCCCTGCTGAGTGGCATGTGGAGGGAGGTCCTACCAGAGAGGAATTCTGTAAGGGGCAGAGGGAGTGCCCTACCCTTGAGGGACTGAGGCGACAGGCTGAAGCCCAAGCAGCAGGTGATGTTACGGGACACTACCATATTTACTGGGAGGATGGACTCCTCTACAGTGAACCCAAGGTACCCTTACCTGGTTCGTCAAGGGCCTTGGTAGTCCCGCAACAATACCGAGCCTTTCTGCTGGAATTGGCTCATGCTATACCTCTGGCAGGACACTTAGGCCAGGACAAGACCTTTGCTCGGCTTGTCCTCCACTTTTACTGGCCTCAGATGAAAGTGGCGTCCAACACTTACTGTCGGACTTGTGTATCCTGCCAGGCCAGTGGGAAAACAGGGGTGAAGCTGAAGGCTCCCCTGGAACCACTTCCAGTCGTTAGCACACCCTTTGAGAGGGTGGGCATCGACATTGTAGGGCCTTTAGATCCACCAACAACAGCTGGTCACCGGTTTATCCTGGTTCTGGTGGATCATGCCACACGGTACCCAGAGGCAATTCCTCTGAGGACAGTCACTGCACCTGTGGTGGCTAGAGCCCTAATGGGGATCTTTACCCGAGTGAGATTCCCCAAGGAAGTTGTGTCTGACAGGGGGACCAACTTCATGTCAGCTTGCATGCGGGCAATGTGGAAGGAGTGTGGAGTGACCTACCGGTTCACCACTCCTTATCACCCCCAGTCGAATGGACGGGTTGAGAGGTTTAACAAAACCTTGAAGGGCATGATCAGAAGTCTGCCCGAAAGTGCGGAGGAAATGGGACGTCCTCCTACCCTGTTTGCTCTTTTCTTACAGGGAAGTGCCACAGAAGGGAGTGGGCTTCAGCCCCTTTCAACTTCTGTATGGGCACCCTGTACGCGGTCCTCTCAGCCTGGTGAAGGGTGGTTGGGAGAAGTCTCCCAGGAAACCCCCCCAGGATGTGGTGAGCTGTATGCTGGCCTTCCGGAGCCAAATGGCGAAGTTGTGGAAGCAGGCTTCTGACAACTTGGAGGCCAGCCAGGCAGTTACGAAAGAGTGGTATGACCACAATGCTCACCAGGTGGAATTGGAGCCTGGCCAGAAAGTGTGGGTGATGGAGCCTGGAGAGCTTAGTGCCCTCCAGGATCGCTGGACAGGCCCCTTTGAAGTGTTGGAGAAGAAGGGTAAGGCCACATACCTGGTGGACCTTAAGACCCCTCGACAGCCCCCTCGGGTGCTGCATGCCAACCGACTCAAACCCAACCATGAGAGGCCCGAGGTCATGTTGATGATGGTGACTGATGGGGAAGAGGAAGCGGAAAGCGAACCTCTCCCAGATTTATTCTCATTTCAAGAGAAGGATGGGTCAGTGGAGGGAGTGATTCTCTCTCTCACTCTAACTCCTGAGCAGCGGGAGGACTGCCGCCAGATACTGGAGCAGTACTCTACATTGTTCTCCCTTGTCCCGGGAAGGACTCACCTGTGTACCCATGATGTGGACACAGGGGACAGCCCACCAGTGAAGTCAAAGACCTACCGGCTGTCCGACAAGGTGAAGGCTAGCATCCATGGAGAGGTTGCCAAGATGCTAGAGCTGGGAGTTATTGAACCTTCTAACAGCCCTTGGTCCAGTCCGGTGGTGCTCGTGCCAAAAGCCGCGCCACCAGGCACCACACCCGAACTGAGGTTCTGTGTGGATTACCGAGGACTGAACTCAGTGACAAAGACTGATGCTCATCCGATCCCTAGGGCGGATGAATTAATTGACCGGCTAGGAGCTGCCCAATACCTAAGTACCTTTGACCTCACTTCAGGGTACTGGCAGATCTCCTTGACAGATGGAGCCAAGGAAAGGTCAGCCTTCTCCACGCCTGAGGGACACTTCCAGTTTTGTGTGATGCCCTTCGGGCTCGAAAATGCCCCTGCCACATTTCAGCGGCTGGTGAACCAGGTCCTCTCTGGAATGGAGAGTTTCTCTGCTGCTTACCTGGATGACATTGCTGTCTTCAGTACTTGTTGGGAGGACCATTTGCAACATTTGCAAGCAGTTCTCCAGGCCCTGAAACAAGCTGGATTGACAATCAAAGCCAGCAAATGCCAGATTGGGCAGGGGTCGGTTGTGTACCTTGGACACTTGGTGGGTAGGGGGACTGTGCAGCCCCTGCAGGCGAAGATTGAGGCAATCATGGCCTGGGAACCCCCCAAGACACAGACTGAGGTCCGAGCTTTTCTGGGCCTCACAGGCTACTACCGTCGCTTTGTGAAGGGGTATGGCACTATTGTAGCGCCCCTCACAGAGCTCACCTCAAAGAAACAACCTCGATGGGTAGTTTGGACGGGAGCTTGTCAGCAAGCTTTTGAGAAACTAAAACAGGCGATGTGTGCAGCACCGGTCCTGAGGGCCCCAGACTTCTCCAAGGAGTTCATTGTCCAGACAGATGCATCAGAACATGGCATTGGGGCAGTGTTATCGCAACTAAATGAAGAGGGCCTGGATCAGCCTGTAGTCTTCTTATCCAGGAGACTGCTTCCCCGGGAACAGAGGTGGAGTGCAATTGAGAGGGAAGCTTTTGCGGTGGTGTGGGCACTGAAGAAGCTGCGGCCATACCTGTTTGGCTCGCACTTCCTGGTTCAGACTGACCACCGACCTCTTCGTTGGCTGATGCAAATGAAGGGGGAAAATCCCAAGCTGTTGAGGTGGTCCATCTCCCTACAGGGAATGGACTTCCGGGTGGAACATCGGCCTGGAGTGGACCACGCCAATGCAGACCGTCTCTCCAGGTATTTCCGCCTTAGTGATGAGGACTCCCAAGGGGTTGGGTAGTTCTCTCCACTTTCAGCTGGGGGGGACGCGTGTTAGACCTGTCTGGCTTTTTGCGTAGTGCCTCCAATTTATTATTTATTTTGTCCCCTTTTTGCCCCTCATGCCTTTATTAATTTTTGTGTCCACTAACTTTTTCTAGGTGTTGGTCAAGGGGATAGGTGTTCTTTCCCCCCCTCATAGTTTTTCACCTCAGGCCTAGAGGCCTGTTCTGACAGGAATAGCTGGAGTCACAAAATGGTGGCTACCAACTGCCCTAACTGCCAAACCCAGAATCAGTCCCATAGAGTAGTATAGGGCATTCCAGAACCTTCTGGTCCCTTCTGGACCTCTGAGGGTCAGCCTATAAAAATGCTGGACAGCCATTTTGTCTGTCAGTGAGGAGCAGCTAGAGTGAAGGCTGAGGTCTGGTAGGGGTAGGATCCTGAAGGGTGGATTGCTCTACAAGGGTAGCCCTCTGTCAAGGCTTTTCCACCTCTCAGTTCCTGTTGTCCTAGCCAAGTTAGTTCATCCTGCTGACCCTGGACAGTTAGGTGAAGGGGTTAATTCCAGTAGTCTGTGGAGTTGAGAGGGCCCCTGTACTGGGAACTGAATTAAGAGATTCCCTGTGCCCCTAGGTCTGTCCAGTAAGGAGGGTTAGGGGATTAGTGCTTTAGAAGTGCTCTTTGGCTCCATCCTGAAGGAGCCCCCCTTTTATCCCCCCTCCCTCCTCTCTCTAGAGTAAAGAGGAAGACTCTCCTCCAATGTACATTAAGATCCCCTTACCAGTGACTGATCCTGAGGCGTGTGACAAGCCTCTCATCCTGTGAGGCGGAAGAGTGAGGGGATAGGATCCAGTTCCCTTCGTGTAAACTGGGAGCGGGACCCCTGGGGCACCGATCGCGCTGGGAGCGCCTCCCCAGGAGTGAGAAGAGTTAGTTTACTGACTGACTTTCGAGCGCTACCGCGCATGATCCCAGCTGAGCCGGGTGGCTGGCACAGGAGGGGCCTAGGATCGAGCAGGCCTGGGAGTGAAGCGTCCTTTCTGGGAGAAAGCGCAGTGGGAGGCTGCACCAGCGCGAGCGCTACCGCGCATGACAGCCAGTGTAGTGTGCCCACCGATCGACGCTGAGGAGGAGCGCCGGGTGCCACAGCAGCTAGAGAGAGTGTCCCGCCTTTTCCTTCTGCTCGCGCGCCACACGGAGGAGCTGGCCAGAGCAAGGAGGGAGAGTTGAGGGGCCCGGTAGCGGCCCGGGGGCATTGTTGTACCTGCTTATTCTTCCTGCTCGCGCGCCACACGGAGGAGCTGGCCCGAGCGGGGAGAGAGAGCTGAGGAGCCCTCAGAGGCAAGAGAGGCTCTTCAGCAATCGGTTCATTGGTATTCCGGCCCTTTGCCCCCTTCTTCTGGCGTAGGAGGGATCAAAGCATCAACTTCACTGGTGGTAAGGAGTTGATCAAGAGGGGGAAGTGACTGCCGCAAAAAGAGTATAAAAAGAGTAAGAGATTGAGACATATCCAGTAAATGAACAGAGAATCTGTCTCCAGGTGTACAGTATCCTTGAGGAATTCCTGAAGGGGTCTCATGGAGTGCTTGCTTAATTTGTTATAGCCAGTTCCTCTGTGGTCATAAGTAAAGCAGAGTACAGTGTATACTCATCTGGCCTGTGAAAGTATAAGGGTTACCTGCCAGACATGGTTATAGTGCTTGACTAAATGCAATGTACTGTTAATGCTATTTGATAATTTGCTTAGCAGTTTGAAAGTATAGTTACTATTTCCAAGACAAACTGAAATGTTCTAAGTTGTAAACTTTGAAATATAAGAGTGATACTATTTCTTCTGAAAGGAGGTATAGTACTGAACTGTGAATACTAAATATAAGAGAACGGAGAATATTTTTATAAAGCAGCTCTTATTTTTCCATATTTTGGTGTAGTGTTGTTTTTGTGTGTCATTGCGTGGATTTACTGCTGGGTGGTTTGCAACCTTCACACTTGAGCCTCTAGTATTGTGTCTTACCCTAGGCCAGGCTACCCCAGGTGACCTGACATCACCTTCAACATAGTGTTGAAGAGTCCGAATCATAAAGAAAACTACAACTAAAAAGTCAACGCTGCGTTTCGGTGTAACTTGATTAAACAACCTTCTTCAGAGTTTTCTGAAACACTTTTAAAATATGTTAGCTCTTGGCATGTATATATATATATATATATATATATATATATATATATATATATTACACTCCAGTCACCTTCATATCCTCATTTTCATGAAAGAAGGAAAGCACTACCGGGGATCATTTCTGGTATTTATTCACAGTCTGCTTGACTAATAACATTTTTCTGTTCCAGGCACAGATGTTCAGACAAACCTCGGGCACTGCGATGGGTACCTGCTTCGCCCCCAGTTACGCGAATTTATTTGTGGGCTGGTGGGAGGAGCAGGTGGCCTGGACCAATGCCAACGAGGAATGGACCATTCTGGTGGTACGATGGTACCGTTTCATCAATGATCTTTTCATCGTTTGTAATGGACCATCAAAATCTGCACAGGAGTACATTAAGATCCTGAACACCAACCAGGGCAATCTGGAATTCACTGGAGAAATTAGCTCTGACTCTGTGAATTATCTAGATTTAAACATCTACGTAGATGAGGGACAGTTAAAAACCAGACTATATCGAAAAACCTCTGCAGGCAATTCTGTCCGGCATGCTTCAAGTAGTCATCCACAGAATCTGGTAAAGAGTATTCCTTATGGGGAGCTGGTAAGGATCAAGCGCAACAGCACTGATGAGGGTGAATTTCAGAATGCTTGGGACGTTTCAAATCTAGAGGGTACAGTAATCAGGTGTTAGAACGAGCATACCATAGGGCGGATGCCCTTAAGAGGGAAACATTGTTGTCACCGCCAGCTATTAACTTCAAGAGGAACAGTGACTCAGAGAGTGAGGGAGGGAAATGTTGTCTTATCACCACTTACTCTAGTAATGCAGGAGATCTGAGAAGGATCATGAGAAGGAACTGGAATATTCTTAGAAGTGACGGAGTGATAGAATCTGATTGACCTCCCAACCCGTTAGTGACCTTTAGAAAGGCCAGGTCACTCAAGAATGATTTTGTCCATAGTCATCAGATAGACAACATGACCTCATCTTTTGGCAATATGCAAGGGTTTTTCCCATGTGGGAAATGCAAGGCGTGCAAGGGCAGTAGAAGGGTCCTTGCCTATGATATTCCGATTACTGGAGATAAGAGGATTATCAGAAAATTCCTTACCTGCACCAGCCCTTATGTAGCATATTGCCTAGTATGCCCTTGCGGCCTATGTTATGTGGGGAGCACGATTCACCCAGCCAAGATCAGGGTTTTGGAGCATATGAGAGCCATTGGTAAAGGAGATGAGACATATCCTGTGGCAGGTCACTTCGACACAGCTCACACAGGGAACAGAGACCAGTTGAGCCTTTTCTGCCTAGATCAGGTTCCACCAAATCCCCGGGGGGAGACAGGGTGCTCAGCCTAAGGAGATTGGAATTGAGGTTTATAATTGACCTTCAAACCAAGGTTTCGCTAGGTTTAAATAGCAGTGAAGAATTAGCAATACATCTTGGAGAGTAAGTTATTTGATTACGACTGGACCCATTACGTAAATAGATCTGTGACTCGCTTTATTGTATATTTGTATATATGTTTATTCAGTATTGGTATCTAACACCTGTACAGAGTGGGGCCTAGCCAGATTGGAAATGGTTGTTCCTTTTTCTGGATTGTTTTTTCTGAACTTATTGTTTTTTCTGAACTGATTGTTTTTTCTGAACTGATTGTTCTAGTGATTTAATTACTCATCTCCTATTAGGGGGGATTTTGTATTGTATGTATATATGTATAAATGTATCTTTCTCCTTCTGAGGTACTCTATTCTCTCTCTTCTATCACGTTGCCTTCTTCCTTTATTTTGAGGGTGTATTTCGGACAAATGTTGATTTTGGTTCCAGTGTTTGACTTTTGGGAGAGGACGAGGCCCATACAGGGCCGGATTGAGACCACTTTTGGTCGATTTTGCCCATCTGTGGGCGCGATATGTTGAACAAGCGAAATATGTATGCATAATATAATATGTTCGATGTTTTATACCTGCATATTGAATGCGTGATGATATGCTACTGGGAAGTCCAATATGGCGCGCGATTAGCGCAGCTCGAATGAGTCCTTTCACTATGTCGACACAGGAAATGTATGTCAAATACCATGGTGGTCAGGCACTTCGGTAAACATTTACGAAGGTTGGATACCGAAACGCGTCTGTTGTTGGAGTTGTGCTATTCTGTGAATAAATAACAGAAATGATCCCCGGGAGTGCTTTCCTTCTTTCATGAAAATGAGGATATAAAGGAGACTGGAGTGTAATAGATTGTGCGGGGGCACCCCCGCATCTAGAAAGCACCCGTCGGTGAGTGCTCCACGCTGGTGTGTTCGTGGCGAATATATATATATATATATATATATATATATATATATATATATATATATATATATATATATATATATATATATATATATTCTCCATTGTTGGTTCCAGTTGCCGCTCGTACAGCGCTCAGAACGGGTGAGGCGCCCTGCAGCTGAACCACGCTGCTAATCTATTTACCACTATTCCTCCAGGAAGGAACAAATTGGGTCGCACTCCACAGGTCAATTTTGCAGTTTTACAAATTACAACCGACCACTTGGCTCCCCCTCCTCAAGTATATCAGGGAGGGGGAGCCAAGTGGTCGGTTGATCGTGAGCAAGGTATTTGTAATACCGAAACGCGTAGATCGAAACATCTGCCTTAATCTGTGGAATGTAATGGAAAAATAAAAAAAACTGCAAAATTGACCTGTGGAGTGCGACCCAATTTGTTCCTTCCTGGAGGAATAGTGGTAAATATATATATATATATATTTATATATTATATATATATATATATATATATATATATATATATATATATATATATATATATATATATATATATATATATATATATATATATACTGGTATATCAAGTCGTGTCAAATTTATAAAAAACATGTGTATCCAATTATTATTAGCTTTGATTAAAAAACATTTTGTTATTAAAAAAGTGTACTATGATTCATCATCAATCATGATGATGATTCATAGTACACTTTGATATACATGCCAAGAGCTAACATATGTTACAATTGGTTTAATCAAGTTACACCGAAACGCCGCGTCGTAATGTCCAATTACACTTTTTGCCGCTAAAGCAGCGTTTTTTTTTAATCGCCCTATCAGCAAGCTGTCGCTAACAGGTGTTAGCGACAGCTTTCTGGCGATAGCGGCTGGTTTTCCTATCGACTTGCATGCCAGTGATGATTATCGCTAATGACATGCAAGGTAGGCGTTCCCAACTAGAAGCGACTGAAAATTCAACTTCCCCCTATTAGAAACGCAGGTGAAGCGATAAAAAAAGTTGCACTAAGCGTGATTGACTTACCTGTATCCTCAATGGGAGGTGGATTTTCAGGCTAGGTCCACCATGGCGTTAATGCATGAATATTGCTGGATTTCCGGTGATATTAAGGTATTTCGCCGCTATCGCTGGATATTTTATCACAGTGGAGATAAACGTTGCTAATAGCATGTTTTCTCCGCTAAAATATCCAGCAATAGGCAGCGATAAAAATAAACACGCTAAGCGTGTTTTGCGATAAATATCTTAAGTTCTTGGTAATATCCCCCAAGTTTGGTTTATTTGAATACACTGTCATGCCCTTTGGTCTGTGTAATGCTCCAAAGCCTTTCAATATTTTATTAATGAGGACATCTTTGTAATGGTGTACATAGATGACATTCTCATTTATTCAAAAAATAAAGAAGAACATGTGCAGCATGTAAAGGCAGTGTTGAAAAAATTACAAGTAAACTAACTCTTTGCAAAATTGGAGAAGTCATATTTAATACTGATACTGTAGAATTGTTAGGGTATTGTGTGTCACCAGCTGGCACAATGATGGACTGATAGAAAGTGAGTGCCATATTGGATTTGCCAGAACCGACGTCTGTTAAGGAGGTGCAAAAAGTGTTGGGATTCGCCAACTTTTATAGGTGTTTTATCCCTCATTTTGCAGGAACTGTTATGCCTATCACTAAACTGTTGCAAAAAAAGGACAGGCTTTTTCTTGGACAGACAAGGCAGCTCAAGCTTTCAACAGATTGAAAGAAAAATTACTTCAGCACCATTACTGAGGCATCCTGATCCTGAGCTCCCCTTCTTTGTGGAAGCGGATGGGTCACAGGTTGCAGTGGAAGGAGTTCTCTCCCAGAGGAATTCACAGGATGGGTAATTACAGGCTGTAGCATTTTACGCCAAAAAACAACTTCCTGCTGAGCAGAACTATACGGTGGTTGAGAGGGAGTTACTAGCAATAAAACTAGTCTTTACAGAGTGGCAACATCATTTAATGGGTACTCGATATCCTGTGATAATTTTTAGTGATCACAAGAATTTGCAATTCTTCAGTTCTATCAAGACACTTACACCTCACCAAAAGGGACGGTTAAATTTCTTTATCGCATTTGATTTCATCATTACTTACCGACCAGGCACAAAACAAATCCAATCGGATATTCTGTCACGTTATGGGCACACAGCTGACTTAAGGAAAGAGATGGAAAGCCCTTCCTCCTCACAAAATTGTAGCACCTATTGTACAGTAAAGTTTCATGACTTATACGAGAAGAACACATTAAGTTAAATACTCAGGAATTGTTAGCAAATCCAAAAAACACAATTAAGGACAGGTTTTATCACCACAATAGTCTTTTATTCATACCCACTACTGAATTGCAAAATAAAGTGTTACTATGGAAGTCTTAGCAGGTCATCCCGGATATCAAAAGACCTTAGATAATTGTAAGAAACAATTTTGGTGGTCCTCCTTGTCTAAAGATGTTCAAAACTACGTAGCATCTTTGTCCCATTTGTGCCAGAAATAAATCTTTGCATAAAGCACCATCAGGGTTATTACAACCTTTATCTACTCCCCCAAGCCAGTGGCATTCTATTAGTGTAGACTATTACTAATTTACCAGTAGCCAATGGGTACACCACCATCCTTGTGATTGTAGATTATCTGTCAAAAATTACACATTTCGTTCCATTGCATAAAATACCACCTGCAGTGGAATTTAGTAACGTTTTAATGACTAATAATGTCTGTTTGCATGGTCTGCCATCTAAGATTATTTCCAATCGTGGAAGTCAGTTCACGTCTAAGTTTTGGAAAGAACTATGTTAAAAACAAAAAATGGAAATAGCCCTATCTACAGCCTTCCATCCAGAAATGGATGGGCAAATGGAAAGGGCAAATCAGACACTGCTTCAGACCTTACATTGCCTAATGACTGACATTACTAGTGAATGAGATAAGGCCTTGCCATTAGCAGAGTTCGTTTATAACAACAGTGTTCATTTTACAACAGTTGGCAATGAGAATGAGACATGCTTGCACTCGTCTTCATGACTCCCCACTTACCTGATTTCCTTCGAGTTCCCGCGCAGCAGGCAGCATTCTTCCTCATTGGTTCCTGTCAGTTCTTAGTAGTTTCCAGGACAATGCCACAACTTCCTCCTTCATTCCATCTAGGAAATAACTCTGACCTGCAACAAAGAAAGAAAAAGCAGTGCTCTGTAAAGTAAGGCATTTCTAATTAACAAAGCTTGCAGTAGAAGCGCGTCAAAGATTAAACAGGTACTTTTCTGTTCTATTCCAAAGGCTGATTTATGACTTTTGTGCTCATAGAGGAAATGCTCCAAGGTTCATTCAAGTAAAGTTTCTTCGTATTTCAAGAGTGAGACAAATAAGACTTTTCAAAGTAAAGAGAGACTTACTCATTTCCTACTCAGAAATAAGTGGACATTTTCTGCTGAAACTTATTTTGCGTTATATTACATTTATTTTATGATATTCTTGAAGACCAGAAAAAGGTGTGTTGTTAGTAAGTGTTTCATGGAACATTTGAATTTCAGTTAGTGGTGTGTTATGCTGAAAAGGTGACAAGGTGTTCTTTTATTTCACTACAGAGCGCAGCATTATACACATGTGTTTAGAAACGCCACTTTAAGCACGTGATACATCTGATGATAAAAGGGAAATATTATCTCAGCTTTATGTTGAGCAGCAAATTACAGTGAAAGGTAAAATCTTTATGTGGAACATAAATCAGGATAGTAGTGAGTGTATTCAACTATGTAAGTTAATGAATGTTTATTGATATTTATCGTTTGTACATAGATATTTTCCCAGAAGAATTGCCGTGTTTACAGAGTGGTTAAGATATCATGATCAGCACTACAGTCATGCCAAGATCCGAATCCAGCAGAGTGTTTTCTTTCTTTTTTCTTTTTCTTTTGTCCCATTTTTCCCCTTCCCCTTAAGATCAGTTCTTGTTAAGCTGTGTTATACATACAGTTTGACAGGCGTAGATTTTGGGGGCTTAGAGAACAAGCATCTCATCTCTCAAATCGAACATCCTGGATTTCAGGTGAGTGGAGACTTGACAGACTGGCACCTCTGACAGCGTCTTAGAGCTTTTTGTCCATGCATGATGAACAATGAGGACAAACCAAAATATTCTACTCAATGCAAATTGTTAGGCATCGGTGTCTAGAATAACAGGTTGGGTGATGTAACGCTGAATCTGTGGTGAAACCAGTTTTAAGTTTTGAGAAGGTTTCCCCAGCTTCTGATTTCCAATTAAATGTTACTCTCTTTTTCATTAACTGGGTTATTGAAGTCGGAGTATTAGAAAAGTTAGGTATGGGCCTCTGGCAAAGATTTTGGAAGCTGAGGAAACTTTGAATACCCTTAACACAAGTTGGAGATGGCTAGTTTAGTATTGCTGCAACCTTTAATAGTCCCTTTATCATTAAGTAGGCAAGATTATAAAACCCTAAAATTCTGCCGAAGAGACTTGGAATACGCAGTTTTCTAATTTTGCATCATGGTGTTTGTCTCGCGATTTTTGAAGAATTGCTGAAACATGTCATATTTGTTCAGTTTTGGAAGTAGAATAGATTGGAATGTCACCAATACTTACAACTCAATTTCTCTGACAAGTTATACCCTTGACAAATTCAATTTGCTATAAATGGCAGCTTCTTTAACCTGATCAAGAAATACAGGAATGAGAGTCACCTGATACTGTCTAATCCATTTCATGGTACTCAATACAAGTCCATACATTTCTGCTGTTTTGGGGTACAAATAAGCATGGCGGAAACAAGATATTTTGAAGCCTGGATAAGTCATTAACAAGGATATCAGCCATATATTGACTTAACCCTTTCGATGCTGATGACGAGCTCAGCTCGTCATCACCCATGGGTGGCGTGTGCTGATGACGAGCTGAGCTCGTCATGTAACGCGGCTTTTAAAAAAAAGCCGCACAGCGCAAAAATCGCCGCAGCAGCAATGCGGTTAAATATGGTGTCCTGCTCAGTGAGACTGTACATATGACTACAGGGTAGTATTGCTGTGGGATTAATCTCTTTGTGGCAATCAAAGTTTGAATTGGATGGTAGCTCACTCACCTTATCATAAATCTTTGTACTCTCGATAGGGCAATGGTAAAAAGTGCCCACTAAAATTGTCCCATTCATGGAGACTCAGGATACCAGTCTTGTAACAAAAGATGATGTCAAGTATAATGCTTTTTAAATACCAATCAATATACTGATTATGTTGAAACAACCAGAGGATAGCACCGGTAAATCCAAAGCCTTAGAACATTTTAAGACTAAGAAATTACTATGGCTCTGCAATGAACCTCTGGTTTAGTTATGTACTCCGTAGTGAAGTGCCCACATTTACTGCAACATAGGCATAGATTAAGGCAATGTTCCTATTTTCTGTTGCCTCATATGCTAAGAAACCTCTCAGACCCCAAATCTGCATGTGTTAGATCGGTTGGATTCTAAAGGATTAAGCAAGGACAAAGGTAATTGTTTTAACAAGCCTGACAATGCCACTAAAGATGGTCCATTTGATCCAACTTAGAGGTGGGCTTTAGCTAAGTAATGAGGATACAATTTCTATTTATATGTAGTTGGCTGCTCTGTTATTTGGCACTAACCTTATCGTTAAGAACTCTGCAGAGACAACATGACTTCTTCTAACACCTGTCTTGTCACAAGTGGCCTTTACATGGAGTCAGGGATCCTCTATATGACAGTTTGGGTGCACTGGAAGAGAGGGAATTGAGAGAACCAGTTTTTGTTCTGATCAGCTTCCCATCTTGGTTGCTTTCGTTAATTCTTTTGGGTCGAGTCTGGTAACGCCCTATTTTCTATGAACATAAAAGGTACAATTTAGACTCTGTTCAACTTTTTGATAACACACTACCCAACAATTACCCAAGTTGAATTCTGTTTTAATGATTGTTACATCACAAATAAATATCATTTAAGAATGACCTCTTTTCTAGAAGACAGTTTTTCCCTGACCTGTTACCGCACATGAAGACTGCCCTTTTGGAAAAGTTGCTTATCATTGAAGCTCCATTAGTAAAAATCATTGTTCCGTTTAAACAAGGCTGTGTTAAGGGTTTCCTAAACGTTCTCTTGACTTGTTATGTCACAGGATATTTATTTTAATATATCAAATTACTGTGTCAAGCACTTTCAGCTGTTTGTAACATGTTTATTGATTTTTGCTCAGTAGTTTCCAGACTCTGTTTTCTTTATAAAGTGTTATGGGTTGTGCATGGATTCATAACTAGTTTTCCATTTGTAGCTCTTGTTGCCTTCCTTCAGGGAACTCTGGATTTGTGCTTAATGACAAAATTGATGACTAATCGCTCATGTTTCAGGTTATGATTAGTGAATCATGAATCACGCTGCAGGTGATAGCTGGCATATCAGGTTCATGAATCCTGATATTCACCTGATTCACCTAAATATTTCTATGCATGGAGTGATTCTTAAAACATTTTCATCACATGCTTTTAAATAAATAATTCTACCCAGAGAGAGTTTGGGATTGAAACTTGTCGTCCTCGATATTTGTAGAAATATAGAATAAAATAACAAACAAACAATAAATGCTCTCGAAACACTCGAGCATTACTTACTTAATGAATATACATAAGGAATTTTAAATAGATTTTTCTGATACATGCCTCGTCTTATCTAAACTTCTTTAGGATACACTTCTCTTGGCCCCTATGCAACAAAGCTGATACTATACAGCTGTTGGAATATATAGACAATTTTTTTCAAGTAAGTGTTGAGGCTATACTATACAGTAGATTACACATGAGAAATTGGTATAACGGAAGTCGAGTGCAAAAAGTAATTTAGAGTGGTACATTATACATAAAATAAAATTAACTCTAAAATAAACTTTTTCTTGCCCTATTAGAGTGATAAGAGTGTTATTAAGCAATACATGTTGGGACCGATTGACAGTTCTCCCAATAATTCTTAAAGTTGTTTCAAATGAAATTAGTTTAAAAATAGGCTTTTCTTGCCTAAATAGGATGAGAGGAGTGCCTTTTTGGGATATACGTTGGGAACCATTGATTGTTCTTTTAATAATGTATATGGACATAAAAATATGAACGGCTTAACCCCTTGTATGCTGGTGACGAACCCCAGCCGTCATGCACTACGGTGCTCGTGTGCTGATGACGGCTGGGGTTCGTCATGGCCCGCCCCTGTTCATTTGTTTACCGCACAGCGGCGGAAAACAGGCCAGCAGCGAAGGGGTTAAATTATGTATTTGTTCTCTATGTGATGATGGAAATAGCAACCTTACAAGTGTATGTATCTGTATATCATTTTTTGTCTATAGATTTTCTGGGTTCAATCTATTAAGAACAATTATATTAATCAAGACTACTTACTTTTCAAGGTATGTGTAGTATCCTTTTCACTGAAGTATAGGTTAAGTAATAGAACCAAATAGGAGTTCTTACTCTTTAGGTATATTTGGTTTAATAACCTTGTGATGTTCTTTGCCCTAAGAAATCGGGTGACATATTGACTTCAAAGAATGTTGAGATTTCCATAATTCCTCCTACTCAAGTCATCATTTCAATGTTCTAATCAAATAAAACTACATTGTAAGAATGTTTTCCCTATGTTAATACATGTGTGCAGTATGTACAATTTTGCGGGTATTTCTAGAAAAATCTATTTTTTAATATGTGTTATAAATGTTTGTCATCATTATTGTAAATAGTATTTTTTGTTTTGTGTACTTTTATAGCCCTGAAGAAGTCCAATCGCTGACGAAACGCGATGGCTGTTTCAATTTCAAGAACATGGATGAAGAATACATATTAAACTTCAAATGCTTTGATCGATTTCATTTAAGAAAACAATTGTGCAGTGGAAATCATTTGCAATGTGGACTTGGCTAAATGAGATGTAAAAAAATGTACATTTCAAATTTTTTTATTTGAACCTTTTTGAAGAGTGCGGAGCCATTCTGTGTGTATTGATTTTGAGAGATAATGGTATTTGGCTCTTTTTCTATCTTTTGGGACATAGGGGATTGTGTCTCAGGCTCCTATGCAGCTTCCCTTTGCTGTATATCACTTCTTGGGATGTTAGGATTGGTGCAGGCTATAATTCTTTGATCCCTATCTTTGTTTGTTATATTGTTATCAGTGAAAGTAGGTGTTAGACCTGACCTGAGTCTCTCCTCCATTTTTTCTGTTTACCTCTACTGTTTTACGATGTTTTGCTGGTATATGCTTTGGGCGCCGTGTCACTGCTGATCAGTGCCATAGCGCAAGTGCTCCCTATGTTAAATTGATGTATCTATTGTATCCATGTTTGGCTTGTTTGGTTTACTGTCAGTCCCTAGTCTAGTGCACCAAGAGTGCCGGGGCTTGTAAATACAAATGCCGCTCGTGGGCTTGCAGCACGTGTTGTGCCACCCACAGGAGCGGCCTCGTAAAAGAATGTCTACGGGTCGGTCATTGCGAGACCCACGTGCAGTCTAGTGCTGTCACGCAGGCTGCCCAAGTATACCTACTCGCCAGCCCTCCAAACCTTCCCTTGGCTTCATGTTAGTCGCCCCTATGGTAGGCCTTCGGGCAGGGTGCATTGTAAGTCTGAGGTAGGACACGCCTGACCAAGTTGGCATGTCCTGATAGTGAATTACCGCCATCTTGGTCCTTCACTATTGCGAGGTAGCCTGCTCTCCATTGATTAGAATGGGCCGCCGGGATTATTAGTACTATGATCCTAGCTGGCTCGGGGAGCATGGTGCAATGTCGAGTTTGGTATCCCTGAACTCGGGGTTCAATTACGCATCCGTTGGTGTGGATGGTTTTTGGACTCTGGGTCCGAAAATAGCACTTTTAGAAAGTGTCTATTTTCTTGTCTAACCATATCTGGTCTCTGCTGGTCTTACGTGTGTGTGACAGGAGCTGGGTGGCTCCAAGAGGTCTGGATGAGTCAGTGTGGGATGAGTGGGACATTTACGTTGAGAGTAGGGGGAGAGTAGTTGTTGATAGCCTGCCTTGCCTGATACAATGCTGGCTCCACCTCCTGCCAAGCGACTGATGGCTCTGTGCCTGCCATGGACGATCCTAGCCCCACCTCCTGCCAGGAGGGCGATAGCTCTGCTCCTGCCAGTGTCAATGCTGGCTCCACCTCCTGCGGGGCGTCTGAGGACTCAGCCCGGCTCAATGAATAGGCCAGGTGCTACTGCCTAGCTCCACCCACCACAGACCCAGGATGTTGGGAAATCCCCGGCATAGACAAAGGGATCAAAGACGAAAAGGGGTATAAGAGAAGGACCCCTGAACTAGGAAATCAGATCACTTCTGACAAGGAACCCTGTAACCAAGGACAAGAGGCCTGCTGATCTAAAGGACTGCCTACCCCTTCTGCCAGTGTGCTGTTGTTGGGGGAATCCTGCAGTGCTTCTTTATTTTTGCCAAGGAACCAGGAGAGAGGAACTGTGTGTGTACTCTCACGCTTGCTAAGAAAATCTCCAAGGACTGGAAGAGTGCCAGTCTCCTGCTGAAGTCACAGGGCTAAAGGACTTCACCTGCTAAAAGTGCTATTTGCTGGAAGTGTGAATCCAGCACCTCTGAAAGAACCAGCAATCACGACGACCGGACGGTGGGCCCGACCGACGCCAGCAGCAACGCCAGTGAGTGGGAGTACGGCTCTAGCTCCAGAGGACCTCGTGTCTGCACCGCTGCTGATCGCATCACCTGTGTGCCCCTTCGACGCCGTGAGCGCTGCTCACTCTGTGCAACTGCATCATCGACGACGCCTGCTGAGGCCTGATCGACACCGAAGACGCGACGCCGGATTGCTCGACGCCGCTGATCATCGTGTGCTTCATTTTCCTAAGGTACTGTGTTGTTGGGGGTCAGTGTGACTCCAGGCCCGACGTAGCGCTCCTCGCGGTCGCCGCCGAACCTGTGGATTAACTTTGCCTCGACGTTGTGTAACTCCCGTGTGAGTTACCCTGTTGCTAAGAACTGTGTTTCCAAGAAGAAGATTTGCTTGATACTAAAAGACTTTTGTGCTAAAGAAGAAACTGCCTTTGAACTATCCTTTTTCCTTCCCAACGTATTTATTCCGATTGTGTACAGTTTTGCCGTTATTTGGTCTTGTGCTAAGCCTTATATAAAAATACTTATTTTTATAATACTACGGTGTCGTGTCCATTTGTAGTGTATTCACTGTATTACTGTATGTGGTCATAATTGCTTAACGCACAGCCCCTGAGATAAGCCTGTTCTGCTCTGCCAAGCTACCAAGGGGGTGAGCAGGGGTTATCAAAGGGTGTGATCCCCTTGCCCTGACTAGAAAAGGAGTGTCCCTATTTGTCAGAAGTGTATACCTCTGCCAACTAGAGACAGCCGGTTCTAACATTGGTGGGTCAGCGGTGAGGATTTGGACTTTGCATTTATGACCCATGTACAGAGATTAGTGTGCGCTACATAGTGAAAGCAGACCATAACGCAGTCACAATCCGATTCGGAAGGATCGTATTTTTGCTCTCCGCTTTTCTGAAACTTGATTTTCTGAACACTGCCAGTTTTAACCATGAGTGACAACGGAGTCACTGCCCCTGCTATCGTTGTTGTAGAAGAGTTCGAGAGGAGTAAGCTAAAGAAATACAAGAAAGATGAGCTGAAACACTTTTGCAACCAGTTTGAAGTTCCTACCACCGGCCTCTCGAGAAAAGATGATTTTTATAAAGCATTGCAGGCCTGGTGGGAGTCCAGAAATCCCTCTGATGTGGTGGTGGTACCCACAGAGGAAGGGGATGAGGAGGTGCCAGTGAATGGACCTGTGCCCTCTCCCGGAAGCAGTGTTTCCTCCAAAGGTCTTTCCCCTGAAGAAAGAGAAGAAAGGGCGAAAGAGCGAGCTTACAACATGGAGATGGCAAGGCTAAAGATAAATGGGCAGTTGGAGTTAGAGAATGCAAGAGGTAGAAGGTAAGCTGATTTAGAGATCAAAAAGTTGGAGTTTGAACGAGAGAAGTTAGCTTTGGAGCTTGAAGCCAGGTTGAGGGAGCTGGATATCCAAGCTAAAAAGTTAGAGTTGAATCCCTCTGGTGGCAGCATTCCATCCGAGCCTGCAGAAAGTAAGTTTTACTTCCCGAAAGATGTGATCAAAGATTACAATAAGAATGAAGATATTGGTCAATGGTTTAAAGCATATGAGTTAGCATTGTTGGCCCACCAGGTCCCTGAGAAGAATTGGGGAGCGGGGTTGTGGGGTCGCTTTGTGAATGAGGGAAGAGATACCCTGTTAGACATGCCTGTTGCGGATAGGATGTCGTATGCTCATATGAAAGATGCTTTAATGTTGCGATATGGTTTAACCCCCGAGCAGTACAGACAAGCTTTTAGAGAATGTAAGAAGTTGCCTGGTACGACGTGGGTTGAATATGTGTCTTATTTTTGCAGAGCCATGGATGGTTGGGTAAAGGGCAGCAAAGTGGAAAGTTATGAAGCTCTTTATGATTTGTTTGCTTGGGAGCACTTGTCTAATAACTGTTTTCCAGAGCTGCGCCAGCACCTGATTGATAGCAAGATATCTAACCCTAGAAAACTTGCTGAGGAGGCGGACCGCTGGGTCAGTACCAGGGTCCACAAGGGTCCAGTGGGAGACTCAGCCAAAGGTGGGCAGGGTCCCCAGCAGAAGAGTGGGGGGGACAAGGGTAAACAGAAGGAGTCTCAGAAAGGGCCCCAAAGTAATCCCCAAGGGAACCAAGGGAAAGGTTCCCAGCCTCCCCCTGAGAAGAAGCCAGGGGCCCCGATGGGTAAACCTGTTCATAGGGGCCCCCTAACCTGCTACGGTTGTGGGCAGGTGGGACACCGGTTTTATGACCCCCAGTGTCCCAAAAAGAATTCGAATGCACCGCCGCGTGCACCCCCTCGTCAGTTGGCGAGTGTAGCCTTGGGAGGGGAGGAGATGGTTGTCCATGGTGGGAGGGGTCCCGCAGAAATGTCCCTGGTCTCGCTAGGAGACATGCAAATGGTCCATCCACCCCCTCTGCCTAGTAACACTAGTAAATATAGGCAGTGGGTGACCATTAATGGCCATAGAGTGGAAGCTCTCAGAGACACCGGAGCGAGTGTGACAGCTGTCAAGTGTCACTTGGTGTCCAGAGAGCAGGTGGTTCCCCACGCATTCTACCCCGTGATAGCTGCCGACAACTCCCAGAAAGAGTGTGAGGTGGCTCAGGTTTCCTTTGAATGGGGGGGAGTTTCAGGTACTCTTCAGGTTGCTGTGAGGCCCGCCATGCCTGTCGATTGTCTCCTGGGCAATGATTTAGAAGACTCCCCTTGGGCTAAGGAGGAGAGAGCGGCGCACTTGAAAATGTTGGGTGTGACAGAGTGGGTGTGTGCAACCACTCGATCGTTGACAGCGAGTGAGGGTGTTGATGGGGTCCCGGAGCCTGAAAGTACGGCCGAGGACCCAGCTGTGAAGAGAAGAGGCAGGAGGCGCGGGAAACCGGCCCCCGTAGTTCCCGTGGTCCAGAAGGAGGTAGACCCCGAGGGGGATGCCCTGGAGCCCACAGGGGAACAAATTGCCGAACTGGGAGATCTGCCCGAGCTGACCCATTGGCAGCAGGATGGTGGTCCCTCCAGGGAGGAATTCTGTGCGGAACAGAAAGTGTGCCCTTCTCTTGTGGGCATGAGGCAGCAGGCCTCAGCCCAATCCTCAGGTGATCAGTCAGGGTCACATTTTGTGTACTGGGAGAACGACCTCCTGTATAGCGAGCCTAAGGCTGCTGAGCCTGGGTCAGCCCGTGTGCTGGTGGTACCCCAGCGCTTCAGAGCCTTCCTACTGGGTTTGGCTCATGACGTACCGTTAGCTGGACATCTGGGGCAGGACAAGACCTATGACAGGCTTGTCACCCATTTCTATTGGCCTCAGATGCGTAGGGATGTAGACATCCATTGCAAGACTTGTCGCACTTGCCAGGCAAGTGGGAAAAGCGGAAGGAAGCAGAAGGCTCCCCTCCAACCTTTTCCAGTGGTCAGCACCCCCTTTGACCGGGTGGGTATTGACATTGTTGGGCCCCTGGACCCCAAGACAGCCCTGGGCAACAGGTTCATCCTGGTCTTGGTGGACCATGCCACGAGGTACCCGGAAGCCATCCCTCTCAGAACAGTGATGGCCCCCGTGGTGGGACGGGCACTGATGGGTGTTTTCTCCCGGATGGGGTTCCCCAGAGAGGTGGTGTCCGACCGAGGCACCAACTTCATTTCGAACTATATGAAGTCTCTGTGGAAGGAGTGTGGGGTAACCTACAAGTTCACCACTCCTTACCACCCTCAAGGAAATGGGCTGGTTGAGAGATTCAACCGGACCCTGAAAGGCATGATTATGGGTCTTGAAGAACCAATGAGGCGGAAATGGGACGTCCTCTTGCCATGCCTGTTGTTTGCTTACCAAGAGGTGCCGCAGAAGGCTCTAGGGTTCAGCCCCTTTGAGCTCTTATACGGTCACCCGGTAAGAGGGCCTTTGAGTCTGGTCAAAGAAGGCTGGGAGCAATCTCCCAGGAAACCTCCCCAGGATGTATACAGCTACATGCTGGCCTTTCGGAACCAGACTCGGCGCTTCAGAGAACTTGCTCAGGCAAATCTGGAGGCCAGCCAGGAGGAGATGAAGCGTTGGTACGACCGGAATGCCACTCTGGTAGAGCTTCAGCCTGGTCAGGAAGTGTGGGTCATGTCCCCCGTGGAACCTTGTGCGCTCAAGGACAGGTGGACTGGACCGTTTAAGGTTGTGGAGAAAAAGAGCGATGTCACCTACCTGGTGGACTTGAAATCTCCCAGGAATCCCTTGCGGGTCCTGCATGTCAACCGTTTGAAGCCCCACTTAGAAAGGTCCGAAGTGGGCATGCTCCTAGCTACAGATGATGGAACGGAGGAGGAGAGTGAGCCTCTTCCTGACCTCCTGTATGCTAAAGAGCAAGACGGGTCAGTGGATGGTGTGGTCCTCTCTGACACACTGACCCTTGAGCAGAGACAGGATTGTCACCAACTGTTGGGGCAATTCCCGGATCTGTTTTCCTTGGTTCCGGGTGTCACGCATTGGTGTGTCCATGACGTTGACACCGGAGACAGCCCTCCCGTGAAGCACAAGGCTTACAGGGTGACTGACAAGGTCCGAGCGTACATTAAGGAGGAGGTCTCCAAAATGTTCGCGTTAGGGGTGATTGAGTCCTCTAGCAGTCCTTGGGCCAGCCCAGTGGTCTTGGTCCCGAAGGCTGCAGCGCCTGGTGCTTCACCCGAACTCCGGTTCTGCGTGGACTACCGAGGGCTCAATTCGGTCACGAAGACTGACGCGCACCCCATCCCCAGAGCTGATGAGCTCATCGATCGGTTGGGGGCTGCCCGGTACCTTAGTACGTTCGATTTAACGTCTGGGTACTGGCAGATCGCCTTGACTGATGGGGCAAAGGAGAGGTCAGCATTCTCCACACCAGATGGGCTATACCAGTTCCGGGTGATGCCCTTTGGGATGAAGAATGCCCCTGCCACCTTCCAGAGGTTGGTCAACCGGGTCTTGGCTGGGCTGGAGGAATTCAGTGCCGCCTACCTGGACGACATCGCAGTGTTCAGCGCCAGCTGGGAGGAACACTTGCGCCACCTCCAGGAAGTGTTGTTGGCCCTGCGCGGAGCAGGCCTCACAATCAAAGCCAGTAAGTGCCAGATTGGGCAGGGTTCTGTGGTGTACTTGGGGCACCAAGTAGGGAGCGGCAAGGTTGCCCCCCTGCAACCCAAGATTGATACCATCCTGGCTTGGGCGCCGCCCAAAACCCAAACGCAGGTGAGAGCCTTCTTAGGACTCACGGGTTATTACAGGAGGTTTGTCAAGGATTACGGTAACATCGTGCACCCCTTGACGTCGCTGACTTCCAGGAAGCAGCCACGAAATGTGATCTGGACTGACGCCTGTCAGACGGCCTTTGACACCCTGAAAGCTGCAATGTGCACAGCACCTATACTCCAGGCACCCGACTTTTCGAAAGAATTCATTGTTCAGACGGACGCTTCAGAGCATGGCGTGGGGGCTGTTCTAGCTCAGGTGAATGAAGAGGGCCGAGACTTGCCTGTAGCCTTCATCAGTAGGAGGTTACTTCCCAGGGAAACGAGGTGGAGTGCGATAGAGAGAGAAGCCTTTGCTGTGGTCTGGGCGCTGAAGAAGCTAAGACCCTACCTGTTTGGGACTCACTTCCGGGTTCAGACCGACCACAGGCCCCTCAGATGGTTGATGCAAATGAGGGGTGAGAATCCAAAACTGTTGAGGTGGTCCATTGCTCTACAGGGGATGGACTTCACGGTGGAACACCGCCCTGGTACAGATCACGCCAATGCTGATGGTCTGTCCAGATTTTTCCGCCTTAGTGATGAGGACTCCCTAGGTTAAGGGTAGTTCTCCCCACATTTCAGCTGGAAGGGACACGTGTTAGACCTGACATCATTGGCTTGAGTCTCTCCTCCATTTTTTCTGTTTACCTCTACTGTTTTACGATGTTTTGCTGGTATATGCTTTGGGCGCCGTGTCACTGCTGATCAGTGCCATAGCGCAAGTGCTCCCTATGTTAAATTGATGTATCTATTGTATCCATGTTTGGCTTGTTTGGTTTACTGTCAGTCCCTAGTCTAGTGCACCAAGAGTGCCGGGGCTTGTAAATACAAATGCCGCTCGTGGGCTTGCAGCACGTGTTGTGCCACCCACAGGAGCGGCCTCGTAAAAGAATGTCTACGGGTCGGTCATTGCGAGACCCACGTGCAGTCTAGTGCTGTCACGCAGGCTGCGCAAGTATACCTACTTGCCAGCCCTCCAAACCTTCCCTTGGCTTCATGTTAGTCGCCCCTATGGTAGGCCTTCGGGCAGGGTGCATTGTAAGTCTGAGGTAGGACACGCCTGACCAAGTTGGCATGTCCTGATAGTGAATTACCGCCATCTTGGTCCTTCACTATTGCGAGGTAGCCTGCTCTCCATTGATTAGAATGGGCCGCCGGGATTATTAGTACTATGATCCTAGCTGGCTCGGGGAGCATGGTGCAATGTCGAGTTTGGTATCCCTGAACTCGGGGTTCAATTACGCATCCGTTGGTGTGGATGGTTTTTGGACTCTGGGTCCGAAAATGGCACTTTTAGAAAGTGTCTATTTTCTTGTCTAACCATATCTGGTCTCTGCTGGTCTTACATGTGTGTGACAGGAGCTGGGTGGCTCCAAGAGGTCTGGATGAGTCAGTGTGGGATGAGTGGGACATTTACGTTGAGTGTAGGGGGAGAGTAGTTGTTGATAGCCTGCCTTGCCTGATACAATGCTGGCTCCACCTCCTGCCAAGCGACTGATGGCTCTGTGCCTGCCATGGACGATCCTAGCCCCACCTCCTGCCAGGAGGGCGATAGCTCTGCTCCTGCCAGTGTCAATGCTGGCTCCACCTCCTGCGGGGCGTCTGAGGACTCAGCCCGGCTCAATGAATAGGCCAGGTGCTACTGCCTAGCTCCACCCACCACAGACCCAGGATGTTGGGAAATCCCCGGCATAGACAAAGGGATCAAAGACGAAAAGGGGTATAAGAGAAGGACCCCTGAACTAGGAAATCAGATCACTTCTGACAAGGAACCCTGTAACCAAGGACAAGAGGCCTGCTGATCTAAAGGACTGCCTACCCCTTCTGCCAGTGTGCTGTTGTTGGGGGAAACCTGCAGTGCTTCTTTATTTTTGCCAAGGAACCAGGAGAGAGGAACTGTGTGTGTACTCTCACGCTTGCTAAGAAAATCTCCAAGGACTGGAAGAGTGCCAGTCTCCTGCTGAAGTCACAGGGCTAAAGGACTTCACCTGCTAAAAGTGCTATTTGCTGGAAGTGTGAATCCAGCACCTCTGAAAGAACCAGCAATCACGACGACCGGACGGTGGGCCGACCGACGCCAGCAGCAACGCCAGTGAGTGGGAGTACGGCTCTAGCTCCAGAGGACCTCGTGTCTGCACCGCTGCTGATCGCATCACCTGTGTGCCCCTTCGACGCCGTGAGCGCTGCTCACTCTGTGCAACTGCATCATCGACGACGCCTGCTGAGGCCTGATCGACACCGAAGACGCGACGCCGGATTGCTCGACGCCGCTGATCATCGTGTGCTTCATTTTCCTAAGGTACTGTGTTGTTGGGGGTCCGTGTGACTCCAGGCCCGACGTAGCGCTCCTCGCGGTCGCCGCCGAACCTGTGGATTAACTTTGCCTCGACGTTGTGTAACTCCCGTGTGAGTTACCCTGTTGCTAAGAACTGTGTTTCCAAGAAGAAGATTTGCTTGATACTAAAAGACTTTTGTGCTAAAGAAGAAACTGCCTTTGAACTATCCTTTTTCCTTCCCAACGTATTTATTCCGATTGTGTACAGCTTTGCCGTTATTTGGTCTTGTGCTAAGCCTTATATAAAAATACTTATTTTTATAATACTACGGTGTCGTGTCCATTTGTAGTGTATTCACTGTATTACTGTATGTGGTCATAATTGCTTAACGCACAGCCTCTGAGATAAGCCTGTTCTGCTCTGCCAAGCTACCAAGGGGGTGAGCAGGGGTTATCAAAGGGTGTGATCCCCTTGCCCTGACTAGAAAAGGAGTGTCCCTATTTGTCAGAAGTGTATACCTCTGCCAACTAGAGACAGACGGTTCTAACAGTAGGGTTTGGTGCTTTTTCACTGTAGGGGCCTTTTTAACATTAATTGTTTATATTTACTACTTTTCAATATCAAGTATGCTCCCTTATGGGCAGCAAGGCCTCCCCGAGGGTGACATAAATATTTAAAAGGAAGGTTTTGACCTTCCTAGCAATGGTTTTATTTGATAGATCGAATCGCAGTTTGAAAGCTGCTTTAGTTAAGCTACAGTGGTAGGTCTGAAGTCATGTTTTACACTACCACTGTAGTGATGGCACAATGGGTGCTGTAGTTCCCTAGTGACATTTAATTTTCAGGTTCTAGTAGAACATATACTAGGGACTTATAGGTGAGTACAATATGCCAATTAGGGTCATACCAATCTCATTATGTTGAAAGGAGGAACACAGGCAGGAGGAACAGAGGCAAGGGTAAAGTTCAATGGCCGCCAAAAACAATTAAGGCAAATCTCTAGGGGTACAGCACACAAAAGATGGTGATTTCTTACAATACCAATTTTGTAGACCTTCCCAAAAGAATATAGAGGAGGGCCCTTTGGTCTTGTCCAAGCATCTAAACCTTGCCTTCTGGAGCCCAACAGCACACCCCATAGGAACCATTAAAGCATGCATAACCTGAGTCCCTTGAAAAACCTAATCTCAAAAGCAAATGCAAGTGAACTAATGTTTGGATCAGCACATTATAATTACATACACTTAATGTTTTAAACTACCAACAAGCCAGGCTCTCCTCAATTCAAGGCCTGTCATTTGTTGCAGTATGCAGCTGTTGCATAACAGTAGTGAGTCAAGGGTGGAACCAGGAAACTCTTGCACAGATACTGGTAATGTAGAAGTCTGCTATGCAATCCATCTGCACATTGATTATAAAAATGCTTCCAATTGCGCTACACTTGCACGTGGTATTGAGGTGGTCCCAGTACAGCGTTGGTCCCCTCTTTGGCACCAACACCATGTGGTGTGCCTCCCAATCTACAGAACTCAGCGTTGATATTGTTCAGTACCTCATTATCAATTAGATCTGGATGTAGTCATTCATGAATCTGAGTCTGGGCATAACATGGTTGAGGACACCTGGAAAGGTTGTATGAGACATGCCACACTAACTCTGTACTGGAAGAGCCAGTAGCACAGAAATGTAACACTGCCATAATCATCACAATTGGTGAGATGGGAGTCAGAATTCTGATGTCTGGCACAAGTTCAGATTGGAATTGCTGTGCCAAAATTTCAATGGTTTTATGGTGCAGCCTGTACTTGTTAATGATGTGTCTTTCCTGCATGATCTCTAGATCCGAACGTGGTTTGTACAAAAATCAAAATATGATGACGATTAGGAGTCACTAGGACATTAGAGAACTAATACCATATTTTACATGAAAAGTGTGTGACTACAGGAGTCGCCTACCCCCACCAGATTGTGAAGTAAATTACAAACTAGAGCAGGGTAAGCTATGTGTGTTAGCATTCATGAAACTGTCACAATTTACCATGAGATATGCACGCTGGGTGATTTGCAGTGCCACCTACTCATCTCGTATTCTGTTACAGGAAGTTTTATTTTCCAGACAGCTACCGATGGAGCATGATAAAAAGCAGCAAGAATAGCAGTGTTGTTTTTGTACCCTAGGTTTATTGATGAAATCAGGGAAGGTAGAACAATTCTGTGTTGCCTGTAATTGTGTATCAATAATAATAGAAATAGGAATTTCCTGACAGCCCTGAGGAATGCCCCTGACCAGCTACATGGCACTAGTGTAGGCAAAAACATGTTGGCAAACTTCAAGGATAGTGGGGACATTGCCTCATGGTCCCAGTGTTCTGAGGTAGCTCTTACTGTTGCTCACATTCATATCCATTTATATAAAAGGAAATGCACAGGTGTAGGTTTCCACCTCGGAAACCCTCATGCAAAAGTATATTTTCAATGTAATGGTTTACCCACGGGGCAAATCTTTTTCTAATTGTGAATTTCCTCCGTTTAAACTCCCTTCTATATGGATGTATGTTGCTTTACGTTTGCTCTGGATTCCTACAAACGACCATTGTCAAGGTCAAAAACATTCAGAAAATGTTTGTGAATATCGATCAGGTGTTCACCTACTTTTACAGATCCCCCACCCTATGACATCTACAAATCCCAGTAAGTGCTCCCACAGAAATTGTAAAACACTGGTGAAATTAGATTGTTTGCACATACCATTTACCTGAATAAAACCCCAGAATTTTGCTCCCATAAATGGTGCACTTTGCCCATCAAAAACGTTCCTAGGTGCGACACAGACTTGTGTATCTAGCTAATTCTATAACACCTTCTCTGATATTCACAACCAAAACTAATGAGCTGCCTTCTTCACTCCTCTCCTCACACTCAAATCATTTGTTCAGATATTAGCAAATGTGTGCAGTTTAGAAATCAATGACCGCTGTGATGAAGCAGAATTTACAATGCTAAAATGTACAATGTACTGCAACAACTAAATAGCATTGATGTCTAAATAAAAGGCATCATAATATCACAGACCTAGCAAGAGAGAGCTGAATGAAGAGTGGAAGGAGTGACGAGTTCTGTAGTGTTGACCCGAGAGTACCTGGAGGATCAGATTAAGATCACTATTAACACAACACGGCAGGTGAAGGGAGCGGGAAGTACAAAGTTATCAGCTGAGGAAAGTTAAGAAAACACTACTATTTACTTTGGAGATGCACCAAATCCCCCTCCAAGTGCCTGATTGAAAGGAGGAGTGGAGTTAATACTAGCCAGGAGTATTGAATGAATGAGTTACGTCATGTGTACATCTTTATAATGGTTCATGTGTAGACATTGGCAGGGAAGGTGCCACAGTTTCATGTTTTAATTCGGCTGAACGAATTGTAATATCAGTATCCTTTATTTGCCTTGCTGATAAGTGGCATTTTGCCAATTTACTTACTTTATGAATATCAGTTTTCTATGATGTCTTTTTAAGCACTACGTGAAAAGTGCTCATAACAAGATCTAAGAAACCCTCTTGACATTTGGATCTTATCTACAGCCATATTAAGGTTTTAGGTTCTCAAGTTTCTGAATGAAGTCTGTATGCCTGTAAATCCTCTGATGAAATCCCAACAAGAGTTTGAGTTTAATATTAACAATACAAAATTCAATAACAGCCATGCAGCTGACTTTTCATTCTAATTCGGATTCAACATGTTGTTTTATTTTATTTTCCTAACCAATAAATATTTTTTTTCATGTATTGCTTATTCTCTTTTTACAAAACAATAACACCAATAGCGAAACAGTACAAGATAATGTGTGCACTTTACTGATTTGGATTAATTTTTAATAAATTCCACAACTGAAGTTAAAAAATATATAATTTTCTCTCTAGCATCTTTCCTGGTTATCACAAGTTGTCTTATTTGGAAGTTGGTTTCCACAAGCTCGTAAGTGGGAAATGTGAGCAGCTAAATCAATGGCCTGGTATCAATGATGGTGATCCCAATATTTAAACCAAACTATCCTTTTGAAAATAAAAAAGCTTCATGCATGGTTTCCAACGGAACTGAAAACAAACACATCTGTTTTAACGAAATGTGAAGTAACTTGGAGCAAAACATGTTACTCAATTAATAAGCGTTATTTTATTAAACAAATCCTTAAATACAATGAGAGGTGAATTAAGTCTAATAGATCTGACCTACAGAATATCCTACAAGACCCAGAAGAGCTCTTCTTAAGCAATACCCTACCCACCACCTGGGGTCGGATTGGGAGCAAAATTAGGCCTATGCACCGAAAGAAAAAGTTGCCCACATTTGTGGATAATGACCTTTTATGAAACATTGTTTAGTATCGGGAATAATTTTGGGAGAACCTCTGACACATTAAGCTTTTTAAACTCCTGGAGTCAGTAGCATTGACCAATAATAGACGCATCACTAGATACACCATTATTCCACTGCAACTCACCCACAGGTCTCCTCACCTGATCTTCAGGCCTATACTTTTCTCTACTGTGGGTGCCTGAATGTGTTAGTCACCTATGGGTCCAGAGGTCTGTACTCCCCCTCAAGTATCCCTGAATATTCTGTATTATATCAGGCCATGAGTCAGAGAACAATGTGCATCTTTTGCATCTGGAGGCTTCTGTTCACCCTCAAGGAACCAGGGGTCTTCCTCTTTTGGTTGTCACTCAGGAATCTCTCTGCAAGCAATGTCTTTGGGGATTACATACTACTTCGTACTTCATATCTTTTATACTGTGGGTAGAGAATTGATTTGAATCTTGAAAAGCTGCAGGAACTCACTCCAAATTGCTTTCATTACCCTTTTATTTGGTGTGTGACCTCTTGTTCTCCCTTTTGCCTTTTGCCCCTCTTCTAGTTCTTCCTTTTTCTCTCATACTCTACTTCTTTCTTCTCCTTAGTCTCTCTCATTCTACCTATTTGCTTCACTGAGTCTCTCACATTTCACCTCTCTCTTTTCCTATATTTCTCTACAAATCCCTCTCTTTCTGCCACTCCTGTCCCCAAGGGGCTTTTTCTTCAGTTATTTGTATATCTCTCGTGCCCTTATACCCCTGTCACTTTCTGTCTCTCCTTGAAGTTTTATCTCTGGTCTCTGTATTGCAAACCTTTCCTTTTTCTCCTGTTTTGCTATCGCCTGTCAGTCTCTTTCACATCCCTCTGCCCCTTGAATTTCTTTGTACTATACTTAATTTTATATTCTTATGTGTTCCCTTCATTGATTTGCTGCAGACACTAATGGAACTCTTCCTCTGCCTGGAGGCAGCGTTTGAACCAAAGGAGAACCAACAGGTTTTCATTGAACCTCCCTTGTATTCTTTTACAAGTGTAACTTCCAATTGGGAAGAGATGAAGATTTTGAGTTTGGGGTCCTAGAACTCACAATTTTAAAATATATCTTTTAGTGAAGTTGGTTACTAAATTGCTTACTTAAAAATGCCACCCTAAGAAAGTGGTCATTTTCTTGCTTACCATTCTGTGCCTCTGCCTGCCTGTGGAATCCATGTCCGGTTTAGACTGACTGTTGGGCTGTTTGTGCATTTACTCTAGACAGTCACACAATGGAAGCTGAGGTGAGCCCTGCATATCCAAATGGCCCATCAATAGGCTGATGGGTCTTCCTGAGCTAGAGTGGTGGGAGGAGTTGTCACTGACACCTGAATATGGCTGTTCCTGTCCTCACACAAAGCTGTCATCACACCTCTGTAGTGTGTCTGGAGCCAGTTCAGGGAATGCAGGGTCTTGTGCGCTACAAAGGCTTTCCTTTGAAGGTTGCCTACTCCAAAGACAGAAACTGGTATAAGTACTGGAGCTGTGACACTATAACTTCGGAACACCTCTGGACTAAGAGGAGATTCTGCCAAGATGAAGAGCTGGAGAAGCTGTAGGAGGGGAACTTCCACTCTGCGTGTTGCTGGCCTACTGCTTTCTGTTTCTGTATTAGAGAGTACATGAATGGAATTTGTTTTCATAATCCTGCGTATCAAGGTTCTCCAAGGCCTTGTGTGTGATTGACTCCTGTTAAGAAGTCCCAGGACCATCAAAGACATCACCTGCAATCCCTAAACTCTTCTGCTGACTGTTCGAACCTGCCAAGTGGTGCCAGTTCCAGTTCCGGGCCCTTGGAGGTGGTTTCTGATTCAAGAAAGGAAGAAAATCCATGCACCGGTCTTCAGCGCCTGTTTTTCCCACTGCAAGCTTGCTGTGCAGTTGAAAAACCAATGCATTGCTGCTGTGCGGCCGAACAATTGATGCAGCGCCTATCATGCAGCTCCAAGATCGCTGCAGTTCGAGTCCTGAGAACCATGAGATACTGACTTCGATGCTTTGCAGCTGAAGATTTGACACATCACCTGCTCGCAGCTCGGAAAATCGACAACTCGCCTCATCGACACCCCTGCATCTGGATTTTCTGCTCCTGTGTGCCAAGTTCTTCACTGATATTGCCCAGCAGTAAGGAACCAAGGCCGCGTGTCCAAATATCTGTGCATCACATTCTCTCACAGTAAGAAACCAATACAACTTCTCCCCTAAGAGTAAGGAACCAATGCATCACCTCCCCTGCGCTGCGGTAAGGAAATAATGCATCACCTTCCCTGGCAGTAAAGAACCTACACATCACCTTCCCTGGCAGTAAGGAACTGACATATCGCTTTGTTTTACGGCTCCTCACCTCCCGTGCACATGTTTTTGTCTTTGAATTTTAACTCATCCCATGTATTTGGTGCTAAAATTGACACATTCATAGTTTTCTGTTTTAAAACTTTAAAAGTGATATCTTTGTTTCTGTATGTTGGATATTTGTTGTTTTGATCTTGTTTTATTTATATAAAGACTGGTTGTTTTTCTAAATTGGTGTGGTGTCCATTTGTAGTCTTTTCACAGTGTTACAAAAGCTTTAGGCATTGCTTCTGAGATAGGCCTGACTGCTTGTGTCAAACTGCCTAGGGTGTGAGCTGGGGTTATCTTGGGTGGGTAACTACCTTACCCTAACTAGAAGGAAGGATCCCCACTTGGACAGAGTGCAAGCCACTGCCAACTAGAGACCCTCATTTCTAACACAAAGGTAGACCAGTACAATGAAGAACATCAACACAATAAAATTCACTAACCTGTAATGCAAAAAACACTGTACATTCATACATTGCAAAGGAAAGAAAAAAAGGAAACACATTGAACTGTAATGGAATAATGTAGGAATTATTTTGATACATAAATATCAACGCTAACCAGAAAATCATTTTCATATTAATGCACCTCACCATACATTAGAAAAAACACTTAGTGAGGTAACAGATGAAGGAGGAACAAAATTAGTATATAACCAACAATGCTTATCAAATGATTATTGCAATAAAATGTTATACAGTAGCAATACACTCACATAAGGGCAATTCTACCCCCTAGCAGCACGGTACTCTCCTGCTTAGTTTTAAAACCTGCTAAATAAACAGTGCCATAGAGTAACAGACCTGAGCAGTGGCGGTGCGTTCATTGGGGACATTGGGGCGTTGCCACACTAGCCATGGACGGCCGTCATGCTGCTCACGCTCGCATTTGATTTAAAAAACCCGACTGAATCTGACATTGCGCCAAGGAAGGGTGTGGGGGCGGGGCTGCAGCAGTGAGTAACAGCGCAGCAGAATGCAGAAATAGCGCAGCAGCTGCAGCAGGGTGTGCATGTCAATTTTAGGGCTAGTCATTTTAAGAACTGGCCCGCTCATGCACACATGTAGTACTACCTTCCCCCTCCTCCCTATTTGTGAATCAAGTTCAAGTTCAAGTTCAAAAATTTGTATAGCGCACTTCTCACCCAGAGGGTCTCAAGGCGCTTGAGGGAGGGGAGGTACTTTACTTATCGAATATCCAAGTTTTTAGTTGTTTTCTGAAGGAGAGGTGGTTCTGTGTAAGGCGGAGGTGGATGGGGAGAGAATTCCAGGTCTTGGCCGCTAAGTAGGAAAAGGATCTTCCCCCCATGGTGGATCTTTGGATGCGTGGAATTGCGGCGAGGGCTTGATTGGACGATGGTAGTTGGCGGAAGGGGGTGTAAAAGGACAGGCGCATGTTGAGGTATTCGGGTCCTAGGTCGTAGAGGGCTTTGTGTGCGTGGGTGAGGAGACGGAACGTTATTCTTTTGTTGACGGGGAGCCAGTGGAGGTGTTTCAGGGCGCTGAAGAAGCTAAGACCCTACCTGTTTGGGACTCACTTCCGGGTTCAGACCGACCACAGGCCCCTCAGATGGTTGATGCAAATGAGGGGTGAGAATCCAAAACTGTTGAGGTGGTC
The DNA here is from genome assembly GCF_964263255.1 of Lissotriton vulgaris. NCBI lineage: Eukaryota > Metazoa > Chordata > Amphibia > Caudata > Salamandridae > Lissotriton > Lissotriton vulgaris. The sequence continues at coordinate 894,652,443 of NC_141698.1, read as the reverse complement.
CATTGCTCTACAGGGGATGGACTTCACGGTGGAACACCGCCCTGGTACAGATCACGCCAATGCTGATGGTCTGTCCAGATTTTTCCGCCTTAGTGATGAGGACTCCCTAGGTTAAGGGTAGTTCTCCCCACATTTCAGCTGGAAGGGACACGTGTTAGACCTGACATCATTGGCTTGAGTCTCTCCTCCATTTTTTCTGTTTACCTCTACTGTTTTACGATGTTTTGCTGGTATATGCTTTGGGCGCCGTGTCACTGCTGATCAGTGCCATAGCGCAAGTGCTCCCTATGTTAAATTGATGTATCTATTGTATCCATGTTTGGCTTGTTTGGTTTACTGTCAGTCCCTAGTCTAGTGCACCAAGAGTGCCGGGGCTTGTAAATACAAATGCCGCTCGTGGGCTTGCAGCACGTGTTGTGCCACCCACAGGAGCGGCCTCGTAAAAGAATGTCTACGGGTCGGTCATTGCGAGACCCACGTGCAGTCTAGTGCTGTCACGCAGGCTGCGCAAGTATACCTACTTGCCAGCCCTCCAAACCTTCCCTTGGCTTCATGTTAGTCGCCCCTATGGTAGGCCTTCGGGCAGGGTGCATTGTAAGTCTGAGGTAGGACACGCCTGACCAAGTTGGCATGTCCTGATAGTGAATTACCGCCATCTTGGTCCTTCACTATTGCGAGGTAGCCTGCTCTCCATTGATTAGAATGGGCCGCCGGGATTATTAGTACTATGATCCTAGCTGGCTCGGGGAGCATGGTGCAATGTCGAGTTTGGTATCCCTGAACTCGGGGTTCAATTACGCATCCGTTGGTGTGGATGGTTTTTGGACTCTGGGTCCGAAAATGGCACTTTTAGAAAGTGTCTATTTTCTTGTCTAACCATATCTGGTCTCTGCTGGTCTTACGTGTGTGTGACAGGAGCTGGGTGGCTCCAAGAGGTCTGGATGAGTCAGTGTGGGATGAGTGGGACATTTACGTTGAGTGTAGGGGGAGAGTAGTTGTTGATAGCCTGCCTTGCCTGATACAATGCTGGCTCCACCTCCTGCCAAGCGACTGATGGCTCTGTGCCTGCCATGGACGATCCTAGCCCCACCTCCTGCCAGGAGGGCGATAGCTCTGCTCCTGCCAGTGTCAATGCTGGCTCCACCTCCTGCGGGGCGTCTGAGGACTCAGCCCGGCTCAATGAATAGGCCAGGTGCTACTGCCTAGCTCCACCCACCACAGACCCAGGATGTTGGGAAATCCCCGGCATAGACAAAGGGATCAAAGACGAAAAGGGGTATAAGAGAAGGACCCCTGAACTAGGAAATCAGATCACTTCTGACAAGGAACCCTGTAACCAAGGACAAGAGGCCTGCTGATCTAAAGGACTGCCTACCCCTTCTGCCAGTGTGCTGTTGTTGGGGGAAACCTGCAGTGCTTCTTTATTTTTGCCAAGGAACCAGGAGAGAGGAACTGTGTGTGTACTCTCACGCTTGCTAAGAAAATCTCCAAGGACTGGAAGAGTGCCAGTCTCCTGCTGAAGTCACAGGGCTAAAGGACTTCACCTGCTAAAAGTGCTATTTGCTGGAAGTGTGAATCCAGCACCTCTGAAAGAACCAGCAATCACGACGACCGGACGGTGGGCCGACCGACGCCAGCAGCAACGCCAGTGAGTGGGAGTACGGCTCTAGCTCCAGAGGACCTCGTGTCTGCACCGCTGCTGATCGCATCACCTGTGTGCCCCTTCGACGCCGTGAGCGCTGCTCACTCTGTGCAACTGCATCATCGACGACGCCTGCTGAGGCCTGATCGACACCGAAGACGCGACGCCGGATTGCTCGACGCCGCTGATCATCGTGTGCTTCATTTTCCTAAGGTACTGTGTTGTTGGGGGTCCGTGTGACTCCAGGCCCGACGTAGCGCTCCTCGCGGTCGCCGCCGAACCTGTGGATTAACTTTGCCTCGACGTTGTGTAACTCCCGTGTGAGTTACCCTGTTGCTAAGAACTGTGTTTCCAAGAAGAAGATTTGCTTGATACTAAAAGACTTTTGTGCTAAAGAAGAAACTGCCTTTGAACTATCCTTTTTCCTTCCCAACGTATTTATTCCGATTGTGTACAGCTTTGCCGTTATTTGGTCTTGTGCTAAGCCTTATATAAAAATACTTATTTTTATAATACTACGGTGTCGTGTCCATTTGTAGTGTATTCACTGTATTACTGTATGTGGTCATAATTGCTTAACGCACAGCCTCTGAGATAAGCCTGTTCTGCTCTGCCAAGCTACCAAGGGGGTGAGCAGGGGTTATCAAAGGGTGTGATCCCCTTGCCCTGACTAGAAAAGGAGTGTCCCTATTTGTCAGAAGTGTATACCTCTGCCAACTAGAGACAGCCGGTTCTAACAGTAGGGTTTGGTGCTTTTTCACTGTAGGGGCCTTTTTAACATTAATTGTTTATATTTACTACTTTTCAATATCAAGTATGCTCCCTTATGGGCAGCAAGGCCTCCCCGAGGGTGACATAAATATTTAAAAGGAAGGTTTTGACCTTCCTAGCAATGGTTTTATTTGATAGATCGAATCGCAGTTTGAAAGCTGCTTTAGTTAAGCTACAGTGGTAGGTCTGAAGTCATGTTTTACACTACCACTGTAGTGATGGCACAATGGGTGCTGTAGTTCCCTAGTGACATTTAATTTTCAGGTTCTAGTAGAACATATACTAGGGACTTATAGGTGAGTACAATATGCCAATTAGGGTCATACCAATCTCATTATGTTGAAAGGAGGAACACAGGCAGGAGGAACAGAGGCAAGGGTAAAGTTCAATGGCCGCCAAAAACAATTAAGGCAAATCTCTAGGGGTACAGCACACAAAAGATGGTGATTTCTTACAATACCAATTTTGTAGACCTTCCCAAAAGAATATAGAGGAGGGCCCTTTGGTCTTGTCCAAGCATCTAAACCTTGCCTTCTGGAGCCCAACAGCACACCCCATAGGAACCATTAAAGCATGCATAACCTGAGTCCCTTGAAAAACCTAATCTCAAAAGCAAATGCAAGTGAACTAATGTTTGGATCAGCACATTATAATTACATACACTTAATGTTTTAAACTACCAACAAGCCAGGCTCTCCTCAATTCAAGGCCTGTCATTTGTTGCAGTATGCAGCTGTTGCATAACAGTAGTGAGTCATGGGTGGAACCAGGAAACTCTTGCACAGATACTGGTAATGTAGAAGTCTGCTATGCAATCCATCTGCACATTGATTATAAAAATGCTTCCAATTGCGCTACACTTGCACGTGGTATTGAGGTGGTCCCAGTACAGCGTTGGTCCCCTCTTTGGCACCAACACCATGTGGTGTGCCTCCCAATCTACAGAACTCAGCGTTGATATTGTTCAGTACCTCATTATCAATTAGATCTGGATGTAGTCATTCATGAATCTGAGTCTGGGCATAACATGGTTGAGGACACCTGGAAAGGTTGTATGAGACATGCCACACTAACTCTGTACTGGAAGAGCCAGTAGCACAGAAATGTAACACTGCCATAATCATCACAATTGGTGAGATGGGAGTCAGAATTCTGATGTCTGGCACAAGTTCAGATTGGAATTGCTGTGCCAAAATTTCAATGGTTTTATGGTGCAGCCTGTACTTGTTAATGATGTGTCTTTCCTGCATGATCTCTAGATCCGAACGTGGTTTGTACAAAAATCAAAATATGATGACGATTAGGAGTCACTAGGACATTAGAGAACTAATACCATATTTTACATGAAAAGTGTGTGACTACAGGAGTCGCCTACCCCCACCAGATTGTGAAGTAAATTACAAACTAGAGCAGGGTAAGCTATGTGTGTTAGCATTCATGAAACTGTCACAATTTACCATGAGATATGCACGCTGGGTGATTTGCAGTGCCACCTACTCATCTCGTATTCTGTTACAGGAAGTTTTATTTTCCAGACAGCTACCGATGGAGCATGATAAAAAGCAGCAAGAATAGCAGTGTTGTTTTTGTACCCTAGGTTTATTGATGAAATCAGGGAAGGTAGAACAATTCTGTCTTGCCTGTAATTGTGTATCAATAATAATAGAAATAGGAATTTCCTGACAGCCCTGAGGAATGCCCCTGACCAGCTACATGGCACTAGTGTAGGCAAAAACATGTTGGCAAACTTCAAGGATAGTGGGGACATTGCCTCATGGTCCCAGTGTTCTGAGGTAGCTCTTACTGTTGCTCACATTCATATCCATTTATATAAAAGGAAATGCACAGGTGTAGGTTTCCACCTCGGAAACCCTCATGCAAAAGTATATTTTCAATGTAATGGTTTACCCACGGGGCAAATCTTTTTCTAATTGTGAATTTCCTCCGTTTAAACTCCCTTCTATATGGATGTATGTTGCTTTACGTTTGCTCTGGATTCCTACAAACGACCATTGTCAAGGTCAAAAACATTCAGAAAATGTTTGTGAATATCGATCAGGTGTTCACCTACTTTTACAGATCCCCCACCCTATGACATCTACAAATCCCAGTAAGTGCTCCCACAGAAATTGTAAAACACTGGTGAAATTAGATTGTTTGCACATACCATTTACCTGAATAAAACCCCAGAATTTTGCTCCCATAAATGGTGCACTTTGCCCATCAAAAACGTTCCTAGGTGCGACACAGACTTGTGTATCTAGCTAATTCTATAACACCTTCTCTGATATTCACAACCAAAACTAATGAGCTGCCTTCTTCACTCCTCTCCTCACACTCAAATCATTTGTTCAGATATTAGCAAATGTGTGCAGTTTAGAAATCAATGACCGCTGTGATGAAGCAGAATTTACAATGCTAAAATGTACAATGTACTGCAACAACTAAATAGCATTGATGTCTAAATAAAAGGCATCATAATATCACAGACCTAGCAAGAGAGAGCTGAATGAAGAGTGGAAGGAGTGACGAGTTCTGTAGTGTTGACCCGAGAGTACCTGGAGGATCAGATTAAGATCACTATTAACACAACACGGCAGGTGAAGGGAGCGGGAAGTACAAAGTTATCAGCTGAGGAAAGTTAAGAAAACACTACTATTTACTTTGGAGATGCACCAAATCCCCCTCCAAGTGCCTGATTGAAAGGAGGAGTGGAGTTAATACTAGCCAGGAGTATTGAATGAATGAGTTACGTCATGTGTACATCTTTATAATGGTTCATGTGTAGACATTGGCAGGGAAGGTGCCACAGTTTCATGTTTTAATTCGGCTGAACGAATTGTAATATCAGTATCCTTTATTTGCCTTGCTGATAAGTGGCATTTTGCCAATTTACTTACCTCTTGACATTTGGATCTTATCTACAGCCATATTAAGGTTTTAGGTTCTCAAGTTTCTGAATGAAGTCTGTATGCCTGTAAATCCTCTGATGAAATCCCAACAAGAGTTTGAGTTTAATATTAACAATACAAAATTCAATAACAGCCATGCAGCTGACTTTTCATTCTAATTCGGATTCAACATGTTGTTTTATTTTATTTTCCTAACCAATAAATATTTTTTTTCATGTATTGCTTATTCTCTTTTTACAAAACAATAACACCAATAGCGAAACAGTACAAGATAATGTGTGCACTTTACTGATTTGGATTAATTTTTAATAAATTCCACAACTGAAGTTAAAAAATATATAATTTTCTCTCTAGCATCTTTCCTGGTTATCACAAGTTGTCTTATTTGGAAGTTGGTTTCCACAAGCTCGTAAGTGGGAAATGTGAGCAGCTAAATCAATGGCCTGGTATCAATGATGGTGATCCCAATATTTAAACCAAACTATCCTTTTGAAAATAAAAAAGCTTCATGCATGGTTTCCAACGGAACTGAAAACAAACACATCTGTTTTAACGAAATGTGAAGTAACTTGGAGCAAAACATGTTACTCAATTAATAAGCGTTATTTTATTAAACAAATCCTTAAATACAATGAGAGGTGAATTAAGTCTAATAGATCTGACCTACAGAATATCCTACAAGACCCAGAAGAGCTCTTCTTAAGCAATACCCTACCCACCACCTGGGGTCGGATTGGGAGCAAAATTAGGCCTATGCACCGAAAGAAAAAGTTGCCCACATTTGTGGATAATGACCTTTTATGAAACATTGTTTAGTATCGGGAATAATTTTGGGAGAACCTCTGACACATTAAGCTTTTTAAACTCCTGGAGTCAGTAGCATTGACCAATAATAGACGCATCACTAGATACACCATTATTCCACTGCAACTCACCCACAGGTCTCCTCACCTGATCTTCAGGCCTATACTTTTCTCTACTGTGGGTGCCTGAATGTGTTAGTCACCTATGGGTCCAGAGGTCTGTACTCCCCCTCAAGTATCCCTGAATATTCTGTATTATATCAGGCCATGAGTCAGAGAACAATGTGCATCTTTTGCATCTGGAGGCTTCTGTTCACCCTCAAGGAACCAGGGGTCTTCCTCTTTTGGTTGTCACTCAGGAATCTCTCTGCAAGCAATGTCTTTGGGGATTACATACTACTTCGTACTTCATATCTTTTATACTGTGGGTAGAGAATTGATTTGAATCTTGAAAAGCTGCAGGAACTCACTCCAAATTGCTTTCATTACCCTTTTATTTGGTGTGTGACCTCTTGTTCTCCCTTTTGCCTTTTGCCCCTCTTCTAGTTCTTCCTTTTTCTCTCATACTCTACTTCTTTCTTCTCCTTAGTCTCTCTCATTCTACCTATTTGCTTCACTGAGTCTCTCACATTTCACCTCTCTCTTTTCCTATATTTCTCTACAAATCCCTCTCTTTCTGCCACTCCTGTCCCCAAGGGGCTTTTTCTTCAGTTATTTGTATATCTCTCGTGCCCTTATACCCCTGTCACTTTCTGTCTCTCCTTGAAGTTTTATCTCTGGTCTCTGTATTGCAAACCTTTCCTTTTTCTCCTGTTTTGCTATCGCCTGTCAGTCTCTTTCACATCCCTCTGCCCCTTGAATTTCTTTGTACTATACTTAATTTTATATTCTTATGTGTTCCCTTCATTGATTTGCTGCAGACACTAATGGAACTCTTCCTCTGCCTGGAGGCAGCGTTTGAACCAAAGGAGAACCAACAGGTTTTCATTGAACCTCCCTTGTATTCTTTTACAAGTGTAACTTCCAATTGGGAAGAGATGAAGATTTTGAGTTTGGGGTCCTAGAACTCACAATTTTAAAATATATCTTTTAGTGAAGTTGGTTACTAAATTGCTTACTTAAAAATGCCACCCTAAGAAAGTGGTCATTTTCTTGCTTACCATTCTGTGCCTCTGCCTGCCTGTGGAATCCATGTCCGGTTTAGACTGACTGTTGGGCTGTTTGTGCATTTACTCTAGACAGTCACACAATGGAAGCTGAGGTGAGCCCTGCATATCCAAATGGCCCATCAATAGGCTGATGGGTCTTCCTGAGCTAGAGTGGTGGGAGGAGTTGTCACTGACACCTGAATATGGCTGTTCCTGTCCTCACACAAAGCTGTCATCACACCTCTGTAGTGTGTCTGGAGCCAGTTCAGGGAATGCAGGGTCTTGTGCGCTACAAAGGCTTTCCTTTGAAGGTTGCCTACTCCAAAGACAGAAACTGGTATAAGTACTGGAGCTGTGACACTATAACTTCGGAACACCTCTGGACTAAGAGGAGATTCTGCCAAGATGAAGAGCTGGAGAAGCTGTAGGAGGGGAACTTCCACTCTGCGTGTTGCTGGCCTACTGCTTTCTGTTTCTGTATTAGAGAGTACATGAATGGAATTTGTTTTCATAATCCTGCGTATCAAGGTTCTCCAAGGCCTTGTGTGTGATTGACTCCTGTTAAGAAGTCCCAGGACCATCAAAGACATCACCTGCAATCCCTAAACTCTTCTGCTGACTGTTCGAACCTGCCAAGTGGTGCCAGTTCCAGTTCCGGGCCCTTGGAGGTGGTTTCTGATTCAAGAAAGGAAGAAAATCCATGCACCGGTCTTCAGCGCCTGTTTTTCCCACTGCAAGCTTGCTGTGCAGTTGAAAAACCAATGCATTGCTGCTGTGCGGCCGAACAATTGATGCAGCGCCTATCATGCAGCTCCAAGATCGCTGCAGTTCGAGTCCTGAGAACCATGAGATACTGACTTCGATGCTTTGCAGCTGAAGATTTGACACATCACCTGCTCGCAGCTCGGAAAATCGACAACTCGCCTCATCGACACCCCTGCATCTGGATTTTCTGCTCCTGTGTGCCAAGTTCTTCACTGATATTGCCCAGCAGTAAGGAACCAAGGCCGCGTGTCCAAATATCTGTGCATCACATTCTCTCACAGTAAGAAACCAATACAACTTCTCCCCTAAGAGTAAGGAACCAATGCATCACCTCCCCTGCGCTGCGGTAAGGAAATAATGCATCACCTTCCCTGGCAGTAAAGAACCTACACATCACCTTCCCTGGCAGTAAGGAACTGACATATCGCTTTGTTTTACGGCTCCTCACCTCCCGTGCACATGTTTTTGTCTTTGAATTTTAACTCATCCCATGTATTTGGTGCTAAAATTGACACATTCATAGTTTTCTGTTTTAAAACTTTAAAAGTGATATCTTTGTTTCTGTATGTTGGATATTTGTTGTTTTGATCTTGTTTTATTTATATAAAGACTGGTTGTTTTTCTAAATTGGTGTGGTGTCCATTTGTAGTCTTTTCACAGTGTTACAAAAGCTTTAGGCATTGCTTCTGAGATAGGCCTGACTGCTTGTGTCAAACTGCCTAGGGTGTGAGCTGGGGTTATCTTGGGTGGGTAACTACCTTACCCTAACTAGAAGGAAGGATCCCCACTTGGACAGAGTGCAAGCCACTGCCAACTAGAGACCCTCATTTCTAACACAAAGGTAGACCAGTACAATGAAGAACATCAACACAATAAAATTCACTAACCTGTAATGCAAAAAACACTGTACATTCATACATTGCAAAGGAAAGAAAAAAAGGAAACACATTGAACTGTAATGGAATAATGTAGGAATTATTTTGATACATAAATATCAACGCTAACCAGAAAATCATTTTCATATTAATGCACCTCACCATACATTAGAAAAAACACTTAGTGAGGTAACAGATGAAGGAGGAACAAAATTAGTATATAACCAACAATGCTTATCAAATGATTATTGCAATAAAATGTTATACAGTAGCAATACACTCACATAAGGGCAATTCTACCCCCTAGCAGCACGGTACTCTCCTGCTTAGTTTTAAAACCTGCTAAATAAACAGTGCCATAGAGTAACAGACCTGAGCAGTGGCGGTGCGTTCATTGGGGACATTGGGGCGTTGCCACACTAGCCATGGACGGCCGTCATGCTGCTCACGCTCGCATTTGATTTAAAAAACCCGACTGAATCTGACATTGCGCCAAGGAAGGGTGTGGGGGCGGGGCTGCAGCAGTGAGTAACAGCGCAGCAGAATGCAGAAATAGCGCAGCAGCTGCAGCAGGGTGTGCATGTCAATTTTAGGGCTAGTCATTTTAAGAACTGGCCCGCTCATGCACACATGTAGTACTACCTTCCCCCTCCTCCCTATTTGTGAATCAAGTTCAAGTTCAAGTTCAAAAATTTGTATAGCGCACTTCTCACCCAGAGGGTCTCAAGGCGCTTGAGGGAGGGGAGGTACTTTACTTATCGAATATCCAAGTTTTTAGTTGTTTTCTGAAGGAGAGGTGGTTCTGTGTAAGGCGGAGGTGGATGGGGAGAGAATTCCAGGTCTTGGCCGCTAAGTAGGAAAAGGATCTTCCCCCCATGGTGGATCTTTGGATGCGTGGAATTGCGGCGAGGGCTTGATTGGACGATGGTAGTTGGCGGAAGGGGGTGTAAAAGGACAGGCGCATGTTGAGGTATTCGGGTCCTAGGTCGTAGAGGGCTTTGTGTGCGTGGGTGAGGAGACGGAACGTTATTCTTTTGTTGACGGGGAGCCAGTGGAGGTGTTTCAGGTGATCGGAGATGTGAGCTTGCGGGGGATGTCTAGGATGAGTCTGGCTGAGGTGTTTTGGATGCGTTGGAGTTTTTTCTCTATTTTGGCTGTGGTTCCGGCGTAAAGGGTGTTTCCGTAGTCCAGTCGGCTTGTGACCAGTGCATGGGTGACCGTCTTTCTTGTTTCGGTGGGGATTCAATGGAAGATTTTTTTGAGCATACGTAGGATGTTGAAGCATGATGATGAGACGGCGTTGACTTGTCTGGTCATCGAGAGGAAGGAGTCCAGGATGAATCCCAGGTTACGTGCGTGGTCCATTGGTATGGGTACGTTTCCCAGGGCCGGTGGCCATCATGAGTCGTCCCAGGCGGAGGGGGATGATCCTAAGATGAGGACTTCCGTTTTGTCCGAGTTCAGTTTTAAACGGCTGTTCTTCATCCACTCAGCTACTTCTTTCATCCCTTCATGTAGGTTGGTTTTGGCGGTGTTTGGGTCTTTGGTGAGGGAGAGGATCAGCTGGGTGTTGTCTGCGTAGGATATGATGTTGAGGTTTTGTTGGCGCGAGATGGATGCGAGGGGACTCATGTATACGTTGAAGAGGGTGGGACTGAGTGATGATACTTGTGGTACGCCGCAGATGACTTCGGTGACCTTTGATATGAAAGGGGGGAGGCGGACACTCTGGGTTCTTCCGGCGAGGAACGAGATGATCCAGTCCAATGCTTTTCCTTGTATTCCAACATTGCTGAGGCGTTGTATAAGGGTGCTATGGCAGACAGTGTTGAAGGCTGCGGAGAGGTCAAGTAGGATGAGGGCAGCTGTTTCTCCGTTGTCCAGTAGAGTTCGAATGTCGTCTGTTGCTGCGATGAGGGCGGTCTCGGTGCTGTGTTTGGCTCGGAAGCCGGACTGTGAAGGGTCGAGGGATTTGTTGGATTCGAGGAAGGCGGCGAGCTGACTGTTGATGGCTTTCTCAATGACTTTGGCAGGGAATGGGAGGAGTGAAATGGGGCGGTAGTTCTTAAGTTCAGTGGGGTCTGCTGTTGGTTTCTTCAGGAGGGCGCTGAGTTCGGCATGCTTCCAGTTTTCCGGGAAGGTAGCGGAGTTGAGGGAGCAGTTGATGGGCCACGGGTCTCATTATGGGCAGGCAATAACCCTGCTCTTAGCCAATCCTGGTGCAGTAGCGCTGCTAATGCAGCGCCAGGATTGCCTGAGAGTACACCGCGCAGAATGCAGATGGTGCCGCCGCGCATGGGTGGTGGTGGCTGCTCAATGTTGCACTGTATGGCCAATCACACCGTGGCTTATGCGAAGCTTGCAGTGGATTGGCCATTTCCTCTATGCTATTGGCACGTCACTGCACCTGGCTCGCTAGTGCCTGTGCCACGACGAGTCAGAGAGAGTCACAAGACAAGAGTGTCCTGTAGCATAGACCTCGTGCCTGGCTCGCTGTCTGTAGTACTAGCACACACTTCCAAGTTCGTTCAATGTAAGTTTTTTTTTACACAGTGGATCAGAGTGACTGTGTGTACAGCCAGGGGGGCGTGGGGTGGGTGGCATGAATGATTGTAGTGTGTCTTGGGGGGGGGGAATTGTCTGGCGCTTATAAGCCTGCCTGCCTGCCTCAGTTAGGCCTCGGAGTCGGAGGGGAGCGTTAAGTGCGCACTGCGCAGACAAAACAAATTCTGTCTGTCTAATCTATTTCAAAGACCCTTCGAAATAGATTAGACACACAGAATTTGTTTTGTCTGCGCAGAGCGCACTTAAGACTTAACCCTCCCCTCCAACTCCGAGGCCTAACTGAGGCAGGCTGCAGCCAGGCTTATAATCGAAGCACTATTGTTGTGACATCGGAGTGTTGTGATATCGGAGGGTCTCGGGGTTCTCTGGGAATTTGACATAGTAGTAAATAAAAACAATTTAAAACAGTGCCGGTAATCACATTCTGTATAAGATGTGTGTCACCCACATAGACGGTAGACCCCCCTTCAGGATCCATCACTCTGCCTCTATTCTGTGACCATGGTGTGCATTAAAGAAATAGCCATCATCTTGTACCGGACACAGAAGAGATTCAGGCAAATATATGTGCTGAGCCCTCACAAAATATTCAGGGTACAGTGGTGTGAGTCCGTGAGCTGTTTCCAAACCTAAATACTCGCCTTTGTTCCACACGCATCAAGGCATCACTCCTGTCCATGCGAAAGAAGACCCTCACGTGCCCGGCTCCCATGATGTTTGATTGCAGGCTTGGCCTCGCGCGGTTGGCGACAACCTCCCAACACGGCTGCGAGAACTCTCTCAAAGGCGGGCGCAAGAGGAAGGTGCAAGAGGAAGGTGAGCGCTAACAGCCTGTGCAGGGCCTCATTCTTTCAGCATATGGCTCTTCGTTTGAGGCTTATTGAATTTGACTGACAGGCTTTCTTCTACTGCAAACTTGTTGGTACTAATCGGGTACAATACAGAAATGGCGGAAGAGAGCCGCATAATTGTCTCTCGTGTGTTTCTGACTGACAATGTGCTTATGAAATGGAAACTTTTATTCCTTGTGCGCGTGTGAAAAGAAACTGCAAAATTAAGAATGATGATTGCGTATTGATGTAATCCGCGATTTCTGTCAGTGGCAAAAGTTAGTTAAAAATTCTACCATGCTGTGTATTTTTTGCTGCCTCCAATGGACCCCGCATATAATATAGAAGAAGCGTATAGCCACTGCCGTGCCGTATACATGTCTATCTATATACGTGCGCTCATAGATCGGTGCTCAGTCGTCTGTAAGAATGAGTGCGTGCGCCTGCAGCCTGGGAAAGGCTGGTCACGCACGCAGTCCTTGAGCCCGCAGCGCCAGGGACGAGGCGCTGCGAGCGCACCTTCCGCAGACAGGCACAGAGATCAAGAGCAACAACTCATGATTGCGCGTGTGCCAGCCCAGAAGGGGTACCATCAAACGTAAATATGCAGCAGAAGAATGCATTGCATAGTGTTCGAGAAACCGGCATGGGCATGGCTTGTCCTGCTAGGTTCAGCCAGGGCTCACGGCTCAAGAGTACCTCCCCGAACAAGTGCCCCACAAATGCTGCTGCAGCGCAAGGGGACAAAGTGCGCTCCCTAGCTAAACATCCATATGAAATCTGGGATATGATCACTTCTCACTCCCCAGAGATATGCTTTCTTGCGGAAACTTGGCTAAATCCTTCAAACCATCCCGCCATAAACATTGCTATTCCAGAGAACTACGAATGTATCCATCTGGACCGTGTAGGGAAAGTAGGTGGAGGAATAGCCATTGCTTTCAAAAATCATCTTAGTATATCCTGGATTTCCAATCAGATAGATGAGAGCCTAGAAATAGGCATTTTTAAGGTCACAAAATCCCCTACGGAAAGTTGGCTTGGAGCATTAGTCTACCGACCTCCTGGCCCAAAAGCAGACTTTGCGGATGCCTTAATAGATCAATGGTACTCCTTAGAACTAAGACAGGAAAATCCTCCTGCAAACAACTAGAGAGACGCTGGCGAGCGACAAAGTGTTCACAAAGTAGACAAAAATTTAAACTAGCTCTAACTAGTTACCATCTAAATCTAAAGACGGCTAGACGGCTATATATCCTGAATCAAATTGAGAATGCCAGAAATTCCACCAAAGCCCTCTTTGGCATTGTTAGAAAATTTATATTGCCTGAATTGTGCAAACAAATGGCTGTAGAATCCCAGGAACTCTGTGATTCCCTATCCGCCTTCTTTCAGGAGAAAATCTCAATTATCTACTCCAATTTTCCCCCACAGGATAACACTCCCGCCCATCCCAAAAAGTCCTACAAGCAGTTTCACCTGTTCTTTGGACAGTTTTGCTCCTGTCACACTTGAAGAAGTGATTAAAGCACTAAATGTGGCCAATTCAGGCTCCCCTGCTGATCTCTGCCCCCCTAAAATTATGTCTCTTTTGTCCCACAGCTGTACACCAACTATACAAAAAATGTTCAACCACTCCATTCAATCGGGCATAATCCCCACTTCCTGGAAGTAAGCGTTTGTTCGTCCAATCCTAAAAAAACCCTGGCTAACCCGCAGGAGCTCAGCAATTATCTGCCTATTTCCCTGCTCCCACTGCTGGCCAAAATGCTGGAAAGCATTGTAAATAGAAAATTAAGCAGCTATCTTAAAACCAACAACATCTTGGATCCCGCGCAATCAGGCTTTCGCCCAGGTTTTAGCACGGAGACCACCCTGTTAGCCGTTACGGACTCATTGAGGCTGACAGTGGATGCTGGGGGATCAGCCTTACTGATTCTCCTTGACCTCTCCGCAGCCTTCGATACCGTCTCCCATACCAGGCTTGCGGAGAAGTTAATGTCCTATGGCATCCAGGGTCTAGCCCTTAAATGGCTTAAAAACGTCCTAACGGACAGAGCCCAAACGGTTATCATGGGTCCTTTCCACTCAAATAAAACAACGTTGGACAAGGGTGTCCCACAAGGCTGCTGCCTCAGCTACTATTCACCATTGGCCCAAACCCAGAGGTTGACAGGCTGCGCTTTGCCAAGGGCATACTGGCAATATCCAACTGGATGACCGACAACTGTCTCCAGTTGAACCCTGGTAAAACGGAAGTCATGCTGCTGGGAAAAGGCCGGTACCATCTGGACAAATGAATGGTGGCCTTCACAACTGGGTATTGCCCCCGTTCCAAAACAGAGTGTAAAAAACCTGGGAGTGAAACTAGATCGCTCACTGTCAGTGAGGGATCATGTAGCAGCCACTATTGGTTCCTCCTACCATAGCCTTCACCTACCTCGGAAAATGTTCCCATATATCCCAACTGACCACCGTAGACCGTAGGAATTTGGGAAGACTGTTCCAGTATTTAGGGGCGAGGTAGGAGGAGGCCATACCTCCTGTACGATTGAGACGGACGGAAGCAGCCTTGCCGACCCCGATCTCAGCAAACGACCAGGGGAATATCTGTTCAGTTTCTTTTGTAATATTGAAGGCCTTGGCCGTTTAAAGCAGTAAAAGACAAACAGCACATTTTGAGGATGGTCATTTCTTTACCGGCAGCCAGTGTAAAAATTTTAACAAAGGCAGTGACGGAGATCCAGCAGGCATGTTTAGGATCATTCTTACAGCAGTATTTTGGAGGACTTGAAGTTTGTTTAGGAGTGTTGTCCCAACCTCGGCCAGTAGGGCGTTCCCAAAATCCAAACGGCTGATCACCATCGCTTTAATCAGCGGTCTACGGATATCTGATTCAAGGCAACAATAATTGATGCTCTGCACTATGAACTGTGTCTGAACTAAACTATTGAAAAATACTGTGATAAATTATAAAGAAAAATGACAATTGTTGTTTAAAGAAGAAAAACGAATAAAAATGATTAAGGAAAGTTCCCTAGGGCCAAGGTTATAGTAAAAGAGTAGGATTGACATTTCTAAAAAGAAGATGGAGTAGGGCTAGGAATGCCTCTTGAAGACAGATGTATAGAGTACCAACTACATGTGTTGGTCATTTTACAGAAGTAGAAATCAATGCAGATTATTAAATCTGCCTGCTGCTATATTCTACTTAAAGTCTGAATGTAGATGGACATAGTTTTCCTTATCTAGGATAGATGTAGAATAGTGATTGTCATTATTCTAACAGTTATTATATTAACATGTTATGTTAACATTCATAGTTCTATTAGTTGGTATGAATATCACCCCTGAGACAGAAACACTTACATCTATACATGTACATACGTCACCTACACATCCAGTAGACAAGAGAAAGTTAGAAGCTTCAATTATAGATTCTTCAAGGAGGGATTTCGCATTGAATGTTTATTCGGGATTAAGTCAATATGAGACATATGCTTTAGTCACCAAGGATTGCTTTGTTTGTGCAGACTTACCTGCTTCAGCTAATGAGGATATAACCCACCATCATATTCCACTTAAATATGCAGTTACATGTAGCATACTGCTTAATATATTTCATACACAGAGTAATTTTTTTATTTTTTTTATTTTTTATTGGCAGTATAAACAGGCGTAATGTACAGATTGGAAAAATACAGGCGTTTTTCACACAGTTGAGACAATTATGTTGCACCTTGATCAACACTTCTTGATTACAACATTTTCATTTCTTGTTGGATGTATACATTTTTAATAAAGGGGGCTATTGGACCAGGCAGGCCCAATCTGCATGCATAGTTACCATTTGTATGGAAACATAAGGCCGGTTTAATTGTCCACTGTCTCCTCTTCAGGCCCAGGAGGATCAGTATCTGCTAGCTGCAACCAATTCCCAAATGGGCCCCAAATATCCCTCGGCCTAGATGCATAAATGGAGTAATTTTGAATATTATTTTTCCAAGTATGATTTTACCCTTTCTGAAATCCCTTTTACCAAAAGAAAGACGCCTCAATCACAGGCTAAGGAGATGGAAAAAGCTTGGTTTTTCTTTAGGTGTCCTACAAAGATAGACATTTAAGGCATATCAGTGAAATCTGACATGCTCAATGAAACCTTTAGAAAAGAAATTCATTCAAGCATTAGAGGAAAGGAGAGCTTCCATATTTCATTAAGCAATAAAACAGGTAGATGTTTTTAAGAATGTATGGAAAGAAGAGGAAGATGAGTATAAAAAGAAAATGGTATATCTCAGATTGAAATTACACAGAGAAGGAACCTATGATTTTACAAGACAAGAAAATAACTTCAGAACCAGACACAATGGGATAACTAGCTGGGAATTTGAAGTTGTTCTTGGAGGGCCTTTTATCATATAATAAATTGAGAAAAAACAGTTATTCTTAGAGTGGATATTTGTGGGCAAGATTCATTTTTTCAATTGCCCACTGATTGAATGGGTGTTTGTTATTTACCTTTGTTGTTTCCTAAAATATATCATATCAATAGTTTAGATGCTTAAACAATGAAACCATCTCTCAGACAATAATGTAGTGCTAATTATGAGACACAATTAGTGAGAGATATTTCTGGTGGTGAAGGTGCATCATTGCTGCTCTTACATAACCAGATAAGAGTAAAATGATAGAAGAATTTGCAAGAAAATTTCTGACATAAAAACCTGTAATAGAAAACTTAGAAACAACTAGTGTGTTAGCTCCTACTAGAAGTAGCTGAATTGGAATTACGGGTAGTGAATTTTTAGTGGTTATAATCAACATATCTTGATTATTGGCATTTACGTAATATGCTGATTACTAAGCATATTTGCTTAATATAAAGGATTTTGATGTTATCCAACAAGAAAGAAAAAGGAAAATGAATTGGAATAGGAATGAAAGAAAGAAAGAGTAAGGCTTCCAAAGAGTTGAAGGAGATAAAACCTTAAAGGATAAGGTAGATAATACAGCAAAGGAATAGGATGCACCTTAAAAATTATTTTGTGATGAAGTGTGATGGCTGATCCAGCCATCAGAGGGGAGATTTGATAGAGCGAATTTCCTAATTTGGAAACACATTTAAGTGAAACATGTAGATTTCTATGGTGAATAATAAATGAATAAGGAATGCAAATCTGTAGTAAATAATCAAACTTAGACATTAAAAAGCACATGAACGAATTAACATTTTGTTTTGACTTAAACGTTAGCCTGACTACTGATGCCGTTTTAACTGTTGACTTTACACTTTAGGGTTAAAGGCCTTTTTCACATTAAACTGTTACCTTTCACACGTTATTCTTCTCTTCCACTGAAGAAGCCTTCTGTTATTTACAGATAGATAATTGTTATGTATTAGACAACTGATAGTGAGGTTTTCACCACGAGGAGATGAGATGACAGAAAATGCGACTCGTGGGAAGAACTATCTGAACCACAAGATGTGATCAGTATAACATTTCAAGGACTGGATTCTGTGTTCTGTTGTGAAGAAATTAGAAACCTGGGTGTTTACCAGCTCCTAGACTTTGCAGAGGTTTGATTGGTTGGTGGGAATTAGGAATTCAAGATTTGTTGCAAATAACGTTTTGGCAGAAATATATTGTGTTCACTTTACCTTGTTCATTGATGAAATTGGCTTTTATGTTATGTTATCTGGAATTTGTAGAGCGCACGGCTACTCCGAAGAGTGTCCCAGCGCTGGGAAAAAGACCACCATAACCCCTGACAGACAATCACCCCAACCACAGAACCGGAAAAGTCTAAAGCTGGAAAAGCCACGTCTTCAGATTCCTCCTAAAGGTCAGGAGGTCCAGGATCTGTCCCAACGCGGGGGGAGGCTGTTCCAGAGTCGAGGTGCTACTTCTTGAAAAGATCTTCCCCCTACCCCATGAGAGCATGACTCTCAGAGTCAAGATCAAGCACTGGGTAGAAGACCTTAATGAACACTGATGCATATAAGGCTGAAATCTTTCCCTAAGATATGGGGCCCTAATCTTGTGGAAAGCTTTGAAGACCAGGACTAAGGCTTTGAAGTGAATTCTCTTTCGCACTGGAAACCAATGAAGTGCAGATAAGAGATGAGAGGCATGTGTTAAGAAGATGGCCCTGGCTGCCATTTTCAGAATAACTTGCAGACGGCCTAGTAGGTACTCTGGAAGTCCCAGATACAGAGAATTGGCATAATCCAGTCTCAATATCACTAGGGCCTGTTTTACGATGGGAGACTGGTAGTAGAGGGAGGAAGTTTTTCAGCATTTTCAGTGTCCCAAAACAAGTGCCTGCCACTGATTGCACTTGTGCCTTCATAGTGAATTTGACCCCCTAGATATTTCACAATAGAGACTTCAGACGACGGGGGACATGTCTTGTGGCCACCAAGAATGCCAGGCTTCGTGTGGACGAGGGTCAATGAAAACAATCTCTGATTTATCAGAGTTGCATTTTAGTTGGTTACAACTAAACCATGAGAAGACTTCAGAAAGGCAGTTCTTTATTTTGGTCCCATTGAAGTCAAAACCCTTCTCACACATGAACAACAGTTGAATGTTGTCCGCGTATAACACTATTTTAGCATCACGCTTCTCGGTGAGAAGGGCAAGAGGGGCCATGTACAAATTAAACCACGTGGGCCTCAAAATCGGTCCCTGCGGAACCCCCACATTCAAGGGCGGGATGTCTGCCGAAAAAGTTGGTGCCCAGATTGTTTGAGAGTGGTTGCTGAGAAAAGATGTCAGCCATTTTAATACCGTGTCTCCAAACCGCCCCTGTCAAGTCTTTGCGAAAGTCGCTTGTGGGGGACGGTATCAAAGGCCGCAGAGAGGTCTAGCAGCACCAAAACCTTGTTACCCCCTCTATCTAACGTGGCTTTAATCCTCTCAGCAACCTCTAACAAGGCAGTTTCAGTACTGAAATTGGCTCTAAAGCCAGATTGGGGTTTAGGAGAGCGTTGTCCTCTGCAAAGTTTGTGATAACTTTGTTCATGTATTTCTCCAAGACTTTGGAAAAAAAAGGCTGGAGGGAGATAGGCCTGTAATTGCTGGTAACCTCAGGGTCTGCGTTAGATTTTTTTAAAAGAGGAAGGATTTTGGCGTTTTTCCAAATTTGGGGCATTAGGCCCTCTTGCAAAGTGGTGTTTAAAATCGAATTAACAACCGAATTGATCAGTTCAGCTATGGACGACAAAACTTTGACTGGGCACAGGTCTGAGGGTGAACCAGACTTGAGGTTTTTTATAAAAGAGAGAGATTGATTGAGGCTAATCTTCAGGAATTGCAAAAGACAGGAATCCATGCTGCAGCAAGGGGTGGCTCACTAACTTCCGCCACCTCTAAGGGTTGGTCCGCGAAGGAGTCTTGAATACTATTTTTCCATGGAAGAAGCTGGCCATACACTTGGTCCAATCGCTAGTGGGGACAAAAGGGCGGCTGATAGATGAGGGAGATGAGAAACTGTTTACAATATTAAAAAAGTTCACTACTTTTTTTTGCTGCCTGTTCAATTTTAGTGGCAAGGAAAGATATTTTCACCTCTCGAACTTTCTTATAGTGTTCTTTTGGTGCTTGATTATAGATGGCTTTGTCTGAGGGACTATAGTGCCTTTGCCATACTCTTTCTAGATGTTTACACAAACTTTTGCTTTTTTTTAAAGTGTGCTTGAACCAGGGAGCAGAGACTCTGGTCATTTTAGCTACTTTCATAGTAGAGGGGGCAAGTTCCTTCACCTGCTGGTTTAGACAATCCTCTAGGGAAAGTACATCCTGCTCTGGCTGGCCACTTAGATGGATAGGGCATTGGTGCAGAGCACTCTGTTTTGCCATCAGTGAGATCAGGTGAAAAGGTCTGAAACTAATGCGGGAGAGAGATTTTCCCATAGGGCACGATTTGTCAAGTTCCTTGCTTATAATAAAATTTATCAGGTAATGGTCAGACCAGGTTAGATCAAGGGGAACCTCAATTTCAATCCTCATAGAGGAAAACACCTGGTCTAAGGTGTGCCCTTAACATGTGTAGGTAAATTAAGATACTGGATTAGGTTAAAAATGTCTAAAGATTCAAAAATGTTATCGTTTCTGGATCTAGAACATTATCCATATGGAAATTGATATCCCCCAGAACCAGGTATTGACTATGATTGGCAGCAGTAAATGCAGACACCTGGCCGATAGACTCTAGGAATTTCCCTGCCGGGCGAGGAGGGCAGTAAATCAAGGCCTGTGCGATGGACCGATGTGCCGAAACGGTCAGAAGGAAGCCCAAGCTCTCCGCACCTTACAGATCTGGCAACGGTAGGGAAATACAGCTAAGGGAGCTCCTAAAAATGATGACTTATCTGACCCCCATGTCCGTAGTACAATCTTTCCTTAAAATCAGGTACGAGGGGGGATGGCATTGGCGATGATAGGATTGGAGGCTTCAGTCAGCCATGTTTCTGTCAAAAACACCAGGTCTGGGTTGAGATATACTAGTCCATCGTATAATTGAAGATCATGTTTTTATACGGAGCATGTGTTTAATAGAAAAGCTTTTAAATGTTTACCAGCATACTCCTGCGAAGACCTATGTGTGCAGAGGACAGGTGTGACATCAAGGTGAAACTACCCAGCTGCAATCTTTGCAGTCGGGAGAGGGCTTACTCCCAGGAACATAATAGTGAGGTCTACACGGCAGGCGCCTGCCAATATCAAGAAGGCGCTGTATCCTGTACCTGATCTTAGGACGCTGTTCTGGTGACAATATGGCAGCATTTCTGGCCCCGGTCGCCTCCAGGATGCTAAGGGGCGCAGACGTGCTTGCCTTTGGAGCGCCTGCTGCGCGCTCGCGCAGAGTCGCGCTTTAAGGAGGCCAGCGTGAGGGCAGCATGTAACAACTAGACCACACCGTCTAGAAAAGATGGTGGTGACGGTAAGAAACTGCATCAAAACTCAGGGTTCAATTGGCCCTCCCGCTCCAGTAAGTCACAATAGATTAAAATTCCCACACAGCTAAATCACAGAGAGATCAAAAGATTTTTTTAAAGATTCTTGCAGTGTTTAAAACAATTCAAGGCATAAAATGAAGGCAAAGAGATTAGCAGCAAAGTTCATCAAGACAGAGCGCTAATCTGTCAATTTCGGGGTCTGTCGCGCTCGCGCAGCGTCCCGCTTCAATGAGGCCAGCGTGAGGGCTGCGTGTAACAACTAGACCGCACCCTCTAGAAAAGATGGTAGTGACGGTCGGAAACTGCACCAAAACTCAGGGTTCGATGTTTTTGTTAGATTACGGGATTTTCTTAATGGATTACACTTATTGTATTTTCTATATTTGATTTGTAATTATCACTAATATAGTATGTTAACTTGTTTTAAAATACAGACTAATAGATTATTTCAATCTGTAATAATGATGACCAAATTAAATACTTACTAAATGAATAAACCAATTTGAATTAATTTGTTAATAAAACCAATTAACTCAGAACAACTCTCTTTATTGATTCTTGTGAAGCCCGAAAGAGACTACACTGTTCATGTACCAGTTCCTGAATGCAGATCCTGATGCTTCTCAGTTTGGTCAGCAGTTCCTGCCTGTACACAACTTAAGTGTGCCAGTTCCTGCCTGCTCACAACATCGCGCTTCTTCCGACCTGCCTCTACTGGAAGGCCCTACCTGTTTCCATGTGGAAGAGCGTCAAGGGCTACTACTGCTTACAGTACACAGACGTGTGAGTCCAGAGCTCCGTACCAGGCTGCACTTTCATCCTGATTACTACTGATTTGGCCCGACCCAGGGGCGTGCTGTGGGAACCCCTGAGCCTTGAAAGCATCCCAGAACAATCCTGGGTGCCTCCGGATGTCTGAAGTGCTGTGGAAATCGACTTAATTTACAGTGAAGTACTGGCGTGAATGGAGCAAGATGGCACCATAGAACTTCGCAACCCTGCTGGAGGAGGTGAGGAGTAACACTTGAACGTTCACGGATGGCCCCTGGGCCCTAGTGGGGAGACATGCTACCTTGGTGGTTCAGATTGCCTTGTGGCCCTGAACTGGAGCTGAATGTGCGGAATATCGCTCCAGGAGGCATACCCATGAGTTGGAGCCACGCGCGGCTTCCCGGCGGCCGAGTGTGCTTGGGCCTATTTGGGGAGCTTTGAGGCGGGTCGCTTTGTAGAGCCGGCCGGCAGTTGAATGTTTTGCGGCTCTTCAACAATGCATATCTGCCGTACTATCCCTCCCATTGAATACTGCTAACTACGGGACCTTTGAGGACTATTTACTAAATCTGTTGATCTGGCATCATCTTATTGTCCTGCGACGCCCCTCTGGTGCCGTTGCTATGCTGGTTGCCGCTGAGGGAAGCCTTGGCCCTGGCTCCACTGACCAGAGACTTCCCATGGTGTAGTCCCTCTTTTCTGATGGCAACGAGGCAGAGCAACCTAGCTGCAGAGAGTGTCGAGTCCTTCTTAAGATGGCAGCTAGAGTTGCCTGCGGGGAACACTGTGGTCGGACATTGGCACACAGAATTGACGGGACCCTCAAAGAGGCACTGGAGGTGTTTATCTGAATGGTGTGGGCGAAGCACACATGCCGAGGCATTGTGAAAATTATTTGAATTAAAAACTGTGTACTTCATGTCCTGGATGGCAAAGCTTCTGGAATCACCTGTGCTAGGTTTTTACCTTGGTGATGGGGCAAACTCATGGCCTCAGAGAGAAAACAGTCTGTCCCCCTAACTGATGCTGGCTGTTCCCATTTAGTACTCTCTCTTTCTTTGTCTACTTCCTTTACTCCTATCCCCTCTCACCTGAATCTCTCCCCTTGCCTGCTACACCGCCTAGACCTTTTCTGCCTTTTGATTAAGCACTCCTTCTCCCCTTGTTGGGGAAAGATCCAATATTTATACTTTGGAGTCTCAGTAAACCCGCTGAGAGAGTCCACAGCACCAAGGGAGCCACTCACAGTAGAGGTATGGTATGGCACCCCTTGCCAAAGCACTCCCCCTCCCCTTTTTGGGGAAGGATCCAGTATGTAGACCTTGGAGTCTCAGAGACTCCTCTGAGAGAGTCCACTGCAAATAGAGAGCCTCTCGTAACAGAGATGGGGAAATTATACCACTTCCCCTGGGATCACAGCTTACTGGACTTTGGACACATTTTTGGCTTGTCTACCAGTTTGTGTCCCTGTCACCCTCCCCCTCCTCTTTCGATGCTGTGTCTCTCACCCTTCCCTCCTGTTTCCCTCCTCCATTCTCTGTCTACTTACCCTGCTCCTACCCCCTCCCCTGAAACTCTCCCCTTGCCTGCTTTTTCCCTTACGTATATGTCCTTTTTGTTTGCCTCTACCTTACATGTAACTATGTTTGCCAAGCTCTAATAACTGTGTAAACCTTTTTAACGATGTAACCTGCAACTATGGTCTGATACTCATGTAAAGCACTCTGATACCTCTGAGTCTAGCCAGCGCTATATAAAACCTATAAAATAAAAAAAATAAAAAAAATAAATGGTGCTTAATGTAAATGATTACTCCTTAACATATCTCATTGTTAATGAACAAAGGTCTATAGACCAATGGGGGGGGGGGGGTTATTTAATGATTATACTACAATCCATGCTCCTGCACCCTTTAAAAAAATATTTTGCCACAGATTCAGGGATCGTCTGTGAAAATGCAACAAGTTTTGAAAAAACTTTCTTGGCCCAAAGGGGATTCCTCTGCGACCCCTGCACCAGGTCGAGGCACTCAGGGTATCCCTACTCTGCCCCCTTATTCTTTATTTTTACATTTTTTCTAGGACTCAAAATGAGTCTTTAATTCTAAGATGACTGCCTCCTCATCGTTGTTGATGTGGTAGAAGCCAAATATCAGCTTGAGATCTGTTGGGTCTGAGTATCCTCTGCGGCCTGAAATATACATTAATTGTACTAAACCTACTGAGACGATTTAGACCAAATCTCCAAAAGCACGCTTTCTGTACCAAGATCTGGCTTTCTGCCAGACTTGGTGTAAATCAGTTTTTGCGGTATTGCTGTTCAATGTCATATGAAAAAATAATTGAGGAAAATATTTTTGGGGACCCCCTCTTTTTCCTGGCCCCTCGCTTAACAAAGCACCCCAAACCTTTCCAAGAAGGAGCTGAGGTTGGGGAGCCTTTTAATGGAAAGTTGTGTGAAGATTTGTCAAATGAAGCCAGAGTTATTGGGAAAATAAAAAATGCTTTTCCTATGGAAATGCAGACCTAACTGTAACTACCCAGTGATGACTGCCACTGGGTAATCTATATATATTCCCTGAAAAGACAATGGTTAACGTAATGTTATAGTTAAATGTGATAAAAAGATCAATTTTGCTGGATAAAAACCTATCATATCACATCATAGAACATGTCAGAAGAGATGTAATATGTAAGGTCATAAGCAGTGCATGTCCGGGGGGCACGTTATACTTAGCTCTGCTAACTATAACTGGTAAAGTTCTGTGTTTTTTTAGTTCACAATGCAGGGTCCACCCGGCCAGGCTTTTTGGAACACCTGTCTCTCGTTCGTGCTTAAACAGGATTTTGCAAAGCCAGTAATCGAGCGTCGACTACCAACCAGGGGGCTTTCCAAAGGTTGTTCTGTTTTGTTCATAGTGGGACAAGCTGCCGTGCCCTTACTAACCTAAAAAAATAGCATAGAAGCAAAATATGTTTTAATATAAAAAAAAAAGCACGCAGTGCCTAGGTAGCCACTGGCAGGAACGGGGACAAATTCGTGTGTGGTTGTGCTGCTTTTGAAAGAGGATATTGCCGTCCCCCACAATGAAGTAAGCCAAAGGGTAAATAAATAGCACAAAAAATCGATGCCTTATCAAGGATATATTGATATCACTCGTGGAGCAAGCCTCTCTGCCAGATACTGTCTGAAACCCTCTACCTGCTGCTGTTTCCGCTACAGGAGTAGCACAGCTGACCGCCCAAAGCGCTGCTGAGAGACTGAGATCGTCGCGAGGCCGCAGAGGAGGACGAGGCGCCGGCCCCGGGACTGCGAGGACCAGCATACACCATCTTCAGCTGGTCCTCTTCCCGTGAGAGCCGCGCCCCCTTCCAGTGCCCCGCCCCCAGCGAAGCGCTACAACTTCTCGCGGCACCCGCTTCGCGGGTGCCACTCGTGGAGCAAGCCTCTCTGCCAGATACTGTCTGAAACCCTCTACCTGCTGCTGTTTCCGCTACAGGAGTAGCACAGCTGACCGCCCAAAGCGCTGCTGAGAGACTGAGATCGTCGCGAGGCCGCAGAGGAGGACGAGGCGCCGGCCCCGGGACTGCGAGGACCAGCATACACCATCTCCAGCTGGTCCTCTTCCCGTGAGAGCCGCGCCCCCTTCCAGTGCCCCGCCCCCAGCGAAGCGCTACAACTTCTCGCGGCACCCGCTTCGCGGGTGCCACTCGTGGAGCAAACCTCTCTGCCAGATACTGTCTGAAACCCTCTACCTGCTGCTGTTTCCGCTACAGGAGTAGCACAGCTGACCGCCCAAAGCGCTGCTGAGAGACTGAGATCGTCGCGAGGCCGCAGAGGAGGACGAGGCGCCGGCCCCGGGACTGCGAGGACCAGCATACACCATCTCCAGCTGGTCCTCTTCCCGTGAGAGCCGCGCCCCCTTCCAGTGCCCCGCCCCTAACAACCTCTCACTCCTCATAAACGCTACCAGGACCGCGCATCGCGGGACGCGCGCGGGTCGCAGCCCGGGGCGAAGCCCGGGCCAAGGGCGGGCCCGTTGTTGCCCGTTAGTGCCCGATAGAGACCGGACCGGGCCATCTCTCTTTCATCACTGAACCAGCAACAAGTTTACAAACATGCCACCAAAAACAAGGAGCACCTCTAAGTCAAAATCCAAACACGCGCAGGAGGTAGCTCAAGTTACAGGCCCTATCGACCTATTCATCTCGCGGGTCCATGAGACAATAAACCAGAGTATAGCCCTGATGGAGAAGAGAGTATCATTAGATCTCATGAGTGCTAATGCGAAGCGCTCGTCATTAGGCGATATAGCAAACGCAACCTCTCCCATCAATCTCAACACACAAAACTGTTCTCTTCCAGTGACCCTGTCAGTACCAGAATCAAACGCAGTCCCGTCGGTAGTAGACCTGTCAGTTACACAGTCTGAGTCAGATCTCTCCATAGCATTTGACGACTTGGAAACAACCCCTGATTTAGCTGTTTGTCAAACTCAGGGGGACGCCCAATCAAACGAAAACCCGCTCCAGCAAGGTGAAAGGGAAGGAGCAATTCCAAAAACGCACCCAGTAAACAATGAAGAATTAACCAGTGTACCGTGTTCTGAACACGCAACAACTCATTCAAATTCTACAACGTCCCATAGCACACTACTTCTCCCTGTAACTAACCTACCACACAAGGCAATTTCAAATGACCATACTGTAAACCAATGTAAAACTTGCAGAATCACCTCGCAAGTTCTTACCACAACAAAAGGTTTGTTATATCAATACTTAAAGCCCATCCAACTCAGCATTAGGAATCTCGAAGCTCAATTAACCATAATTTCGGCCACCCTCCTAGATACAAACACCCGTATAGAAACTAAGGGGCAGCGTAACATCTCGCAGCCACCTAAAAGACAGAATCAAGCACACATGCAGAAAACAGCCAACCACACAAACCCAACGTCCCTAGCACAGAAAAACCCCAAACAAAACACCACACTTCCTAAATCTGCAGTTAAATCGTCCCAACCTCAGAAAGAGAAACCTCCTGCTATAACCATTCAGCAAACAGTAAACACAGATTCAGTCATGATAGACACTCCAGGCCCAGCGACAAATACGGACACCAGTAGAGCCTGTTCAGAAAAAAGGCCCGAAACTTTTCCATTGAAACCACAGCCCCCTCAATTGACTCCAAAAAACACATCCAAAAAACCTTCATCAACGAGACGTCCTGCCCATTTGCCTCCGGAAGCCACTCCCTACACAATAGTTCTCACAGGAGTACCAGAGCTAACCGACGATACACCAGAAACTGCATGGTCACTTAAAAACAAAGCCATGCAGTGGTTAAGCATCAATAGACCTCTCGAATCCCACCTATCGGGAGGGATCACTACAGCCCGTAGGGTAGCCTGGATAGGCAAAACGACAAAAACAATCCGCGGAGACTGCATCATTGTAACATGCAGAGATCCCTCAACAGTAGACTATATCTGTGTCTGGCCTCAGCTTGACAAAAAAGGGGGGATCGATATTCGACATCTTTCCTTCTTCTATCCCCCAGCTAAACAACAGCGTAATCCTCCACCCTGGTCATGGCACCAGCTCCCCAAAGAACCATGGAACCAGGAGTCATGGTACCAAGTGCCATGGAAACAGATGGAATACTCATACGACTATATAGGTAGGGGTGGACCGAGAGAAAGGCCCAGAAAACGCCAGAGGCCCTATTGGCAAGACAGACCCTATCAAACCTATGAAGGATGGCAGGGCCTTTCAACCCAAAACCGTTTTGATTGTCTCGAAATGGTTGACTGACCATTCCGGGACAAACCTAGCCATCATAAACCCGATACTATACCGCAAACAGTAAATGCTAAGCAGCATACAATATCTCCAGAGCTTACACATGTTAGACACGAAATCACATTGCAGGAGCCATTTAACATCCTCTCCACCAAAACCGAAAAACCCTTCCATACCTCCCAGGTACTATCTAAACCCCCAAAAAAGACTCCGCCTATCATCCCTCCAACAGAAGCTGATATTAACTCGGGAATGTGCCATCAACAAGCCGCAGCCATTACTAACAACCCGACAACATCTGCAACCGTGAAGGAACCATCAACCCTGAGTTTGGCCATTGCATACTGGAACGTTGCAGGCTTAACTACAAAAATAACCTGTCCTTCATGGCTCGACACAGCAAAGAGTCAGCAAATTCTGTGCCTGCAAGAGACCTGGTGTACAACTCCACTTCATTTAGCGGGCTACAAAACATTTTTCACCAAAGCAGTACCTAGTAGTATGGGTAGACCAAAAGGCGGACTTATGACCTACTTTTCCAATACCCTTCCTCTCACCGTGAAACTGCTAAAGGAAACACCCATCTTTCAAATCATACAAGTCACGCAGTTAACAGTATCGAAACGAAACTTACATATATTCATAAATTATTACAATAACTCCGGCACTCTGGAATGCTGCTCACACCTAGACGAAATAGCCGCATATTTATCCACACTTCAAAAAACAAACAATAATTCCACAATCTACCTCATCTGGGGAGGCGATTTTAATTTCACATTGTGCTCAAACCACAAAAATGGGAACTGCGGGCTCCAGAATGAACTTGGAAATCCCATCCCCCACTTTGTGCACACGTTGGGTGGTAACAAATTAAACGAAATCCTCTTCACCCTAGACCTTGACTTTGTCAATGAACTAGTCAATCCGGAGCAGGACTTTCTACCCACCTTTCACGGGCGAGGCTGTCTGTCAACCATCGACTTTATTTTAGCCTCAAACTCTTATAAAGGGCAACTAAGCAACTACAAAATAGGGTCTAATCCAATCAGCGACCATTATCCTCTTAGTGTGGAAATCCTGATGAAGCAAGCTGGGACACTCCCTCCAAAAGTTAGTTCCCTTGACCAACAATCGCTGGCCATGAAGAAGCTGAATGGAAAGGGGCGACCATTCGGTCCCCCCGAACGTATGGTGGAGTACCACGATCCCCCCGGGAAGCCATCTTGGGCGGGAGGCGTGTCTCGGCTGGTATGCCCGAAGCGGCGTAGCCAGGGCGCGCCTTTTTCCCGCCCTAGAGTGGGCTGGCCTAGACACCGACGCGGCCGGCCACGCCCTCGGAGGCAGGCGGGGGCGGGTTTACGCCCACCCTGAAGACGGATAAAAGGAGCGGAAGCCAAGAAAGCATCCTCTTGTTCCTGTGCTCTGAAGCTGCACCTCCCCGCTGCACGTGAGCTCGAGACGGAACGAAGAGCCAATTTTGAGCGTTGTAATCTTTCTTTTTGTCTTACAGATATCCCGTCTGAGAATGCCTAAGAAAGTCGGAAAGCGGGTCGGTACCGAGCAGATGCTCCGCATGCTCATGAAGGAGATAGCCGATCTGAAGAAAAAGGTGGAGGCTAAAGACAGGCCAGGAGGAACGAAACGGCCTTTACAGGGAGCGGTTCCCGGTGAAAAAAGCAAAAGGCCCAGAAGGGGAGCACTTGGGGGAGACACCCCGGTTCCCGATACCCCACGTGAAGAGCCAATCCCGGTTCCGAAAGAAGGGAATCCTATTCCTGTGGTGGTCACCCCCGTGAACAGGGAGGATATGCCCCCCGAGTTAGCGGCACAATTGGCAGCGTGGTTGGGAAAAGATAGCGAGGGCGCCACGGCTGACGATGCCCGGGCAGTAATGAGGAAGCTGCGAGAATCGAGGTGAGACTGCGAAGGCAACATCTTCTTTTCCCTTACAGGTTCCGGCGGCTGGAAGTACAGCAGGCCCAAGTTCGGCGACAAGCACCGGGTCTACTTCAGGTAAGCGGCCATTGCCGATTGTGGGGGAGGAGTCTGTGCCTTCTCGAAAGGAAAAGATTGCGCAGCATGTCCCTCTAGAAATTAAAGAGTTGATTTGGGCGGATAAGTATATAAATATGTTTTCATTGCTTACCGACCATTATGAGATAGAGCATGTAAAGAGTCAAAAGGAGCTCATGCATCCGAGTGTTTGGCGCGCAAAAATGGCCGCCTTTAAGGTCGACGAGACCATTGGTACTTGGGGCAGAGCGTGGGGAATTTTTACATCCATCATGGGTGAGCGCAGGCCCGAGTTGCTGACCGAGTTACCCATTTATCAGTCACGTATTATGGAGTATTCTGTGGCATATGGGGGCAATCAGTGTGTTACATCCTGTCTTGCCTCTCATTATTAATTATTTATTTATGCTTGTATGGCATCACTCTGTTCCACTGATGTCTTCCCTGCATGTTATGTTATGATTCCAATCTCTACTGTATTCTAGAAGGTTTAAGTGTAATGAAGCAGTTGTTCCTTGGATCTTGATCTGTGTACTTGCTGATGCTGTGCTGGACATTAAACCTACTTATTTCTACAATTGCTTCCTGCTTAATTCCAACAAATTTTGGCGACGAGGGAAAAAACCATCTTACACTCCTGTCATCTCACCAGCACAGGTACGGAGTGTCTAAAAACTTTAAAAATATTTTTGTTCTATATGTGCTCTGATTGCACCAGCGGCAGTTTTCTGATTTCTAAATTTAATTATATGTGTTTGGATAGCACCTGCGGCTGTATCCTTTCTTTGTTACTGTGGATTACCTTGGATTACACCTCCTCTCATCTTTCTATACTTATTTTTCACCTCGTGAAGAAAAACAACGTTTTATTCAACATATCTCCTTTTTAGACTAATACTCTTTCAAGCGCCATGTTCCTGTGCCTTTCCCACTTTAAATTATCCATTTTTGTACCTTTTCTCCGATGTGAAACAGTCACCGTCATCTGCATTTTTTAATCTGTGCTCGAGCATCCGTTTCCATCCGCTGCCATTTCACGTGTCATCTCGAGCGCCGTGGCTAACTGTTTCCAAGGTTACGCGACGTCATTGTTGTTGTTGTTGCCAAGCATCGGGCAAGACAGTACCTCGCAAGACTTCCTACGCGAGTTGTCTTTCGCCGTCTTCACGCAGCGCATCATCACGTGGTACAGCGTCATTACGTCGGCGGCCATTTTGAGTTGCCAAGACAACGGAAAGCAACTTTACACGGACCTCTGTCAACGAAGTGAAATTTCGATCGTTTTGGGCATCGATCGTGTTTTTACACGGCAAGATCATTAATTCACATGTTAACTGACTCATTTAAGAACAAATATTTTCATTTATCATTTTTACAGTTATTTACATTTCCTCAATTTCTTTGATTTTAACCAATTGAAGTACAGTTACAACAGTATTCGTTTATTACAGTATTGTATTACTTATATATCTCTATTCATTATGCAGTTCGACCCTCCAGCAAAATTCCTTCAAACTAAAGGTGACCCTCCTATGCCATGGGTAAGATGGAAAGAGGAGTTTATTACTTATATGAAGGCAATTGATGGGGAACGCATGGGAGCAGAAAGGAAGAAAAGTATTTTCCTTCATTGTCTAGGATCAGAAGGTCAGGTTATTTTTAGATCCTTACCTCAGGTTACAGTGCAAAACGATGGTAGTGGTGACAATTTAAATGTGTATAACGAAGCCTTATTACGCATAGAGAAAAGATTTAAACCTGTCACCAGCATTGCCCTTAATAGATTTAAATTTTATACAAGAGAACAAAAGTCTGATGAAAACTTTGATGATTTCCTTACAGGTCTGAGATCACTATCTATACATTGTAATTTTGGGATGTTAACAGATGAAATGATCAGAGATCAAATTATAGTGCATGTTAAAAATTAAAAAATACAGGAGAGATTGTGGGTGTTGGGTAATCCCACGTTAGCTGAGGCCATTTCAGAAGCTAAAGCTTTAGAACAATCTGAGAAGTGGATGGAAGTGGTTAAAGATAATGCTAGTAAAAAAACTACAGAAGAGGAAATATGCAATGTTAAACTCAGGAACGATAATCATATGCAACAAACTTATCAACGTCCTCAACTTTCACGTTTTCAACAAAATTACAGGGGAGGTTTCAATAGAAATTTTCAAGGAACTTTTGGTAGTATGGCGGTGTGTTATAGATGTGGAAATAGATCACATTTGGCGTCCTTTCCTGGATGTCCTGCTCTCAATAAGGAATGTAGAAATTGTGGTAGAATGGGACATTTCACTAGTGTTTGCAAAGACGTCAAACGATATACCACACCTTCTAAGGGAGCAGTATCTGTTCTCACTTGTAATGACACCACTCACAATAGCAATTCACAGGATTCATTACAGGTAACAGACATGATAGATAAAGGTTTTGTTGTCTCAATAATTGATATTGTTCCTGCACACATTAAAAAATCACCTAACGCTGATTTCATTATATGTCAAGTTAAGTTATCCTTAATGGTAGACTCAGGATCACCATGGACTATTATGACAGAACAGTATTTGTTTGAAAAGTTAAGTGACCATCTTAGTATTAGTAAGTTGGAACAACCAGACATTATGGCTGTTAGTTTTGAAGGACACCATATCGAAGTTGAAGGGTATTTTGAAGTGTCCATACATTTTAAGCACAGATCTGCTGACATAAAGCTTTATATTGCCAAAAAAGGTGTCAATGTCCTGGGTTGGCGTGACCAATATAAGCTGGGTATTATACTTAATCCAAGAGCTAAGGAACCAGTTATGTTATGTGATGATGCACTTTATAACGAAGTAGCCACAGTGGAAGATAATTTTAAGATTGATGGTGAAGAACAAAAACTTGTTAACTCTTTTAAAAATGTTTTTTGTGACAAATTGGGGAAGCTAAAGAGTTTCTCACACAAGATTGTCTTAAAAGACAATGCTATACCGGTGAAACAAAAAATAAGGGGTGTACCTATTAGTGTGAGACAAGAACTAAAAGACATGTTAAAAGAATTGTCAGATGAAGGAATAATTGAAACTATTGAGTCAGCGGAGTGGGTTTCCCCCATAGTTTTGGTCCGCAAACCGGATCAAAAATTAAGAGTGTGTGTAGACCTCAGGGCTCTAAATGCCAATATTGTCATAGACTGTCACCCTTTACCCAATATCAACGAAGTGGTATCAATGTTTGAAGGTGCAAAAATATTTTCAACGCTAGATTTGCGTTCAGCGTACCATCAGATTGAACTTAAAGAGGAATCTAAGAAACTGACAGCATTTATTACACCATTTGGTTTATATCAATACACTAGAATGCCTTTTGGGCTGGCGTCAGCCGCGTCAGTTTTCCAAAGAGTCATGTTTATGATTTTCAGAGATTTAGATGAATATGTTAAGTGCTTTCAGGACGATATTCTGATTTTTTCAAGGAATGAAAATGACCATGTAGGACATCTCTATGAAGTTTGCAAAAGGTTGGAAGATCATGGGCTTACCTTAAAAGCCCACAAATGTAAACTGTTCCAACGTTCTGTTGAGTATCTAGGACATACCTTATCTGGAGATGGAATTATTCCCAAGAAAAATAATGTTGATGCCATACTCAAAGCACCATCTCCTGTTAATAGGGATCAATTACTGTCTTTCACAGGAATGTGTGAATACTATAGCAAGTTTGTGCAAGGTTTTGCTACCAAAATGGAAGCGCTGCGAAGTTTGTTGAGACAGAATGTGATGTATGTTTGGTCTAAGGAACAACAGGAGGCTTTTGAGTCAATAAAAAGGGATATTGTCAATGCCCCCACATTGAAACCTTTCAGGATGAAGAAGGAATGTGTTATAACTGTGGATGCGAGTCTATATGGACTAGGGGGTGTTCTGTCACAGAGAGAAGGAAAAGAGGAGTGGAACGTAGCCTTTGCCTCTCGCACTCTAAATGACTGTGAAAGGAGGTATGCAGTGATCGAGAGGGAGCTTCTTGCATGTGTATGGGCTGTTGAACATTTTCGTTTGTATGTCTGGGGCTGTAGATTTATTCTGCGAACGGATCATAAGCCGTTAGTTAATATTCTATCTACTGGTGGTGGATGGAATTCGACTGCCAGAATTGCAAGATTGTCATCCAAGTTACAGGAGTATAATTTCAGTACGGAATATGTTCCAGGAAAAAAAAATGTCACAGCGGATTTTCTTTCTCGACTTCCATGTAAACAAAATGGTGTTGATGTTATTAGAGAGTTTGATTTTTCTGTATCTATTACTGACGTTTTGGGTGATCAGTTTCAAGAGATTACTGAGGAGATGTGGAATAAGTGCATTAGTGAAGACGATAAGTGGAGCACCCTCAAAAAATTTGTGATGGAGGGTTGGCCCAGGAAAAATATGATTATGGAGGAGTTGTTGCCTTTTGCTAAAGTTGCGGATGAGTTGGAAATGGAGAATGATTTTTTGTTTAAAGCTGGCAAATGTGTTCCACCGCAGGGTATACATGACATGATTCTCAAATTGGCTCACAAGACACACCCAGGTATATCGTCCATGAAGAGATTGATAAGGACCTTTTTTTGGTGGCCTGGAATGGATGCATTCATTGACAGAACTGTAAGGGAATGTACTGAGTGTACATCTAGTGAAAAGATGCTTAGAACTAATGTTCCACCTTTAAAGGTGACAAAATGGCCAGAAGTGCCTTGGAAAAAATTAGCTTTTGACATTGCGGGACCTTTCAAGAACTTGCCAGAGAATTCACGTTTTGCGTTGGTGTTAATTGATTTCCATTCCAAGTGGCCAGAGGTGAAGTTTGTTCCCTCTGCCACCACTAATGCTGTTATTTTGTTTTTTAAGGAGATTTTTGCTCGAGAAGGCTGTCCTTCTGTTCTTGTAACGGACAATGGTGTCCAGTTGAAATCATTAGAGATGGAAAACTTTCTGAAGGGACATGGTATTGTGCACAAATGTACATCTTTGTATGAACCACATGAAAATGGTCAAGTAGAAAGGTTCAACAGGGTGTTGAAGTCTTATGTCGCTGATGTCATTAATACACGTGGAGAGTGGTTGAGTGAGTTGAGAGAGAGGTTGTGGGTTTATCGGATAACACCCCATTCCACGACTGGTATTAGTCCTTTCAAATTATTGAAGGGTAGAGATCCAGCCTCCAAAATCTGTCCATGGTGGCTTATGGATAAATGTCAAGACAAATTATCAACTAGGGAATGTGTACATGATACGGCTAAAAGAGTCGAAGAGAAACAGAATAAGACCATGTGCTGGTACAACAAAAAATGGAATGTCAAAATGCATGATTTTGTTGTAGGGGATTGGGTGCGAATTAAGAAACCTGGTCTAATGACTAAAGGTTCCTCTAAGTTTAGTAGACCTATACAAGTAAAAAAAGTGTTCTCTAATTCTGTTATTACTCAGGATGGTAAGTTATGGAACACCAAAAGAATTGCAAAATGTAACCATGATGCTCAGGGTGCCTGTGCTAAGAATTTACCGTGTTCTGATATTTCAGGGCAGGGTAATCAAGACACCATCGCCTCAAGGATCAAACGTGATGTGCGGGTTACCAATAGACCTTTGAAATATAGAGACTACGTTTAGTGTATCTTTGTTGTGGAAAAGGGGGATGTGTTACATCCTGTCTTGCCTCTCATTATTAATTATTTATTTATGCTTGTATGACATCACTCTGTTCCACTGATGTCTTCCCTGCATGTTATGTTATGATTCCAATCTCTACTGTATTCTAGAAGGTTTAAGTGTAATGAAGCAGTTGTTCCTTGGATCTTGATCTGTGTACTTGCTGATGCTGTGCTGGACATTAAACCTACTTATTTCTACAATTGCTTCCTGCTTAATTCCAACACAGTGGTTCTGCTATGACAATCTGTTTAGAAAAGCTAAATAACACAACCCATTGTTGTCTTGGGATTGTTATGACTCCGTGTCATGGCAAAAAATGGAGAGTACGGGAATGTTGAAAGTACCGTTGGTAGGGAGTAATGGGGGGGAATCTTCCCGCCAAAACTCTGCGACACCCTTTCGGACGGGTGCAGGTAGCGAGTACCACTCGAAGCCGAGTGGCAGCACAGGTAAAAGGGGGATCTGTTGGAATTTTAACAGAGGGAAATGTACAAGGCCCCAGGGGTCATGCAAATTCAGACATGAGTGTGGGGGGTGTGGGCAGTCATCCCATCCTGAGTCCATGTGCAGAGCCAAAACGGGTGATAACGGGGGTAAGGGAGGCGCCAAACAGGTCTAATACAGTCCGAGGGGCGCCTTTACCTACCCCGATTGATACCATGGCAATGATTCCTTGGCTCAGCGAATACCCGGATCAGGCTTCCGCTGGGGTGTTACGAAACGGGTTTTCATATGGTTTCCGCATCCCGGCGGGGGATTTTCGGGGTGTACCGAACTGTAGGAACCAACTGTCGGTCTTGCAGCATACGGCGGTGGTGCAGGGAAAGATTGGGAAAGAGGTGACTCGAGGTCGTGTCGCCGGTCCCTTCGATTTGCCACCAGTTGCTAACTTTGTTTGTTCCCCTCTAGGGGTGGTCCCCAAGAAGGACCCGGGTGAGTTTCGGCTGATACATAACTTATCAGCCCCACGTGGTCTTTCCGTGAATGATGCGATAGACCCGGAAGACGGAAGTGTGTTCGGTGCGGTACGCATCTTTCGATGAGGCCGTTGCCATGTTAAATCGCCTGGGGCCCGGGACGCTGATGGCAAAATCGGACATCGAGTCAGCGTTCCGGTTGCTCCCGGTACATCCAGACGATCAGCGTCTCCTGGGTTTTCAATTTCAGGGTCGCTATTACATGGATAGATGTATGCCAATGGGATGCTCGATTTCATGTGCCTATTTCGAAAAATTCAGTTGTTTTCTGCAGTGGGTATTCACAAGGAAGACAGGTTTTCAACATGTTATGCACTATCTCGATGACTTTCTGTTTTTGGGGGCAGCCGGGGATCCTGAGTGTGGACAGGCTTTGCATGAATTTTGTGTTCTAATGAATCAATTTGGTGTGCCATTGGCGCCAGGTAAGACTGTGGGTCCCTCGACCTTGATCGAGTTTCTGGGGATCGAGCTCGACTCAGTGGAAGGTTGTTTTCGATTACCCATGGAAAAAGTGTTAAAATTCAGGTTATCCCTTGTGACATGTATTCGTTCAATGAAAGTAAACCTGCATCAATTACAACAGGTGGTGGGTCAATTGAATTTTGCCTTAAGAGTGATACCAATGGCGCGCCCCTTTTCCCGCTCGATTGCGCAATCCATGGTCGGCTTGAAGGAAGGACATCACCGCACTAGACTCTCGGCAGAGGTTCGCCAGGACATGCGCATTTGGATCGCATTTCTGGCGGATTTCAATGGTCGAATTGTCTGGAACAAACCAGCGGTATCTTCCGAGGAGTTGGGGCTTTGGACGGATTTGGCGGGGAGTATAGGTTTTGGCGCCATATTGGGTACACATTGGTCGGCGCAAAAATGGCCGTCATGGTGGCATGAATGCGGGTTGACGAGTAACATTGCTTTTCTCGAATTGTTCCCTATTCTGGTGGCGTTGAAAACATGGCCGGAAGGGTTTAGGCATCACTCTGTGGTATTCTGGT
The DNA here is from genome assembly GCF_964263255.1 of Lissotriton vulgaris. Taxonomy (NCBI): domain Eukaryota; kingdom Metazoa; phylum Chordata; class Amphibia; order Caudata; family Salamandridae; genus Lissotriton; species Lissotriton vulgaris. The sequence continues at coordinate 894,614,926 of NC_141698.1, read as the reverse complement.
CTGATAACATGACCGTGGTTGAGTGTATCAACAGTCAGGCAGCACGATGCAAATTGATTCTGAGACTGCTCAAGGAAATTGTGTTGTTATGCATGCAACTGAATGTACTGTTTAGGGCGCGACACGTGCCGGGGGTGATGAACCAAGCGGCTGATGCGCTTTCTCGTTTCCGTATGCAGGCTTTCTGGGGTTTTCTGCCCACAGCGGACCCGGTGGCGGCACCCTTTCCCGAAGCTCTCTGGTCTCTCGGTGCCCCGAACTACAAAACCTCGTGGGAGAGAGTTTAGCACCCAGGACGAGGAAGGCATATGAAGGGGCGTTCCGTGCATATTGGGCCTTTTTGGGTGCTGCCAGGGGGGAGCTTTGGGGTCAGGAAGAGCTTGTGGTGAAATTCCTGCTCTCTTTACGTCAGGCAGGTAAATCAGTGGCTACGGCCCAGAGGCATCGGGCCGCCATTTCCTTTGTGGCAAAGGCTCATGGGATTCAGGACCCGACAGCATCTTTCGTTGTGCAAAAAGCGCTACGTGGGTGGCAACGCCTTGAGGGTCGCAGAGTAGACGATAGGCACCCGATAGGTCTGGATAGGTTGACCCTGTTGTTGTCCGTACTTCCGGCAATGTGTTCATCCCAGTGCGAAGCAGTGTTGTTCCGAGCCGCATTTGCACTAGCATTCCATGGGGCTATGCGGGTGAGCGAATTGGTGGCAAAGAACAAGCGGGATACGATGGGGGGGCTGTGCCGAGAACACATTCAGGTCAGGGGGGAGACCATGACGGTCTCGTTTGTTAGGTCCAAATCCGATCAGGATGCAATCGGGGACTGTGTAATCATTCAGAGGGTCCCCTGGTCTTCCATGTGCCCTGTGGTGTGCGTAGAGGAATATTTAGCACAGAGGGTAGCAGCATGGGGGGGGACCTTGTTGAGGCACGCTGACGCCACTCCACTGACGAGGTTTCAGTTCCGGAGGGTGCTTGCAATGTCTACTTCTGCCGCGGGCTTGAACCCCGGCGAGTTCGGGACCCATTCCTTTCGGATAGGGGCTGCTACTGAGGCTACAGCCAGGGGTCTGAGTGTGGAGCAAGTGAAGCGTGTGGGGCGTTGGTCCTCTAACTGTTACCAAAGGTATGTGCGGTTGCACATGTTGTGACACTGTAATGTATACTCACGCTTCTTGTCTCTGTTTGATTTTCAGTTACGCAAGCTTACGAAGCGGGGCGGACTGTGCGGTCGACCCGACTCCTGGGGGACAGCGGTCAGAAATCACCGTCTGCGAATAAGGAGGTGTGGGTCGTGGGCCACTCATACGTGAGGCGTGCCGCGGACGTATTCAAAGCAGGTGATATGAGTCACGTGGCTGGGGAATACGGGTACAGGGTGTCCTTCTACGGAAAGGGCGGGCTCTGTATTGACCAGTTTCAATTCTTTTTTGAGGGTTTGTTAGAGCGGACGAGGTCACCGCCGTCTATAATCATAGTCCATCTTGGGGGTAACGATCTCGTGGCCACTGGTAGACGACTTCTTCTTGAGGCGATGCTTTCCACGGTAAGTTGGTTGGCAAGAAGAGTTCCAGGGTGCACAATTGCATGGTCCCATATGATCCCACGGAAAGTGTGGCGGGGGGCTATTTCAGTTACTGCTTTGAATCATTCAGTAAGGAAGATAAATAACAAAGTGAGTAGATTGTTTCGTTCAAATACACTGCATTCTGTTTCGCATGGTTGTATCAAAGGGGACAGTATGTATTTGGGGGACGGTGTTCATTTGTCCCGGGTGGGGAACGAGTTACTCATAGGAGACTTCTTAGCCTGGTTAAAGGGTTTGCAGCATGACCTTTAGGTAGGAGTGTTTTGTGGGGGGTCCGGATAGCCGGTCAACTATCCGGCCTGTGGCGGTAAGGTCATGATCGGTGAGCAGTAATTCGAAGATCCCTATGAGGGGGCGTCACCCATTACGGATGGGAGCGCGCGGGGGAGGTGGCCAATTGGCCCCTCAACGGGGAGGCGGTCCTGTCTAAGGAGAGGCCGCCGGAAGGAAAGGAAAGGTGGTCAAGGCCCCTTCCTGGATAGGAGGGGCTACGGCCCCTCCTGGGGAATTTCCCGGGGCCAGGACATCTGCGACGGCAGATGGGTAAGTTGTGTGGGGTGCGGGAGGGGGTTTACGCTACCTTTTAGACACCTCACACGAGTCCTCGAATGACCGTTAAATGGCGTCGAGTTTATTGGGGCCCCCGTCAAGTACAAAGGGAAATTGGTAGATGCACTTGAGGTACGCCTCTGTGCGGTCGCTCCTCTCACAAGTGAGGGGGGTATGTCTGGTTTAGGGATCTGACACCGGTTACGACCTTGCCGTTGGCCCTTAACGTTAGGATGTACAATTTCAAGTCAAATGTTTTGTAGGATGTTAGTTCGGCTAGGAGAACCTCTGTATTAGAGATCTGTTAAGGTTAGCCAAACATCGTAATGTGGAAATGAAATTGTACATAATATGAAACTGTTATTTTAATGTTTTAATTTTGTTTCATATTTTAATAAATACGGCCGGGAAGGGTGACTCCCTTCCCGCCTTCCAAAAGTTCAAGAACTGTTTCCGGTTTCCCAATTCTTGGGGATTGTGTTGAGAGGGGGTGGCGGGTATCTCAGCCATATGGGTACGCAATCAAATGGACAAAGATCGACCCGGAAGAGATAACACAGAGGGTTCTTGAAAAAACACACCTCTGGTTAACGAACTGTCTGTCCCCCGAGGCATCCCAAGAATTAATTGTCACCTCTTTTTATAACATCCAGGAAGTAATAAGGGATGAGCTATTCATTAACACAAAAAACAAGCGCAGACTTCCTACCACGAGATGGTTCGATACTGCCTGTCGGAAGGCCCTTACATCCCTCAAAGAAGCCCTAAGACAGCAACCGAGAGACCCTCAAATAATCTCACAATGGAGGAAAACTTACAATACCGCTCGGAAAAATCGTAAAAAACAGATAAAGCAAGATCTATGGCTTCGACTACACGACAGTGCATTAAGGAAAGATAGCACTGCTTTCTGGCAGACCATAAGATCACCTCTCCTGGCCAACATCAGCGACCCAGATCACCTCGATGTGGCAATAACTGAGGATGACTGGGTCTCCCACTTTTCAAAAATCTTCGGAATACCATTGGATGCCGTTCCAACAATCCAAATACAGGAATCTGAACCAGCGAAGAGCAAGATCTATCCAATCAAGCTACGCTTTACCCTCAACGAGGTCAGAAAGGCAATTAAGGCCTCAAAAACAGGCAAGGCCCCCGGCCCAGACGGGGTCCCCATGGACTTGTTCCTACACAACGTCGACTATTGGTCAAGAATAATTACACGGGTCATGGCTGCAGTCGCCTCAACCGGTCTCTTCCGCTCATGGTCAACATCTACACTATTGCCCATTTTTAAAAAAGGGGACCGTAACGACCCTGCGTGCTACAGACCGATCTCCCTTCTGGACTCCACGGGCAAGATTGCAGGTCGAATACTCCTGGACCGATTACAATCTTGGGCCCGGGAGAATAACATCATTACAGACCTGCAATACGGTTTCCAGAAGGGGCTCGGAACGGTGGAACAGGCCCTAAACCTCGTCCTCCTGGCTGGAAAGTACGCGCGCGCTAAAGGAGGCAACATCTTCCTGGTCTATGTAGACTTAAGCGCGGCATTCGATTGCGTACAGCATGCAAAACTTTGGCAGATCCTGGCACACCTCGGAGTGGACCCACCCATACTAGCCTTCTTGAGAGAGTTATACACCAACGCAGAAGGTCGAGTTCGTTTTGGCACCGGCAGTGAACTATCACGTCCCTTTAAAATATCAAGAGGAGTAAGGCAGGGATGCGTACTGGCTCCCTTCCTGTTCAACCTATACACAAACGGGCTTGAACAGGCTATGCTGGAAGGGAGCCAGGACCTTCCGCAGATAGATCACCGACCGAAACCCATTCTCCTGTATGCCGACGACTCTGTCATCCTGGCACGGACTTCTAATCAACTCCAGCGACAGCTAAATAAATATGTGACTTTTATGGACTCACTAGGCCTAAAAGTTAATATCAAAAAAACTTTTACAATGACCATCGGACCAAGGCCAGGAGTCTCCAAGCCCATACTCATCAACAACAGCAGATTAGAAAAAACACCGGTGTACCCATACTTGGGCATTCTTGTGGATGATAAAATGACCTAGCGTAAGGCAGTGGAAGCCAGAAATCTCAATTTCCGCCGTGCTGTATCAGCATTAAGTGCTTTCTCAAGGAAACTAGGCAAACCAGCGCCAGCGGAACTGTTAACGATATACTACGCAAAATGCCATAGTGTGGCTACTTACGGAGCAGGCATTTGGGGCTATGGATGTATCGACCAACTCCAGGTTACCGAGAACGCCTTTATCAAATACATCCTAGCTCTCCCCCAAAGCTCCCCGATCCTAGCCTCGCATCGGGAGCTTGGTATGGAATATATGTTTGACACCATACGATGCCAGCCCATCCTACTGTGGCAGCTTATATGGTGTAACCCTGAAAGTCACATCACCCGTTCCCTCATTACCGACTGTCTTGGCCTAGCGTACTGGAGGAAAATACCGTGGCTTAATTACATTCACAAATTCTTTCTAGATCTTGACTGTGAGCACTACTTCCTCGAACCCCCCTCAATTGAAGACATCTCGAAGAAACAGCTGAAGGAATTATGTATGGGCCATCTAAGGGAACTCCGCAATCAAGCAGAGATTACCAAAACACAAAACGAAAAAACTTGTATATTGCAGACAGGGAAACTCATTCAGCCGTACCTGACATATTTCCCGTCAAACTACGAAAAGTTTCTAATTACAAGACTCCGGTTTGATCTTTTTTACCGTCTGGTCTCATTCCCAGAAATGAAGAACTGGTCCCGAATTCTGACGAGCTGTCCTTGCGATGGAGTTTCTGTACAATCCACAATACATGTCGTCCTTTTTTGCAAATACTTCAGACTAGCAAGAAAAACATGGATTTTTCCCATCCTCCGATCAAGCGGTCTCAGACAATCATATCCAGCACTCTCCCATTTACAATCCCCAAAATCCCCACATGAAGCCAAATTGATAGCGACTTTTCTTAAAATAGTAATATCAACCCGTCGCAAAGTTTCCACCTAAACCTGTATCCATTCCAAAATGTAGCAACAGCACCCCACTTTGAAATTCTTTTTTTTGCACAGTGATACAAGTTCTGTGACCTAATGCTTACTGATTTTATCTTTCAGATTTATGTTTAACTTCTCTTTTTAAAATGTACTTTTTATGATTATACAAACCTATAATCGAATAAAAGTTGATGAAATGAAATGAAATGAGTTCACAATGTTAATGTTGTCACTGGCATATTCACCTAAAGATAATGTTACTTCACCTTTGTTTTCTTCAGTGAAATTCTAGGGATTTTTTAACATAAAGTAATATTTTATTACCATACAAAAAGCTAAGCCCTTGCCGCTCACGGCCAGGCCCTGCAGCAAACCCACACAGGCAGACAACCCCATGCTGCACATAGCCTTTGGTCAAGCACAGCAGGGAATTGGCAACAGGGCCTGGCCATGGCCAAAGCAACTGGAGGCAATCAACACCCCTGCATGTAGCCAACCTAACCCTGCACATGGTGTTTTGTCGCATACAGCATGAGGTTGGCCGTACGACCTGGTCTTGCAGCCCAGCCCAATTTCCTACACTCCTCAAGCACCAATGTGGGATCAGTCAACCCCACGCCAGACACAGCATTTGCTCGTGTGTGGTTCACCCCAGGGCCTGCATTGCAGTCAAGGTTCTGCTTCCAATTCCCTGCAGGCAGCCAACCCCACGCTGAGCACAATCTTTAATAATGCATAGTGGCGGGTTGATCACAGGGCTTGGCCGGCAGCCAGGCCCTGTGGCCAAACCCTGATTAGGTTACCAACCCCACACCACAGACCGCTTTTGCTGTGTGCAGTGTAGGGTTGGCCTTTGGGACCCCAGATCGCCATCTCATGGGGCCAAAACATATATGCTACGTGGAAAGATTGTGCAGCCTCCTTCCTGACCCTAAATTGGCCCCAAGAACCCCACCCATGGAGCCAAATACAATTAGAGAGAAGGGTGTGTTGCTAGAAAAATGTGAGGGGATCACTCAGCCTCCGTCCCAAACCTTTTTGGCCCATGGGGACCTCATCAACGGCCCAAAATCTAATGGTAGGGGTTGTGTAGTCCCCACTACAAATCTTATTGAGCATTGGGGACCACATCACCTGAGGCAAAATATGATAAAAAAAGAGAGGGGTCCACACAGTCCCTCTCTCCGAGCCTCATTAGGCCCTGGAGACCCCATCCCTCAAGGCCTTATGCATTTTTAAGGGGAGAGGGGCCACATGGCTCCTTTCCATGAGCCTCATTAGGCAAATATGTTTTTAAAAGGGAAGGGGGTGTCTGGTCCCCCTCCCTGAGCCTCATAAGGCACTGGGGACCCCATCTCCCAGGGCCCTATGTATTTTAAAGTGGAGGAGGCCACGTGGACCCAATTCCCAAGGCACTTTTTTATTGAAGGGGAGGGAGGGAACATGGACCCCCTCTCTGAGCCTTATTAGACCCCTCAGATCTAATCTCACAGGGACATTTCTTTTCAGGTAGGGAGTCTGCAAGGGCCCCCTTCCCCAAGCCTATTCTGGCCCTTGGGATCCCAATGCCTAGGGTCCACATTATTGAGTGGGTACCCACCTAAGGCACCCACCATGCACAATGTTGGGGGCCACGGTGGGAGCCACAGGGATCCTACAGTCCCTACCGACTCCCCACATGCAGCGGGAGCTGGCATGGCTCCTGTCCAGAGGAAGCTGCTGGTTATGCTGTCCCCTCCAGGAGGGAGCAATCTATTGATCTGTTTGCCTGCCAGCACCAATGCAGGTTGGGAAACAGATCACAAGGCTGCTCCCAGCTGGCTGTAGCATTTTAAAAGCTCCCACCTGCTGGGAGCAGACTTATAGATATATACTGGTATATATTGCCTATTGGCGGCGTCACTTGGTGGTTATAGCTCCCTGACTCCTCGCAGCGCCTGGTATCCTAGCTCTGCTCTGCTCTGTGCTATTGTGCTAATTTGCGCTGCATTATCGAGGCAGCTGACGCTTGTTATTTATATTAGCGCTGCATCGTCAGAATCAGTAGAAAGTATACTCTGCATACAGCTTGTTATTTATATTAGCGCTGCATCGTCAGAATCAGTAGAAATTATACTCTGCATACAGCTTGTTATGTAAATTAGTGCTGCATCGTCAGAATCAGTACAAAGCATAATTTGGCATACAGTGTTTGGCTATTCATTATCTGTCCGCATCGCCTGCATTTAACTTGGTGTAACGCTATCAGTGGCCAGATCTCTTCTCGCTTCGGCTGTGACCCGCTTTGGCTCCATTTTTGCATCCATTTTGTTGTTGTGACCTCTCTCGTAGCTCCACCACGCTACCGCCTCCCAGCTGACCCCCCCTCGCCCCTCACCTCCCACTATCCACATATGACTGATGCATTTGCGCGCAGCGTTCACGCGCAGAGGTCGCGCCCCATGCGTGCCGAAGGTGCGCCAAAGGTAAGCCCGTCTACGCCCATCCGCGCCTGGACCGCGCCCAGCGCCAGACCCCCTGGTCCCCGCAACACCCATCCCACTAGAGTCACTTATGATGCTGCAACTCTCCTCGCCCTCAACCCCGGACGCACACCTCATTGCTGCGTTGCCTTCCCCGGACGTACCCACGGCCCTTTCGCCTGCGTCTCCTGCAAGTTCAACTGCTCCAGAACCCTCACCAAACCCACTCCCTCCACACAAAGCACCGACTCTGACCGCCTGAAATGCATACTGCTGAACACCCGCTCAGTCCACAGACACGGAACTGAACTCTGGGACCTACTCGACACTGCGTCACCTGACATCGCCTTCCTCGCAGAAACATGGATGAACACATCCTCAGCACCCGACATCGCCATAGCCATACCGGACTCCTACAAGATTATCCGCAAAGACCGCACCATTCAGACAGGAGGAGGTATCGCCATCATTCATAGGAACACCATCAAAATCACGACTAGCTCCGACGACAATCTTACAACCGCCGAACATCTCCACTTTCAGATCCACACCGACCCTAGGACCACACTCAGAGGCACCCTCATTTACAGGCCCCCAGGCACCCGCACTCAATTCAGCGATGACTTCACAGAATACGTCACCCCACATGCCCTCGCCTCTGAGAACTACATTCTGCTAGGAGACCTCAATTACCACCTTGAAAACAAACACGACAGCCACACCACCACCCTTCTGGAGAAGCTGAACAACCTCGGACTCAAACAACTTGTTAATATCCCCACCCATATAGCCGGACACACGCTCGACCCTATCTTCACCTCCAGCAAGCACATCTCCTTCGACCGCACCACAGCTCTCCACTGGACGGACCACAGCTGCATACACTTCAGCTACAAAACCACCCTGACCCACAACCACCCACAACCTATCCCTCGGAGAAACTGGAACAAAATCACCTCTGACCAACTCTTCGCTTCACTCAACCAAAACACTCCCACCCTCTCATTGGACCCTAACCAAGCAGCCACCAATATCAAGCATTGGATCACCCACAGTGCTGACGAATTAGCACCCCTGAAAAAACACAAGATCAAATCAGCAAGCAAAAAGGCTCCCTGGTTCAATGATGACCTAAAAAATCCAAGAAGCTATGCCGCTCCCTGGAGAAGACATGGAGAAAAAACCCAACCAATGACAACATGGCCACCCTCAAGGCAGCCACCCGCAAACACCATCAACTGATTCGTTCAGCCAAGAAATCAGCATTGAAGGATCGTCTCGACAACAACTCTCACAATAACAAGGAACTTTTCAACATCGTCAAACAATTCACCAACCCCACCGCAGCTTCCAACGACATCACTCCCTCCCAAGTCCTCTGCGATGCGTTATCCTCCTTCTTCTACAACAAAATTGCCGACATCCACAACAGCTTCGAGAATACCCCCAGCGATCAACACTCCCCAGCCCCCTCAGATCCTACTCCACCAACTAACACCCTTAGCGCCTGGAACCCAGTCACCACTGAAGACACCATCCGCCTAATGAACTCAATCCACTCTGGCTCGCCAACAGACCCCTGCCCCCACCACATCTTCAACAAAGCCGGCGCCATCATTGCACCCCATCTCCGTGATGTCATCAACTGCTCGTTCAACTCTGCCACCTTCCCAGATAGCTGGAAACATGCCGAACTCAGCGCTCTTCTGAAGAAACCCACAGCAGACCCCTCTGAACTTAAAAACTACAGACCCATATCCCTCCTCCCTTTCCCGGCCAAAGCCATCGAGAAAGCCGTCAACAGCCAGCTCGCCGCCTTCCTTGAATCCAACAACTCCCTCGATCCTTCACAGTCCGGATTTCGGGCCAAACACAGCACCGAAACCACCCTCATTGCAGCAACAGACGACATCCGAAATCTTCTGGACAACGGAGAAACAGTGGCCCTAATTCTACTCGACCTCTCTGCCGCCTTCGACACAGTCTGCCACAGCACCCTCATACAATGCCTCAGAAACATCGGTATTCAAGGCAAAGCCTTGTACTGGATCACCTCGTTCCTAGCAGGGAGAACTCAGAGAGTCTGACTTCCCCCTTTCAACTCAGAGGCCACTGAAGTCATCTGTGGAGTCCCACAAGGATCCTCACTCAGTCCCACCCTCTTCAACGTCTACATGAGCCCACTCGCATCCATCGCGCGTCAACATAACCTTAACATCATCTCCTACGCTGACGGCACCCAACTGATCCTTTCTCTCACCAATGACCCCAACACCGCCAAAACTAATCTACACAAAGGCATGAAAGAAGTAGCCGAATGGATGAAACACAGCCGCCTAAAACTCAACTCAGACAAAACGGAGGTGCTCATCCTAGGATCTTCCCCATCTTCCTGGGACGACTCCTGGTGGTATTCCGCCCTGGGCATAGCACCCACACCCACAGACCATGCACGCAACCTTGGCTTCATCCTAGACCCCTCTCTCTCGATGTCCAGACAAATCAACGCAGTCTCATCCTCGTGCTTCAACGTACTTCGCATTCTCAAAAAGATCTTCCGCTGGATCCCCCTCGAGACAAGAAAGACCGTCACCCACGCACTGGTCACAAGTCGACTGGATCATGGTAATACATTATACGCAGGAATCACAGCAAAATCACAGAAAAAACTCCAACGCATCCAAAACGCATCAGCGAGACTCATATTAGACATCCCTCGCCAACATCACATCACCGGACACCTAAAAGACCTCCACTGGCTTCCCGTCAACAAAAGAATTACGTTCTGTCTTCTCACCCACGCACACAAGGCCCTCTACAATCTAGGACCCGAATGCCTCAGCTCTCGACTGTCCTTTTACAAGCCCACCCGCCAACTAAGATCGTCCAATCAAGCCCTCGCCGCAGTCCCGCGCATCAGAAAATACACCATGGGCGGAAGATCTTTCTCCTTCCTGGCTGCCAAGACCTGGAACGCACTCCCCACTCACCTCTGCCTTACTCAAAACCACATCTCCTTCAGAAAAGAACTTAAATCCTGGCTATTCGACAAATAATGAGCCCCTTCCCCAAGCGCCTTGAGACCCTCTGGGTGAGCAGCGCGCTATACAAATGCCCGAACTTGAACTTGAACTTGAACATGTTGCAGAGGCCATTTTAGTACTCATCTCCTAAAAAATCTATAAATGAAAAACATATAGGGGGGCAAGGCAGATATACCCTGACTCCCTTGAGCTGGTGGGGGGTCTTAGAGGGATACCCGCCTGGTGCCACAAAGCAGTGTTTTTAAACAGTCGCAGAGGATCCACAGCACCATTTAAAAATATCCAGTGGGCTCCCACCCTTTTTATTTTGTATCCCTGAGGTGGGCCAGGTCCGGGGGGGGGAGGTCACAAAATGAAATTTAAAAAGGAAGGGGTGCACCTCTCAGCCAGAGCCATTAAAGGGCCTGAGACCCATAAGCCAGGGCAGATAAAATTATTTTGGGGAGAGGGTGCAGGCCACCCCCTCTGAGCCATTAAATGGTCCTAGAGAAAAAATCACTGGGTGCCCAATGTGTCATTTGTGAAAGAGGTGTAGGTCCCCCTTGCCAGCCTATAAGACAGCCCCCGGCCCGAAAAGAGCCATTGCCCGCGGGACCCCATCCCCAGGAAACTGACTTATTCCCTACCTGGGAGAGTGTGGACAGGAAATATACATCTAATTCCCTGCCCGCTCTCTCCTGGGCAGGAAACACAGCTTTTCTGCTGACTGGTGGGAGCAGAAACAAAAGCTGCTCCTATTAGGCATGATCAAACCAATGTAGTGAGCTCCCACCAGCATCTATGATTTGTTCTGGTAAGGGAGCTGGTGGGGCTGTGAGGCCCCTTGCCTCCCCAGCAGCCCCCAACTTAAAAAATGTTGAGTGCCGCAGATAGTATATGGTCATCCATTTTTTAAGAAAGTTTTAAAAACCCACAAAAAGAGTGGTTGGCTCCTGCGCCGGCCGATGGAATGGGGTTACTTGCAGGCAGACAGTGGTACGGCGGGGGCCCAATATCAAATCAAGCTTTGGATTTCCCAAACACCTTCATATAAAAGAAAATGAAATAAAAGGGCTGAAAATGATCATAAAAAATGAATGATTGGAGCCACTAATTTATTATTCACTGCTCCAGACAAAGAACACCTCATAAAGCCCAGCAGGGGGTTTTAATTATTGATATTGATATTATTGGTCCTGGTAGTGCCTTTAGAAGAGGCAGGGGTACTACCAGACATTTATTTAAATCTTGTGGTGGGGGCTGCAGGGAAAACAGCAGAGCCCATAAAAACATTAAAGTATGTTGCAGTAAGTCCTCTTGGCATCCATGACCCCAGGAGACTGTTCCATTATTTTTAAAGCACTCTGAGCTAGAGATGTATGCTCTTGAGCTGGAGCACTGTGAATTAATGTGGTTTGTCCTATGGCTGCACTCTGTGGACGATGTGGACCGCCCTGCTCCTCGCAGAAGAGGTCGCTCCCAACGCTGCTCCCTGCTGCCCATTCCGCCAGACTGATAAGTGCTTTCCTGCCTGGCTCGCACCGATATAATTGCATTTAACTTGCCCACAGATCGTAGCGCTAGACTGCTTTGCCTGATTTGTGATTTGCATTTATTTTTATCTGCTTGCGCTTGACGGATTCGCATTGCTCTACTGTAGCATACTAGTGCCAAGTAATTTTCCGTAGCACTTGTCTGCCAAGGTGCGCTTCTACTCGAACTTATTTCTATTGCGGCCATTTTAATTGCATTGGTGTTGTTGTTTAGCCTCCCTGACCTCAGCCCCTCCCCGCTCCCGCCTCCCAGCTGACCCTCCCTCGCCCCTCCCCTTCCCACTATCCATATATGACAGATGCATTTGCGTGCAGCGTTCGCGCCGAAGGTGCGCCAAAGGTAAGCCCGTCTACGCCCGTCCGCGCCTGGACCGCGCCCAGCGCCAGACCCCCTGGACCTCGCACCACCCACCCCACCCGCATTACATACGACGCCACCACCCTCCTAGCCCTAAACCCCGGCCGTCTCCCCACCTGCGTCCAAGCCGCTCCTGGACACACCCATGGACCCTTCTCTTGCAACTCCTGCAAGTTCGACGGCACCAAGAACAACTCCTCATCCACGAACACAAAACAGATATCTGACATCAACTACCTACAATGCATCCTGCTCAACACCCGCTCAGTCCACAGGCACGCCATTGACCTCTGGAATCTACTAGACACCATCTCTCCGGACGTCGCCTTCCTAACAGAAACATGGATGAACGCCTCCTCAGCCCCAGACATCACCATTGCCATCCCGGAAGGATACAAGATCATCCGTAAGGACCGCACCGACCAAACAGAAGAATTCCATCCGCATCTCAACCAGCGCCGAACACCTTCACTTCCAGATCCACACCGACCCCAAGACTACACTCAGAGGCACCCTCCTCTACCGGCCTCCAGGACCCCGTGCACAATTCAATGACGACATCACTGACTTTATCACCCCATACGCCCTCCCCTCCGAGGAATACATTCTATTGGGAGACCTCAACTTTCACCTGGAAAAGAGCGATGACAGCAACACCACCACCCTTCTGGACAATCTCTCCAACCTCAGACTCAAACAACTTGTCACTACCCCCACCCACATTGCAGGTCATACACTCGACCCTATCTTCACCTCCAGCAAACATGTCTCCTTCAGTCACACCACAGCTCTCCATTGGACGGACCACAGCTGCGTTCACTTTAGCTACAATAAGACCACAACCCACAACCATCCCCAACCTACTCTGCGAAGAAACTGGAACAAAATCACCATCGACCAGATCTCCTCATCGCTTCTTCAAAACCCCCCTGCCCACCCCTCTAACCCCGACCAAGCAGCCATTAACCTCACCCAATGGCTATCCAACAGCGCCGACATCCTAGCACAGTTGAAAAAACGTCACATCAAACTAGGCAGCAAAAACGCCTCCTGGTTCAACGATGATCTTAAGAAATCTAAGAAACTCTGTCGCTCCCTCGAGAAGGCCTGGAAAAAAGACCCAAACACCAGCACCAGGGACGCATTCAAAAACGCCACCCGCATACACCACCAACTAATCCGGTCTGCCAAGAAAGCCGCATTCAAAGACCGACTAGATAACAACGCCCACAACAGCAAGGAATTATTCAACATCGTCAAAGAATTTACCAACCCCTCAGCCAACTCCAACGACATCACCCCCTCTCAAGCCCTCTGCGACTCCCTAGCTTCCTTCTTCCACAACAAAATCGCAGACATCCACAACAGCTCCGACAACCAACCCGGACACCAACCCACCCATCCTTCTGCCACACCTTCACCCCCCTTGAACATCCTTAATGACTGGAACACAATCTCCACTGAGGACACCATCTGCCTGATGAACTCCATCCACTCAGGATCCCCCACAGACCCATGCCCTCACCACATCTTCAACAAAGCAGACTCCATCATAGCACCACACCTCCGAGACGTCATCAACTGCTCCCTCAACTCCGCCACCTTCCCGGAAAGCTGGAAACACGCAGAACTCAGTGCCCTTCTGAAAAAACCCACAGCTGACCCCACCGAACTAACTACCGCCCCATCTCGCTCCTTCCATTTCCGGCCAAAGTCATCGAGAAAGCTGTCAACAACCAGCTTGCCGCCTTCCTCGAAACCAACAAATCCCTGGACTCCTCACAGTCCGGCTTCCGAGCCAAACACAGCACTGAGACCGCCCTCATCACAGCAACAGACGACATTCGAACTCTACTGGACAATGGAGACACAGTCGCCCTCATCCTCCTAGACCTCTCCGCAGCCTTCGACACAGTCTGTCATAGCACCCTATTACAGCGACTCAGCAACATCGGAATCCAAGGAAAAGCACTGGAATGGATCACCTCGTTCCTCACCGGAAGAACCCAGAGAGTCCGCCTCCCACCATTCAAGTCAGAGGCCACTGAAGTCATCTGCGGCGTGCCACAAGGATCTTCACTCAGCCCCACCCTCTTCAACGTATACATGAGCCCCCTCGCGGTCATCGCACGCCAACACAACCTCAACATCATCTCCTACGCTGATGACACTCAACTGATCCTATCACTCACCAGAGACCCTAACACTGCCAAAACCAACCTACATGAAGGAATGAAAGAAGTAGCCGAGTGGATGAAGCACAGCCGTCTGAAACTGAACTCAGACAAAACAGAAGTCCTTATCCTAGATACCTCCCCCTCCGCCTGGGATGACTCTTGGTGGCCAGAGACCCTTGGAAAAGCACCCATCCCGACGGACCACGCACGGAACCTGGGCGTCATCCTGGACTCCTCACTCTCTATGAACAGACAAGTCAACGCCGTTTCATCATCTTGCTTCAACATTCTTCGCATGCTCAAAAAAACATTTCGCTGGATCCCAACCGAAACTAGAAAAACGGTCCCCCACGCACTGGTCACGAGTCGCCTGGACTACGGAAACACCCTATACGCCGGTACCACCGCAAAACTCCAGAAAAAACTCCAACGCATCCAGAACGCTTCAGCCAGACTCATACTAGACATCCCGCGTAAAGACCACATCTCTGGTCACCTGAAAAACCTCCACTGGCTCCCCGTCAATAAGAGGATTACTTTCCGCCTCCTAACCCACGCACACAAAGCACTTTACGAACTTGGACCCGAATGCCTCAACACACGACTTTCCTTCTACACCCCCTCCCGCCAGCTACGATCCTCCAACCAAGCCCTTGCTACTGTACCTCGCATCAACAAAACCACCATGGGAGGTAGATCCTTCTCCTACCTGGCAGCTAAAACATGGAACTCACTTCCCACTCACCTTCGCCTCACTCAGAACCACCTAGCATTCAGAAAGCAACTTAAAACTTGGATATTCGACAAGTAATTCTCTACCCTTCTTCAAGCGCCTTGAGACCCTCTGGGTATGTAGCGCGCTATATAAATCATTTGACTTGACTTGACTTGACTACATCGTTATGAATGCCATCAAAGCCTTTGAACAATTGTGAGGATGAATCTGGTGATAGGGGCAATAGCAAGTTATGGTAGGAGGGTAGGCAGATGGAGCCCTGAACAGGTGATGAACCTGTATAGCTACATATGCTGCTCCAAAGTGATTTATGGGGCAGAGGTATGGGGCTTTGTTAATACTGCAAAAATACAGCGGGAAGAAAATAAATACCTAAGAACCATCCTGAGGGTACCCCCAAGCACCGCTGGTTTTATAGCACACAGGGAACTAGGAAGGCCTTACCTAGAAGATCTGGTAAAACTTAGACCAATAGTGGCCTGGTAAAAAATTTGGGTCAACCCTGACGCGTCTCTAAGCAGAGAAATTCTAAATGATTGCTTAGAAAGGGATAAATGTATGAGAATACCATGGCTCAATTATGTAAAGAGTACCTTAGAGGCCCTTGGCTACAGGAATCTCTTCACCAATCCTGTAGCAATTGTATCCCAGCACAAGATGTTAGTAAAAAAAGCTTTTTTAGAGAAAAAGCACAACAGAGAGCTGAGGCTGAAGGGCTTAAAAAGACAGTGAGGGCTCACAACCTGGTTAAGAGCGTCGAGGGAATGGAGCCATATTTGTACCTCATGCACAATGCTCAGGACAGATTTCTGATGTGTCGCTTTAGGTTAAACTTACTTCCATACTTATTGGCATCACCAGCAGGGTTCTCAACTACAACTGAGCAGAAGGGAACCTGCGGCTGCGACAACAGGTCTCCGCAGGATTCCCTTCACTTTGTACTCCTGTGCCCTTTTTACTCCATGCCTAGGCGTAGATTCCTAGTGAAAATTTTAAAACAAGCCAACCTGGAACATGCTAAAGAGGCCCTAATCTACCTACAGCAAGCATCTGACCCTTTAACATTGTGCTGCATAATGAATTTCATTAAAGTGGCGGTTCGTTTAAGGGTAACCAGAGGAGAGGAATGATGCCTAAAAATTGTTATTAATCTTTTTTAAAAGTGTTAAAATCCCCTTTCTCTTTTTGTAATGTGTAAAAATAATTATTATAATCGGGATCCTGAAAATGATTTAATGAATTTTTTAACCATGTATATATGTATGTGCTTTTATGGTGATTTTTAATCATCGAATAAAGAATCCTTGAATTGAATTGAATTGAATCCGGTGATAGAAATACTTGTGATCCAATTTTGAAAATACCTTTCCCCTCTTAGCAGTAAAATTATGTCATTTATAGTTGGCAGGGAGAATTGTCTGTAACAATGGTTTGATTAGGACTTTTCAAGTCCACACAGAACCTCAATTTCCCATTGTCCTTCTCCTTGATGACCACTAGGGAAATCCAATTAGATGTTTTAAAATATCATCCAGCAATTATTTTACTTGTTCCCTCACTAAAATGGGCACTCTTATAACCTTATGCTATGTGGGCACAGCCCCCTGCTTAAACTTTATCTCATACCCTTCCAACTCTCCCATCTCCTCTCTCAACACGTTCAGCTCCATCCAGAATGTCTTCAACCCCCTTGGTTGCTCCAAGTTTCTCCAATACTACCCTATTTAAATATATGGGGATACATAAAGGAGTGACCTCTGCCTTCATAAAACCCTTAAACTCCATCTATTCTCACAAACCCTCTCTCACAATCTTCAAATTAAATGTCAATCCCGTTTATCGAATTCTTATACAGCTACTGAATGGGAACAGATACTAGAGGGTTTACATAAAGGACCGTGAAGCAAGGCTTAAATTTTGTATATTTAAAATTATCCATGACTGGAGTTTGTCACTGGTTAAACTGCATAATGCTGAGTTAATTTCACACGCCGATTGTTGGAGGTGTTCTACCTCTGGTTGTTATACAACTCATATCATTTGTGAATGCCCAAACATAAAGCCTTTTTGGACCTTTGTTGGTAAAACCTTACATTCCACAATGCCACTACTTCTACCATTTACACCCGCCAACATTATCTTACATGATTTACGTCATTCTCCAAAGCTCTCTAAACCACAAACCCGTCTCTTCCATACTGTGTTGGCCACAGCAAAAATGTGTGTTCTGCGCCATTGGAAGTCATCATCCCCACCATCACAGGAGGAATGGTTAGTGGCAATGATGCAGACGGCTTTACATGAACGTACGATATATAACCTCCAGGGTCAAGCTTATATTTTTCTCCAGACATGGTCTTCTCCCCTTTCTAAAAAAAACTGAAGTTGATGACACAAGTAACTCCTCTGCGTCACCTAATACACACACTCAAGCAGACTAATTCATTATTTAACACCTCTATACATTAAGGGGCTGCTTACGATGGCGGGCGGACCGTAATGGAGCACGGGACCGGCCGCCGATGCTGCAATGGTAACCCTCCCTGCACATTAGGATGTGCCCGGCAAACTGGCGGGTGCATCCTGTGCCTTTTCCATTGCCGCTGGATCTTCTGGCTGCAGACCAGCCCGCAATGGAAAAAGACTGTGTACAGCATTGCCATGCACTACATGGCAGGCACCACGTGGTGCCTGTCCCATAGTGCAAGGCAGTGAGGAAGGGTACCATAGGTACCCCGCCCGGGTGCACCCCCTTTCACCCTAGGGGCCCGCAACGGGCTCCCAAAGAGTAAGCCTTACCACGGCGGCGACACGCCACCATATGCAGGCACTTTTTACACCGGTCGACCGGCAAAAATGGGGCGACCGGTCTTTCTGTCTGCCGCAGACCCTCCAGCCATCGTAATACAGAGGGGGATCTTTGCTGTGTGGATGGCGATCCGCCCGCCATCCTAATGGGCCCCTGAGTTCATTCCATCTCCACTTGCTTTATCTCTTCCATTTTACCATATACCTTTACCATTATTTTCGCTTCCCTTCTTCCTCCACCCTTTCCTTACTCTGGCCCCACTTCTCCACATTATTCTTCAAATTTACTATCTTCCTTTTATCGTCTACTTCTTCTCTTCCTTTCTTACATTATTCCATTATCCTCTTTCAAGCTATTGTATTTTAAACCTTGCACAGTGAGTATTTTCTATGATAGCACTTTTTCCCTTTTCTCATTTCGATGATTTTATATTGAGGCACTATCTCATATATATATCTGATTCATTTATATTTTATGTATTAATAATATATGCTATATCAATGTATTATTTATTTCATTTTCACTATTCACTATTTATCTATTTAATTATTTATATATAATATACCTACTTATATATTACAAATTTATCCGTCTGTATTTACCATAAATGATATGTATTCATTGTTACTTTTATTCTTATAATATTTCTTAAGCATTTATTAACAATACCTTGCTTTTACCTATTTTGTTTTATCATGTATTTTATTGTAAAATGTAAATCAAAATTTCAACACAAAATGTCATCAAGTGCTGTATCTTCTACCACCATCACCTAAGTAGGGGCGCCTGGCCTAATAATTATATGATGATCGTACTTGGGAAACCAACCCAAAATAGGTGACTCTGACTTTGCTACCTACACATTACCTTTTATGTGTCTGTCTCTAATCTAAATATCAGTATGCATGTACCCAATAATGTCTATTTGTTCACCTTGATACCTACCAGTGTTGATGTATATTGGCAGTAATCTCACTTTGGGCCATTCAGCCAAAAACATACTCTTAAGGAAATAAAACAAACCAGAATCAACCAATAACTCCACCTTCTTATTCCTGAACATAAACTCTGCTTTCGATCTTTCCTTTCTCCCCACACTTCCTTACACCACTGCCTATGTACCAAGCTGTATCTCAGCTTGCACCACCTGCCACAAAAGGTACTTCCTCATTAACACTGCCACCTTCCCTTTCCTAGTGTCCCTGCACATCAGAGCAAAGTGCCCATTTTGCCCGCACTTCCTTCATTTTTTTCAAATAGCGAAACAATTCTTAGCTTTTGTAATATGATTACTGCTCCCACATCTGTAACACACTTTGCTAGAGGATTTATTTTTATAAACCGCCTTCCTCATTTTTGCACCAATACACAGAAATACTCTTGAAAAGCAGCATTAAATATGCCAGCGTAAGGGTCTTTTCTCTAACTCTCATGATGACACAAAAGGGGTGTGTTCAATGTCACCATATAGTCCAATCACGTTGAATGCTTTTCCTTGAACCCATTGGATATGCCTGATTAAAGGCTTTTCCCATAACCCTCATGATGGGCTGAAAGGATTGCATACAATGTCACCACACAGTCGAATAACATAGAATGCTATTCCCTGACACTTTAATTACGTAACCTCTTAGTATGAATGCAAACTGAAGCAAGTTTAACCAGACTATGTCTGCACTGCAGCAAGGTATGTGCACTTACAATAAGGTTTTCCAATGCAGACACAGCCCGTACCTCAGAACAAGCAGGCCTCACTGAATTCCAAAGCCTGCACAAAGTATCGCTTGTGGAGGGTGAATTCTAATGTGAGCTTCAGGTCATAGCACTGCGCATGCAAGCACACGGAAAACACAGACAATTTCACTCTTGAAATAAGTTGAAATTATAAAATTCCAGTCCTGGAAGCTTGATCACTACTTAAAGTATAAACAAACTGAATCCCCATCCTCTTAACTGATGTCTATGATGCTGAATTCGTAGGTTCACCATAACCGCCCACATATTATTGCCAGTAGACCCTGTTGCGGAGTTGGCAACTCTTTGCCGAAAGTATGTTGTAATAAAGCAAGTAGATGATATTTAAAATGAAGTCCTGTACATATTCAAGTGCAAAATCTCAAGCAGGGAGTTCCCTCCACCAGTCAGTGAACCACTGCCAAACACAAATAGATAAGAACTTTGCTACAAAGGAGCATTACAATCTTAAAGTGAGACTTGGGAGAAGATCACAACACAATGACTGTCAGGTTTCAAAAAACCTTTTTTGATTTTTCACAGGTGGATAATAAGGGAAATGTTTCTTGTATTATGTTTTTGTTGTTAATCCAAATGGCATTGTCGCTTTTGTTACTGTTGATTTTTTTCTAAACACATTTTTATTAAGTTTCATGCTTATGCTCACTAAAGTAACACAATTATAGCATGGGCTGCCATCTCCAGACTGACACTGTCAAAGTAACATTCCATTTAGTACTCGATAGAACAGGGGCAGATTTAGGTATGTCCGAACGTAATATAGGTTGTTGGACTTGGCCCTTTTTGGCAGGTTCACCCCTGAACCTTTTGCCTTAAGCTCTGACATGGCGGTAGTGATTTTAGGCCACTGGGCACTTTAGCACTGTGGCCCAGTGTAAAGTGCTTGCGCTCTCTGAGTGCGTGTGGTGAGATTGGCCTGCCCTCCCATAGAAATGCATGGGGGATGAGTGTGTCCATGGTAATTTCTGGTATGAGCGGCAGTTCTGGCTAGACTGTTTCCATGAGGTACAGGGCCAAGACTGATTTACATATGGCTGGGTCCAAACTGGGGTGGCATGGTGAGCAAAACAACAAGTTGAATGTATGATGTATTCAGCATTCCGTCCATCATTTGTTTGCGCTGCAATTTTCGCCATAATGTTATGTTATTAAATTATTTATTAAGCGCACTAACACTGATTAGTTTCTTGGCGCTGAATTTGACAGTAACACAACAGGTAAAAAAGCAGGATTTAAAAAGCTTGTCTGAAAAGCCAAGTCTTCAGTGCTTTCCGAAAAGGTAGAAGATCTTGACAGAGCCGAATTTCTAGTGGCAAGGTATTCCATAGGCGGGGGGCAAGTGCTGCAAACCTACGTCCACCAGAACGTTTAAGCTTGAACGGGGGGATCTGGAGAAGGCCCAAATGGAGTGAGCGGAGGTTGCGGGGGGGAACATATCTGGTGATTATTTGATTAATGAACTTGGGGCTTTTGCCATGCAGTTATTTAAAAATCATGCAGCCTGCCTTAAAGGCACAGCGTTGTGTAATCGGGAGCCAGTGCAGTTTAGTAAGAAGGGGGGTCGCTGCTTGCCACCTTGGTTGCTTCAGTATCATCCTGGCAGCATAGTTCTGTACCATCTGGAGACGCTTGAGTAGAAAGACTGGAAGACCCAAATAAATGGCGTTCGCATAATCCAGATGGGACAGAACAGTGGCGATCACAACCTGGGTAGTGGCCTCTAGCGTTAATAATCGCCGAACCTTCCTAATTTTTTTTAGCTGATAGAAACACTTAGAAACCACCTGGCCCACTTGTGCCTTTAATGAAAGGTCACTGTCCACGATGACTCCCAGCGTTTTAGCCGATGGTGATGGTTGTGGGGCTTGACCCAGGTCTAAGGGCCAGTATTGAGGGCCCCAGTGCTTAGCGCTGTCCCCAGTCAATACCAGTTCTGTTTTCCCCGGGTTCAATTTCAATTGATTTTGGTCCATCCAGGATTTAATGAACCTCGTGGTTGACTGGAAGTGACTGACGGATTTTTCAGAGTTATCAATGGTGAAGAGTAATTGCAGATCATCTGCATAGTTAAAAACTTTCACCTGTTTGTCCCTCAGCGTTTGTATCAGGGGGAGTATATATATATTGAAAAGGTGAGGTGACAAGGAGGAACCCTGTGGCACTCCGCATGAGGTAAGCTGTTTAACGCCAGTTAGATCCCCCAGGCGTACTGCTTGTGAGCGGTCCTCCAAGAAGGATCTCAACCAGCAGGCCGCTGTGCCCTGTAGGCCGGCCTGTCCGACACGGTCAATCAAGATATTGTGGTCGACCGTGTCGAACGCGGCCGACAGATCTAGGAGCACCAGTGCCTGGGGAGAGCGTCTGTCTGCGCAATCTCGGAGAGTGTCCAACACCGCAATGAATACTGCCTCCGTAGAGTGCGCAGGGCGAAATCCAGTCTGATGGGGGTCAAAGCAGGAGGACTCCTCCAGAAAGTTGGAAAGGATTTTCGCCACATGTGCCTCTAAGATTTTTGCTAGGTAAGGCAATAACGAGATGGGCCTGTAGTTTGCTTTACATGCCGGGTCAGCCCCAGGTTTTTTCAATAGGGGTATGACCGTTGCTTCTTTGAAAGCAGACGGGACTATGCCCGACAATAGAGAGTCATTAAGGATAGCAAGAACAGGAGTAGGATAGGCGGAGAA
The DNA here is from genome assembly GCF_964263255.1 of Lissotriton vulgaris. Classification (NCBI taxonomy): domain Eukaryota; kingdom Metazoa; phylum Chordata; class Amphibia; order Caudata; family Salamandridae; genus Lissotriton; species Lissotriton vulgaris. The sequence continues at coordinate 894,592,214 of NC_141698.1, read as the reverse complement.
GCATTCTTTCAGGATGCGAGGGGGCAAAAATCCAATGGGGAGCCAGATTTAACTCTCGTCAGTAGCTCCGAAAGCTGGTCCTGAGTTATGGGTAAAAGGTTGGTGAGAGTGGTAGAACCAGTCTTGATTGCCATGCCAGTCGTGATTGGAGTTTTTGATTGGGGAATGCTAGCTTTTATATCTTTGATTTTGTCACTGAAGTAAGTGTTGAGTGAATCACACAGACACTGGGTGGGAGTTACTTTAGGACGAACATTCTCCAAATTGGTTAGTTCATTAAAAACCGAAAAGATATCTTTAGACTTGTTTGTTGATTCTAGGATACGGGAAGAGAAATATTCTGTCTTCGCTGCAGAGATGGCATTCATGTATTCCTTCCTTGCCCTAGTATATTTAATTTTCCCCTCAGTGTCATAATTACGGCGCCACTGGCGTTCAAGCTGGCGAAGGACCAGTTTCCTGATTTTCAAGTCGGCTGAGAACCATCTGTTGGCGTCCGTACGGCGTGCTAATCTGATTGTTTTATAAGGAGCATGAAGATTACTGGCCTCTTGTAGCCAGTTGGTTAGCGTAGCAACTGACAGATTTATGTCATTATCCAAGGAAGGGACATCCTTGGCTAGTGACTGTAGGAAAGCATCCTTATCCATAGCATTCCAGTTTCTGGGTAGTTTGCCAGTGATTGGCACCGTAGTTCTGATATACTCAACACAGATCTTAAATCTGAGAATGAGATGATCTGACCATAGGCAAGGCAGGGTTGAAGGAGATGACACACACGTAGTGTTAGACCACACTTGGTCTAAAATGTGTCCTTTAACGTGAGTGGGGGAAAGCACCAGCTGCTTAAAGTTGAGGTTAGAGAGAAGGTCAGTCAGTTCTGCCGATTGGGAGCCCTCTGCTGGGTCTTTGTACCAGTAGTTGAAATCGCCAACTAATATGACCCTGGTATGGTCCAAAGCCAAATTGGCAACTTGCTCGCTCAGAGACATAGGAAACAGTGGCATTGAGGTGGGTGGTCTATATAATAGAACACATGCTACGTCCACCAGAACGTTTAAGCTTGAACGGGGGGATCTGGAGAAGGCCCAAATGGAGTGAGCGGAGGTTGCGGGGGGGAACATATCTGGTGATTATTTGATTAATGAACTTGGGGCTTTTGCCATGCAGTTATTTAAAAATCATGCAGCCTGCCTTAAAGGCACAGCGTTGTGTAATCGGGAGCCAGTGCAGTTTAGTAAGAAGGGGGGTCGCTGCTTGCCACCTTGGTTGCTTCAGTATCATCCTGGCAGCATAGTTCTGTACCATCTGGAGACGCTTGAGTAGAAAGACTGGAAGACCCAAATAAATGGCGTTCGCATAATCCAGATGGGACAGAACAGTGGCGATCACAACCTGGGTAGTGGCCTCTAGCGTTAATAATCGCCGAACCTTCCTAATTTTTTTTAGCTGATAGAAACACTTAGAAACCACCTGGCCCACTTGTGCCTTTAATGAAAGGTCACTGTCCACGATGACTCCCAGCGTTTTAGCCGATGGTGATGGTTGTGGGGCTTGACCCAGGTCTAAGGGCCAGTATTGAGGGCCCCAGTGCTTAGCGCTGTCCCCAGTCAATACCAGTTCTGTTTTCCCCGGGTTCAATTTCAATTGATTTTGGTCCATCCAGGATTTAATGAACCTCGTGGTTGACTGGAAGTGACTGACGGATTTTTCAGAGTTATCAATGGTGAAGAGTAATTGCAGATCATCTGCATAGTTAAAAACTTTCACCTGTTTGTCCCTCAGCGTTTGTATCAGGGGGAGTATATATATATTGAAAAGGTGAGGTGACAAGGAGGAACCCTGTGGCACTCCGCATGAGGTAAGCTGTTTAACGCCAGTTAGATCCCCCAGGCGTACTGCTTGTGAGCGGTCCTCCAAGAAGGATCTCAACCAGCAGGCCGCTGTGCCCTGTAGGCCGGCCTGTCCGACACGGTCAATCAAGATATTGTGGTCGACCGTGTCGAACGCGGCCGACAGATCTAGGAGCACCAGTGCCTGGGGAGAGCGTCTGTCTGCGCAATCTCGGAGAGTGTCCAACACCGCAATGAATACTGCCTCCGTAGAGTGCGCAGGGCGAAATCCAGTCTGATGGGGGTCAAAGCAGGAGGACTCCTCCAGAAAGTTGGAAAGGATTTTCGCCACATGTGCCTCTAAGATTTTTGCTAGGTAAGGCAATAACGAGATGGGCCTGTAGTTTGCTTTACATGCCGGGTCAGCCCCAGGTTTTTTCAATAGGGGTATGACCGTTGCTTCTTTGAAAGCAGACGGGACTATGCCCGACAATAGAGAGTCATTAAGGATAGCAAGAACAGGAGTAGGATAGGCGGAGAAGCATTCTTTCAGGATGCGAGGGGGCAAAAATCCAATGGGGAGCCAGATTTAACTCTCGTCAGTAGCTCCGAAAGCTGGTCCTGAGTTATGGGTAAAAGGTTGGTGAGAGTGGTAGAACCAGTCTTGATTGCCATGCCAGTCGTGATTGGAGTTTTTGATTGGGGAATGCTAGCTTTTATATCTTTGATTTTGTCACTGAAGTAAGTGTTGAGTGAATCACACAGACACTGGGTGGGAGTTACTTTAGGACGAACATTCTCCAAATTGGTTAGTTCATTAAAAACCGAAAAGATATCTTTAGACTTGTTTGTTGATTCTAGGATACGGGAAGAGAAATATTCTGTCTTCGCTGCAGAGATGGCATTCATGTATTCCTTCCTTGCCCTAGTATATTTAATTTTCCCCTCAGTGTCATAATTACGGCGCCACTGGCGTTCAAGCTGGCGAAGGACCAGTTTCCTGATTTTCAAGTCGGCTGAGAACCATCTGTTGGCGTCCGTACGGCGTGCTAATCTGATTGTTTTATAAGGAGCATGAAGATTACTGGCCTCTTGTAGCCAGTTGGTTAGCGTAGCAACTGACAGATTTATGTCATTATCCAAGGAAGGGACATCCTTGGCTAGTGACTGTAGGAAAGCATCCTTATCCATAGCATTCCATTTTCTGGCTAGTTTGCCAGTGATTGGCACCGTAGTTCTGATATACTCAACACAGATCTTAAATCTGAGAATGAGATGATCTGACCATAGGCAAGGCAGGGTTGAAGGAGATGACACACACGTAGTGTTAGACCACACTTGGTCTAAAATGTGTCCTTTAACGTGAGTGGGGGAAAGCACCAGCTGCTTAAAGTTGAGGTTAGAGAGAAGGTCAGTCAGTTCTGCCGATTGGGAGCCCTCTGCTGGGTCTTTGTACCAGTAGTTGAAATCGCCAACTAATATGACCCTGGTATGGTCCAAAGCCAAATTGGCAACTTGCTCGCTCAGAGACATAGGAAACAGTGGCATTGAGGTGGGTGGTCTATATAATAGAACACATGCTATAGACATGTGGGGAGTAGCAATCTTTAATACCAGATTGTCTGTATTAAGTAGCGTCAAGCAATTGAGAGTGGTAACATCCAAGCTCGAGTGGATAATTGCCGCAACTCCACCTCCTCCTTTCCCGGTAGCGCGATCAGCCTGTATAATATAGTAGTCAGTAGGCAGTGCTGCTATAATATCGGGTGCTGAGGTAGGGGTTAGCCAAGTTTCTGCCAGGAAGAGAATGTCTGGCTTTTCCGTGTCTAGTAACAGGAAGATGTCCATCTGATGCTTGACAAGAGAGCGAGTATTGAGATACAAAATAGCAAGTTCATTGGTGGGTGGATTGGGCGAGGCCAAACATGCTGCACGAGTTGAAAGGTGACAGCCATGGCTCAGGATACCATGCTTGCAAAGCTGATGGAGTGTATCCCTTGGTAAAAGGAGAAGGTCACTGTTTGTATTACAATCCATAAGATCGGCCCTGGAATAGTGAATGGTTTGGGTATTATGAGGTGCCCCTGGTCCCGGTCGGTCGCGGACGGGCGCAGACGGACTTCCCTTAGGCGCGCCTTCGGCGCGCAATCGTCGCGCTCGCTGCGCTCGTCCGCTGCGCTTCCGAGGGAAACACATGCTTTATGGAAGTATGGGCGGAAAGGCTGGGGGCGTGGCCTCCGAAGGGGGCGTGGCCTGCGGGCAAAGCGAGGCGCGAGTGAAGCGTTCTGCGCCAGGTGAGAGCGGCGCTTTCCGCTTTTTCCGAGGTGTCAGAAGGTAAGGGCACAGTTTAAAACACAACAATAGCACCAGTTTTAAAAAGGAACTGACTCCCGGCTTTCCGCCTCAGGAGTGTTACTATCAATGGCGGCGCTCGTACATCAGCGTCCCAATATAGTATGAGTTGGGGGCGTGGCCTCCAAAGGGGGCGTGGCCTGCGGGCGAGGCGCGAGTGAAGCGTTCTGCGTCAGGTGAGAGCGGCGCTTTCCGCTTTTTCCGAGGTGTCAGAAGGTAAGGGGATAGGTATGCCCAGACATGGGTCCCTTGCTCAGTGTGCCACTGAATTCAAACTAGCCTGGCTGATGAGAGGTAATACCCTGAAACCGGTACCAGGATGCTTGTTTCTGGTCCCGGGAGGACCTGGCTTGGCAGTTCGGGCTGGACTGTTCCCATGAGACACAGGGCCAAAAATAATTTGCACATGGCTGGGTCTAAACTGGGGTGGCATGGTGAGCAAATGAACAATGGATTTAACTCAGATCTCTTGACTGGGGGTGAATGTATGATTTATTCAGCATTCCGTCAATCATTTGTTTGCGTAGCACTGTTTTTTTTTAGGCACCTCCCATAGGCAAACAAAAAGCTTGGTAGGAGAACATCCCATCGCCTCCTCAGTTTTCTTGGCAAACCCATTATCATGCATTTCATGGTCTTGTTAAATTTTTCAACTAGACTGTGGGAATGGTAGGGTGTGGTGAACTTATAGGTAACACCACACTCATTTCACATTGCTTTCAGATAGGCAAATATAAAGTTAGTGCCTCTATCTGCAATGCCATTCTTAGGGAAACCTAAGCTGATGAACATGCCAGTTAGGGCCCCTACCAATGCAGGAACAGTTAAGGTCCTCAGTGGAATTGCTTCTGGGTGCCTGGTGGCTTAGCCCACTACCACTGGGAAAACCTATTTTCATATGCAGTCATAGGGTCATGGGTACCAACAGTGTCTATCCCTACCCTCTCAAAGAGAGTCTGCATCACAGGATTTATATCAGGGGAGCCTTTCACTTGTCTCGTGTTGCCACTGTCTTGCAGATGACCTAGGAATGACAGAACCCCTTCACTTCTCTGTCATCTGGGGCCAATAAAAGTTATTGACCAACCTTTCCCAGGTTTTGGTCTACCCCAGATGGCCAGCAAAGGGGATGTCATGGACTACAATGAGGAGGAATTCTTTGTACAGTCAAGGGACCACCAATTTCCTAGTTGCCCCTGAGTTGGGGTCCCTTACCTCACTGTACAGGACTCCCCTATCCCAGTTTAGCTTATGGGTACCACAACCATCACCATGTTCTTGCCTTTCAGCAAGTTGCCTCTGGCCTTCCAGACAAGGGGAAGTGTTCTTGGAGGGAACTCCGGCCCCCCAAAGTTCTTCCAGCTCTGGCAGGTCTCTTAAGGGAAAACCCATCTTCTTCAGGCATCAGGCCCTTCCCCTCATGGTTGGACTCCTTCTGGGCTTGTGGACCAGGGGAAGCTGGATGACTGGACTTCCTGTCCTTTCTCTTGTTACTAGGTACTTGGGGCTTTGTCCCAGAATCCAAAGTACCTCGACTTGCCTGCAAGGCTGCTTGCACTCTAGTAGTAGCAAACATCCCCTCAGTGAGGCCTAGTATTGATGCATGAGCCCTTCTTTCCACACCTGCACAGGCAAAAGTATCCGAGTCGTTTCCCAGCAGACACTCCACTAGGATGACAGGGGACACAGTCACCTTCATTATGCCAGTCACCCCTTGTGAAAAGCAAGGACTTTTTGCAGTGTCCCCCTCTTTCTACCCTCCTTTGTGACTATTAGAGACTGGTTTTCTAAATCTGATTGTGCACTGGGCTCTCCTAACTAGACACAGGGCCTGTGCTCTGTTTAGAAGAAGAAAAAGCGTTTACAACGCTGTCTCCACCACGCAGTACTTTTACAATGCGGTTGTTTCAACGACTGCGTTGTTACCACATGTACCATTACATCGCAAGTTGTTTCAACGACTTGCTGTAGGGGGCGCGTTAGTGTTGGATTAACAATCCAACACCTTCCCTGCTGTTGCACAAAATGAAGTAGGAATAGTAAATAATACTATTCCTAGGTCCAGCGCGCCCCCTACAGCAAGTCGTTGTAATGATTTGCAATGTACTGGTTCACGTTGTAACAACGCGGTCGTTGTAACCACTGCATTGTAATGGAATGCGATGTATTTGCATGCATTGTAAAGAGACATATTTGTTTAAAAGTACATGTGAATTAGGTATAATTATAATTGGTACAGACAACCTACCTGTAAGTCCCTAGTATATGATAGGGCATGTAGGTTTAGAGGCCCAGTAGATTTAATGCACTTAAGTGTGCCCCACTATGTTGCCTGATGTCATTGTAGAGGCAGCTCTGTTTTTCAGGCTACTTTTAAAATAAAATGATATCCAAATTCAACTTTGGAATTAAAGGTACTTACAAAGTCTAATCGACCTTATCTTTACATATAAGTCACCCCTAAGGTTGCCCCTAGTTGCTGCAGGGGTAGGGTGCTTTGTAACTATAAACAGGAGCATTATTAAAAAAAATGATAATTCCTCGTTTGGGAAAAACTGCTAATTTTGTTTTTCCCCATCGTAGTGAATTAGCCCGATAGTCTAACATGGGAAAGCTTTAATAAACTTGAATAAAGTCTAACTGTTGACAGGAGTGAGCTAATAGTTACTTCAAAGTGTCTAACTATTAGTTAGAATAAATCCAACTTGCCTAAGTAAGATTTATTATGGCTATGACAGAAAATATTTTGTGCCAAAATCCATCCTACTAGCAACCTCTCCTGACTGGCCATCCTTTGACAGGCTGAGTGAAACTACGCTAATGAGGTGTGAAGTTGCCTGCATTGAGACAAAAGAGACATGTGGTGGGAGGAGAACTGCTGCTGCCATGCACAGGACAAGAAGGGGGTGGGTAGCCAAACTGGTCTTCAATGAGGGAATGACCGTTTAGGGTAGGAACAGGCCCACCCACATTTCTTGCCCCCTCAACCATATGGGAGCCCCAGTAATTGAATTAGTAGAGGGCTGGAAGGGGGGTGCTAGAGTAGCCATACCTCAAGCTTCAGGAGAGATTTTCTCTGTTTGGGATTTTAAAGAATATCGATTTCTGGGACAAAAAAATGCCACACCTGTTATACCTGAGGGTGGCACCCTGCACCTCTTTGGTCATGGGTGCCACCCGGCTTGCCACCTCAGAAGCATGGGTAAATATGGTAGAGCTGCCCAGCAACTCAGATCCCTTCCTTGAAACTAGAAGAAAAAGAAGGTCTTCCCTGCTGGACCTTTGGACTGCACAACAGAAGACTGCACCGTCAGCCCAAAATAGACTTTATCATACAGTGAAAGCTGAAGAAGTAGACTCCCTGAAAGCAACAGGTTTATAGAGCTCCACAAGCATCATCTTCGCCAAGAAGAACCTAGAGAACCACGTTCAACTGGACTTTTAAGGATTTGACCAAGTTCATTGTTGGGCAGGTGGTCCCAATATCCCTAAGATGGAACCTTGAATTGGTGTTGTGGACACATAGGAACCCCATAAGGACCTTCTGGGAGAAGATCAAGAAGTCTGAGATCATTTGAAGAATTTTTGTTAAAAAGCTCCATAAGTTGGTTCACCCGTTGTCAAGAGTCAAGCCATTGATGTTGAAGAGTGACCCGGCCAACCACCTTCCAACACCCCTCCCCACTCAAAGTCCACCACAGACATGGGATGGGACTTTGAGTTATTGTCAGAGCTGACTATCTTGTGCAACTCGTTGGGAATTATTTGGTCTCTCAGGAAACCAGCTTGGCCATCACATTGGTTATGATGGCAACTGTATCCCATAGATCAGGGTACTCCAATGTCAGCCCCAGATGGCCAGATCCATGCCAGATTTTTAAGATCACTTTATTTATCTATATGTGGATATGCAAAAGTTCCGGCCTTGATGCGGCCCTCCAGAACTGACATTGGAGAGCCCTGCTTTAGAGTCTTCACATCAACCACATTGATTATTGGTCACTGCCTGTTCTTTTCCATGCTTGCAGGCCAGTGACCCAAGGGTTCAATATCCTTCCCACCCACTGAAACCAGGGTTCCACAATATATCTTCCACCCCCATCCCAACACTGACAATGCTCTTGGCATGCTCACTAGTGGGTGACGTCTTGGTACACACAGAATCTCCCCTCTTGTGTCCTGGCTGTTGACAGTCATAAAACACACCAGCCTTTGAAGGATCATAATTCTTTCCCAGGTACTCCATTCCCTTGGACTGAGATGGGCCTTATGACTCCCTCCCTTGGTCATTCCTTTGGGTTCCTTTTCTTTTTATATTTTCCCATTTTTTCCCTGAAGTGTGGTGGGCTCCCCCTTTTTCCTAGGATCAGGCTGCCATTTTGTCTTAGGATCACCTCCAAGGGACTTCTTGGGCACCCTGGTGCATACCCATTGGTCTGCCATCTTGTCCAGGTCTCTAGGACTAGACAGCTTGGAATCTACAAGTTGCTGGTGTAACTTCCTCTCGGTTGAACAAATCGAAAGATTATTCTCTTAGCTCATCGGAATATAGAGCCCTTCATAGATATCCACCTTGTTATCCTTAATCCAGCCATCCAGTATCTTTACCTAAACATCCACAAAGCTCACTCATGTCTGTGTTGCCTCTTATGTGTATTCCTAAACTTCTATTGACACTCTTCTGGGGTAATACCAAATAGCTGTATAAGTGTGGCCTTTATGTGAGTGTAAGACTCTGCCACCTCATCCTCTAGTATCAGGAGCCTATCTCTCCCCACTACTGGAGTCAGTTCCCACAATAAGGACCCCCAGTGTTGAACACACACCCCTCTGCTCCTAAGGGCTCCCTCATAAGATGCTACTCCCCTTGGCATTTTTAGGAACGATTCCTTTGGGCAGTCTAGGATCATAGGCACCTACTGCAGTCAGCTCAAGTCTTTGTTGCTGTCAACATTCTCTTAAGATGCCAGGACCAGTTTGACCCTTCTCACCCAAGGGTACATTTCCTCTCCTCCAAGGCCAGTCTCCTTGCCTTCAGGTCCAGGAGGCTTATTTGGGCCTCAAGGTTTCTCAGCACCCCCTTTCTGAAGTGGTGGTCCTCTCACTGTCGAATGTTGAGGTGAGCCTGTGGCGGATGCTGAGGGTCAAGGTGTGATGATCCCTCCATCCACGTCATAGATGACGCTCCTGTCCTCCTCTTCTTCCCCACTCTCTGGAGTAATCTCATCTCCAACAGTGCTTGGGCTCTGCCAACCTCCTCCAAGGCTGTGTTGGCTCTCTCAAGATCCTCTTTCTTTGCTGAGGCCTGCAGGTTGATCTTACTATCTTTGCACAGGATTCTCAAATAACTGATCACCGAAAGTAGACAGGGTGCTCAAGACAATCTCCATTTTTCCGAGCTCTTTTCCCCACTTGTACAAACTTTGCAAATCCTTTGGCAAACTTTCACAATTTTTTTCAAAACTTTTTAAAAGTTTGCAAACTTTTAGAAACAATACTTAGGACACTCCAGAACTTGGGAACTCAATTGGAAATTTCAAGAACTTCCATTGAGGTGTTCAACTTAATGTTCCCTTTCAATTAGTGGTGACTCTCGACTTGAGTGACCAAACTTCACTCTGATGACTCTACCGGCCTCAGCAGATTCTCAGGCAAGTTTTGAGGTTCGGAACTCAGTATCCCAGACTGCACTTCAGTAGTCAGCAGCAGTCAGGCACTCTTGGCTACCAACCTGCCAAAGCAGGCTTCTTTGCCTTTTATGGCCCTGTAGCTGTAACATGAATTAATGCAACTGACCCTCGGAGTCACTTATTCTGTCTGTGGCTCTGGGACAACTTTTTCTCAAGCAGGGCACCACAGTCACGGCTCTCTAGTTTCTGGTTTCTAGTGTGGCATATAGGATGTAATATTCTGCCCACTCCCAAAGATGGTAGGACCCCTCTCTTAGTTTGTGTGTTCCGCACACTCTGTCCCCTGTGTAATTGGTGAGAAGACAAAATATTGTAGAAAAAGTATTGTGTAGATAAAATATTGTGTCAAGAATATTGAAGACACAAATATTGTGAAGGTAAGTTTCTATAAGTGTTACTATGTATATAACCCCACATATATGTACCTTGACAATATATATATAATCAAGGTACATAGATTAAGAATATTAAATCTATAAGGGCCATATATATCATAGTTCAGTTTTGCGATTTCTAAATAGTGATTTTTAAGGAATCGCTATTTAGAAATCGCAAAACGATATGTATGTAAAAATCAATTTTTTTTGCGATTTCTTAATCTTCCTTATTTGCGAATTTGCAAGTTGCGAATTTGCAAATAAGAAATATTTTCCCATTTATTCCTATGGACCAGGAGGCCCATAGGAATGATTGTGAAATGCATTACATTTTGCGATTCGCAATTTGCTAATCGCAAAATGAGATTGATTTCAAGGGTGCAGGGGTGTCTCAAGGACACCCTGCTGCACCCCTGAAATCGAAAAGAAAGGAGGGGTTTGGCCCTGTAGGGAAGAGGGTAGGTAGGGCCTGTTAATGCCAAAGAAGGGGGGATTTACCTATGCCTCAATATGCATAATTACAACACTTAATGATTGACAACGAGAAAACCACACTGTTAGTTAACTCAGACAAGTGATTTATGTCTATTATTTATGAAAAATTCAGAGATTGTACATTACTTACGACAGAAAAGAATACATAGTCAACTTCACATTGAACACACTGCAAACATTTTTTGCAAAGGAAAAAGCACAAAAAACAAGTGTGTGAACAATTATTATGTGAGTTGTGGTGAACATATCAACATAATGTGCATATACATTGTAAACAGTGAAGAGCAAATGTCTCGAAAAACAGTAAAAAAGAGACTTTCATACAGTCAAATCAGGTAATCACGTTTGGGGGGTACGTCTTATTCAATACCAGCCCAACTTCCTGTAATGTAGTGTCGTAGTTATATGAATACAGGAAAGACCAAAACATAAATTAGGACCAGCCAATAATTTTAGGCAAAAACATTGATGCTAAATGCCAACGCGTTTCGAATGCCAATGTACAAATCATCGGATTCTCATCAGGGCGTGGAGTTTATCCATGGGTACTGTTTAGGGAGAGAGAACAGGGAATTGGATTTAGTTTGGAGCACATAAAAAGTGAAGCTTTTTCAATTGAATGCATCACCCGATGCAGCATACCTTATGTGACCAATGGATTGTGGTCATTTGAGTCTTTTAAGGGATAGTCATCATATGTCATCATATGCCGTGGGCGTCAACCTGCAATGCAGTGACATTGGCAAGATGAGTGTTTTTAATGAAATATAGGCTGGCACTATACGCGTACATTTATGGGCCAAAAAAGATTACCTCTGTGTGTGGAGCAGCCGCTCCGAGGTCGAGGCCAGGGAGGAAACGGATCTCAGTTCAGTGACCTTTTGTAAAAATCTACAAATACAAGAAAAATGTGTGGTCTTAGCGAGGACAGTTGGTATATCTTTTGCCCCAAAAGAAAGGGAAATAATGGATTGCTTACTGTTCTCCTTGAATTTGGGCGATTAATTGTTTCTTGAAGGTGTCCTGTGAAAAAGAAGACAGGCGGGAGATTCAGAGTGCCCTGTCTGTATTTATCAGAAACAACGAATGCAAATTCGGATGTACGCCGTGGGGCGTCTTACCGTGAATTGTGACCCTCGAGGTATTGGGTCACCCGTGTACTTGAGGGCAGGGGTCTTAATCAGGAGTGGATCCTGTAAGGGAAAGGACCAGGCAGGTTGAGACCCGGTTGCGCCCGAGTGTGAGCGCGTGTATGCGCTTGCCCCAAAGCGGGTCTTACCTTGAATTAATAGATGACCGCGTTGTCTTTCGGATTCAGGGTGAACACAACAGCTCGCCGCCGCGAGCGAAAAAGACTAAGTTGTGTCTATTGGTCACGTGATGCAGAGAACCAATCAGCGTGGGGGCCCTCTCGCTAGGGATTATGGTATTTGTAGTTTGTGGAAGTACTGGTCTGCAGCAAAGGGAGGGGGGGGAGAGTTAAATTCTGGTAACTTCACTGAGCACATTTAGCCCATTGTTGTTAGTGTTGAATTTCATAATGAGATAAGCCTCCTTGCGTAATAGTGCCGCCTCAATGTCATGTACATACTGTTTAGGATCCGCCCATGTAAGGACCGTCCATTTAAAATCATTTTCGCCATGGTTGTGATTTGTGAAATGTTCAACCATGGGTGCAGAGCACACCTTTTTCTTTATTCGGGATCGATGTTGTGTGATGCGGGAATTAACAGATTGACTGGTTTTGCCTATGTACACTTTGTCACAGGGACAAACCACGGCATAGATGACATTTTTTGTGCGACAATTTGTGAACATGTCATGCTTCCATGTGACCCCGTCATGGTCAAATGTATTACCTTCCAAGGTGGAGGAACACGATATACAATTGCCACACTTATGGTGCCCGCTTATTGGTTTTAGGTTCCATTGCGAAATCAAATCACTTTTGGGTTTTGGAATATAACTGTCCGCTCTAATCAATTGTTGGCCAATGCTTCTATTTTTGCGCATGGCAAAAATGGGTTTCTTTAAGGGACTTGGCAAATCTTACAATAGATGCCAATTTTTCAAAATGATGCGTTTAAACTGATTCGTGTGTGATCCATAAGTTGTGACACACACCAGCTCAGTCAGTTCATTTTTTTCTTTTTTTACCAGGAGATTCTCTCTCGGGGTGCATCTGGCACGTTTTTTGGAATGGTTACGAAGTTTTTTTGGATAACCCCTTTTGGCCATTTCTGCGCAAAAATTTGTAGCATGGTGATCAAAGTCAGAAATTTCAGTACAATTCCTTCTTATTCTCAACATTTGCCCAAAAGGGAGATTTTCTTTCAGGCACTGTGGATGCGAGCTTTTGAAATGAAGGATTGTATTCCTGTCCGTTAGTTTTTTGTGTAAGGTCGTTGTTAGGATATTTTCGCGGACGCCTACTGTGATGTCCAAAAACGTCATTGTACTTTTACTAGATTCTATAGAGAAACCAATGTCTCTGTGCCTGGAGTTTAGCCAATTGTAGAACTGGTCTAGGTCAGTCTGGCTCCCCTGCCACAGGAGCCAGACGTCATCAATGTATCTAAGCCATTGAATTATATGGCCTACGAATGGATTGTTCTCATATATGAATCTTTGTTCATATTGTGCCATATAAAGTACCGCCATCTCAGGTGCGTATGGACAGCCCATAGCGATGCCTTTTATTTGGATGAAAAACGCATTCTCAAATTTGAACTAGTTACTGCGTAACGTAATTTCAGCCAATGAAAGGATAAAAGAAGTGGGGACTCGGTGCGGTCTTTCTCGTTGTTCAAGGTATATTTCCAAGACCTGTAGTGCCTCATCTTGAGGGATTTGGGTGTATAGTGAGGTGACGTCTAAGGTCACCATCAACTGGGTGGCATCATTGAATGATTGTCCCTCTATCCTGTTGATAAAATCAGTTGTGTCCCTGAGATATGACTTGACCTGCGGTAGAAAGGGTTTTAGAAAAAAGTCTATATATTTTGAGACCGGTTCCAGTGCAGAATCGCACCCCGACACAATGGGTCGGCCAGGCGGTGTTTTGTCATTCTTATGGATTTTTGGTAAAAAGTACAGGACAGGCGTCCTTGGTGATTTTTTATTCAGAAATTCAAATTCCTTAGGGCCTAGGAATCCCTCGTCAAGTCCTGTCTTGGTGATGGTTGCGATTTTATTTTGTATGGCATGCAAAGGATCCTCCTTAATTGGTCTGTACCAGTCTGGGTTGTTAACATGCATTGTTCCTTCCTCCAGATACATGGTGCGGGGCCATATAACGACTGCCCCTCCCTTGTCTGCTTGTTTGATTAAAATGGACGTATCTGATTTGAGGTTCTGAATGGCAGATGTTAACCCTTTAGACATATTTTTGTGTACAAAATCTTTTTGTTTTTCAAGTTTTGAGAGGGAGGAAAGGACGGCTTGTTCAAAGGCCATGACCTGTTTGGGAATGTTTTGAGTCGGAGTGAATCTGGACTTGACTCTAAGCCCTGTGGTTTCCAAATTGGACGTCACTTCGGCATCCGCGAAAAACACCTTCAACCTAATCTTGCGACACAAATCTAATGCCTCTAATTTCAGTTTGGTAAAATCCGTTCTTTTGTTGGGGACAAACTTGAGGCCCAGGGATAAGAGTGATACTTCGTCCTGGGTGAGTTGTTTGTTTGAAAGATTAACTATGGTTGATTTCTCTAACTCTTGTAAGTTTTGTTGCGTGTTCGCATCTCCCACGGTTGTTTGAAGCGGACCCGTGACTGTCCGCCTCTGCCTAAAAAAGGAGATGATACTGCAGCCCCTCGTCTTTTAGAATTGTCCTGTCGAGACTCAGATGACGAGTCAGACGATGTTGTATCTGAAAAAGTGAGGAACCTGTTCCTAGACCTGCCTTGGAATGATGTTAGGGCCCCTCTTGATTCCCCTGATGTATAGAAATCCTCTTTCAGGAATGGATAAACTTGTTCCAATTTGAAGGCTTTAGAGTCCCTTTCAAATTGTGCTACTTTTGCATTAAGTGTATTATCCTTAAAAAGTTGTATTTCTTTTTCAATCTTATCTAAAAGATTTTTGGCTTCAGTTACCGTTTGGTTGTCAGATATAGTCTTGATTAACTCTTCAATTTCTTTTTCTTCTTGGCTACAGATACGTTGGGCTGTCTGTATAGTGTGGACCATGAGGTCCCTACTACATTTGGTATTGATCTGACTGAAACCCTTTTTGTAATCTGTGTCCTCGGTGAAAATCACCGGGATGTTCTTCACCTGGAGCCCCCAAGGAATAGTCCCAGCTTTAAGGTGTTTTAGTAAGAAGTGGCCGTGTAGTTCGGTTCGTATGTGTTTCTTTTGGAGACGGGTCAATTTGTCTGCCTCATTTTGTTGTTTGGCTGAGGTACTCAATGTTATATTGGAAAAAGGAGATGATTCAATAAGACTCGCAATGTGGCTCTCCGTAAAGGACAGCGTATCCTTCTCTGCCATGCTCTGCAGGAGACGTGTCCCCTGCAATGGAGTGAATCAATTTATTGATAAGGATGACCAAAAGTGTCAATCCCTACCCACTCGGGTGGAAACCCGCACTATTAATGAAAAGAAAGGAGGGGTTTGGCCCTGTAGGGAAGAGGGTAGGTAGGGCCTGTTAATGCCAAAGAAGGGGGGATTTACCTATGCCTCAATATGCATAATTACAACACTTAATGATTGACAACGAGAAAACCACACTGTTAGTTAACTCAGACAAGTGATTTATGTCTATTATTTATGAAAAATTCAGAGATTGTACATTACTTACGACAGAAAAGAATACATAGTCAACTTCACATTGAACACACTGCAAACATTTTTTGCAAAGGAAAAAGCACAAAAAACAAGTGTGTGAACAATTATTATGTGAGTTGTGGTGAACATATCAACATAATGTGCATATACATTGTAAACAGTGAAGAGCAAATGTCTCGAAAAACAGTAAAAAATAGACTTTCATACAGTCAAATCAGGTAATCACGTTTGGGGGGTACGTCTTATTCAATACCAGCCCAACTTCCTGTAATGTAGTGTTGTAGTTATATGAATACAGGAAAGACCAAAACATAAATTAGGACCAGCCAATAATTTTAGGCAAAAACATTGATGCTAAATGCCAACGCGTTTCGAATGCCAATGTACAAATCATCGGATTCTCATCAGGGCGTGGAGTTTATCCATGGGTACTGTTTAGGGAGAGAGAACAGGGAATTGGATTTAGTTTGGAGCACATAAAAAGTGAAGCTTTTTCAATTGAATGCATCACCCGATGCAGCATACCTTATGTGACCAATGGATTGTGGTCATTTGAGTCTTTTAAGGGATAGTCATCATATGTCATCATATGCCGTGGGCGTCAACCTGCAATGCAGTGACATTGGCAAGATGAGTGTTTTTAATGAAATATAGGCTGGCACTATACGCGTACATTTATGTGGCCAAAAAAGATTACCTCTGTGTGTGGAGCAGCCGCTCCGAGGTCGAGGCCAGGGAGGAAACGGATCTCAGTTCAGTGACCTTTTGTAAAAATCTACAAATACAAGAAAAATGTGTGGTCTTAGCGAGGACAGTTGGTATATCTTTTGCCCCAAAAGAAAGGGAAATAATGGATTGCTTACTGTTCTCCTTGAATTTGGGCGATTAATTGTTTCTTGAAGGTGTCCTGTGAAAAAGAAGACAGGCGGGAGATTCAGAGTGCCCTGTCTGTATTTATCAGAAACAACGAATGCAAATTCGGATGTACGCCGTGGGGCGTCTTACCGTGAATTGTGACCCTCGAGGTATTGGGTCACCCGTGTACTTGAGGGCAGGGGTCTTAGTCAGGAGTGGATCCTGTAAGGGAAAGGACCAGGCAGGTTGAGACCCGGTTGCGCCCGAGTGAGAGCGCGTGTATGCGCTTGCCCCAAAGCGGGTACTTCCACAAACTACAAAACCACTAAATCCAATTCCCTGTTCTCTCTCCCTAAACAGTACCCATGGATAAACTCCACGCCCTGATGAGAATCCGATGATTTGTACATTGGCATTCGAAACGCGTTGGCATTTAGCATCAATGTTTTTGCCTAAAATTATTGGCTGGTCCTAATTTATGTTTTGGTCTTTCCTGTATTCATATAACTACGACACTACATTACAGGAAGTTGGGCTGGTATTGAATAAGACGTACCCCCCAAACGTGATTACCTGATTTGACTGTATGAAAGTCTGTTTTTTACTGTTTTTCGAGACATTTGCTCTTCGCTGTTTACAATGTATATGCACATTATGTTGATACGTTCACCACAACTCACATAATAATTGTTCACACACTTGTTTTTTGTGCTTTTTCCTTTGCAAAAAATGTTTGCAGTGTGTTCAATGTGAAGTTGACTATGTATTCTTTTCTGTCGTAAGTAATGTACAATCTCTGAATTTTTCATAAATAATAGACATAAATCACTTGTCTGAGTTAACTAACAGTGTGGTTTTCTCGTTGTCAATCATTAAGTGTTGTAATTATGCATATTGAGGCATAGGTAAATCCCCCCTTCTTTGGCACCCCTGAAATCAGCATGTGTGTGCATATGGTGCACATACATGCCCTATGGGCATGTATGTGCGTCACATGCCACATTAAAAAATGACAATTTGTGTATTTTTACAAGAAATCGCAAAATACCACCAATTGAAAGTTGGTGGTAAATTGCGATTTCTTCAGCTTAATTCGCTATAGAAAAATGCTTCATACATAGCATTTACGGAATCGCAAAATTGCTATTCCTTAAATGCTATAGCAAAATAAGCAATCGCAAATTTATACGATTCCTTATGATGCGATTGTTTAATACATATAAAAAAATGTAAAACAGCCTTTTGCGATTCGCAAAGGCCGGAATTCACCGAATTCCGTCCTTTGCGAATCAAAAAAGGCTTGATACATATGGCCCTAAGTACCTATTTGCACTTACCTTCTCATTATTTTGGTTCTCCATATTTCTGACATGATATGTCTGTTTCCAATATTCTGTCAGTGGTCCAATACCAGCCTGTCTACCAGAACAAAAGAGCATCCCCTCTTGTGTGTGCCTACCATTTGTCCTTCAAATGTGGCTTCCCCATTGAAGCTTGC
The DNA here is from genome assembly GCF_964263255.1 of Lissotriton vulgaris. Lineage (NCBI taxonomy): Eukaryota > Metazoa > Chordata > Amphibia > Caudata > Salamandridae > Lissotriton > Lissotriton vulgaris. The sequence goes on along the minus strand of NC_141698.1, from coordinate 894,574,325 downwards.
CTTTAGGGTTCACTCCCTGTTTGACATTCTGTCCAGGGATAAGTCATTCTTCTCCAAATAGCAGACCCATTGTTTTCCTTCCTAAGAGTCCTTCACACTTCCCCCAAGGAGGGCAGATGGCTGTTTAATGGCCAGCAATCGTAAACGTCACCGGAAAGCTTTGGGCAACAAAGAGGCTGTCTGTTAAAGATGCCACTTGTGCAAATGTTACATTAAATTCAACTTGAGCATCAAGTCAGGTTTAATGCAGCAGTTAGTTTGAAACCTAGAAGTACCAGCTTTAACAGACCCATTCAAAAGTTAGCACAGTTGAGTGATCAGCATGTAAACTGATACTCACCAATGGGGCTACCGGCCTTTCTGCAGTAATAATGACAAATACTCTCCTAGCCTATAACAGGATTCATCCAATGGCTCTTAGAGTTGGCCTACCCTTCAGCTAATTTCTACGTGTTGCAGAACCTGCTCCCATAAAGAAGATTACATGAGAGAAGCCTTAATTCTAAGAGACAAATTGATGAATAGAAGTTATTCCAAGAAAATAGTAAATAACTCTCTCAAATGTACATAGTACTCTCCAAAAGAGTAACTACTTATTGCCAAAAACAAAACCCCTCTCGAAAAATTGATTCATATTACCACCATTTTGCACCCATACCAACAAGATTCACAATTTGATTACAAACAATTTCAATGGTTGAAAGCATTGATCCCACTCTAGAAGGCTATATGTTTGCGTTCAAATGTGGGAAAAATATTAAAGACCACCGGGTACACTCTTCCACACAATGTTCGACTATTCCTAAACCTAGAACATTAGAAACAACATAGGGAAAAAGGTAGTTTCCGCTGTGGGAATTATATTGCATGTACTTTCTCTTTTGAAACAAAAGTCTTTGAACATGGTAACATTAAGCAAGAACTGAATTTCTTTTCCAATTATAATTCACGCAACATGGTATACAGTATTTGGTGTCCATACAAACTACCCTACTTTGGGCAAACATCTCAACCCACCAAGACACAAACATGCCAACACCAAAGCAGGATAAGATGTACAGTACTGAATGGACCTTTGGTCACTCATTTAATTGAAAAAACATAAGTGACGCAGCTGCCATTTCAGAAAGAGATGGAGACATCTTACAGATACTACAGAGGATGGAATGGGTTAACTCCATTAACCTCGGACTGAATCTCTCAGGGAAGTGGTGAGACTTTGTTGTAACTCTATTGAAGGCATTTCTGAAACTAGCTCAAAAACTGTTAATACTATGATCTACTGTGTTGTTCAAATGTAATTATTTTTATATGTATCTATTTTGATATTTTTATTTTCAGAAGAATCGCCCATAGAAAGAAACAACACCCTTCTCCCCCCTTTCATGGAATTCCTTGAGGCTGTGAAGAGCCCAGAGCTGCACAATCTTTGTGCATTTCTTTTTTCTACTCATCTAGCGACGTCAGGCCAGGTTGCAGTGACAAGAAGCCCGGGGCACGCTGCTCCTCTTACATTTAGCTAGAGGAAGGCGCGTGATGCATATCTGACATTTGGCAGAAGGCAGCTCACTTCTGTGGTCCTCCTGAGATCAAAATGCAAGCAATTCATTGAGCATTTACCATGCTGGGTGGTTGACTGCGGCAGTCCACTCTTTTTGAAAAATATTAGAAATGACTCGATAACTTGGGCAGATGCTGCTAGTAGCTGAAACAGGAAACGCTAATGGGCTGTTTTGACGCTAGATAACAGCCTAATCTTTCATACATTTTTTTGTGTATTGTAGAGATAAATTGTGATATGGATTGATGTATTTACTTCCTATTTTAATATTGGACATTTTTATCCGCAACACGGAACTAGAATTGTCAGTTTTCCTTCCCCTCACAGGGGTAAGTAGCCCATATTTGCATAATCTGACAGTGTGTTGAATGATTAATTCATGAAACTATAGCTCATGTTGGTAAATTCCACCTTTTTCTTTACGTATGTTTCTTTTCGTTAGTGCCCAGCTGGACCCCATGTGAATAACTACCCTTCCTAACACCCTGTTTTTTTGACACTCACATGATTGGTGTGCACAGCAACACTCTGGCAATTTATTGCTGTATTGTTTCAGGTAATCCTCCTATCATGCAGACTATGGTTCTCTCCTTTTTCTCTCTCTGGCCTGCTTTGTCATCCTCTTCATTACATTATTCCAGGTGTCCCTCATTGTTAGGTCCCGATGAGACCCCCTTTTGAATGTGGGGTCGGAACGCAGTTGACATGCATCTAAAACGAAACCATTTTAAGACCCTAGTTACTAAAATGAAAGAAGGCTGTGGATAATTGCTATGTATTACATTATTGTTGTTGTTATATACGATGAAGCCTTGCTATGTGTCACAATTCATCACTTTTTGACATTTAGGTTCTAAGTTCACTTGGGACAGCGAGCAATTTCTTCGTCAGCAATATAATAAAGTTGCAATACTTACACAAACAGTATTTGGCCTCTAAATTGTGTTCTGTATAATTGTTTTTTTCTCTTTCAGCATCCTTATATCTATGATAATTGCCATTGTGCATAGTTATTATTAAGTATCCTGCACATTGTCCCCAGGAACCATTGTTCCCTAGTAATATATTACATAACCTGCTTCCTTGTGATAAGGGTGGCCATGTTCCCTGAACACAACGTATTAATATACAGCACCCTGCCTTAGGGCTTGTTAGGCCTGCCTTAGGAGTGACTTATGTATAGTTAAAAGGAAAGTCTGGATTTTGTTTCAATTTTATATACCAATGTCAAGATAGCAGTTCAAATACTGTTTTGCCAGCCAGCAAAAGCAGACTAGGAGTCATGCTTCACTTTGCCACACTTGTGGTGCACAATAGGAGATTGAGACCAAGAGGTAATCTTTAAGTTACAGGCCCAGGGTACCCCTTGTACCAGATTCGAAGGACTTATAAGTAAGAAAGATTATAGCAATTGTCGGTGAACCAATCAGGCATACATGTTTCGAGGGTCAGAGCATTGGCACTGAGGCTTGCTTGTCAGGACTCAGTGCACCGTCAGCGTTGAAAACCCAGCAGCATCAGTCCAAACTTTTTGGTGTGCTCGTGCAATATGAGGCATTCCTTACACTACCAAAGAGAGGTGTAAGCAGGAAAAAAATGTTTTTTAACATCATTACTGCCTCCTTCAATGTGTGATGCATTGTGCATCACACCTAGTAAGATGAATTTATATAGCACAGTGGCGTTTGCCATTTGTAGTTATAGTTAGGTCAAATATCTACACGAAAAGTTCATTCACATTGGCTCCTTCTTGGAAAGCTTGTGAAGTCTGAGCCAAGGATAAGGGAATTCCCACAAGTGCAATTTCCCATAAGAAAATTTGCTCTCACACACAGAAAAAAATGGCTGAATAGAATGATACCTAATTTGAAAAAAAGATATACCTTGACCTTTACCTATGATGGTGCCAGATATGCTCTGATTGGAGCATTCAAAGTTGATAGCTGGATCCTGATTCACTAAGCTGGATGGGCACACCCTGACCACCAAACCCACCAAACTTCCCCTAAGATACCGGCGTCTCACAGCTCGACTCCTCCTTGCCTGGCCTCAAAATGGCGGATCGTGAGGACTCCTCCTGGTCGGAGCCTCACTGGAGCCGCCTGGTTCATCCCTTACTTGACCGGAGCCTACCAGAGCCTCACCGGAGCCACCCTGGAGCCACCTCCGCTGTTGTCTGCCACACACACTGCACTTCCCCTAAGCTGCCCAAGTCTTGCAGCTCAACACCTCCACGCTTGGCCTCAAAATGGTGGATCGTGCGGACTCCTCCTGATCGGAGCCTCACTGGAGCCGCCTGCACCATCCTCCACTCGACCGGAGCCTCATTGGAGCTCCCTAGATCGACTTCCACTGTGTCTGCCACACACGACGCACTTCCCCTAAGCTGCCCTCATCTCACAGCTCGGCACCTCCTTGCCTAGGCCCATAATGGCGGATCGTGAGGATTCTGCCTGTTCGAAGCCTCACTGGAGCAGCCTGGACCGCCCCTTATGTGTCCGGAGCCTCACTGGAGTACCCTGGAACGGCCTCAGCTGTTGTCTGCTACACAGAGAAAAAGAGATCCGCCATCATCACCACACAAAATGATTAGCCGGCACTAAGCACAGGAGACCCAACTCCTGCCTTCTCCCTCCACCGAGCCGCCCCGTCTTCATATTAAAGCCACAAACACCCGCGCCTGTCCTTGTATTGGCCGACTCCAAGATCCCTCTGGCTTGAGAACACCAGTTATTACCCACAGGACCCACGGGACACCGTGACACTCTGTCAGATAGATCAAGCACTCTTACCTGCGTTCTCGCAATCTCTTAACTGTAAGGTCCTTTGATCGGTTTTGCAGAGACGCTATGGGCCAAACTCCCAAAACCCTACCTTACACCTGTGATCTTTCTTTTTAACACTAGGGTGATGGATAGCAGTCAGGGAGAGAGGCCGGATCTGACGCTTTTAAGTTCTTGTAGTCGACCTGCGAAGCAACAAGAAACTCTTTAGACTTTATCCTTTTAACTTTTTCTTTAACTCTTAAAACCCCTTCTACTTGTTCTAATGTCAAGCCGTTAAACTCCTACCTGCGATCTACTAGACTTGGCTTCGCGTCCTGGAAGTCGTCGTCTGATGGAGTCTTTTGAAGAGATGCTGTTCTCTAGCGTCCGAAGGTGGTTGAACTGTCCGCCCCCGACTTTTTATGTTGAATGTACAATTATTCTGTATAAAACAACAATATAAATCATTTGCACTTTCCTTTAAATTTTTTAATACCTGCTAATCAAATCTATTTTAAAATCTACTCACTTTTAACATAATTCACTTGTTGTCCAAACGACTTCTCACTTGGGATTAAAGAATTAAGTTCACATTCTAAAACATCATGTTTACTATACAACATTGCAAAATTTACTAAAACATCCTGTTTCCTAAATAGCGCTGAAGTTTCACACCCGAAAATAAGTCTCAGAATGGATCTGTGTCCAAGTTCCCTTTTTTACGAAGAATGTCCAAAAATTATTCTTTGGCTAGCGTTGGGCGCCTTTTCTTAATAAATGTTACTTAGCTCTTTCTCTTTAGTGCTGAAACTGAAGTATGACGATTTCCTGAAACCGGAGACTCAGGCCTGGATTCCGATTTTAAGACCTCCGATAAAGATTCTTCAGACGCGATGTTCCTCCGCAGGCACAAGAAGACTAAGCATCTTCTAGAATCCCGGGTGTGGCTTTTATAGTCCTGCCACACCCCGGGACGTCCTGGAAGCTGTACCTGGTAACGTTTCTCTCACGCTGTGTTGAACAACACACAGCGCGAGAGCTTTCCAAACGAACGCGTGCAACTTCTAAAATGCGTCTCTTTCTTTCTGTTTTGCCGATTTTGCCTGTAATCTGCTCGCAATGCCCAGATCAGAGTTCCAAGTCAATTTCTTAAAACATCAGACATCGCCATCGACACTTCAGTGTAAAACATGCATTCCTTCAACAATTACGGTCAAGCATAGGCATAAAACACACATTACTACATAAACAATGTACACAAACATAACTGGAGTGCTGGATGCACGGGACAGGGGTGGGTTTCAAGAAAGGTGAAGGTTTTGGATTATTCCTTGTGAGGAGTTTAATTCAGGATTATGCCTACAGAAGGGGTCGCAACTGTTGATTCATGACAGTACCCTCCCCGTAGAATCCCCCCTAATACTGTGGGAACTGGTTTTGGTTTCTCTGGATATCTGTTATGAAAGGTTCTTAGGATCTGAGGAGAATTTCCTAAATTAACAAGGGGTTCCCACGAGCGGTCTTCAGGACCGTTACCTTTCCAATCTACAAGCTAGAACAATTTGCCCTTCACTCTTTTGAAATCAAGCACTTCTTTTACTTCATACTCTGGCATACTGTCTACCTCTACAGCTGGGGGATGAATCAACAATCGGGTTTCTGGATTGCATGGCTTAAGGAGAGAGACATGGAATACTGGATGAATTCGATAAGTGGTTGGTAACTTCAATTTCATGCTAACAGGATTAATAACTTTTTCTATAGTGAAAGGACCTATGAATCGTGGACGAAAGGTTTTATGGCATTTTAATTTTAAGTTTTTTGTAGCTAACCAAACCTTGTCACCTACTGAATAGAGTGGTTGTTCAGTGGGAGATAATTTTCTGGAATAATATGCGATTGGATGCATCTGTCCAGTATCTTTACTCCTTTGGGACAAAATGCCTCCGACTGCAAATTGAGAGGCATCCGCTTCCACAATGAAAGGTTGAGAGGGATCAGGATGCTTTAATACCGGGGCTGTTATGAATTGGTCTTTTAAATCCTGAAAAGCCAATTCAGTTTCTCAGGTCCATTCGAATTTCATGTTTTTTCTTAACAATTTAGTGATGGGAGTTACCTTTTGCGAAAAATTGTTTATGAATCATCTGTAAAAATTTGCAAATCCCAAAAAGCTCTGGATTTGTTTCACAGAAGTAGGACTGGGCCAATCTATAATTGCTTGAACCGTTTTCGGATCCATTTAAATGCCTGCCAGACTAAGGATGTATCCCAAAAAGTCTACTGTGGTTACATGGAATAAGCTCTTTTCAAGTTTTGCAAAAAAAGAATTTTGTAAAAGCTGCTGAAGAATGGCTCGTACTTGCTTTACATGTTCAGTTTTTTCTTTTGAGTAAATGAGAATATCATCAATGTAGACGATACAACAATTATCCAGGAAATCTCTTAGCACTTCATTTATAAAAAACGGGAATGTGGCTGGAGCGTTGCAGAGTCCAAAAGGCATAACCTGATATTCATATAATCCAAATTTCGTACGGAATGCTGTCTTCCATTCATCTCCTCTCGGACTCGCACCAGATGATATGCTCCACGCAAATCCAGTTTAGTATAAATGGTGGCATCTTTGATTTGATCCAGTAATGTTGGAATTAATGGTAAGGGGTATCGTTTTTTTACAGTCACATTGTTAATTGCTCGATAGTCTATGCACGTACACAATTCTCCTCCCTTTTTTGGAATAAAAAAGAGAGGAGAAGAGACCGGAGACTTAGAGTGTCTAATAAATCCGTTAGCTAGATATTTATCAAGATCATTACGTAAATGTTCATTTTCTTTTTCAGTTAGCGCATAAATGCAGCTACAAGGTAGAGTCGCCCCGGGAAGTAAATCTATTTGGCAGTCAAAATCTCTTTGAGGCGGTAAGGTGTTGGCCTTTTTTTTATCAAAAACATCCACTAGATCTTGATACTCATCAGGCACTCCAGCAACAACCAAGACGCTTTTGGAATTCTTTGGAAAATCATAACCCTGTATTAACAACTCTGAACCTGGGTATTGTTGAAAACACGTGGCATGACAATAATCAGATTTAAACAGTATGCTTCTGTTTGTCCAATCAATATATGGATTATGAGGCACTAACCATGGAATGCCCAGAATTAAACCAAATTGAGGAGCATCAATTATGTCAAAAGTTATTTCCTCTACATGTTTCTCAGCAAAAGTCATCTTTAAACTTTCAGCATGATGTTGAGTTCCTTTCCGTCTACTGCTCTAACAATTTCTGGAGAGTCTTTTACTACCTTTTGTAAACCTAGTTTTTGGAATAATTGAGTGTCAATGAAATTGCCTGTAGACCCAGAATCTATTAAAGCATCTATGACCAAGACCGATTTTTATCTTCTTGAGATTGAAGAAGAATACGCATACTGAGATGACAATGAGAGGCAGTTGGAGTTTAGGAGGCCAAGCTGGTATGTGCACTCGATAGATTGACCTCATTGTCTACCGAGTTTTTTAGTTTTCCGTATGCTGCATTGTTGCTATCTCTGAAGCTTTGACTTTTGGTCTTACAGGTCGTGTGGGACAGTCCTTTATGAAATGTCCAGCTTTCCTAAAGTACATACACTGGTTTAATTTCCTACACTTTTCCCTCTCGTCTTTAGAAAGAGGTCCTCTAATAGTCCCTATTTGCATAGGTTCAATTGGGTCTAACTTAGCTGTAGAAGGTTCTAGTTTTGAATTTCCCCTTTCTTTGAACATCATCATCCTGAAATCTGAATTTCCTCTTTCACCCTTTCTTTCTGAAATTCTATGATTGAGTTTAACAACTAGATCAATAAATTCCTCGCAATCTGCTGTTGGATCTAAAATTTGTGTTATCATATCTTTTAAATCATCACGTAAACCATGATAGAACAGAGATACACGTTTTTCTTCTGGCCATTCTGCTTCTATGACCAGTCTATTGAAGGTAGAAATATAATGTAACAGATCAGACGAACCCTGCTTCAGATTACGTAGTTCGCGATCTGCTGTTTGAACGAAGACATGTTTGGCAAATAATTTTTTCTTGGCCCTTTTGAACCGTCTAAAATCATTTAAAATTGGATAATTTCTCTCTACATATGGTACAGACCACAAAGCGGCATCTCCCCCTAAATAAGATAAAATGAAAGCAACCTTGGAGGAATCGTCCGGAAATGTTGTAGGTTTTGCCACAAAATGTAACTGACATTGATTAAAAAATATTGTAAACTTGTTGCAGTCCCCATAGAATCTCTCTGGGGGTGCTAAAGGTACAGTAACTGGAGTAACCACCTGAATTTGAGTACTAGCTGAAGTATTAGGTGTGGTATTCCCACCATACAAGGTTTGCATGGTTGGTTGAAAAACTGGAGGCTTTATATAGGATTTTTTGTCTGAGCTAAAGGTCCAGGTTGTAGGACTAGAGGGTTGTAATCTACTCTGAATTGCTGTTAAATCCCTTCTTAAATCAGCATACTGAAGGACTGGGCTATTCTAAGGCCCAGCGGTGCCAGGGAACAACACCTGAAACCTTCGTGGGTTACCTGTTCCGGCGTACAAATCACAGAGACACGGGGCACTTCCTTCGGCGTCAAAGATCAAGGTTTATTTACTGCAGGGATACAGAAATTGCAAGAAGTACACTACGTGTAGGTTCTGAGAGACTGCTTCGAATTGCAACAGTGGATCGCTCCTTTTATACATATTTTAGTCATAGCACAACATGGCGAACAAAAGGTTACAACTCAGTTCCCACAGTAAACTTCAAAAGGGTTGCTTTCATGTCTTCAGGAGCCCGGAACATAATTACAGTAGCATTGCCGGTTCCCAACTGTAAAAGTACGTTATCCCACCATTAAGTACATCCCATTCTGGCTGTAAACGAGTTGAGAACAGAAACAGAAACAGGTGCAAGGAAGACAAGGATAGACAACAGATTGAAAAAGAGTGTAGAGGGCAATATCGGAAACACGATTGCAGGATCAAAGGATTCGTGCCTAATGCATGCACGGCTGAAACAATAGACCGGCACGGCAAGATGAGCCTCGAACGGAGCCATCTGCCTTTGCAGTGTCATCCCCCTTGTCATACAGACACCCTCAAAGGAACACGTGTCTTCCGCAAGAGCTTGGGAATCCCAGGGTCACGAAGCGGACAGTGTCCGTTCGCTGGCTACTTGAGGGCAAGAGACAAAATGGATGCCGTATCTAAAATGGACCCGTGGGTTCAGATGGAGAAACCCACGAATAAGACGAACGGTTCAGGCCAGCGTAGCGAAAACGCGTACACCCACTAAACTCATCATTTGCGGTTCATAGATACCAAACTCGTCCATATTCGAACGAGTCGGAAACGCCATTATGATTGTCACGGAACCTCAGACGCTCCTTTTGCCCTCATGTAGGCAAGCACTAGTTGATATCAGAATCGATCTCGATATTCATCAAATCATTCAGATGTTGCTGCAGCATCATTCTATCAATCAATGCTTCTTTGGTAACAGATGGCTGTCTTATACACGTTGTAGTTTTGGGTAGGTATCAGGGACCCCCTGTTAGGATCTACTCCTGGGTCAGGGAAACAATAATTTTTTAAACGGTATACACCCAGGCAGACTTAAGCTACAAGGAACTGGCTAATTCGCAACACATTTTAAGAACAACATATGATAAACACACAAATGGTAAAAAACAATTAGTACAACAGACTGTTATGATATCAAAAATATATTTTTAATCTCGATATCTTTTTTTAAAAAAATAGTATAATAAGTGGTTTAGAAAATGTTACTGTGTATACATGATGAATATAGTCAGTAAATTAGTACATTGATTATGAATGACAATTCTGATACATTGTTAAAACCAAAACATAAAAGAAAATACATTTAAAGTTAATTTCAAGATTATTCCTTTAGATTTTGTTAGACTTGGGCTGTGTCAATAAGACGAACGGTTCAGGCCAGCGTAGCGAAAACGCGTACACCCACTAAACTCATCATTTGCGGTTCATAGATACCAAACTCGTCCATATTCGAACGAGTCGGAAACGCCATTATGATTGTCACGGAACCTCAGACGCTCCTTTTGCCCTCATGTAGGCAAGCACTAGTCGATATCAGAATCGATCTCGATATTCATCAAATCATTCAGATGTTGCTGCAGCATCATTCTATCCATCAATGCTTCTTTGGTAACAGATGGCTGTCTTATACACGTTGTAGCACAGAGGCCACATGATCATCAGAATCTTCCAACCCCACGTCGACATCAGGCCCCAAAACCATCCTAGTAGCGTCCAATCACCTACGTCCACTTGTATGGACTCGGAGATCTTATGCAACTTCGAGATGGCTTGATATACAGTTGGAGCGTTATCAGGGATGAAAATACAACAACTCGAATGGATAACCTTGCACACACCACCTCGATCTGCAAGGTCAACGTCTAGAACCATACGGTTCTGCAGCGTCATAAGCCTATCCGCCTGAAGCTCTGCTGTCAAATTACCAAGAGCACTCGCAGTTATATTAGCAGTCAATTCGACCACACGAGTCATCTGTCTCAGGTTCCTACTATTAACAATAGGTCCCCAAAACGGCAGGAAACCCTTAAAGAAGTCTCCTGCTTCTTGACCGGCAGTGTCCTCTTTGCTAATAACACCTCTCACAACTCTAGTCTTGTGATAGTCCGAGGCAACTGTGAAAGTCGGTGGCAACAGATTCGCAATATAACAGGTGCCCGAGAAGTCACGGGGCAACCATGTATATGCGCGATCGTAACATACAAAGTATGTACCCTTGGCAGTCAGGAAAACGGGGGGAGAGAGCATTGGTAAAACATAAGTTTCAGTACAAGCACTCTTCCCAAGCTGAGCTCGCGGATTTCGACCAAGACCTTGCAAGCAGAAATTACCGAGGTGGGGTACGATCCAGATCGGAGACGAGCTTTTAAGCTGTCTATCACCCACTGACATGCTATACTCAGCCTCACTCAGATCCTCATATGCTCGCACCTCTTCCTCTGGAATAAGCGATGCATCAAAAATATCTCTATCTAAGTCAACAATCGCTCTTGCCAAAGGCTTGTGGTACAGGCCGGGACCAGGATCTGCAGAGCGTGGCTCTCGATGGGGGTAGGAATCTAGTGCGCTACGGAACATAGTTTGAAATGCTCGAGCTGACCCCTGGGAGCTGTAAGGAAGAACCAAATACGGAATACCCATATCCATGGTATGTGGCATTAACCCACACACCCAACAGTTAGTAGTATTCATCACTAACTGATGCTGATGTAGGAGCTGGACAAAGGAGTTATTCATGAATTCCGCACGTCTAACCTGTTCATGTTGGGGCAGAGGATGAAAGGGATCTATGCCGTTACAACGCGTTATTTTACAACGCAGACCGTTACAACGCAGTTTTTACAACGCAGGTACCATTACAATGCATGCCATTACAATGCATGTCATTACATAGCAGATACTATTACAATGCATGCCATTACATGTAAGTATTGGTAAGTATATCTTTTTTTTAAAAATGTAATAAAGTTAATGTAATTAATTTAATTTATTAAATATAATTAAAAAATTGTTAAAACAGTAATTAATTTAATTTAATTTAATTATAGTAATTTAATTAATATTAAAATTTTTATTAATTTAATATATTTAATATAATATAAATAAAGAAATATATTAAAATAAAAAATAGTAAATAATATAATGTAATTTATTACAATAAATATAATTTAAATAAAATTAAAATAATACTTAATATAATTTAATTTAATATAATTAAAGAAATTTAATTAATTTAAAAATTGTAAATAATAATAATTAAATGTAATAAATTAAATAAATTTAAAAATAAATTAATTTAATTCAAGTAATGTAATTCAATTAATTTTTAAATTGTAAAAATTGTAATTAATTTAATTAAATTTTATTAAATTAATTAAATTAATTTAATTTATTTAAAGTCGTAATACCCCTGTACCCCAAAACACAAACCCAGCCCTAAAACCTAAAAATACCCCTGTACCCCAAAACCCAAACCCAGCCCTAAAACCTAAAAATACCCCTGTACCCCAAAAACCAAACCCAGCCCTAAAACCTAAAAATACCCCTGTACCCCAAAAACCAAACCCAGCCCTAAAACCTAAAAGTCGTAATACCCCTGTACCCCAAACCCCAAACCCAGCCCTAAAACCTAAACATACCCCTGTACCCCAAAAACCAAACCCAGCCCTAAAACCTAAAAATACCCCCTGTACCCCAAAAACCAAACCCAGCCCTAAAACCTAAAAATACCCCTGTACCCCAAAAACCAAACCCAGCCCCAAAACCTAATAATACCCCTGTACCCCAAAAACCAAACCCAGCCCTAAAACCTAAAAATACCCCTGTACCCCAAAAACCAAACCCAGCCCTAAACCTAAAAATACCCCTATACCCCAAAAACCAAACCCAGCCCTAAAACCTAAAAATACCCCTGTACCCCAAAAACCAAACCCAGCCCTAAAACCTAAAAATACCCCTGTACCCCAAAAACCAAACCTAGCCCTAAAACCTAAAAATACCCCTTTACCCCAAAAACCAAACCCAGCCCGAAAACCTAAAAATACCCCAAAATTACTTAAATTAATATATTAATATTTTATTTTTAATATTAATTAAAATAATAAAATAATGTAAAATAAAATTAAATAAAAATAATATACTTACCTATACTTACGATGTAATGGCATGCGTTGTAATAGTATCTGCTATGTAATGACATGCGTTGTAATGGCATGCATTGTAATGGTATTTGCGTTGTAAAAGTTGCGATGTAATGGTAGTGCGTTGTAAAAGTTGCGTTGTAACGGTGCAATACCGATGAAAGGAATGTGGAGAAATAGTGGGAATAGATTTCGGTTCAGAAGAAGAAGTAGGTGAAGCAGAAGGCAATAACAACTGTATTCCAAAATACACTCCACCCACCAATAGCATAGAAACAGTCAGAAACAGCAAGAATACCTGAAACAAAAAGCATTTTGTTCGTACAACCCTGTGCAATTTCGATCTTTGAGCCGACATCCTCTCTACTTCCAACAACTTAGAGAAATCCATCCTCTAAAAAACCGTCCGTAACTTTCTTGAAGCACTTCGTTCTGAGTAGCTATTATCAATTCCCAGGAGTTCCCAGGAATCGACAAAAGTAACCGACCTAGTGTCAGGAACCTGCTAAACAGAAGGAAGTACTCGCACGGCCCTACGGTCAACCCGGATGAAAGGTTTTCTTTAATCAAACATTCAATTTTTTAATACAAAACTCCTAGCTGTGGAAAAAAGGAACACACGTGAAAAAGAATTCAAAAATCAATAGAAGATGCAAGTGTTCATAATGTTCGTGGCAACAGTAAGGGGGTAAGATGAATTCAAAAAGAAAAAGGAATTGCATTTATTAGTCTTTGTCACGTGAACGAAGGAAATATCTACTTCTTCCAGGACGAGTCTGTTCTTCAAATAATTGGTCAGATTGCGAACCGGTGTTCAATTGATCAGATGACAGTTCAGGCCTCGAATTCTCCAACGCTGACGATTAAACAAATGTATCTGGCTGCAATGAAGTGTCTCCTACCGGTTGAGCATCACTAAACGGCACAAAATGTAGAGGGGTCTCTGTTTCCGTTGCGGCAATCCCAGTTCGAACCCAAGAATCTGCCGGCAAAGGGATCGGAACTTTCTTGGTGTGGGTGGCGTGCACCCAATTCTTTCTGCCTTCCAACCGAACTGCAGTCCTTGTAGCCAGCAGGACTTGGAAGGGACCCACAAATCTCGGCTCCAAGTTACGCTTTCTTCCAAAGTTGCGGGTGACAACCCAGTCACCCGGTTGGAGCCGATGTCCAGGACCCTCTGTCTGTGCCGGTAGAGCTTCAAAAACCTGTTGATGAATTAACCTCAGTTTAGCAGTCAGATCATGAAGATAATCGATCAACATTGGGTATTCGAGACTATCAAATGCCTTAGGCTTCGGGACCCCCCAAATGTTCGCAGGACGGCCGAACACAATCTCATATGGGCTAAGCCCTACTCGAGAGTGCACGGTCGCCCTGGTCGACAAGAGAGGTAGAGGCAAGGCATCAGGCCATGACAAACCAGTCGTCGCTTGAATCTTAGCAAGTTTCAGTTTCAGAGCACCATTGTACCCTTCAACTAAACCCGCTGACTGGGGATGATTGGCGCTATGGAATTTTTGTCGAATTCCAAGGCCCTTACACACACTCTTCATCACACTCCCCACAAACTCACTTCCGTTATCCGACCATACAATCCGTGGCATTCCATACCGAGGAAAGTATTCCTTCAGTAGGACTTTCGCTGTGGACAAGGCAGTATTATCTTTAAGAGGATAGGGCTCAATCCATCTGAAGAACGCGCAAACCACAACTAAAACGTACTTCAGGTTATTGCATCTCTCCATATGGATGAAGTCCAATTGGATAACCTCAAAGGGACATGTAGGAGGAGCAAAATGTCCAGGTGGAGTGGGGGTGCCCTTGCCAGGATTATACATCATACATACCATACAATTCTTAACCACTCTCTCAGCACATTTAGCGATACCATCATTCTTCCATACAGGGGACAACAGCTTACCTATACCTTTCGCGCTAATATGTGACAAGCCGTGAGCCATAGTCACAACGGCTAGCACATATGCATCCGGTAGCATCCACCTCTGACATTCCGACAAATCAACCCAACATCCATGCGCATCTAACTTTCGCGTGCTTTCTTTCCACTTAGTCTTTTCAGTTTCGGTGGCCTCATTCTGAATTGCTTTCACACTCTCAACAGTGTCCTCACATATACCAGTCTCCGCCGGCCACCTCACTAAACTCGTAACGTACATTCGGGTTGCAAGATTCTTAGCTGTCTCTTTAGCAATCTCATCCGCAAATGCGTTACCACGACCAACATCATCCGTAACCTTTCGGTGCGCGCTGCATTTAATGATTGCCACCTGCTTAGGCAATGTAAGTGCGTCTAAAAGATCGTTCACGAGCTGTCCGTGTTGGATCTTCATGCCATGCGATGTCATAAATCCTCTTTCTCTCCACAATCGACCAAAGCTATGTGCAACGCCAAACGCATATTGACTATCTGTAAACACATTCACTCGCTTTCCCTTAGACAAAACACACGCCCTTGTCAACGCAATCAACTCTGCTGCCTGCGCTGAATTCTGACTCAATCTCGCAGTTTCTACAACCGTACTCAACGTCACCACAGCATACGCAGTCGTCACATCACCATTCGGCAACTTGAAACACGAACCATCAACATACAAAGTACCATCGGGATCTGCCAATGGAGTGTTTTTTAGGTCAACACGACCCTTCGTTTCTTCCTCAGTTCGTAAATAACAATCATGTGGTGGTACATCATCTGATTCCATATTAGTCGGCAACAATGTCGCCGGGTTCAGTACATTACAACGCTTTATTTGTATATGACTTGCCAAGAGCGTCAACTTGAGTTTTTGTACGATTTAAGAGAGTGTCAACTGCATGCGGAACCATCACCGTAAGCATATTATCCATGACCAGTCCTGCAGATTGCCGGATGGACACCGCAGCTGCCGCTGTCGCTCTTAGACAACTCGGCAATGCTCTAGCTACTGGGTCCAAGGTCGAGGAAAAATATGCACATGGACGCTGCTTACCGCCAAATTGCTGCGTCAAAACACTCAATGCACAACCCTCTCTCTCGTGAACGTATAGTGTAAACGGCTTGCTGTAGTCAGGAGTACCTAACACAGGAGCCGAACACAACGCATCACACAATTCAGAAAAACTTTTCTGACACTCTTCAGTCCATGGCAAAGGAGTCGGAACATCCTTGCACGTGAGGGCTACCAATGGCTTCGCTAGCAATGAAAAATGTGGAATCCATTGCCTGCAGTATGACGTGATACCTAGAAAGGCACGCACATCTCTGAGTTGTTGGCACAGTCATTCGAGCGATCGCTGCAATTCTCTCTGGGGTCAACCTTCTTCCCTCCTTTGACAATAAGTGACCTAGATAGGTTACTTCTTGACAACAATATTGAAGCTTAGAAGGTGACACCTTGTGATGTAAGTCACAGAGATGCTGTAACAGCGATACTGTAGCAATTTTACAAATCTCTTTAGTGTCAGCAGCCACTAATAAGTCATCAACGTACTGAATCAAGGCCGCACCAGTCGGTAACACAAACGCATCAAGTTGACTCTTTAGGGCTTGGCTGTAGATCGATGGACTCTCACAGTAGCCCTGAGGAGCGCGTTTAAACCTGAAGCTGCGACCACCTAATGAGAAGCCGAAGAGATCTCTGCTTTCCTCAGCAATCGGAATGCTAAAGAAAGCATTCTTCAGATCGATTACCGAGAACCAAGAGGCAGAGGCTGGAATCAGAGTCAGTAAAGCCGTAATGTCAGGCACCACAGGAAATTGTGGAATCACAATTTTATTCACCTTCCGTAAATCAATGACAAAACGGTACACAGGAGGCTTGGATGGATCAGTTCGTTTTAGAATAGGTAACACAGGACTATTACACACATTTCCCCGAGTTTCCTCGATAACATCCTTCTTGATCAAGTCATAAATGATCGCTAACAGCGCTCGTTCACCATCAAGAGAGATACGATACTGGGGAATACGTGGTAATCGCACATTCAATTTCAATTGGACAACATAAGGTGATATGTCCAGCAGGCCCACATCATTGGTACCTGTTGCCCACAAAGACTCAGGAAGAGAACTCAATTCTGGTGGAAGCTTATCAGTTGACAAATACATAGGAGAGATCACTCTCTGACCCAATGTAAGCCCCACTCCTGCAAGAGAACAATACAGAGTCGCATAGAACCGCTTCAACAAATCCAGGCCCAAAATATTCTCACCACAACCAGTAGTCAAAATCAAAGGGGCTTCTAGCTCGCGGGGCCCAATTGTGAGGGGCAAAGGGCTAGAGACCGGGTTGCTAACGGGGGCGCCAGAGAATCCAACGGAAACATTCGTTAAGCCAGACAAAGGTGCACCAGGGAGTTTCGAATGCATGATGGAACTTTTCGCTGCACCAGTGTCCAACAGAAAAGGCTCAACTACGCCCGATGTTGCAACTGCGACGTAAGGCCCTCTCTGATCAACCGGAACTGATACTACTCCCTCTCTTTGTCTGTGGCTGTCCTAGTAATTACTGTCAGCATCAATATCATGCTCGACGTAATAATCGTCCACATGATACTGGGCAGATCTACCAGACGATGAATTGCGCTGATCAAATCAATTATTCGAGTCTGATGAAGTGGTAGAACGCTCATTCTGATTTTGAGTGACACCGCGACCTCTACCACGTGAAGCCTGTTGAGGACCACTACGACCTCCTCGAGCCGAAACACCATTGTTTCGGTCACGCAAAACTTGACAATTAAACTTCAAATGGCCTTCACCTCTACAATATGCGCATTGATTATACCCGAGCATAGATCTCGGTGTAGAGGAGTCAGTACGCGACTGAGTCCTAGAAGACTGTGATTGTGATCTATTTTGCTGTTGTGAGTCATTTTGATTCGAGCGCAGAGAATACGCTTGCTGCAACAGAACCTTAGTTTTAAGATCCTTCGTTTTCTTATCTGCACGATCACTTTCTTCCTTTTCTCTATTTTATTATAATGTAATATTGAGCCGTAGCTAATATTTGAGCAGAGGTAGAAACAGCCCACAAACTTTCGGAATTTTTCAATTTGTTGCTTAGTTCAGGCAACAAATTCGATACAAATTTATCCACAAACAATCGCTGACCTCCCTCAGTGCTCATATCCTGACCACTGTGATCGATGAACGCTTCCTCAAATCTGGTAAAGAAATCAGAGACACTCTCGTCCTTCTTCTGCTTGTACACAGACAATTTATTCCAATTAACTCTCATTGCCGGCATAAGAGTCTTCATAAGTGTAATAATCCTCTGGGGCAGATCAGTAATGAGCTGTTCAGGCTTAGCCCCACCAATTTGTCGTCCGTCGGCCGCCGCAAGAGCAGCCCAATCACCGCCTAACTCGGCTACGTGATTCTCTTGACGTATTTTTGCCCAAATTGGTTGAGGTACTACATTACCGAACAACATGTCGATATCGGCGAGGTTCATAACAGTAGCATCCACTAATTGGGATAACTCTTTATAATAACCTGCCGGATTTTTACGAGGGTCAGGTAAAGTTTGTTTCACCTGTAAAACTTCAGACCGCTTCCATGGGAGGTGTATCCAAACTCTCTGGAAATGTGGCAAAATCGGAGGGTTAGCACCAGGGTTACCTGGCATCCACACTGGAGGAACTTCTCGCATGGGATACTGACCAGGTTGTGCCATCCACTCCTCAGTTGAGTCATTAAACAATGCTCGAGGTTGTACTGTAGATCGAAAGGATAGGAAACGCTCTAAAGCACGTCGAACATTACTACCCACAATCATACCGTTCGAAAACTGATTCTGGAGTTCAGTCATTTTGGGTGGTACATTGTCTACCTCGTCATTATCCCACTCCTCTCATAAGGATTTACATATTTCCTCAAACACAAATCTTTGTGTGGGCTCATTGAATTGAGAGAACGTCTCGAAAACTATGCGCGGGGTGTACTTAGCAGGATGCCTAATCCATTTACGCGTCATTTTCACTAACATCTCACTCTCCCTACCACCAGGAATTTGACTTCGTCTTTGAGGAGCATCAGAAACATCGGACCCAAGGATCGGTCCAAATGGAGAGTAAAGGTTAGCAACAGCATTAGGTATGCGACTACGGACAGAAGGAGAAGAAGAGAGAAGTACAGGGGCAACAACATGAGGGCTAAACGCAGGAGCAGTAGGAGCAGTAGGAGTAGCCAAGAGAGCAGAAGTAGCGGGAACAATAGACTGAGAAGGGATAGGCAGTGGAGCAGTAGGAAAAAGGGCAGGTAAGGGAGCAGGGACAACTTGAGGAACAAGAGGATTCGGAAGAACAGGACCAACGGCAGGCTGACCAGCAGCTGCCGGAACAACAGGTTGGGGAACAGGAGGAACCACAGGGGCTTTAGTATCCTGTGCGTATGGAGGTGGTGATTTCAGTAGATAGGACAACAAAGGGTCCTCTACCGCTTCTTCTCCCTTTTTATCAAAACTCGACGGTAAAACAGGATAACACTTATCCACCGCCATATGTTTCAGTCTAGCAAAAACTTCCTTTTCCTTCTCTTCTTTGTCTCGCTGGAACTGCTCTGCATTTCGCATCACCGTAATGATGCCTTCTCTCTTATTCTTCTTAATCTGTTTGATTTCTTTCTGCTTGGCCTCTTTTCGCCATAACCGAAAGGAATCAAACATGGCCGGCCTAGATTTCTTTTTAAACAATTTTGCCTCAAGATTGTCCAAAATTGCAGTTTCGAAACTACCATGAGGTGGCCAACTGAGGACACCATTGTCTTTAGTATAGCGGATCCAATAATCATTATATACGATAGGACCCACTTCATGGCGACTATAGAGCTCATAGATCGGAGTTCCAACAGGAGGTATCGGATATGAGTCCTCCAATCGGGAATCCGCACCGCAACATTGAAGGAAACCAAACAAAGTACTACGGCCAGGCATCGTGCACACTAACCGAGCTTACAAACTTCAAGGGTTATCGAATTACGATGTCCTCGCAAAAATGCAAGACCCTCAGTTTTTGGCAATTGCAATCGTCAAATAAAACCCAACAACTAAGAACCAACAACTAAGAACCACAAATGCAATGGAACCATGCAAACAACCAAGTTTCAACAACAACGACCAAGGACTATGGGAGCGACCCACAAATACTTAACTGAAAGAGCAATGGCGTCACCAGGAAGGCCCGTCTATCGTCTCGCCGTACAAAGGACTACGCCAGGTGCCAAAACAGGTCGACAGTCAGGGCATCAGTCCGTCGCAGCCGTCAGGAGGCGGGAATCTTGGCGGGAAAAGTCTTCGGACCACTTATTTCGACAACAAGATCGATGAAGCGGGGTGCACCTTCCCTCGGAGATTTCACACGAAGTTCCTCACGATCGTCGGGCTTTGGACCAGTACCGCTGATGTCGCCCCACATGGGCGCCAACTGAAGGACTGGGCTATTCTAAGGCCCAGCGGTGCCAGGGAACAACACCTGAAACCTTCGTGGGTTACCTGTTCCGGCGTACAAATCACAGAGACACGGGACACTTCCTTCGGCGTCAAAGATCAAGGTTTATTTACTGCAGGGATACAGAAATCGCAAGAAGTACACTACGTGTAGGTTCTGAGAGACTGCTTCGAATTGCAACAGTGGATCGCTCCTTTTATACATATTTTAGTCATAGCACAACATGGCGAACAAAAGGTTACAACTCAGTTCCCACAGTAAACTTCAAAAGGGTTGCTTTCATGTCTTCTGGAGCCCGGAACATAATTACAGTAGCATTGCCGGTTCCCAACTGTAAAAGTACATTATCCCACCATTAAGTACATTCCATTCTGGCTGTAAACGAGTTGAGAACAGAAACAGAAACAGGTGCAAGGAAGACAAGGATAGACAACAGATTGAAAAAGAGTGTAGGGGGCAATATCGGAAACACGATTGCAGGATCAAAGGATTCGTGCCTAATGCATGCACGGCTGAAACAATAGACCAGCACGGCAAGATGAGCCTCGAGCGGAGCCATCTGCCTTTGCAGTGCCATCCCCCTTGTCATACAGACACCCTCAAAGGAACACGTGTCTTCCGCAAGAGCTTGGGAATCCCGGGGTCACGAAGCGGACAGTGTCCGTTCGCTGGCTACTTGAGGGCAAGAGACAAAATGGATGCCGTATCTAAAATGGAACCCGTGGGTTCAGATGGAGAAACCCACGAATAAGACGAACGGTTCAGGCCAGCGTAGCGAAAACGCGTACACCCACTAAATTCATCATTTGCGGTTCATAGATACCAAACTCGTCCATATTCGAACGAGTCGGAAACGCCATTATGATTGTCACGGAACCTCAATTCTCTGATCTCATTTCTAATAACACTGCAGCTATATCCTGCAGAGTTATCTGCGGAGTTTCATCCATACCGTCTGGGCAAAACTTTTTCGTGGGCTTGGTCTTCTGTCAGATAGATCAAGCACTCTTACCTGCGTTCTGGCAATCTCTTACCTGTAAGGTGCTTTGATCGGTTTTGCCGAGACGCTATGGGCCAAACTCCCAGAACCCTACCTTACAACCTGTGATCTTTCTTTTTAACACTAGGGTGATGGATAGCAGTCAGGGAGAGAGGCCGGATCTGACGATATTATGTTCTTGTGGTCGACCTGCGAAGCAACAAGAAACTCTTTAGACTTTATCCTTTCAAGTTTTTCTTTAACTCTTAAAACTCCTTCTACTTGTTCTAATGTCAAGTCGTTAAACTCCTACCTGCGATCTACTAGACTTGGCTTCGCGTCCTGGAAGTCGTCGTCGGATGGAGTCTTTTGAAGAGATGCTGTTCTCTAGCGTCTGAAGGTGGTTGAACTGTCCGCCCCCGACATTTTATGTTGAATGTACAATTATTCTGTATAAAACAACAATATAAATCATTTGCACTTTCCTTTAAATTTGTTAATACCTGCTAATCAAATCTATTTTAAAATCTACTCACTTTTTTTTTTTTTTTTTTTTGAAACCTTTATGGCACAATAGCAGCAAAACAAATACGGGCCTACAACCATCCGGCCGGCCACAACATATGTTGAAGCAAGTTAGCAAGCAATACGGTAACACGGTAGTATCTGAGCACAAAATAGCAATCAGCCTGGGTTACACTGGGTATCTTCGCACTACCGAGAGACAGGAGAAGTTAAGGTTAATTTTTAAAGTTTTTTAAGTATGTTCCAAAGTATAAGCAATAGGAAGGATCAGAGTTCCAGCAATCCACCAATAACATGAGAGGGCAACGTCGACCAGAGAAATCCAAGCAACAGAAAAACATAATCAGACTAGCGGCATGGGAATGATACGACAGGATAGTGAGAACAAAATATGTTGCATGCCAGTTGCCGCCCCCCTCGCACCGAGCCACCCTACTGACCCAAGAAAGAAACAGGAAAAGAAAAGAAAACCAAGTGTAAAGAAAAAAAGAAGGCCCATAGAAACTGAAACGGACAAAATAAAATCCCTACCCCCCTACCCCCACCCTACACGCATGCAGAGGCTACGGCCTACCCCCCCTAGCAGTGTACCTGTCGCCCAAAAAGGAGTACCCGGAATGATCACAGCGCTTCTGGACCTGGAAGCGCTGTGATCCCTCAACGCTCCTGCGCTGAGTGGTCGCTCCCCTGTCTCTCTGCCGAGACACGGTATCGTACACTGCGCTGCATTGTGCTTAACTGTGATTAACTTGATTATTTGTGTCCTGCTATTCATAGCGCTCGCTGCATTGAGATTAACTGTGTTTAACTTGATTATTTGTGTCCTGCTATTCATAGCGCTCGCTGCATTGAGATTAACTGTGTTTAACTTGATTATTTGTGTCCTGCTGTTCATAGCGCTCGCTGCATTGAGATTAACTTTGTTTATTTCTGACCTGTAGTTCATTGCGCGATATCCCCCGGAGCCCTGCTCTGCTCCCCCCTCCATTTTGTTGCTGTTGTGCTCCGTTTGAGGTCACTTGAGCCCGCCCCGCCTCCCAGCTGAGCCGCCCTCGCCCCTCCCCCTTCCCACTTCCATATATGACCGTCACAATTGCGCGCAGTGTCCACGCGCAGCGACCGCGCCCAATCCGCGCCAAAGTTGCGCCAAAGGTAAGCCCGTCCACGCCCGTCCGCGCCTGGACCGCACCCAGCGCCAGACCCCCTGCCCCTCACACTGCCCAGCCCTCCCGCATTACCTACGATGCCACCACCCTCCTAGCCCTTAACCCCGGCCGCTTCCCCAACTGCGTCCAAGCCGCTCCTGGACACACTCATGGACCCTTCTCCTGCTACTCCTGCAAGTTCGACGGCACCAAGAACAATTCCTCATCTACGTACACACATCAGATATCCAATCCCAACCACCTACAATGCATCCTGCTCAACACCCGCTCGGTCCACAGGCACGCCATTGACCTCTGGAATCTACTCGACACCATCTCTCCGGACGTCGCCTTCCTAACAGAAACATGGATGAATGCCTCTTCAGCCCCACACATCTCCATTGCCATCCCGGAAGGTTATAAGATCATTCGGCCACACAGGAGGAGGCATCGCTATCGTCCATAAGAAATCCATCCGCATCTCAACCAACTCAGACGCCAATCTCGGCAACTCTGAACACCTTCACTTCCAGATTTACATCGACCCCAAGACCACACTCAGAGGCACTCTCCTCTACAGACCCCCAGGACCCCGCGCACAATTTAGTGAGGACATCACGGACTTCATCACCCCACACGCGCTCCCTTCCAAAGATTACATCCTTCTGGGAGACCTCAATTTTCACCTTGAAAAGAACAACAACCACAACTCCACCACCCTTCTGGACAACCTCGCCAACCTCGGACTTAAACAACTGGTCACTTCCCCCACCCACATCGCAGGTCACACACTCGACCCAATCTTCACCTCCAGCAATCATGTCTCTTTCAGACACACTACGGCCCTCCTCTGGACCGACCACAGCTGCGTTCACTTTACCTACAACAAGCCCAAACCCAACAACCACCCCCAACCAACTCTACAAAGAAACTGGAACAAAATCACCATCGACCAGATCTCCTCATCGCTTCTTCTAAACCCCCCAGCCCACTCCTCAAACCCCGACCAAGCCGCCACCAACCTCACACTATGGTTATCCAACAGCGCCGACATCCTAGCACCACTGAAAAAACGACAAATCAAACTTGGCAGCAAGAAGACCTCCTGGTTCAATGATGATCTTAAGAAATCCAAGAAACTCTGCCGCTCCCTTGAGAAGGCCTGGAAAAAAGACCCAACCTCCAGCACCAAGGACGCCTTCAAGAACGCCACCCGCATACACCACCAACTGATCCGAAAGGCCAAGAAAACCGCCTTCAAGGACCGATTAGATAACAACGCCCACAACAGCAAGGAACTTTTCAACATCGTCAAGGAATTTACCAATCCCCCGGCTAACTCTAACGACATCACCCCCTCTCAAGCCCTCTGCGACTCCCTAGCCTCATTCTTCCACAACAAAATTGCAGACATCCACAACAGCTTCGACAACCAACCCGGAGACCAACCCACCGAACCACATGCTGGACCTTCACCCCCCTCGAACACCCTCAACGACTGGAACCCAATCTCCACTGAGGACACCATCCGCCTGATGAACTCTATCCACTCAGGATCCCCCACAGACCCATGCCCTCACCACATCTTCAACAAAGCAGACTCCATCATAGCACCGCACCTCCGAGACGTCATCAACTGCTCCCTCAACTCCGCCACCTTCCCGGAGAGCTGGAAACACGCTGAACTCAGCGCCCTTCTGAAAAAACCCACAGCGGACCCCACCGTACTCAAAAACTACCGTCCCATCTCGCTCCTTCCATTCCCGGCCAAAGTCATCGAGAAAGCTGTCAACAACCAACTCGCCGCCTTCCTCGAAGCCAACAACTCCCTCGACTCCTCACAGTCTGGCTTCCGAGCAAAACACAGCACGGAGACTGCCCTCATCGCAGCAACGGACGACATTCGAACTCTACTGGACAATGGAGACACAGTCGCCCTCATCCTCCTCGACCTCTCAACAGCCTTCGACACAGTCTGCCATAGCACCCTCCTACAGCGCCTCAGAAACATCGGAATCCAAGGAAAAGCACTAGAATGGATCACCTCGTTCCTCACCGGAAGAACCCAGAGAGTCCGCCTCCCACCATTCAAGTCAGAGGCCACTGAAGTCATCTGCGGCGTACCACAAGGATCTTCACTCAGCCCCACCCTCTTCAACGTATACATGAGCCCCCTCGCTGCCATCGCACGCCAACACAACCTCAACATCATCTCCTACGCGGATGACACTCAACTGATCCTATCACTCACCAATGACCCTAGCACCGCCAAAACTAACTTACACGAAGGAATGAAAGAAGTAGCCGAATGGATGAAACACAGCCGTCTGAAACTGAACTCAGATAAAACAGAAGTCCTCATCTTAGGCACCTCCCCCTCTGCATGGGACGACTCGTGGTGGCCAGAAGCCCTTGAAAAGCACCCATCCCGACAGACTACGCACGGAACCTGGGCGTCATCCTGGACTCCTCACTTTCGATGAACAGACAAGTCAACGCCGTCTCTTCATCCTGCTTCAACATTCTTCGCATGCTCAAAAAAACATTTCGTTGGATCCCCACCGAAACTAGGAAAACGGTCACCCATGCTCTGGTCACAAGCCGACTGGACTATGGAAACACCCTCTACGCCGGTACTACCGCTAAACTCCTGAAAAAACTCCAACGAATCCAGAACGCCTCAGCCAGACTCATATTAGACATCCCACGTAAAGAACATATCTCAGGTCACCTGAGGAACCTCCACTGGCTTCCCGTCAATAAGAGGATCACTTTCCGACTCCTAACCCACGCACACAAATCACTCTACGAAATCGGACCAGAATGCCTCAACACACGACTGTCCTTCTACACCCCCTCCCGCCAGCTACGATCATCCAACCAAGCCCTCGCCACGGTACCCCGCATCAACAAAACCACTATGGGAGGCAGATCCTTCTCCTACCTGGCAGCTAAAACCTGGAACTCACTTCCCACTTACCTTCGCCTTACCCAGAACCACCTAGCATTCAGAAAGCAACTTAAAACGTGGATATTTGACAAGTAATTCCCCACCCCTCCTCAAGCGCCTTGAGACCCTCTGGGTATGTAGCGCGCTATATAAATTCTCTGACTTGACTTGACTTGAAAAAAGGAAGAAAGAAAGGTATCACATAAGATTGGAGGAGGGCCATACATATAAAGTCAAAACAACCAGCATGTGATTTCTCGGCCGCCCATCCCCGGATCCCCGAACCAAAGGAAAACAATGTTCAACTCCACCGTCTATCCCCTGCAGCTACAGCAGTATACTCTACCGCAGTCAATGAAAGGGGGAACACCCTCAACCCTGTCCCCTGCGATCTGGGGTATTGACGTAGTCCAGCTGCACGGTAGCCAGCTTGAATGGGATAAGCAAACGGGATGATCCCAGCAGGTTAGGACGCTGTCCACCAGAGTCTGTCCAGTTCAAAGCCATGCGTGCAACAATGATAGAAAGGGGGACAACGCATTTCAACAGTCCGCCAAAATCAGCCGGCCAAAACAGTAGCATCAGCTTCAGGAGAGAGTTGTGAATGTCGCGGGTAGAACACAAAGGAATTGCCAAACATGGCGCCCACGGACGACCCTCCGGCCATTGCACAAGCCCACTAGCATCAGACCTCTTCACCACCATTTCAATCAACACAGAGGTGTTATCAAGCTCACGTATCTCCAATGCCCCGGAGCACACCCGGGTAGGCACTCCACAGTAATCGGGGATAGGGTGTGGCACAGTGTCCTGCAATCAAGAGCCATCTCTGCCCATCGGGGGCACGTAAGGGGAAGTAGCGTCCAGCCGGTCCCCTAAGTCCCGGGCATTATCCTGTAGAGCAGATCTCACAGTACTCAGAGCGCACAGGATGTCTCCAATCTGCAATGGTGCCATAGGAGGGAAGAGGGCAGCGGGTCCCTGCACATGGGGCTCGCGGAATTGTTGTAGCCCTCGAGGCTGGTCTCCAGTATCCCTGCCACATAGCCGGTCACCCCATCTGGGTTCCGCATAATAGGACCGGGCTGGGGGCACAGGGGAAGCACAAACCATGTTGACACCATGCACGGCGTCAATGTATTGTGGGCAATCGGTCAACTCACCAGCAACAGCCCGGAATAGGCACAAGAGCCGAGAGTGCGACCGTCAATATGGCATCCACCGCTTCGCTGGAAGGGACGAGCGACCAAGCAGTGCCGTCTGCGGATTAGGGCGAAGATACAATGTTGCACTTTCAGCCACGATAGCTCCCAAGCGTAGAGATGAGCAAAGCTGAGTGGATCGCCGTAGCGGAAAACACAGCGTAGCAGCTGTTCTCCGCCGGCCGCCTCTGCCCCGCTTCAATGTCCGCTGTTAATGCAAACATGGCCGGCCATCGCAAGGAACAAAGACCCGAGTAGCTACAACCAACGCCAGGGAGGAGGTGAGGGCGCCCCGGCACTTCCACCGCAGGGAGCGAGCAGAGAAACACACCGCTGGAGTCAGAGTCACCTCCCGGTCCCGAGGGTTCGACTCAAAAACAGGATCGCTAGCAGGAGAAGTCGCGGTCCGGGAGGAAAACGAAAGGATCGGCGGAGCCGAGGGATCAAGCGGCCATCATGGTGGCAGCCTAGGCTCCTCCCCCAATCTACTCACTTTTAACATAATTCACTTGTTGTCCAAACGACTTCTCACTTGGGATTAAAGAATTAAGTTCACATTCTAAAACATCATGTTTACTATATAACATTGCAAAATTTACTATAACATCCTGTTTCCTAAATAGCGCTGAAGTTTCACACCCGAAAATAAGTCTCAGAATGGATCTGTGTCCAAGTTCCCTTTTTTACGAAGAATGTCCAAAAATTATTCTTTGGCTAGCATTGTGCGCCTTTTCTTAATAAATGTTACTTAGCTCTTTCTCTTTAGTGCTGAAACTGAAGTATGACGATTTCCTGAAACCGGACACTCAGGCCTGAATTCCGATTTTAAGACCTCCGATAAAGATTCTTCAGACGCGATGTTCCTCCGCAGGCACAAGAAGACTAAGCATCTTCTAGAATCCCGAGTGTGGCTTTTGTAGTCCTGCCACACCCCGGGATGTCCTGGAAGCTGTACATGCTAACGTTGCTCTCACGCTGTGTTGAACAACACACAGCGCAAGAGCTTTCCAAACGAACGCGTGCAACTTTTAAAACGCGTCTCTTTCTTTCTGTTTTGCCGATGTTGCCTGTAATCTGCTCGCAATGCCCAGATCAGAGTTTCAAGTCAATTTCTTAAAACATCAGACATCGCCATGGACACTTCAGTGTAAAACCTGCATTTCTTCAACAATTACGGTCAAGCATAGGCATAAAACACATATTACTACATAAACAATGTACACAAACATAACTGGAGTGCTGGATGCATGGGACAGGGGTGGGTTTCAAGAACGGTGAAGGTTTTGGATTATTAATTGTGAGGAGTTTAATTCAGGATTATGCCTACAGAAGGGGTCGCAACTGTTGATTCATGACACACAGGCACAGGTGAGCTGCGCCGACGCTAATCCCTGGCGACCTGACTCCTGCCTTCTCTGGCCACCCTGCAGCCCCTTCCTAAGAACTACACCTCCATTCTCCCACACCCGACCTATAATGGCAGACCACAAGGACTGTCCGGCCCGAGGATTCCAGCTATATTGATCCACAGGACTCCGTAGTACAGATACAGGTGAGCCGTGCCGGCGTTTATCCCTGGTGATCTGACCTTTACTCTCTCCCTCCACCCCTAGCAGCCCCCTCCCCATCTCATCCTGTCACCCCCCGTTCCCATTCATCACCTCCCCCCACACTTGCACCCCGCCGGTCACTGTACCTTCCCTTCCCTCCCAAGTCCCAACTCCCCACCTAATACCCCACAGTCGGAACTCTTTCACCATCATCTTCCCCCCTCATCTCTCTACAAAAACGAGATGCCTCTTCAAACAGAAACTTATCCGCCAGCACAAAGAAACCCTAATCACAGACATCTACCACTCGGCCTCCAATGGTCCGACTAAGATGGACCTGATATTCCACACTGAGAGAACGGAAGACTGGATCTCCATGATCAGAACGCAACTGTATATCGCCAAAACCACATCCACTTCCCACAGTTGCAAACTAACCTCTATACTCCCTATGAGCTCGGTTGGAAGAGGGTACACATCCGTGACCATCTACACGAACGGCACGGTCCTCATTCAGGCTAATAATAAAAACCTTGAAGCTTTCGACTCCCTATTTCCCACATTAAGATCAGCCCTCCCAACCCTACTGCACCCCGCCCCTATCTACACCTCGCCCACATCCACAACCAACAGAGAAGCCTTTGTTCCTCCCTTTCGCGATACCGACATGGCCCTTTACGCTCCTCTTCTCCCCGCCACTTTCCAATGCACGCTCACAGCCAACCGACCACAACAGAAAACTCTAACCACATACCCAATTCCCCATGCCAGCCATCCTACCTCCCACACCTACCGTATCCCTCAGCTCTGTACGGATAACGGTACCCCGCCCCCTTATGGGGTCCCTCCCCAGCAAACCCACAGATGCGATATGCCGACAGGGACCACCCTCCCCACGAGCCTCATCATAACTCTCAGACACTCAAAACCTCTCACTGTCCCTTCCCCTCCTCTATCTCCGACCTCTCCTTCGTTCCCGAAAAAGGATAACCTGACTTGCTCCACCATTAAGAGACCTCAATTCCTCAACCTGAATGACAACACCCTAGATGCCCCCAACCCCTCCCTCGATTCCGTGTCACAGCGTCTAGCGACTCTTGAAAGCCAGATAGACGTAATCTCCCGGGGCCTAACGGAAATCTTCTCTAACCTAGGTATAGCCCGTAAACACCTAAAACCCCCTTCCGGGTCTCCCCACTACGTCAGCACCAACCTCCCCCCTGGGCTCTCAGAATCCACTAGTACCCATCTGCTGCGGTCTCCCCGACCGGGTCCCGGAATCATATGCACTTAAGGCCCCAAAAAACAGAGCCCCCTTCCCTAAGATCAAGATCCATACTCTATCTGATACAAAACACCCAATCTCAAGGCCCTCCAGAACAGAAGCACCAATGTCAGACTGTGAAGCAGCCCTTCTAGCCGCTGCATAAAACACTCCCGCCTTAGACTCTCCTAAATCCAAAATTCAAGTGATCACAGGGCACCGGAAAGATCTTCCCTGCACCAAACCACTGAGACATCCTGTCCTGACCGCCAAACCGAGGGCGACTAAAGATAGAACTACCTGAAATCAGATGCTTTCACTAACTGCCTACTAATCAACTGCAGATCAGCCTCATTACACGCAACAGAACTAGCCGAGGCTATCCTCACTCATGATATTGACATTGCGTTCCTCACGGAGACCTGGTTGAATAAGTTATCTCCTCCCTGTCTAGACATGCTTGTACCGTCTGGCTTCTCCCTCATCACTAAAGACAGGATAGAACAGCGATGAGGAGGGGTAGCTATCATCCACAAGGATAGTTTGGGAATCTCGGAAACCACCTCTTTCGAGTACAATTCCTTTGAATGTCTATCCGCCATCATCAACACCAAAGACAATGATACTTTACTATGTCACCTGCTCTACCACCCCCCAGGCAGAAACAACGCTTTTGGAGAACAACTATCCGACCTGATAGCACAAGGTGCACTTGGCGACTCCAATAACCTACTTCTTGGGGACCTGAATCTACGATGGAACGAGGCACACAATCCTCTAATCCAATCGCTATCTAGCCTCCTCGAGGATAACAATCTTAAACAACACTGCACTGAGGAAACTCATTACAAAGGAGCCACATTGGATGCCATCATTTCGCAAAAGAACTCTATCACGATCAACCACATACTTTCCGTCGACTGGTCAGACCACCACATGATCCTATTTCATATCAATCACCCCACTATCTCCTACCAACCTCCACATGACCCCCCAAAATGGGTGAGAAACATCTCCCAACTACCCCTGGATACCCTGGAAGCATAGTTAATCTCACTTCTCGCAGACAACAAAGCCCACCTCTCCACCAAAGATCTCACTGATCGGTACATTTCCGAGCTAGTGTTCATTCTCGACAAGCTAGCTCCACTAAAGCTCAAAAGAAGCAGAACCACTCCATCTAGAACTTGGTTCAACAATGACCTCAACACAGAAAGGAGAATCCTAAGAGCCAAAGAAAGAAAATTGAGAAATAACCCGACTGCCATCCTTC
Organism: Lissotriton vulgaris; assembly: GCF_964263255.1. Lineage (NCBI taxonomy): Eukaryota > Metazoa > Chordata > Amphibia > Caudata > Salamandridae > Lissotriton > Lissotriton vulgaris. Next base: position 894,542,909 of record NC_141698.1, on the reverse strand, counting down.
GTGACCAACTGAAATCAGCCCGTAGGAAGTACAACAACCACATCAAATATAAGAAATCCAACTTCTTCCGCGAGGCACTGGAAAAGGCCAAAAACAGACCGAAGGAACTCTACAGCATCATCAGACAACAAACCTCCAAGCCAGTGTCCTCATCTGTACAGGCATCCAAAGAACTCTGTGATAACTTTGCCCAATTCTTTAACGATAAGATAGCAAGAATTGAACTATCATTAGACATCAATGAATCACACCCCAAGAAAAGCAGCTCGGCTGTACCCCCTGCCCTCTCTCCTGGCTCTTCTCTCACCCCCTGGCTAAGCTTTTGTCTCGTTCTAGAAACAGAGATAATCTCGCTGATTTCGTCCTCCAAACCATCAGCTCACATCTCACATCCCATTCCTCCACTACTAATCAAGAAACTGAAGCACGCTTTTGCACCTGTATGGGGCAAAATCATAAACAGCTCCTTAAAAAATGGAGTGGTCCCTGATTGCCTAAAAATGGGACAAGTCACCCCCCTGCTGAAAAAACCCGGTCAAGACACGACAGAGCTGACCAATTTCAGACCTATATCTAACCTCCCCTTGCTCCCAAAAATACTTGAACGCTGCGTTCTTCATCAACTGACACAACACCTGGTCATCATCAACCTCCTAGACCCCCACCAGTCTGGCTTTAGAAAAGGCTGCAGCACAGAAACCGCGATGCTGAACATCATAGATGACATCCATGGTTCTCTAGACTCAGACAAATGCTGCCTCCTCATTCTCCTTGACCTCTCGGCAGCATTTGACACAGTGGACCAAAAACACCTCATCAAGGCTCTCCAAGAAAGAGCTGGCCTCGGCGAGGTAGTTCTCAAGTGGTTCTCCTCCTTTATACACAACCGTACCCAATTAATAAAAATCAAGAACTTCACCTCCGAAACCCAGCAAGTTAACAAGGGCGTCCCCCAAGGTTCGGTGCTCTCTCCACAGCTTTTTAACATCTATATGGAACCGCTCGCCAAATTACTCAATAAAGCCAACATCCGCTTCCACCACTATGCGGATGATACGCAGATCTATCTGGAAACCTCCTCTCTCACTGACATCCAAAAATTAAATGATGTCCTGAAAGATGTTCAAAAATGGCTAACAAATAAACATCTGAAACTAAATCCAGACAAGACCGAGACACTCCTCATTTCGAACAAGGATGACAACCCTCAAATCACTGAATGGCTAAAGGCAATCGATGAGCTCAAAGGGAATCTTACTCTAGCAGACTCTGTTAAATCTCATGACGTCACCCTGGACCCAAAACTAAACATGATGAAACATATTAAGAGCTCTGCCAAAAGTGCATTCTTTAACCTAAAACTTCTGAACAAAATCAATCCCTACATTCTTAACGAGGATCTCAAACTGGCCACTCAATCCCTGGTACTGTCAAGACTGGACTATGGGAACGCAATTCTAACAGGTATTCCTAAATCGCACCTGGCACTGATCAAAAGAACATTACATGCGGCAGCCAGAATGATCACCAGCATCAAAAAATCTGATCACATCTCCCCGGCACTCAAAGAACTCAAATGGCTACCAGTAGAAATGCGAAGTAACTTCAGGACGGCCTGCCTAACCCACAAAGCCCTCCATACTGGCAAACCCGAATACCTGGCAAAAAAACTCAAAAAAGCTGGTCAAGCCAGGAATCTGAGAAGCTCTATTTCCCTCCTGCTCATCCTACCTAAAACCAGAAAGAAAAGAACAGCAGACTGCTCTTTCACGGGAAATGCCCCTAAAATTTGGAACTCCATCCCCACGCACATCAGAACCATACCGTCCTTTGTGGAATTCAAAAGCCAACTCAAATCCTTGTTCCTCATCCATTCCCTTGGCTGTGGATAACATGGGACAGACTGCAACACCAGAACTTAGTGCCCGCATTGAACCCTGATACCAAAGAAGCTATGTAGTACATTTATGCAGCTCTTACTCTTACTTGTGGATTGTCAATTCCTTTCATATGTTATGCCTGTGCTGATTATATGCTATTCTATTACTGTAAAGTGCATTGAACCCTGAAACCAAAGAAGCTCTGCAGTACACATATGCAGCTCTCATTGTCACACTCATTGATTGTCAAAAACCCTTCATATATCATGCTTTTATTGATTATATGCTATTCTCTTACTGTAAACCGCTCTGTTACCTCTGGGTCTTGACAGCGCTGTAGAAAACTTCTAAAATAAAATAAAATAAATAAAATGGTGAGGTTTTCAGAGGCCAGAAGAGGTCTCTCCTGGTGACCCAGCAGAGATGAAAGGCACCAAAATTGTCTAAAACAGCCCACTGGGGTACAGAAAATGCTGAATGAATATTGTTTTCCCCTGGAACTGGCTAGGAATAGTCATGCACAGTTCTGCACTCTGAGAACCTTCCAGAACAGCCAGGGAGGGCCAAGCCCCTGGGGTCCCCCCAAGAAGGGAAACAAAAACAACGAGGCAGAGAGGGGATATGCACGGGACTCTAATCTCACAAGTCCATTCATCCTCAAAGGCCCTCATCTCCTTGGCTGCCGATGCAATGGAGGACGAAATAAGCACCAATGTGATCTTTGATTCTCTGCTCCAGGGTCTCAAATCACTCAGGCGACCCAGAAGGAGGAGATTGGGCCAGGTGTCTTTCTACCGTGTTGCCTGGGTCTGGGAAGGACAGGGCACCTGGCCTCAAGTCTACTGCCCGCAATGACTCTGGGTGGGAAGAAGGTTTGTTTTGCTTCCTCGAGGAGCATGAGGGGAAAGCCAGCTACCAAGCAGCACACAAGAGCTGAGCCAAGGATGCAGGGAGCTGGTATGGGCAATGGGAGCTCTCGAGCTCCAACCACAGCCCTTAATAAAAATTATGAATATGGCTGCCTGAAGTAAGATGGGGAGGTGCTACTTTCTATTGAGTTGTTAGTGGCACCAGTTTAGAGTGTGTTTATAAGCACTAAACGTAAAATTAAAATAGGAAGTTCACACCACCTTTATGCAAGAAAAAAGAAAAGTTAAGCAAGCTCCTTTAAGACCTTGAATTGAAGTAATCTTTGTCCCATCATCAATCAACAGGGCATGATTCTTTCTTTGTGCCATAGGTGAGGTGCATTCTGGCGGTAGACAAGTCAAATGATGGCATGGAAGAAGACTTATGCCCTAAACTAGAAGGTGTCGTACCTGTCTGGTTGGGAACTGTCTTGGCAGCTTCGTTTGCAATGTAGGGTTTCAAAGCAGTATGAAGATGAAACGGATTGTGTGAGGAATCTATGAAAATAGCATGGTTACTGGTTTAAATAATTATTGTGAGGTTCGTAAGCTCACTGGAGGAAATGATGCAGCTTATATTAAAGGGAGAGCTAAGTAGTCAATGTTAGGAAACTTAAGACTGACCTTGAGGAGAGAAACAAAATGGTTACTTATTGGGGACCATGTGGCAATTGCTATGTTCAAGGTTCAAGGTAGTTTATTATGATGATTATTTAAAATCTTACAACATTTTGAACTAAAAGAAGAATTTAAAGTTAAATTCCAGTTTAAAATCATATAAAATGACATTACATAGTCTTTACAACCCATTAAGTTTTTGTAATAGCTACGTCTCCAAGTTTCTTTTTGGCTAGCAGTAGGAACTTTACAAAGGCGAAGTTTAAAATGATATCATTTGAGATCATACATTTCATCACGGCCTGCCTACATGACCGTATGCCGCGTGAGTTAAAATGAGCTTTTAGCAATGATTTTCTCTCTTGGAGGAGTTCAGGGCAAATACACAAAAGATGTTGAATGTCTTCCTCACCCCTATTGCACAGTCTGCATTTCGTTTGGGTTACTTGAATTGCTATGTGATCCTGGCAGTCAAACGTGGACTATGAGGTGTCCATAGAAGAAGAGTCCAAGTGCTCACAACAAGGGTGGGGGTGTCTTACATTGACGGATAGGGACGGTTGTCAAGTGTGAGAATAAAGCAGAGATGTCCAGACGTGCATTAGGAGGCTGTGCCGGTAGGCGGGGTGCAACTTAAAAACTTAAAAAACCCAAATATGATATTAACTCAAAAAGTTGAAGAAACAGGAGCTGTCCTGTTGTAACCTCAGTTAAAGTAAAGTAAGGAAGTCATGAAAGGCTTGATCTAAGGATATGTAGCATTGGTGATACAAGACCCGGTAGCATAAAAGCAAAGAGCTTCATCTGTCCTAAGAAAGAGGCTTGAGGGGAAGATGTAGCATGCAGAAACACACATTACTTTAACGAAAAAAAGCACTTTTTTTGTTGTTAAGTGAGTATGTATTTCTCTTCTGCTAAGCTACTTAATCTGGCAATGTTGAGGTGAAATGTAATAACACTTCAGCTCTTGCCATAAAACCGCCCATGGAATCAATGATTTCAAAGTATGCGATTAAGCAAATGGCCAGAAGATTTCTTGTTTCGTCTTAATACAGTTGACCTTTGAGGGGCACACGCTTTGCTGCTGCAGGAAAAGAATACTCTCAGGTCTTATGACATATTATGATGTATTTAACTATTTAGTGAGTAGCGCCTCACAGCTATTAGGGCTTCCAATCTGTCGCTAAGGAAGGGGCAGCTGCTAAAGTAACTCCTACAAAAGACATGCTACTCCATCTGGCAAAATCAAGGTAACATGATTGAAAGAGGCTATCTAGAAAGAAATCACAGGCACAAGAGAGTTTTAGACATTAAGGCAGGTTTAGTGTAGTGGATTTGTGCCAGCAATCAAACGCTTTGCAAAGACCTTGCTGCAGAAAATGTATCCTTAATCCTTAACAAATAACAGACACTGAAAGTGGAAAAACACATACACCGTCCCACACACATTAGCTGCTAATAAAATCAATTCCATAAGTAAACGGGGATAAAAATAAAAAAAGCCATATCTCTTTGTTTTTAGATGTAATGCCCCCTTCGACAAATAATCTGTTCTTCCTTATGCCTAAGTGCTCTTTCCACAGGGAACAACAAATACAGACATGACAGTCACACCCTGATGTTTCCTGTTTGAAAAGGGAAAACAAGTGTGGGAAACAGGCACCTTTTAGGTTATCGTCGCTTGAGCGCACAGATTCAATCTGATAAAGTGGTCATTTGATCTGTGGTGTGATGCTCTGGGAGGAGATCGAGGCGATGCTTCCAGTATAAATGTAGGCGTCCTGCATTGATATATTCACCAAGAGCTTGAACAGAGTATTGTAGCTTAATACTCACTGCTGTCTCATCTCTCAGTCATGAAGATTGCTGTGGTGTTCCTGCTGGTGGCCGTTAGCACTTGCTATGGTAACTAACTTTTATATTACAGAGTTGTGTGTACTGCTAATTGAAGGTTCTGTGTTTTGTTGTCTGTCCATTTGTTAACTAGCACCTCCATTCACCTCTGGCTCACACAACTACTTTCAGAGTTGATTAATTAGAAATCCAAGGAAGTGGCATGATGTAAATTGAATGATGGGAATTCCAAGCACAGAATGCTAAGGGACTCCCGAGATTCCATTAAACTTTCACCAGCATAGAGCACCCCAAAAACCCTCAGCATCAATTAATGTGTGGTTCAGGCTTGCTGCCAGTGTCTAGACCTTTGGGGATGGACTGTCGAGGCTGGCACCCGAGAGAACGAGTCCCACATGCAGCAGGGATTTGGGGGAAGAGAAGGTTTACAGTTTGTGTCCTGGTCCAGGAATTACTTTCTGAGTTTCAAACAAACAGTTGAGTTTCTTGAAACCTGTGGGAAAATGGCACAGGATAATTATCAAAGAAGCATTCAGAAGGGAGACTTTGCTCGTCCGTAGTAAAGAGCTTTCTGTTTAGATGTGACTCCATGCCACCTGAAACTTTATAAATCACAGGCTAGAGGGAGAGTTATCCCAAGTGAACAGTTTTATGGTGCAACAAGGCATAGGACGGAAGGCAGGTTTTTTATACAATTCTAAGCCTGTATAGAGATTTTAAACCTAGCTCCTTGCTTTTACGCCATCAACTGGAAATAAGTTGTCGATAAAGGGCACAAGGTAAGCTGTGGAGCCAAAACCTTGATATCTGGGGTTAAAAGGTGTGTGATAACACTTATTTTACGTCTAATATTTTTGTGAGTCAATGTTCACGAAAAGGTTGCATGTGTTAATGAAGAAATGATATAGCGCTGGTCTGTAGCACTGAAAGGGCTAATAGGTGGTATATCCAATGTGAACATCACTGGCCTTCATTTTTACTCCCAGGCTTGCTATTAACTCCTGCTGGAGCAGCAATCAACACGGCCCTTGTTACACAGGATGTGGTGAAGGTGGGGCTTCCAACTGAGGTTCTAGTTCCCATTTCCAAACAAAGTCAATACTATGTTATTGACAATAAACAGGAATAATTCTGAACACATCATTGTATTTTATGGAATTAAAACAAATGAGTTGCATGTTCAGAGTTGCATTTCCCGCCAATTATCCATGTGTGTATGCAGTGCTTAATGTATCGAGTCTAAAAGTAAAGTGAGTGACTGAGTGATTGTACAAAATGGAAAATATATTACAGTTCACGACACAAATGTGTTTGCCTTCAGGGAATATGTACAATACCAATGGCAGCATATTGCAGACTAAAGTTTTATGTTATTGTTTCTATTCTAGGTTTTGTTCGCCCACATGGTGGTCATGTTCCCCTAAACCCAACCAGTGATGGTAAAGTCCGTAAAACAAACTGTCCTGTATTAGTGGTTAATTGCAACATCCTCCAAATAAATGTATGCTTTAAAGATCAAAAGCAAATCAGAAGCAAATCTCTAGAATTATCTCTTACAAGCTGCATTGTCACTGTAAGAAATGATAGAAACACCTCTGTGATCTCGCCGCTCATGCTTTGTGCACTTAGTACAATGTTGTCAGCTGAATGTGAAGTCTTCAATATAGTGATTTGTTGTAAAGTCATTCTTAAACCCATCAATTGGAAATAGAGAGATTTATGAATAATGTCAGAAAACAATATTTTTTTAAAGGAGCATGTGAAAGTTTATAGATATGTATGTCTGACCAATTGACATGCTCTGTTGTATACTTTAGGCTCATTCCATTTGAACATAGCAATTTTATGGATTATATGGTAATTAGCTACTTGCCATGCTAAGTAATGTGTGGTAATTACCTGTAACAAGTGGTTAGAGGTGTGGGACTCTTAAGATGTAAATGCTTCATTCTGTTCAGGATACTGAATGATGTATTGTCCTAAATGTTGTAAAGTGTATACAAATGCAGTAAATGAGAGTGTAGGTGAAAGGAAAATATATAAAGTGCATACAACACATTTAATTGACTATCCAACATTGTGGCATATTTCAAAGTGAAGTCTTACACGATTATATTACTTTTGTAGGTTATGTGCGCCCACCTAGTGGAGGGACGGTCCCCTACACAAACTGTCTTGATAAAGTGCTGGTAAGTTTAACACTTGTTGCTGGTAGCATTACTTCGAGCAAAATGTACATTTTAAATTAGTGTATTGTGTGTTAACTAATTTGTAGCTTCTATCAGGATCCATTGCTGTGAGCATTTAAGTTCTGACCTGTCGAAAAAGATTCAGCGAGTAAGCACCTCCACACTAAGAGGAGAGTGTTAGTGAAGCATACAAAGTACTATGACATTTGCTAAGAGTAAGCACAATAAATAACTTTCACTAAAACTGAGATGGCAAGTGTCCTAATGCAACCCTCGCAAGAGTGAGATTTTGATGTGCATATTAGTATTAAGTGTAAACCCTTTCAAAGTTGTAGGCAGGGCGAATTTGCAATACTGTTGTCTCACATATGCTGGCTTCTTATAGGAAATGTCAGTTTTATTTTGGGTTGTGTTAATTTTATATTAAAATACTAACAAAGGTGTAGTAGAGATATGCCACAAGGATATACACAGAGACTCTAAAGCATCATATTAAAAGACTTTGGCAGATTAACTCCATCCTCATGAATGTTATTCAGTCATTTATCATTTTGGCATCATAATGATGCATTAGTTATGATCCTTGGATTCAACATAAACATTGGAGAATATAATATGGCACTATACATCTCTTTGAGAAATCCAGATGGGACTAGGTGGCTAAACCATTATAAATAAACTACTACTACATAACTGTACTTTAATCCTCTTTTAGAAAATTGATGTGAAAAACCTTCTGGCTGCATTACAAGAACTTTTCTGCTCATACCAGAACTGCAAGGTAAATATATTTTCTTCTCTTATGCTTATTTACAGAGCATGTTGACCAGTCCAATCAATAGCTCCTCTGGGACTCCACTCAGAAGTTTCAGCATTTCCGATAACATTTCTATATATCACTGTCTCCCTGAATGAACTCTTCTTACAGAGGGCCCCTATTACATCCCATAACCTTTCTCTTTCATGGTTGTCAGTCATTTATGATAGCCCAGTCTGGAATACTTGAATGGCAATGAAAGAGCCACATCAGTGCTCACTTCCTGAGTGCGCCCTCCCACATATAGTCTCCCATCAATGTTGAATAGGAAAGGATTTCTTGCTGCCTAAGTAATTGCTCTGCCCATAATTGTCATTATCACAAGCTCATTAATTAGTGATGAATTAGGCCACTGAGTTAGTTGTCGTTCACAAAAATCTGTATGTGCATTTAAGATCACAGGCTAAATATACATCATGTTCATTCAAAGTTAGGCAACCCAAGATAAAGCAATGGAACACCCTCATACTGGGTTCTGGTAATACTTCTTATTTGCTGCCCTATGAAATGCTACATTGGAAGTATTATCACTTTGTAACAACACTGATTAGTATTACTATGTCTGGCACTCCTCTAGTCAAAATCATAAAATCACCTCCCTGCTTCCAGAGGGGTAATTGTGGTATCTGTGCCATAGCACTTTCCACAAGACTACCATTCAAACTAGAATCCACACAAACCCCTTCTACTCAGTGGTACATCATTGTCCTCATATAACTCCTACCTTCCACCCCCTGGTGAAGTCCCTCTTAAAGGTCCAAGTGTTACCATTGTTTTTCTTTTTAATGGTGGGCGCCCACAAGTCTGCCCTAAACAGCAATCTCTGTCACTTTGTGTAAACTCAACCAAAATATGTACCATGCTGTGTCCCACAGATATTACGTTTTATCACTTTGAGTTCCATTCACCTCTGTGCAACCACTGTACCTTTGGTGTGTCCTGCAACTTACTTCGTATTTGTGTGTGCCACACACTTTATTGTTATCCACATTTTGAGCTTTGCCCCGTAACGCTGGCAATTCTTTGTGCTGTAAACCCTGCTGTGCATGATTCCAGTTTCCCTACAGTGGGGTGTCTCCCACTGTTGGAACCTGGGATGTCAGGTCACCTAGGGTAGCCTGGCCTAGGGTAAGTCACATTCACTAGAGGCACATGTGTGAAGGTTGCAAACCACCCAGCAGTAAATTAACGCAATAACACCCAAAAAGGACGCTACACCAATGTTTGGAAAAATATGAGCTTGTTTATAAAAATATTCTTTGCTCTTCTTGTCAATTAATTAGCTTGGTTAAGACATTTCATTGCATTACATCTTACAGTAGAATTATGAATCTCTTCGCAGTTGTCAAGCTACTTCACTTTTTGGCTTTCTCGCACCACATCACATTTCCTTGTTCTTAATTAGCAATGACTGTATTTAGTTGGACTTAACTTCAGTGGTAAAGCTAAGCACATACAAAGGATTACTTTCTAGAGTTGGCCCCTACGTAAATACAGGCAAACGTTTACAGTCCCTCAACTCCAACTTCCCACCTTCCACCTGTACACAGGGCTATATGGCAACTCCAGTTACTTCTTGCAGTAATTTTCAAAAGTGATATACCAACCACAGCTGTTCCCCAAACTTAAACAGGTGAAATGCCCTCAACCTCCCCCAGACATCGACTGTTGTCAAGCTCCCAATTCCTCACCAGTCTGTCTAAGTAAGGGCAGTTTAACCTTTGGACACAAGTCTTCCCCACTCCAAGCCTGGGAAGTGAAACACCACTCTCACCAGGGCCCAACCAGAATGTCGATCTACTTTTGTACTTTCCCTCCTCCTCCTCGCTTACTGTGTTAGTCAACCGGCTTCAGCTGGTGGGAGGGCTTCCGCTTCCTAAGAGGACTCTGCCACAGGAGCCCGGGACCACGCAGTCAGTGTAACCGGCAATAGGGGGTACTCCGCCCCCGTCCCCGGTCAGTCGCTCCTCCCGCCTAACTTCCTCGAGGCGCTTGCCCCACCGTCTTCTGGGACGCTTCCCCTCACCTCACCACAGCATCGGTCGAGGGAAGCACTTCTCTTCCTGTCCTGCGCGGAGTTCTCCCGCAGTCGCCGCTTCTCCTCGGGGCTCCGGACACTCCCCTCGGGTCCGCCTTCAAAGCGCTGGCGCCAGGGTGGAACGCTACTCTCCCACACTTCCGCGCAAAAGCGGAACTGATCCACTACGCACGGCGGCTTCCCTGAGCGTCTCCGCTGCCAACCCAGGATCAACAGAGACGAAGGCAGAGGGGGCACCCGGCAGGGGCGCGAAAGTCTCTCTCAGCACGCGCTGGCTTCCTACTTGGGTGAGGGTAAGGAGAGAGAGTTGGGAGACGGGCTGCTTGGTGGCACTATCCCGAAGACGTCCTGAAGCAGGATTTCCCCCCTAAGGTCCTCAAACAGCTTGAACCTACTGGTGGAGATATACCAGAGGAGGGGAGGGGGAAGTAATCGTGAGAGGGAAGGTGGGGAGGTTCGTTTGGAAAGGCTAGGGGGTACTCCCCTTCTTCTTAGCCACACACAGCAAAGTCTTTACAGAGTCTTTCTCAACTGGGCAGAGGACTGCGCTTCACAGCGCTGCAGTCTCCTTCTCCTCCTTACACCCCTTACTTTCAAACTATGGGTTGGTCAGGGGCCCAGGGTCTCCCGCAATCCAACACAGCAGGGACAAGTCAAGTAACCCAAGGGAGGAAGGGTGGTGAATCAATAGGTCAACCCTTTGACTATCCTACCCCCACCTTCAGCTACAGCCTGTCCTCCAGCTGCCTCTCTCTGGTAAGACAAAATTGCTGACCAGCATTCCGCCTTTTATAGGCTGACCCTCAGAGGTCCAGAAGGGACCAGAAGGTTCTGGAATGCCCTACTCTATCCTATGGGACAGATTCTAGGTTTGTCAGTTGGGACAGTTGGTAGCCACCATTTTCTGTCTCCAACTATATTCCTGTCAGAAAAGGCCTCTAGGCCTGTGGTGAAAAACTACGAGGGTAAAAGAACACCTATCCCCTTGACCAACACCTTGAAAAAGCTAGTGGACACAAAAATTAATAAAGGTATGAGGGGCAAAAAGGGGACAAAATAAATAATAAATTGGAGGGACTACGCAAAAAGTCAGACAGGTCTAACACGCGTCCCCCCCAGCTGAAAGTGGGGAGAACTACCCAACCCCTTGGAAGTCCTCATCACTAAGGCGGAAATACCTAGAGAGACCGTCTGCATTGGCGTGGTCAACTCCAGGTCGATGTTCCAGCCGGAAGTCCATTCCCTGTAGGGAGATGGACCACCTCAACAGCTTGGGATTTTCCCCCTTCATTTGCATCAGCCAATGAAGGGGTCGGTGGTCAGTCTGAACCAGGAAGTGCGAGCCAAACAGGTATGGCCGCAGCTTCTTCAGAGCCCACACCACCGCAAAAGCTTCCCTCTCAATTGCACTCCACTTCTGTTCCCGGGGAAGCAGTCTCCTGGATAGGAAGACCACAGGCTGATCCAGGCCCTCTTCATTTAGTTGCGATAACACTGCCCCAATGCCATGTTCTGATGCATCTGTCTGGACAATGAACTCCTTGGAGAAGTCTGGGGCCCTCAGGACCGGTGCTGCACACATTGCTGCTTCAGTTTCTCAAAAGCTTGCTGACAAGCGTTCGTCCAAACTACCCGTCGAGGTTGTTTCTTAGAGGTGAGCTCTGTGAGAGGCGCTACAATAGTGCCATACCCCTTCACAAAGCGACGGTAGTAGCCTGTGAGGGCCAGGAAGGCTCGGACCTCAGTCTGTGTCTTGGGGGGTTCCCAGGCCATGATTGCCTCAATCTTTGCCTGCAGGGGCTGCACTGTCCCCCTACCCACCAAGTGTCCAAGGTACACAACCGACCCCTGCCCAATCTGGCATTTGCTGGCCTTGATGGTCAATCCAGCTTGTTTCAGGGCCTGGAGAACTGCTTGCAAATGTTGCAAATGGTCCTCCCAGCTGCTACTGAAGACAGCAATGTCATCCCGGTAAGCAGCAGAGAAACTCTCCATTCCAGAGAGGACCTGGTTCACCAGCCGCTGAAATGTGGCGGGGGCATTTTTGAACCCAAAGGGCATCACGCAAAATTGGAAGTGTCCCTCAGGCGTGGAGAAGGCTGACCTTTCCTTTGCTCCATCTGTCAAGGAGATCTGCCAGTACCCTGAAGTGATGTCAAAGGTACTTAGGTATTGGGCAGCTCCTAGCCGGTCAATTAATTCATCCGCCCTAGGGATCGGATGAGCATCAGTCTTTGTAACTGAGTTCAGTCCCCGGTAATCCACACAGAACCTCAGTTCTGGGGTGGTGCCTGGTGGAGCGGCTTTTGGCACTAGCACCACCGGACTGTACCAAGGGCTGTTGGAAGGTTCTATAACTCCCAGCTCTAGCATCTTGGCAACCTCTCCATGGATGCTAGCCTTCACCTTGTCAGACAGCCGGTAGGTCTTCGACTTCACTGGTGGGCTGTCCCTTGTGTCCACATCATGGGTACACAGGTGAGTCCTTCCCGGGACAAGGGAGAACAACGTAGAGTACTGCTCCAGTATCTGGCGGCAGTCCTCCCGCTGTTCAGGAGTTAGAGTGGGAGAGAGAATCACTCCCTCCACTGACCCATCCTTCTCTTGAGACGAGAACAAGTCTGGGAGAGGTTCGCTTTCCACTTCCTCTTCCCCATCAGTCACCATCATTAAAATGACCTCGGGCCTCTCATGGTGGGGTTTGAGTCGGTTGGCATGCAGCACCCGTAGGGGCTGTCGAGGGGTCTTAAGGTCCACCAGGTATGTGGCCTTACCCTTCTTTTCCAACACTTCAAATGGGCCTGTCCAGTGATCCTGAAGGGCACTAAGCTCTCCAGGTTCCATCACCCACACTTTCTGGCCAGGCTCCAATTCCACCTGGTGAGCATTGTGGTCATACCACTCCTTCATGACTGCCTGGCTGGCCTCCAAATTGTCAGAAGCTTGCTTCCACAACTTCCCCATTTGGCTCCTGAAGGCCAGCATGTAGCTCGCCACATCCTGGGGGGGTCTCCTGGGAGATTTTTCCCAACCATCCTTCACCAGGCTGAGAGGACCGCAAACAGGGTGCCCATACAGAAGTTCAAAGGGGCTGAAGCCCACTCCCTTCTGTGGCACTTCCCTGTAAGAGAATAACAAACAGGGTAGGAGGACGTCCTACTTCCTCCGCAGGCTTTCGGCAGACTTCTGATCATGCCCTTCAAGGTTTTGTTGAACCTCTCAACCAGTCCATTTGACTGGGGGTGATAAGGAGTGGTGAACCGGTAGGTCACTCCACACTCCTTCCACATTGCCCGCATGTAAGCTGACATAAAGTTGGTGCCCCTGTCAGACACAACTTCTTTGGGGAAACCCACTCGGGTAAAGATCCCCATTAGGGCCCTAGCCACCACAGGTGCAGTGACTGTCCTCAGAGGAATTGCCTCTGGTTATCGTGTGGCATGATCCACCAGAACCAGGATGAACCTGTGACCATCTGTTGTTGGTGGATCTAAAGGCCCTACAATGTCGATGCCCACCCTTTCAAAGGGGGTGCTAACGACTGGAAGTGGTTCCAGGAGAGCCTTCACCTTCACCCCTGTTTTCCCACTGGCCTGGAAGGATACACATGTCCGACAGTAAGTGTTGGACGCCACTTTCATCTGAGGCCAGTAAAAGTGGTGGACAAGCCGAGCAAAGGTCTTGTCCTGACCTAGGTGTCCTGCCAAGGGTATAGCATGAGCCAATTCCAGTAGAAAGGCTCGGTATTGTTGCAGGACTATCAAGGCCCTTGATGAACCAGGTAAGGGTACCTTGGGTTCACTGTAGAGGAGTCCATCCTCCCAGTAAATATGGTAGTGTCCCGTAACATCACCTGCTGCCTGGGCTTCAGCCTGTCGCCTCAGTCCCTCAAGGGTAGGGCACTTCCTCTGCCCCTTACAGAATTCCTCTCTGGTAGGTCCTCCCTCCACATGCCACTCAGCAGGGATGGGTAAATCCTCCAGAGAGTCTACTTCCCCCTCCACGGACTCCTGGTCCACCACCGCAGGTGGCCGATCTGTCACATGGGGTGTGGAAGCCGAAGCAGGCTCTTCCTGACTTCGGGTCTGTCCCTTTTTGGCAGCGGGTTGGGCCATTGTTCCAGGCTCCAACCCAGGCGAACTCCCTCTCCGGGCAGTCGCAGACCGTGTGCTCACACAGGCCCAGTCAGGTGTACCCAGCATCGCAGTGTGCGTCCGGTATTCCACCTCTCTCCAAGCGTTGTTCTCCATGTCATTCCCCAGCAGACAATCAACTGGCACGGCAGGGCTTACGGCAACTCGAAGTGAACCTGCAACCCCCTCCCACTCAAAGGGAACCTCAGCCACTGGATAGTGGCCCATTCTGCCGTCAGCCATCGCGGCAGGATGGAGTACATGGGGAACCACCTGCTCTGGAGACACCAGTTGACTTCTCACCATAGTCATGCTGGCTCCTGTATCTCTCAGAGCCTCCCCTCTCTGGCCATTGATGGTGACCCATTGCCCATACTTTGCAGTATTTGGGGGCACCTGGATCTTAGGAACCATCTCCCGTTCTCCCAGGGACACTAAGGTGACACCCGCCCACTCATCTAAGGGCAACTCCTCCCCGAGCGCTACACTAGCTACTCCCGGTGGTTTTCCTCCGGTGGGAGGGGGTGGTCTCTTTGGGCATCTGACATCTCCCTTATAATGTCCAATACCAACACACTCAAAACAGTGGAGAACCCTTGGCTGCTGGCTTTGGCCAGGATTAGGGTTTCTGGGCGGGTTTGCCTTAGGGGTGAAACCTGTTCCCTTTCCTTGGAAATTGTTTTGGGGACCTTTAGAGAACTCCCTCTTTTTATCTCCCCCCTCCTTCTTCTGGGGGGGCGCCCTGTCCGGCCTTTTGGGAATCCCCTCCAGTCCCCTTTGAGGACACCCGGGTACTTGCCCAGATGTCCGCCTCCTCTGCAAGCTTCCGGGGATTGGTCAGCTTGCTGTCCACCAGGGGTTGGCGCAGCTCGGGAAAACATTTCTCGAGGAGGTGCTCTTTCAAAAATAGATCATACAACCCCTCATAATCCTTCACCTCACTGCCCTTGACCCAGCCCTCTAAGGCCTTTCTGGCGTAGTCAAGGAAGTCCACCCAGTTCTGGGTGCTTAATTTGTGGCTCCCCCTGAACTTCTGACGGTACCTTTCTGGGGTAAGCCCAAACTTCCTTACCAACGCTAGCTTCATGGTGGGGTAGTTGGTTTGTTCCTCTGGTTCTAGAGCCAGCAAGGTGTCCCGACCAGCAGGGGGCATGTACTTATACAAACCACCCCCCCAGTGCTTCTCCTGCACCCCACGGGCTCTTAGGGAGACCTCATAGGCAGCCAAACACTTGGCTATGTCGTCCCCCTGACTAAAGCTAGCTATAAAGTCTTTTGGTAAATAGGGTCTGGACTCCCTGGCTGTCTCTTTTGTTTCGCTGCCACCATTGATTACAGGAGAGGACCCCCGTCGTAGGTTCTGGAGTTCTAATTCCTTCAACCTGAACTCATGGGCCATCCTCCGCTCCTCCTTCTCCTGCTCCAGCTTAGCCAACTCCCATTTTAACTGTCTCATTTCCCTCCGATCAGTGAGCTCTGCTTCAGTCAGGCTTCCTCCGGAGACACTACTGCCCCTCCGGGAATAGGATACTGGTCCTGGGAGTAGGTTTTCCCCCTCTGATGGAAATAAGCCTTCTATCTCCACAACTGTGTCCCGGTCTGTCCCTTCATCCTCCTCCTTCCCTTCTTTGTGTGCCTCCACCCAAGCCCTTAGACTGGTTTGGAGCTCCCCCTTCCTGGCACCATGCTTAAAAAATACCCCCATTTGGTGGCAGAACTCTTTCAGCTGAGCCACAGAATAGGTGTCTAGTTTTTCTAATGCAAACTCCATTTTGAGATAGGCAAAACCAGATTATCCACACAAGGAAATTAGAGTTGCAAGGGCAACCTAAAGCCACCTCCACCCCACCACCAAGAACAAATTTGGAAAAACAAAAGGACAAATTAGGAGGGCAGCTAGGAGAAAACTCCTGGTGTAGGCTAGTGTATTACGTTCAATTACTACTGAGTAGCTGCACCCACAGTCAGGATCCCACCGCTAGACACCAACTTGTTGGAACCTGGGATGTCAGGTCACCTAGGGTAGCCTGGCCTAGGGTAAGTCTCATTCACTAGAGGCACATGTGTGAAGGTTGCAAACCACCCAGCAGTAAATTAACGCAATAACACCCAAAAAGGACGCTACACCAATGTTTGGAAAAATATGAGCTTGTTTATAAAAATATTCTTTGCTCTTCTTGTCAATTATTTAGCTTGGTTAAGACATTTCATTGCATTACATCTTACAGTAGAATTATGAATCTCTTCGCAGTTGTCAAGTTACTTCACTTTTTGGCTTTCTCGCACCACATCACATTTCCTTGTTCTTAATTAGCAATGGCTGTATTTAGTTGGACTTAACTTCAGTGGTAAAGCTAAGCACATACAAAGGATTACTTTCTAGAGTTGGCCCCTACGTAAATACAGGCGAACGTTTACAGTCCCTCAACTCCAACTTCCCACCTTCCACCTGTAAACAGGGCTAAATGGCAACTCCAGTTACTTCTTGCAGTAATTTTCAAAAGTGATATACCAACCACAGCTGTTCCCCAAAGTTAAACAGGTGAAATGCCCTCAACCTCCCCCAGACATCGACTGTTGTCAAGCTCCCAATTCCTCACCAGTCTGTCTAAGTAAGGGCAGTGTAACCTTTGGACACAAGTCTTCCCCACTCCAAGCCTGGGAAGTGAAACACCACTCTCACCAGGGCCCAACCAGAATGTCGATCTACTTTTATACTTTCCCTCCTCCTCCTCGCTTACTGTGTTAGTCAACCGGCTTCAGCTGGTGGGAGGGCTTCCGCTTCCTAAGAGGACTCTGCCACAGGAGCCCGGGACCACGCAGTCAGTGTAACCGGCAATAGGGGGTACTCCGCCCCCGTCCCCGGTCAGTCGCTCCTCCCGCCTAACTTCGTCGAGGCGCTTGCCCCACCGTCTTCTGGGACGCTTCCCCTCACCTCACCACAGCGTCGGTCGAGGG
Source organism: Lissotriton vulgaris (assembly GCF_964263255.1). Classification (NCBI taxonomy): domain Eukaryota; kingdom Metazoa; phylum Chordata; class Amphibia; order Caudata; family Salamandridae; genus Lissotriton; species Lissotriton vulgaris. Next base: position 894,525,514 of record NC_141698.1, on the reverse strand, counting down.
AAGCACTTCTCTTCCTGTCCTGCGTGGAGTTCTCCCGCAGTCGCCTCCTCTCCTCGGGGCTCCGGACACTCCCCTCGGGTCCGCCTTCAATGCACTGGCGCCAGGGTGGAACGCTACTCTCCCACACTTCCGCGCAAAAGCGGAACTGATCCACTACGCACGGCGGCTTCCCTGAGCGTCTCCGCTGCCAACCCAGGATCAACAGAGACGAAGGCAGAGGGGGCACCCGGCAGGGGCGCGAAAGTCTCTCTCAGCACGCGCTGGCTTCCTGCTTGGGTGAGGGTAAGGAGAGAGAGTTGGGAGACGGGCTGCTTGGTGGCACTATCCCCGAAGACGTCCTGAAGCAGGATTTCCCCCGCTAAGGTCCTCAAACAGCTTGAACCTACTGGTGGAGATATACCAGAGGAGGGGAGGGGGAAGTAATCGTGAGAGGGAAGGTGGGGTGGTTCGTTTGGAAAGGCTGGGGGGTACTCCCCTTCTTCTTAGCCACACACAGCAAAGTCTTTACAGAGTCTTTCTCAACTGGGCAGAGGACTGCGCTCCACAGCGCTGCAGTCTCCTTCTCCTCCTTACACCCCTTACTTTCAAACTATGGCTTGGTCAGGCGCCCAGGGTCTCCCGCAATCCAACACAGCAGGGACAAGTCAAGTAACCCAAGGGAGGAAGGGTGGTGAATCAATAGGTCAACCCTTTGACTATCCTACCCCCACCTTCAGCTACAGCCTGTCCTCCAGCTGCCTCTCTCTGGTAAGACAAAATGGCTGACCAGCATTCCGCCTTTTATAGGCTGACCCTCAGAGGTCCAGAAGGGACCAGAAGGTTCTGGAATGCCCTACTCTATCCTATGGGACAGATTCCAGGTTTGTCAGTTGGGACAGTTGGTAGCCACCATTTTGTGTCTCCAACTATATTCCTGTCAGAAAAGGCCTCTAGGCCTGAGGTGAAAAACTACGAGGGTGAAAGAACACCTATCCCCTTGACCAACACCTTGAAAAAGCTAGTGGACACAAAAATTAATAAAGGTATGAGGGGCAAAAAGGGGACAAAATAAATAATAAATTGGAGGGACTACGCAAAAAGTCAGACAGGTCTAACACCCACTTTATGTAATCTAGACTCCAGTGCCTTAAATGCTATGTGCCCTAGCAGTCAAAAACATCACTGTCTGGGCCCCTACAACTCAGTGTCTGTAACTCCATATCCCCTCTACGAGTCTGTGTTTCCTGCAACTAAGCATACAGATCAACCACTCTGTGTACTTTGCACCACAATATATACTACACTGTTTAGCATATATATCAGTATTCACAAATCTATAAAAACTCTCACGTCAGTGTGAATTAGTTAGTGTACCCTGCATATCCAAGCCATCTGATGGGTGTCCCCAACATCACCATCTAAAAATCAATTTATGAATCCAATAGCAAATTTTATTATTTTTAGATAATTAATGTTAAGCTACTGGAAACCGTCCTCAGAAAGCAGAACAGATGAATAAACTCATCAAGAATTTCTGTGGGCTGTTGGCAAGATTGTCCCTATTAATTCATAACAGTAAAACATGCTGAGGGACTTGCATATAATTTAATAATACAACCATATTCACAATTATGATCTTTTTCAAGAATTTCTGCTCAAACTATATTTTGAAAAGACTCAAAAGAACCACAGGTGCTGCGATTTGTAATTGAAGGATCATTCTTTAAAGCGAGAAGCTGAACTAGGGGACCCCAAGTATCATCATCCTTTGCCAGTCACCTGAGGAGGATGTAAACCCTTCAGCACTGTATAGTACAATTGACATCTCTGTGGGATGTGACATAAGAAGCTGTATGAGGGGACTGCAAGCCCCATCATCCCTTGTGAATCCCCTGAGGAGGAGGTGGGCCCTCCAGTGTTAAATAGTTCCAGAGACATCCCCGCAGTGCGGGCCATGCCCTGGTTGCACCCATGCAAAGCCAGGGCAAGTGCATGCCTATCCGCTCCTGTCAAAGACAGGATAAGGCAGGGCAAGACCACCTCCCTTGGATGTGCTATTACAACTACTTAACAATGGATTATATTCGCTTGATAAGGTACTGTTTGATTTACCCACCTTTCAAATAACATCCCGTAAGACTATATAATTGAATATATTTTATTCAAACTAGTATTGGTTCCTTTCCCCTGAATCTGATTTTCTTGTCCCAGTTTCTGCGATTGTGACAGTAACTGGTTCTGCTGCTATGGTAAAAAGCAAAGCGGCCTCCAGCCCTCAAGATCTTGAGAGCAGGAAAAATACAATGAAATACACTGCATACAATTGTACAGTGTAGGATTTGCATATTTTAATCGAGGAGCCAGAATGCATGTTAAATAAGATATGGATAATGGAAGTGAAACCAAGAATGTTGACAAAAATATTTGAGGAGAAGAGAGTCCTCATAGCACTTCTATCACCACAACCAAAAATCCCACTGACAAATGATTCCAACCAGGCTCCTGAGGACCCAAAAGACAATTTAGTCAGATCTGGAGGCTCTACATCTCTAACTCCACACATTGTTTGTTATAACATGTTTTCGCCCTTAGAGAATGAGCAGTGCAAAACCCTGAAATCGCAGGGGAAATGGGAGAGGATGTGTGTTCTGTGGCATTTTAGGATTTAGCTCCATCTCAAAACTACATACTCTTGACCCCCATGGAGTTTGGAGAACTTAGCATGTCTTTAACAATGAAGAGCCAAGACTACTTGAAAAAAACAACGGCGATGTTGATTGATGTATTTCATAGTCAGATCCCAGGCTTACCACTGATTACCCCATCCACAGTTGATACCAGTAGTAGTGAACACCTTAATACTTCTGTGCCTGGTATACCTTAATACTTCTGTGCCTGGTATAGGTAGAGTTTTAAATAGCTAGAGGAAAATGAAGACTGACAAAGCTAGCACAAAAGAATATTTGTTTTATACAAATGAGTGAGAAGTGGACACCATTGATCACACACCTTATACTTGAATTAGAGGCACACCAAGATAAGTTTCTGGCGATGGTATGGTAATGGTAGAACTACATCACATAATTATAATCCCTCAGAAAGTGTACGTAAACCAATAACTACATTATACACTTATAAACCCCTTGAAATGGCCCATCAACCCTTCAGACTCACATTTGTATGCACTGATAATAAAAGGAGCTTGAGGGATGTTATCAATTTTACTTGTGATTTAACTCTCCTCATTAGGATCCCAGCAATTAGAGCTAGTGTTAGAAACGGGACCCTGGCCGGCCAAGACTCGCGTCGAGGTCAGTCAGGGATCACCATTTCTAAAGTCAGGGCAGGGGAGTCACACACCAAGGCAACCCCCACTCGCCCTCTAGGTAGCGTGGCGCGAGCTGTCTAGGCTAAACTTGGAGGCGGTATGAGTTAAGTATTTGCGCACGCACCCCAGCAACAACACCCAAGGCCCACCACAAAGAAAGACTCTACACAAGGATATATATCAAAAATAGCCTTTGTATTTATAATAAACAAGACACATTAGATAACGCACGCAAACTGTACAATGTGCCAGAGGCACGGGCAGAATTTACAAGGGGAATTATGTACAGGACAGGGCCACATGGACCACTGTCAGGGGTAGGCACTTGTCAGAAAATAATACTGGTAGATATACACTTATGTCTTAAACATAGAATGAGTAGCACCAAAATCATAAATGCAACACACATCCAGTAATCACTGGAACAGTAAGGACCTCCTACGCAACCCTAAAACACTGTAGGAAATCACGCAGGTAACTAGGACCTAAGGAAGGAATAGCAACACCTAAGCAGTTCACTCTTAGCAAAGGGAAGGAAACCTAAACATAAACTGAAACATCACTAATCCTCTATGCAGGTCACATTTAGCAAAAGGAGATAACCATAAAAATACCTAATCAGGTCACTTTTAGAAAAGGTAAGCAGAATCAGCAATTCACTATGCAGGTCGCATTTAGCATCATGGAATAAACATCAACAATCCTCTAGGCAGGTCACATTTAGCACAAGGGGGATAACCATAAGACCACCTAATAAGGTCACTTTTAGAAAAGGCACAGGTTAGAACACATGCGCAAGAATTACATCATCAAGTACATTACAATGCGCAGGGTGCACATAGCACAACACTCAAAAAGGGTCCCTCAGGCCAACTGGCCTCGAAAGGGGCGGAATGCCCTGAGTCTCAGTGTCAGGGAAGCTGAGCAGGCAGCACAGCACACAAACCTAAACGTGGCAACTGTCCACTAAGTGCTGGACAGTTGTAAATATGACTTGAGCAACGTTGGAGCCAGGAGGGCTCAAGAACAAGGTGGGCAAGGAGCCTCACAAGGGCTCACCAAGCAAAATGCGCAAATAGAGCTTCAGCGCTCTCAAGGTAATCAGAATGCCCCCAGAGCCTCTCTCAGGGCTCTCACTCGATGTGGGCAACAACTGCGGCTTCTGGAGCCTCTCGGGGCTCGAAACGGACCAATGGGGCGTTGGAGTCCCTCACGGGGGACTCAAGAACAGAATGGCCCCTCAGAGCCTCGTGGCTCTCACAGCGCAAATGGGGGGGGGGGGCGTTGGAGTCCCTCACGGGGGACTCTACCTCCACGAACAATGCCCCCTGAAGCCCTCAGGCTTCCCAAAGCAATGCGCGCAAGATCGCGCTATGGGGGAGGGGCGGACACCGGCAATGTGTCCCGACGCCCCTCTCCCTCTCCAGGCACTCACCGGGTCTCTGGGGCTGGAGGCGTCTCCTCGGCGGCCGTCGCGAGGCTCTCCTTCACTCGGGGAGCCTCGAGGACAGAGCCGGCTGCTCCTCTCGCGCTCCGCCTGGCCTCGTCACGACGTCCTCCCGCCTGACTTCCGCCGGGGCCGCCAATGGCAGCGTGGCCCTGGGGGTCAGGGGGCGGGACTTCCGGGTCGCTGCAGGAAGCGCGGCGGCCCGGCAACAGCTTCCAGTGCCCCCGGGCTGCGGCGGTGATTCCTTGGAAATGCTGGGTGGGCACCGGCTCGCAATTAAATAAATACCACGGGGCAATGCCGGGTGGCACCGGCCTTCTAATTAAAAATAAAGCGAGGTGGCACTCGCTAATGCCGCAAAATCGGCAATCTCGGTCCCAATGCCGGGTGGGCACCGGCCATGCAAAATAAAGCGCTCCCAAGCGCTCGGGGACAAAGAAGAAGCGCGCTCAGCGCTGGAAATGTCAGCAAAGCGCTATGGAGCGCTGGGCCACCAGGGAAGCGCTCCTAGCGCTACAAATCAACATCAGGGTGCCTCCAGGCACAGGAAAGCTCCAGCAGAGTCTGGAGGCAGGCAGAGGGGCAAGGCAGGGCCAGAGCCAGCACACTGGGTCTCCAAGCAGGGAGACAGCCAAGTGGCGGTCCTCTTGGCCCCTGCAGCAGCAGCAGCCCCCTCTGGCAAGATCCTAGAACAGAACCAAGAACAGGACAGAGAACAAATTGTATGGGGACACAGCCCCTTCTTATACAGCAAGACCCCTTTGTCTCAGGGTGCAGGGTGGGGGGAAAACCAGTCGCAGCTGGTTCTGAAGTACTCTGTTTACCTCAGCCACCCTCTCTATTCACTGGCAGGGCTAGGGCCATCAGTCGCACTACAGGGGGTGGAGCCAGCATTGTCCGGGGAAAGTCCAGGCCCATCAGGGACCAAGTGCACTCCTCCCAAGCCATCAAGCATGCTGATCTCACACTCACCACCGGGCAGACCCATCCAGCCTTCCTGGAGCCAGGCTCACCAGCCAGCTCCAGCCAATCACACTGCAGGCATATTTTCCATTAATATGCCAAGTCCCAGAAATGGCATCTCTACACATGCCACATTCACGCAACATACATCATTGCGAAGCATTCATTCCCACGAACACGCACATACCAAACTCGAGCATGCACTCCCCACACATCAGGAATTACTAGGGACACAGACATTCCCCATGCATCCCTATGGGAGAGCAGGCCAGCCTAACTACATGCACGCACTTTACTCTGGGACACAGAGAAAAAGTGCGCACAGACCAGAAAATCATCCACGCATATCACAAATTAAAAGCAAAAAGATTAGGGGTGAACCTGCCATAAGGGCCAAGTCCAACACAACCCCCTTCCAGCCAAAACGCAGGGCAGACCAATCACCACCGTGATGGACTTACCTGCTTGGGGCGATAAAACACGGACGCGGGCCCGCAACTGCAGGGACACCCTCCTGTTTTATGCCACTGTGAACCCCTGGGGTTCTTTCTAAAACTATGGTAGGGACTCACTGGATTACCCCACTGGTACTCTCCAGCTGCCCTCGGCCAGGACCAGGCCCTAGGCCACCCAGGTGCCACTGGTTCCTGCCAACTCACCAAGTGGGGGTAGTAACCCCTGGCACATAACAGCCATGCTCCACTCTTCCTGTCTGCAAGACAGGGCTAGACTGCCACTGGTTCTCCGGCCTAGGATCTACAACCTTAGGTGGACCAGGAGTCTCAGGGAAGGCTCTCCTCCCCTTACCTCTTCTCCTAGGGTTCCTCCACCTCCTGCGAGGTGTACCCTCTAAACACCACTCTCCCAACCTAGGGTTTAACCCCTCAGGTGGTACCGGGGTCAGAGGTGGGCTTTCCCACCCTCTGCACCCCCTTCCAGAGTCCTGCTCCCTCCCAACCGGGGCGGTACCTCTGGAGAAAGAACTGGTCAGGACACTGATTACAGTATTCCTACCCTTCAGGTCAGGCAAACCCTGAACCTGGACCTCCAACCTCCGGTCTAGAACCTTTGGTGGAATCACTGCCTGGCACTCCAGGACTTCTGAGGACTCACAGGTCACTCCCAAATCACTCCTTTCACTGGACTTCTGTACTCTCCCTCCCGGAGCAGTACTGCCAGACTCCACAACTACAGAAGCTCCGCTCACAGATGCTCCAGGTCCCCCACACACTAGGAGATCTCCCTCAAGTGGACTAACAGGTAAGCATAGGTCCCCACCCTGGTGTTCCCTAAAGAAACCATCCAGGCTCTGAGGCAGGGCTTCGGGCATCTGGGGACTCTCGGTCTCACACTCACTTCCGCTCCACTGAGACAGACAGCAAGCCCCTACACCCTCCTCACTATACTGAGACCTAGCTGGGCTACTCTCACCCTCCTCCACCACGCTGGGTTGGAGAAAACCTGACCCACTATTATTGGAATCACTCACTAGCGGCGCTAAGGAACCTCTTGCACTCTCCCATCGGTCGGCTTCCGCTGCAAGCTCACATGCACTAAACGATCCAAACTTCAACAGATGCTGGCGCAACTCTGGCACACAATAACTGAGCAGGTGCTCTGTGACAACCATGCAAAACAATCCGCCAGACTTGTCGTTCACGTGAGCCTTTTCCCAATCAAACAGTGCTCCACAACACTCATCCTCAAAGTCTTCCCAAGACTGATGAGGCAGTTTCCTAAGTCTCCTGAACTTCAACCCAAACTCTTCTGCGGGGGAAACAGGCAACATACTCGGGGAACTGGGAGTGGGACTGTCAACACCAACACTTAAAAAGCTGCCACCACTGGACTCCACCCTCCCTGGGGAATCCAGACAATTACACATGCACTCAGGGGGTAACCTACTCTCTTGGGCTACCTTCTCCCTGAACAAGGCCCTCTCAGCCTCTAGCTTGGCATGCTCCAACCTGAGCTGTTCCAACGCTAGCTGATACTCCCTCTCTTCCTTCCTATCCAACCACTCCTCTGGGGACAGGGAAAGGGATGGGGCACTGGTACTGACACTGGACCCAGCAAGGGACTCCCTATCTATGGGGTCCTCACTCTCTGCTGGCATCCATCCACTGTCATCACCATCCAACTCACATTCATCAACAGAATTTTCAGGGCTCCCCACAGACTCACCACCCTCATGGCGTGCGGCCCGGGCCCTATCTCTCTCTCTGTGCTCGAGATCCCACTGATCCTTTTGCCACAGGATCAGGCTGTCCCTAAGCTGGGACTGAGTAACCAACTCACTCCCCTCTATGCCTCCCTTTTCGCAGAATCTGACCAGCTCTAACCTACTGTATCTAAACAGACTACAGAGATCAAAAACTGGCTCCATTTTGACGGACGTTCTCGGGAAAAGTTTGACACAGGGAACTTGGGGGTCTGAGCTAAACAGGAGAACACAATCACAAACTTCAGCAAGATTCCTATCAGAGAACTTGCACTCCACTGTCCAGCGTAACACACACTCATTCACACACAACCCTCCCCTCGGACTGGTAAGGCAGTTTCTACCACCCCTGATTCTCTCAACCTGACCACTAGTGACACAGGTACCAACTCTGGGAGCAGGGCGGGGAACAAGGTACTGGGCAAAATACAAATGACACCTTTCAGGAGAAGCAAAACTGAACTTCCCTAAAAAACAATAATTCCCAAAATGCGGTTATCTAAAAAATGCAGAGCTTTGAAGTGTGGCCTGTCGCTACTGTGGTACAGCGCAAACACAAATCCTTATCCTCACCGCTTGCCGCCAATGTTAGAAACGGGACCCTGGCCGGCCAAGACTCGCGTCGAGGTCAGTCAGGGATCACCATTTTTAAAGTCAGGGCAGGGGAGTCACACACCAAGGCAACCCCCACTCGCCCTCTAAGTAGCGTGGCGCGAGCAGTCTAGGCTAAACTTGGAGGCGGTATGAGTTAAGTATTCGCGCACGCACCCCAGCAACAACACCCAAGGCCCACCACAAAGAAAGACTCTACACAAGGATATATATCAAAAATAGCCTTTGTATTTATAATAAACAAGACACATTAGATAACGCACGCAAACTGTACAATGTGCCAGAGGCACGGGCAGAATTTACAAGGGGAATTATGTACAGGACAGGGCCACATGGACCACTGTCAGGGGTAGGCACTTGTCAGAAAATAATACTGGTAGATATACACTTATGTCGTAAACATAGAATGAGTAGCACCAAAATCATAAATGCAACACACATCCAGTAATCACTGGAACAGTAAGGACCTCCTACGCAACCCTAAAACACTGTAGGAAATCACGCAGGTAACTAGGACCTAAGGAAGGAATACCAACACCTAAGCAGTTCACTCTTAGCAAAGGGAAGGAAACCTAAACATAAACTGAAACATCACTAATCCTCTATGCAGGTCACATTTAGCAAAAGGAGATAACCATAAAAATACCTAATCAGGTCACTTTTAGAAAAGGTGAACAGAATCAGCAATTCACTATGCAGGTCGCATTTAGCATAATGGAATAAACATCAACAATCCTCTAGGCAGGTCACATTTAGCACAAGGGGGATAACCATAAGACTACCTAATCAGGTCACTTTTAGAAAAGGCACAGGTTAGAACACATGCGCAAGAATTACATCATCAAGTACATTACAATGCGCAGGGTGCACATAGCACAACACTCAAAAAGGGTCCCTCAGGCCAACTGGCCTCGAAAGGGGCGGAATGCCCTGAGTCTCAGTGTCAGGGAAGCTGCGCAGGCAGCACAGCACACAAACCTAAACGTGGCAACTGTCCACTAAGTGCTGGACAGTTGTAAATATGACTTGAGCAACGTTGGAGCCAGGAGGGCTCAAGAGCAAGGTGGGCAAGGAGCCTCACAAGGGCTCACCAAGCAAAATGCGCAAATAGAGCTTCAGCGCTCTCAAGGTAATCAGAATGCCCCCAGAGCCTCTCTCAGGGCTCTCACTCGATGTGGGCAACAACTGCGGCTTCTGGAGCCTCTCGGGGCTCGAAACGGACCAATGGGGCGTTGGAGTTCCTCACGGGGGACTCAAGAACAGAATGGCCCCTCAGAGCCTCGTGGCTCTCACAGCGCAAATGGGGGGGGGCGTTGGAGTCCCTCACGGGGGACTCTACCTCCACGAACAATGCCCCCTGAAGCCCTCAGGCTTCCCAAAGCAATGCGCGCAAGATCGCGCTACGGGGGAGGGGCGGACACCGGCAATGTGTCCCGACGCCCCTCTCCCTCTCCAGGCACTCACCGGGTCTCTGGGGCTGGAGGCGTCTCCTCGGCGGCCGGCGCGAGGCTCTCCTTCACTCGGGGAGCCTCGAGGACAGAGCCGGCTGCTCCTCTCGCGCTCCGCCTGGCCTCGTCACGACGTCCTCCCGCCTGACTTCCGCCGGGGCCGCCAATGGCAGCGTGGCCCTGGGGGTCAGGGGGCGGGACTTCCGGGTCGCTGCAGGAAGCGCGGCGGCCCGGCAACAGCTTCCAGTGCCCCCAGGCTGCGGCGGTGATTCCTTGGAAATGCCGGGTGGGCACCGGCTCGCAATTAAATAAATACCACGGGGCAATGCCGGGTGGCACCGGCCTTCTAATTAAAAATAAAGCGAGGTGGCACTCGCTAATGCCGCAAAATCGGCAATCTCGGTCCCAATGCCGGGTGGGCACCGGCCATGCAAAATAAAGCGCTCCCAAGCGCTCGGGGACAAAGAAGAAGCGCGCTCAGCGCTGGAAATGTCAGCAAAGCGCTATGGAGCGCTGGGCCACCAGGGAAGCGCTCCTAGCGCTACAAATCAACATCAGGGTGCCTCCAGGCACAGGAAAGCTCCAGCAGAGTCTGGAGGCAGGCAGAGGGACAAGGCAGGGCCAGAGCCAGCACACTGGGTCTCCAAGCAGGGAGACAGCCAAGTGGCGGTCCTCTTGGCCCCTGCAGCAGCAGCAGCCCCCTCTGGCAAGATCCTAGAACAGAACCAAGAACAGGACAGAGAACAAATTGTATGGGGACACAGCCCCTTCTTATACAGCAAGACCCCTTTGTCTCAGGGTGCAGGGTGGGGGGAAAACCAGTCGCAGCTGGTTCTGAAGTACTCTGTTTACCTCAGCCACCCTCTCTATTCACTGGCAGGGCTAGGGCCATCAGTCGCACTACAGGGGGTGGAGCCAGCATTGTCCGGGGAAAGTCCAGGCCCATCAGGGACCAAGTGCACTCCTCCCAAGCCATCAAGCATGCTGATCTCACACTCACCACCGGGCAGACCCATCCAGCCTTCCTGGAGCCAGGCTCACCAGCCAGCTCCAGCCAATCACACTGCAGGCATATTTTCCATTAATATGCCAAGTCCCAGAAATGGCATCTCTACACATGCCACATTCACACAACATACATCATTGCGAAGCATTCATTCCCACGAACACGCACATACCAAACTCGAGCATGCACTCCCCACACATCAGGAATTACTAGGGACACAGACATTCCCCATGCATCCCTATGGGAGAGCAGGCCAGCCTAACTACATGCACGCACTTTACTCTGGGACACAGAGAAAAAGTGCGCACAGACCAGAAAATCATCCACGCATATCACAAATTAAAAGCAAAAAGATTAGGGGTGAACCTGCCATAAGGGCCAAGTCCAACAGCTAGCAATTACTTGGTTGTCAACACAGCATCACCTACTTATGGTATCCCATCTGAGAGTGAGATCTATATGATTAGGGTCCTTAAGCAAGTTGCATTGGAGAACAAGGTTGTTCACTGGATACAAAATGTTCACTATTACTATTCGGTCACTTATTCAGACATAATTGTTGTGAAATGCTATCCACACACTAGTGGAGTTTTGTAAATCCTAGTTTAGTTAAGGGAATAGTCAAGTGTGGCACAAGGACCAATTCTCCAATTTAAAATGGCCACACTATGGGGCATATTAGCAAGAACCTCCTTAAAAGGGCTTGCCTATATGCTTTATAGAATTCCAATAGAAGCCCAGGTTAGATGTGCAGGACATCTAACCTGGGCTGCCATTGGAATTCTAACATGCATATTAGCAAGCCCATTATCGCCATTTTAGCGTCAGTTTCCTGCCTCTAAAACGGCGATAATTTTAAAGAGGTTCTTGCTAATATGCCCCTATGTCTTATAAACACCCAAAAGCGACAAACTCCCAGCTCAAAGAATCCTTTGAAACCCTCATGTGCAACTGCTGACACCCTATAAAAGGGTTCAGGAGTATCACAATAACTCAACAGGAGGGGTATTACCACACTTAATAATGTCTATCTCAAATGCATTTGTATGTACTATTAATGATTTATTTTAGGTAAACCAATCCTGAGACTCAAAAACTCAAAAGCGATAGCTTATGACCACCCAAGTATCAGCAGTACTCCCTTTGTCCAGTCTAGTGTTAGCTACAATGTTATTGTCAATACTACACTTGAAAATAAGGTGAGCAGATTAAAATCCATAGATTGTTGGAACGCCAACGCCCATTAAATGTGTAAAACCTAGAAAGATCACTATAATAAGCCCAAAATCAAAACAGTAATATAGGGATTGAGGTCATTTTATAGATAGCTTTGATTTCTGTTTATTCCAGGAACCAGGGGCTACTGCTGCTTAGTATTTGAGTAGGAATTTATATAAGGCACCCATACATCATGCTCAGTGCAAAAAAGATCAGCTAGAATTGTATCCAAGCCTGGGACCTTCCCGATTTTCCCTGCAGTTATAGAAGATTGAGCTGTAGAAGTTTCCAAGTTGTGGACAAAAATTCAAGTGCAGGCCAGGCTTCTGGTGATTTGAGCATTTGTCTGAGAACTTCATTGTCTGTGGTACTGAGCAAATTCCCACTGGCTCTTTAGACATACTAGAATTAAACGTAATTACTTTAAATAATGTGAAACCTGTTTTACTAATCAATATCTACTGAAGATGTATCAAGCCTTTATGCTGGTTTGATAGCCTTCTAACCTCTTACAGCAAAGATTCTCTTATAATCATTGGGGGACACTTTAATACGGCATTTGAACCCTCTGGGCTGGTAACAGATTTAGCATAGGATGAAGATGCCTATTGCAGCATCCTGGAATTACCTACACCCCTGAAGATACAATTTACCAAATTAGCCCTGCAACTAGGTGTCATCGTGTAGTTATACTGTCTACAGGCTTACAATGGACATTGCCCCTCGGAGATTGTTGCAGCACCAACTTTTAAGAGAGTAACATATAGTAGCTTTATTGATTATTTACTTCTTGATTATTACAAGAAATGATCAATATGATAGTTGTTCCATTCCCGAGTCCTCCATTTAACTGAATCCTTGATTGAAGATTTATCAGCCACTGGGAAAGCAGGAGGCAACAAACTAGTTATCACCAATAAGAGAGGCAATGAAAGTGGGGAAGATTGTTGGAACCCCAACGCCCATTAAATCATTAAATGAAACCATTATTCCTGTATTGGATTTTGTAATGATCATTTAGATTGCCCCTCGTACTAGTGTAGGCACACAATACATTATTTACTAACATTAAAGAACTTTTTGAAAGACATCAAAGCGAGTACAAGTCTGCCTAGAAAACAGAAGTGATTTAATCGTGACTATCAGACAGGAAAGAGTCTGCTGATTGCTGCTATGAGGCAGGGGACAGAGATAAAATACGAACTAACAAGAAAAGCTTACAAAAAAACTCACTGAAGACCAGTGTTTACCTGGGAAACACAAAATGAACTAAAAGCAGCAAAACCTAAATATTTTAAAGTATTTCCAGAACCAGAATCAGAATTAACTTAATTTGGGCGCAATTTTTACCAGTAAAAGCATGAAAAATATGACAATTAAAACATAAAATATAAAAATAAAATAGTATATCTGCACATAAAAGCAACTGCAGAAAGTAAGTCCAAATTAGCAGTAGATTAGGAGAGCATAGTGCCATGGGCGTTTACAGCATATTTCTGAAAGGAGCCAATATACAGTGTGGCTTCTTCATCGAATAATTGCAGTAATGAAATATAGGCTGCCATACAGTGCCTAATGTTATAAAAAACATTTTTTATGTGGAATTAAGAACTATATTCTATATCTTTTATAAAACTTGCAAAAAAACTATAAGGTGCATTATTGCTTGTCTTGAATTCCCATCCCATTGGCATGGACTGATATCTAGATTTTGCTTAAAGCTTAGGGGGAACACAACACATACTTAGCAGTATCAACTCATAGGTGAAAAAGTAATTAACATTCCCAGTGCCCTTGTGCTTGCCACAAGAAATCAGTAGGGCAGTTAAACACATTCAGGCCACAAAATGTGCCTTCCTCGCCATGCTGTTGAAGCGCCTTGTAGTCTCAGAGTTATAAATTGCTTGTAAGACATGTTTTTTGTTAAGGGCATTACAGATACTCAGCTTTTCCAAGGCACTCTGCATACCAATTTTAGAGTATTTAGATTTGACAAACGCCAACCATGGTATTCGAAGGCCGTTATCAATTCAATTCAATATAACTTTATTCGGCGATTATGTAAAAAAAAATAACCATAAAAGTACAATTAGTATATCACAATTTAAAAATTTGTAGAAATATAAAAACAATCATGGTACATTAAAAATAAACGGATTAAATTTCATACATGAATTGATTTCCGTGATCTAAAAAAAATTTTTAAGAACGCAGAGACAGATGCAACAGTTAATATGTTATCTAATTTCTGAATGGCTAAAAAGGCAGGACGACATTGCCTAAGTTCCATACTCTTCAATATTGGTACAATCCATCTTGTCCTAGGAATAATATGGAAAATTCGCAATATTGCATCATTTAAGCGGGAAGTGAAGAGCTTCATGATTAGCAAATACCTTGCTTAGATAAGCTGTCCCGACCTTGAGCTGCTCTCAGAAGGAGAAGCTCCAACTGGAATAATATCAAAGCTATTTGATGACTCAAGACTTGAGATTTATATAAGATGCGGAGATACTCTTACTTAATGACCTGAAGGGCAATGGGATAATATATCTTAACTGGGTATATGGCATATGATATAAGCTTAGCCTTACCCCACATCTCAATACGAATTGCATGGTACCTGTGCTTCGCATATATACTATTCCCTCATATTCATATCCACACTATCTACCTCATAACGGCTCTGTTTTTAGAAAAGGTTAACACTTGTTAAGTCAAAACTTTACCATCGCCTACCTAGGAATATGGGCATATGATATAAGCTTAGCCTTATCACACTTATTAATGCGATTTGCACATGTGTTTTGTTTTGCATATATACTGTTCACATAATTGTATTCATTCTATTATATACCTCATATCTGTTTGTTTCCTATAATGTCAACATTTGTGTTGGTTATCTATTCTGATGTTAAGCGCTCTGATACCCACGGGTCTTGTTCGCGCTATATAAAACTCTACAATAAATAAATAAATAAATAAACATGATATGCATATCCGATTGGCTGGACAAGTCGTCACATGGACATTTGCAAAGTTGTCGTGTCCAGTCATTCATCTTGGGGAAACTTAAGAATTTAAATAAAATATTTAACCGAAACCGTGTGAAAAGAAACCTTTCAAAATCACTCATGTGTAGCCTAACATACGGTTGAATATTAAAAGTAGTCATTGTTAGGTGGTGAGCCACCATAGTAAGTCATTTCGGTATTAGTTCTATAATCTCCCAAATGGGTCATACAAAGATTTTTAAGTTCTTTCCTGGAGACATGACACATCAATGAGGGATCACTATTGTATTCTTGGTGGCCTATTTGTGCGAGGAACGTCTTTACATAATTTAATCATCCTGGCTTGCTAACATTATCAAGGCTCATCACACCCTTCAATATAAAACGGTAAAAAAACACACTCCTCAGTAGTCCATACCCTGTGCCACAGAAGAACCGGTTGTACCTTGATAACATCTTCTAGGTATGGTTGTCCTAGTTCAGCATGGCAGATAAACGTGGAAACACTATCGGGGACTGCTAAGAGGTATCTCATAAAACCATTTTCTGCCACCTGTAGTGATCTCACGTTTGCATAGCCCCATATTCCTGCACCATAAATTGCAATTGCTACACAAGTTGCTCTATAAATGCATAAAAGTTCCCCAATCGGTCGTCTGCCCATTTTTCTACTAAAATTGGTCAGGGCCATTATGATTTACAAAACAACAACCTTCTTAATTTTATCGCGTTATTCCATGAGCCGGACTGATCAAACAGTATTCCCAAATAGGGAAAAGTGGTGGTAAAATCCAGTGGTTTCGAATTAATGTACATCACTTTTTTCTTTTTATCTGCACCAGACCCGAAATTCATAAAGAACGTTTTCGTACAATTATTTCTCAAATCCAAATTTGTCATGAATTGGGAGAAAGATGTAACCATCCTTTGCATGGCCACGGGCGTTCGGGCCATCAAGACCGTGTCATCCACATATAGGAGTGCCAGGACAGATCTATTAGCTATCATGGGCATGTCCCTGCACTCCTGCAACAATGTTCTTTCTAGGTCGTTAATATAGATAGTAAACAAGAAGGGGGCAAGAACGCATCCTTGCCACACTCCTCATGAAATACTAAAAGGCCTAGTGCACTCTCCATTCTTACCAAATGTAACTTTGGCTCATGCCTCCGAATAAAGATCCCTGAGGAAAAGAATTATGTTTTCATCTATCCCTAATTTCCCTAAAATCAACCATAGCTTGCTGTGGGTGACGCAATCAAAGGCTGACGTTAAGTCAACAAAGGTTAAAAATGTGCAACCTCCCTTGGCTGTATTATATTTTTCTAAAAGAATATGCAAGTTAAGACCCTGGTCAATGGTGCCAAGGCCCTTCCTAAATCCATATTGAAGATTACTAATTATCGAATGTTCTCCAGCCCATGATTGAAATCGATTTAAAATCATGCGACCGATAATCTTAATTGTTGAGTCTAGTAATGATATAGGGCAATAGCACGAGCAACTTGTTCTATCTCCCTTTTTAAATATGGGTACAATAATAGGCTCATACCATGACGGTAACAATCCGGTCGAACAGCATGCATTAAACAATTGTGTAACGAGTGGGCCCCATAGAGCCACGTTGTTTTTGAACAAGCCAACCGGCACCCCGTCCGGGCTCGGAGCCTTTCCTCCCATACTAGCTTTAGTACTAGGTAATACCCAGATCCACTCTCTTAAAAGTACGTGAGGGCTCCTCGTCCACTACACTCTCAGTTTGTACCTGCTCTGATGTCATTGAGGCACTATATAAGTCTGCGTAATGTGATACCCATTCACTCTCTAATATAGCTATCTCTACACTTGCTTTTACTTTATCATTTAAAAAAGGAGCATTAACTACCTTCCAGAAAGCTACAGTATCTTTTTTCAAAGAAGCCTCACACAAAGAATCCCATGCTTCCTTTTTCAGTGCATCCTTTCTTTTTTTCAGGATCATCTTATAGATCTTTCTCAAATCCCTTATTAAAGGCTGATCTTTATCATGGGCATTTAGGGCACACTTAAGATTAGAATAAGCCTTAGTGCAAGCTGTCGAACCAACCTACTGTATTTTCTCTAAGGTTATTCGTTTCTACCCACAGACTTGTTTTAATATGTGAGGAAATTACTGCAAAGTTTTTAATAATTACAGAACTGTCTGAATTTTCATCCAGACAATCACCGATACTGAATTCACATTTCTTTACTAGATTATAGAGAAAATCTTCTGGGATGACCTTTGTCCATTTTAGGGAATACCCATTTTGTCTATTCAGGACAATATTATCCCTAAGCTTCCTTGGTGAACTATTTTTATTGGGTTCTTGATGAGATGTTAGAATTTTGACACTTAGGGGAAAATGATCGCTTAGAGCATTATCCAGGGTATTAAAATTCTTGACCTGTCCACTAAATCTAGCAGATATCAATATATAATCAATTATTGAAAAAAATCCACTGCCATTGAATGTGGGACATAAAGGAACCTCTGGTTGACAAATTCTATTAGCAAAGCCCAAGTCACAGGTAAACATGATTTCATTCACAAGATCCTCGCATACAGTGTGTTCAAAGTGCGTTAGACTGATCTCTTTGTCCAGCATTATACCGCATGTCCCTAGCTCCCCTCTTTTACATAATGAACAATTAAAATCCCCTCCGCAATTAACAAGAACCTCCTTAGTTTTCCAACCTAGCAAACTTTTAACATGTATCCTCAATGCTTTCAGCATGTCTTCCATTACCTCCGAGGGAGCATTATTGTAAAAATTTACAATGATCAAACAGAACACTTTATCAATATGTATCCTGATGGTATGATAATATCTATTGTTATGGGGCATCTCTATTTTCTCACATCTAAGAAGATTTGATATGTAAGTACAGAGCCCCCCTTTAGCCCTACCATATGTTGAGCCTATCGCTGGTGTAAATAATGTTTTAAAACCACACAGATGATGGGCCTCTTTAGCCCAGATTTCTTGTACACTCAATATGTCATACTCATTTACAAGATCAATCCAAATTTGATTAGACACCTTTGATTTTTGGCCTGCCACATTCCAAAACATGATTGACCATTCCAACTTTTTCGTTGTACTATCTACCCGGCCAATGCAACCAAAATTTTCACTAATATTGATGTTATTTTCAGTCGTAAGATTGGCTACTGTGCCGTGTTCCTCAATTACTCCAACCTCTTCAATTTTAGGTACCCCAGTTCTCACACAAGGATCTAATTGAGAACAATTTACTCCATCTAGGGGATCACCATTTAGATGTTTTACATTTGGTAAATTTAGCGTCACATTAACATTAGGGTTCCAGGGACTCAGTCAATCTACTCCTTCAAGCCCATAAAGCATGTCAAAGTGATTAAATGTCAGGATGTTAAATTGGTTTTTATGCATGATCATGGAACCTCCTCATTGTACCCCAGATGGATACAAGTTTGATGGCACACTAAAGGAGGGAGGGTAAAAATAACTTAAATCAAAAGTTTGTATTCCACTTACCCCTCTTAGGTGGTGCTAGTCACAAATGTGATGAACCACCCGTCTATCCCTAAAATTAACAATGATACAATCACCAGCTAGGTCCTTTGATCCATGGCCCACCCAACTTACTCTTCATGCATACAATATCTCACTATGTATGTGAGAAGGGAGTGGTCCATTGTTGTTTAGCCAAAAGTTTACCTTATTTTTTAATTCAGAATAAGTTTCTATTTTATCATTGTCCAACTCAGGAACCCCAGTCAGAACGACAACATAAGGAAAGGAGTCTGGTGGTAAATCAATGCGCAAATGAGTGTGCTTTGTTTTTACAGGATTTGTTGTTTCCTTAACTACACATGTTGATTTTTGGTCCTGTCCCAGAACCCGGGATCCCGTTTCCAGCCCCCCCCCCCCCCCCTCGCCCTTGACATCCCTCTCTTCCTTGTGTCAATGTCCCACTTTGGGCACTTATGCCAACATGGCTAGTTCCACGTGACAATGAGGAAGGTGTATTAGATGCAGTTGGAATGTGCAATGAGGGAATTATGGTTGTAGGTTCCCATGTTATGTTACTTTCCACAACACTTGACTTGGGTATACTCTTTACAGATTTTTTCAGGGTATCAAAATTTACTGTGGTTAGCTGTTCAAATTTACCCAAACTTTTGCTAATCATTTTCAGCCTTTCTAATAAGGGTAACATTAAGGACTTAGGGCCAGATGTAGGAAGGCTATTACCAGTCGATAACTGCCGAAATCGGCTGTTACCGACCGGTAATAGCCTTTTCTGATGTAGGTGGCAAATTTACCGATTTGGTAAATAATGAATCGGTGTTTACCGATTAGGTATTTACCGAATCAACATTTACCGATTCCGTATTTACCTAATCGGTAAATGACATGTAGGAAGCACTTTAAAGAGTGCTTCTGTGCTTTAAGGATTCATTATTTACCACCAACTATTAGTTGGTGGTAAATAACAAATCCCTCTGTAAATGCAAATCTGTGCATTTACACCTGTGCCATGTGACAGACATACATGCCCTTAGGGCATGTATGTGTGCCACATGTGCACACAAGCACTATTGAGGGGTGCAACAGGGTGTCAAAGTGCCACCCTTGACTCTTTCCCTATTTTACCGAATCGGTAATTACCGATTCGGTAATTGACATTCATTCCTATGGGCCTTCAGGCCCATAGGAATGAATGGCAATTACTGAATCGTAACGATTCGGTAATTTTTACCGAATTATTACCTACATAGCATTTACCGATTCTAAAATACGAATCGGTTAAATTTGGTATTTTAGAATCGGTAAATCCTATTTACCTACATGTAGCCCTTAATCAGTTGTTCTATTTTCTCCATAAGTCCCTCAACAATTTGGGCCGAAGGCAGGGGAAGATCAATCGACTCCATCGGCAAAGCCCTTGATGGGGGATTAGATGTTGGTGAGAGTACAATAACTGATGGAGCAGAGATCTCAGCTTCACCATTCTTAGTTACTCTAGACATTTTCGTTATCTTTGGACATCTACCCTTATGAGTACCCCCTCCATGCTTCCTCTTAGCAGTGGGTCCTGATGCTTGTTTTAATGGTTGGGAGTTAGAGTTAGGTTTCGATGTAGACCTTGTAGGTAAGCCTAAAGCTGTTTTATTAAATGTATCATCCAAAACAGAATCATTAATTAAAGCAGAAGGGCTCCGGTCTCTTATCTCAAGTCGGTTTGGCAACCCCTGTAGCTGATGGTCATTGCCTTCTCCCGCAATAGTGTGGTTAAATGTTAGTATGCATTAGTTGATCTGGATGTTCTGGCGAGATTACTGACATTAAACCGCCTAGTGATGATCGTTTGTACATAGGGTCCAATGACAGGCGACGTTCAGTCAAGGCTATATCATGAACTAATACTGATGTGGCCCTAGTTAGAAACTGGTTTAATGACCCAGCAACACACCCGCCCGTCACTGCTTTCTTTCCTTTCCCTGCACGAGCTGCCATTATTCCTGCTTGCTTGGCTATATAACGTAACCGAATTTTCCTATGCCACGAAATACAACAGATTTCAAATCAAAGCTAATAATGTCCTTACGATGGTAACTTTGTTTGAGGGGTGTCCCAGCCCAGCCTCCTTCAGTCTCAGATGGGCTCAGACGGGCCCACCCTTGGCCCGGCGCCCGTTCCGCGCCACGGGGATGATGTTACACTTAAATAGCCAACGGACAATGCAACGCAGGTGTAGCGTGTTCTGTGGCCCCCTGGGACCTGGAGTCCCTCTGCAGTTCGTGGTTCAATCCTCACAGGCAGAGAAAACAACAGCGCAGCGGCTTCCGCGAAGCGGGAGCGGCAAGATGTTAAAATGCTGTTGTGGGCAATGCGGTACAAAAGGGGGTGGTGATGGACGGAGCATCTGAATCAATCAAACACTCACACCCAGTCAAAAGATCTGGGTTTAATCCATCACCGTTCTTTAGCCCAGTCTGCCACCCCAGTTCAGACATGGCTATATGCAAATCAGTCTGACCCTGTGCCTCATGGGAACAGTCCAGCCCGAACTGCCAAGCCATGTCTTCCCTGGACCGGAAACAAGCTTCCGAGGACTAGTTTCTGGCATTCCAGCCGTCTTCAGCCCGGCTTGCTTGAATCCAGTGGCAAAGTGAGCAAGGGACTCACGTCTGAGCATACCCTGCCACACTTATGGCTGCCAGAAGCGGTACAAAAGGGGGTGGTGATGGACGGAGCATCTGAATCAATCAAACACTCACACCCAGTCAAAAGATCTGGGTTTAATTCATCACCGTTCTTTAGCCCACTCTGCCACCCCAGTTCAGACATGGCTATATGCAAATCAGTCTGACCCTGTGCCTCATGGGAACAGTCCAGCCCGAACTGCCAAGCCATGTCTTCCCTGGACCAGAAACAAATTTCCGAGGACCGGTTTCTGGCATTCCAGCCGTCTTCAGCCCGGCTTGCTTGAATCCAATGGCAAAATGAGCAAGGGACTCACGTCTGAGCATACCCTGCCACACTTATGGCGGCGAAAAGTGGTACAAAAGGGGGTGGTGATGGACGGACCATCTGAATCAATCAAACACTCACACCCAGTCAAAAGATCTGGGTTTAATCCATCACCGTTCTTTAGCCCACTCTGCCACCCCAGTTCAGACATCGCTATATGCAAATGCGGTCCGGTCCTCACAGGCAGAGAAAACAACAGCGCAGCGGCTCCGCTTTATCAAAAGAGAGGGAGACCAATATTATATCTCTAGTTATGGCCGCCTCCTCATTATGCCAGATTGCCAGCCGTAGTATTGTTGGAAGCCGTCCATCTGATGCAGTTCCCTAGATAATGTAAGCCGAACTCCTCATGACAAATGTAATGGGTAGTTGATATCGGGGTTGAGGCGAGCTTTCACCAAAGCCTATGTTTTTTTCCGCTGTATAGCCACACAGTTTGAAATAACCTGCACTCCCGCTCCATTTGTTGCAATAGAAGTGTGTTGTGACTTATATGCCTTGAGTTGACATGGCAACAGTCCACCCCCCACCCCCGAGGCTGTGGGAGATTAAAGAGAGAGTCAATTGCCTTTGATAGCTGCATCCTATTTTTTTGTTGTTAGACCTGGCATCTTTTGCCATGATTTCCATGGTGATTTTGCTTCTGACTTTTTGATTGTGTGATGCATTTTGCTTTTTCTGATTTTAGGACTCTGGGCAATTTACCACTGCTAAAATGCAAGCGCTCCCTATTTAAATGGTATCACTGATTGGATTATCTATGATATGCATATTTTATTTACTAGTCATTCCCTAGCAAGGTGCACCAGAGGTAACCAGGCCCTGTAAATTAAAGGATACTAGTAGGCCTGAAGCACTAATTGTGCCACCCACATGAGTAGCCTTGCAAACATGTCTCAGGCCTGCCGCTGCAGTGTCTGTTGGTGCAGTTTTAAGCCATCCCTAAGGTGGGACCAAGGCAGCCTGTGGGCAGGGTGCAATGAGTTTAAAATGTAGGACATGCACTGGTGTGTATTACATGTCCTAATAGTGAAAATCTTTTACGTTTAATTTCCCACTGGGAACTAAGAAATATTTGAAGGTTGGGGTCTCTGAGCGCACAAATGTAAAAATACATCTTTTTTGTGAAGTTGGTTTTTGAATTGTAAGTTTGAAAGTGCCACTTTCAGAAAGTGGGCATTTTCTTGCTTAACATTTCTGTGCCTCTGCCTGTCTATAGAATACACATCCAGGTTGGCTGACAGTTGGGCTCTTGTTCATTCACTCTAGACAGTCACACAAAGGGAGCTGAGGTATGCCCTGCATTTCATGATGGTCCATCATCAGGTGATGGGCCTTTCTGAGCTAGAGTGGTGGTAGGAGTTGTCCCTGACACCTGAATTGGGTTGTGCCTGTCCGCACACAAAACAGTCTCTGACCAACTGTAGTGTGTCTGGAGCCACGGCAGGGAAAGGCAGGGTCTTGCACACTACAAAGACTTTCCTTTGAAGTTTGCCTACTTTAAAGGCAGAAGCGGTATAAGTATTGGACCTCTGACACCCAAAATCAGAAAACGTCTGGACTGAGGACAATCTGGCAGGAAGAAGAGCTGGAGAAGCTGTCAGGAGGGACTGCCACTTTGCTGTTTACTTTGCTGTGTTTGCCTACTGCTGTGAAACTTCAGTCCTGGGAGTGAATGGACTTTGCTTTCTGTATCCTGCTTCCAAGATTTCCAAGGATTTGAGTTGAACTTGCCTCCTGATAAGAAGTCTCAGGGCTGTCTAAGACTTCACCTGCCAGTACCTGGACTCTTCTGATGAGAGTCCCCACTTGCCAATCAGTGCCAAATCCAGTTCCTGGGCCCTTTGAAGTGCAACCTGATGACCTTAAGGAGAAAATCCATGCACCAACTCTCACTGCCTGTTTTTTATCAAAAATGTATACATCGCCAGTGCCTGCCCCGAAGAGTGGTCCCACTCATTGCATCAACCACAGCTTTCACTGCAGACCCCAGCTTGCCATTCGCAGTGCGTAAGAAAAATCGCTGTAGCGTGAATTACGAGCACCGTGTTACAGATGTCCGTCAGGGCACCCATTCTAACTACAATGCAGCACCTGCTTCACTGCTCTGGAATTGATACAGCACCTGCTTCACTGTGTTGCATTCACACAGAATGTTGACACAGAACTTCAGAATTTTTGACACATCGTCCCTGGGCGCCAGTTCTTCATCCACTCCGCATTAAGAAACTGAGTCCGCTTGTCCAGACACCGACACATTACATGCCTTGCCAATAAGGAACAGGCGCAACACCTTCCCTGCCAATTAATAACCTGCCTAGAAGTAAGGTACCAACGTATCACCACCTCTTCCAGTAAGGAATGAACGCATCACCTCCCCTGCGTAGTAAAGAACTGATGCAACACTTTGATTCCAGAGTGTCGCTGTCCCTGCGCCTCGCACCATCTTCGATTTTTGACCTTTCTAAGGTGCTTTGAGCTAAAACCACTGCATCCATTGATTTATATGGGCTAAACTTGATTAACATTTTAAAAGTTATATTTTCACTTGTGCATGTTGGATTTTTGTTGTTTTGATCTTGATTTATTTAGATAAATATTACCTATTTTTCTAAACTGGTGCGAACACCTTTTGTAGCATTATCACTGCGTTACTGTGTGTTTCTACAAATACTTTATATATTGCCGCTGAGATAGGCCTAACTGCTCGTGCCAAACTGCAGTGGGGCTGAACAGAGGTTATATCCGCTGTTCTGACTCTCTTTCCCTGACTAGAGTGAGGGTCCCTATTTGGACAGGGTGCAAATCACTATCAACCAGAGACTCCAATTCTAACAGATGTCCATGATACTGCAGCCGAGAATGTGACTCACAAGCATTTTAGTTCTTAGTAACTGATGAACGGTGGCAAAACAGTTCAATGAGACCAGAAGTTCCTGTCCCGTCACATAAATTAGATGCACCTTTTAAGGTTTTTTATAGTGATTATTTAGAAACTGACACTGTTAATGCTCAAGTAGATTACTTTATGACAAACAAAAACCCACTTTTACCTCTATTATTACTCTGACCCATTCTGAAACTATATCAGCTGTTTGTGAAGAGAACAACGGAAAGGTAGCAGGCTTGGATAAACTTCTGGCTGTTCTTTTTGCACTGAGCAAGATGTATGAGTACCTTATGTAAATACCCTCTCAAATACTATGCAGAAGGTGCTCTGGTCCCAGATTCATGGAAGAGTGCTGAAATAGTGACACTCTTTAAACAAGGATGTCATAATATACATGCCAATTACCAAACAATCAGTTTGATCGATAATATGCAGTAGATATTCTTCAAGCAAGTCCTTAATAGGCGCATGCCTTGGATGATCGAAAATTAGATTGTTAATCTATACCAGGCCGGATTTAGACCAAGAGCAAGTATGATTGGCCAGGTCTTTTGCTTCCTCTTGAATAAGTGGGGCCTATGGACATCGTCTGGTGCACCCTTTATGTTGCCTTGTTGATTTACGGGCAGCAACTGACATTGTCATGGTCCCAAGAGTGAAACTGTGGAAGGTGCATGCAGAGATAGGAGTTCCTTCAGACTTGTTCAATTTAATAAGAAGGTTTTACACACATAATTGAGCTATGGGCCAGCAAACTGTCCGAAAGCATAGATGTGAGCACAGGAGGTTGGCAGGGCTGTGTTTGCCCTCATCCTCTTCCTCAATGGTTATGTGGAATCCCTAACTAACTACCCTGTATTCTTTGGCCAGAGAGTACCTGCTTTACTCTCTTTATTAATATCTAAAACCCAGAGATGGCTTCAGATGTTGTTACAGAGGTTTGCCACTGTCAGTAGCATCTATGGCTTGAAAATTAATGCATCCAAGACTAGATTTATTGCATCTAATCCCCATAGAAATTTCAGTGGCAAAATGAGGCTGAGTGCAATCTCTTTGGAGAAAATGACATAGTTCGTTTATCTTGACATCACACTTTCTGACTCTCAAATATAGCCTTCAAAAATTTAGAAAAGCACATTGATACTGAAATTTAGGGACTCTGCAATAGTCAGGTTTGCAAAGCACACACAACTTTTCCTGTGTCTCCGACTATCAAGATCTTTGAGCACAGGCAGTTATTTCTGCCTTGGAAGGTTCAGAATTATGGGGGAATAGTGTTGCAAAGTCCATTTGAAAAGCTGATTTTTTGAGATGCTTGTTGAAGCTTCAATAGAGCTCTCTGCTATTGTTGTTGAGATTAGACTGGACCTTTAAACCAACAGATGGGTATGCTATTACAGCCCATTCTATATTGTATTCAAATCCTCTCAGAGATGAACTAGAAACATATTAGGAGAGGCTGTGTGATGCCATTGCAAGACCATAGGCACTTAAGATTCCTTGACTGATATACATTAAAATAGTTTAGAAAATCTCGTATTAAGTGAGTCTACTACTTTATCTATTTTTTCTTGAGCCTACATTGTGAATGAGAGGTTCTGGTACTTGGTCTCAGAGAAACAACAGACCTCACCACCCCAGACAGATTATCCATATGCTTCCTATCTCAGAAATCAGACTATATATTCAAAGAATTTTTGGATTAGATGAAATCTTCCTCATCCAGAACTGTGTTCATAAGGTTAAGATTGGGTATCCCTCTCATAGCATTCTTTATGAGTATGTGGATGTCATCTGAATTTGAGTGTATGCTGTGCTCTATTTGCCACTAAGTTGAGAAAACAGAGGGTCATGTTTTACTTTTTTGCATGCGTTATACAAGGACAAGACCTAGATGGGTTAAGCCACTTTGCCTGCTGCTGGGATTTAGGATCTACCAACATGCTATAAAAACATGTTTGATTAAGTCTGTGTGTTTTTTCTACCATCTCAAAATTTCTACAAGCAACTTGGCAAATAAGATCCAAAGTATTGCAGTTCTGATAATATTGATCTGTGTGTACAAATGGTATATTGATGAATTTGTAAATGTATTATTTTGTTTTTATTGAATGTAATTTTATATTGTACCCGAACTGAAAATAAATTAAAGTAAAGTAAGGATTATTCTTTAATGTTTTCACTGTCATATATGCGTTTTACAAATGATAGAAACCCTTGAGTGTGCCACTGCTGGAAGCAGGGAATGATTATCCTCTTGGAGATCTGGAACACAATTCCTTTATCTATAGAGATGCAAGCAGCCAGGCAGTATTGTGGAACTCCATTAGTAAACATTCCTACCTGTTGAAATCATGCAGCCTTCCCTTCTCACTCAGACATGAACTCTGTATGTCATTTGTGACCAGTTTCTGATCTTCTCCTCCAGACCAATGACTGCAGCCTGGAAGAATGGACGAAACTTTTTGCTGAAGTCAAAGAAACCCTGGTACAGTATTGCTGAAATATTATCTTATTAACTATCTTTATTTTTGGAGGTGTTTTAGGGTGAGAATCAATTCAGTATAGTGCAATTTTGGAATATTTCCTCAGTGCAAGTATTGCAATATATGATCATTTAAAGACTACTCAGCAATGACATATTTGTACTTATTGTTTTACTTGCTCACAGCCAATTACATATGCAATTTTCTTGTACTAGGTTATTTTCAATGCTTATTGGTATTATAATACTTTCATATTGTTTCATTATTTCAGAAAGACACTGGATGTGTGGTGGATCATCTTCTGTTAGGCGGAAATCCAACGGTGGTAAGTTCTTAATTGTTAGGTTGTTCTGTTTTCCGATTTCATCTTTCACATCTTATCCCTAATTCATAAATATGATCCTAATTGAAATTGTCTGTCTTTAGTGATGTAGTGATGTCTCCCCTGAGCACCTCAGGACAATACTTGGTGGCTATCTCTGGGATGTCTCACATCAGTAGAGTTCTTCTTGACTGTCTATGGTTATGTCACCCCTGAGAATCTGAGAATTGTGCTTGATGTCTGTCTCTGGTGCTGTTTACCACAAATACCTCCGTACATTACTTAGTAGGCATCTTTGAGGTGGGACTGTTTACTCTTAAAGGTTTTATCATCACTCCAGTGTAGCACATTGATAACTCTAATGAGGCAGCACCAGCTCAATGCAGATGATATCCCAACTCTTGGTTTAACCCCAGGATGGATCACCTACAACACTACTCCAGCCTTACTTCTGGGCATTGCCCTGATATATTGGAGTGGCTATGGCGCAATTCATTTAGTAAATATTTATTCACACATCCTGATGAAAATAGCACACTAATCCAGCAGCTTGTGCAAATATTGTCTGATTTACTTATATATTTCTTTTGATCCTAGTACTGGGTAAAGAGAGTAAGAAAATTGAACATGTGCCTGGTGTCCCTGAAATTCTTTTACCTGCTTATATGATGGTTTCCAGTGAAAGTATTGATAAATCCTTGGACAGTACATGCCATTAGACACCCTTGAATCTTCTCAACTTTTTCACATAGTTCCGCAGCTTTAGTAGGTTCATTACTGTGGTCAGTGTTTAGGATCATATTGATTTTTGAGTGAAGGGTTCCATTAAAGCAGACAGGCTGATGCCTCTCTTATATTTTGTGTTACCAAAAGCCCATATTTTGCCTACTGTTTTTTTCCTTGGTTGAGCAGTGTCCTAAAGTGTGTCTTCCTGTTACTAATCTTTATTTTAATGCCCATTACTACCTTTACAGCATTGTGTAGTGCAGATCTTTGAGAATCGTTATATTTTGGAGGGATTATAATAAATATGTACCGAAAGAGTTCCTTTTAAGTTTAAAAAAGATTTCTTATAGGCAAATCCTATGCCAGTAAATAAGACATTCAGATTGCATCAAGGAGACTGGAAATCCACTCTCCAAATACGATATGTGCCTCTCCTACTGACACTTTGTCTGCGGGGTTTGTAGACTGCACAGGGTTGGTTGGGGGTTGGAAACTGTCAGCAGATAAGTTGGCAGCAGTTTCCCTTGGATGTAGGGCTAATGTCAATGTGAGTTCAAATTCCTAGGCCATCCACAGAAAAAATGACCATACAAGCTGGGACCAATGGAGAAGAAGAATTGTCGGGAGATAATGTGTATATTTAAAAAATATATATATTTAATTAAACATAAGTAAAAATCATATAGAGACTCAAGTGATAAGTCAAACTATATGATACAATAAAACAATGACATATTTAATTCTTGAACACAATACATCACATATATTCATTAAAAAGCAATGACATCATAATAACAGTGTAAATCATGACTAGTTTTAACAGTTATATACAAAAAGAGATGTTTACTTAAACAACAATTGCACTTATCAAATTATTAAATGGACTCAAATGATGATTTTTACTTATGTTTAATTAAATATATATATTTTTTAAATATACACATTATCTCCCGACAATTCTTCTTCTCCATTGGTCCCAGCTTGTATGGTCATTTTTTCTGTGGATGGCCTAGGAATTTGAACTCACATTGGTTTTTACCCTGCCCTGGGAATCTGTGTATTTTTGATACCCAGGGGGTCCTTGTTTATCTCTCAATTGTAGGGCTAATGTCTACATAGGAATATGGGGGCATATTAGCAAGAAGCTCGTTAAAATTATCTCAATTTTAGGTGCAGGAAACTGCCACGAAAGCAGAGTTAATAGGCTTGATAATATGCGCTATAGAATTCCAATAGAAGCACATCTAACCTGGGCTTTTTTTGGAATTCTATTGCACATATTATCAAGCCTATTATTGCCGCTTTAGCTGCAGTTCCCTGCCGCTAAAACGACGATCCTTTTAACGAGCTTCTTGCTAATATGGCCCAAGGTGTGGAAGTGGTATTTGTTATAGGAGCTATATTTTCAGAAATCATACATATTGAAATAAGTGGTCTTGTGCTTCCAGATTAAATATCAATTTAGGATTTTCATGGGTTTCAAGGAATGTAGTCAATACTAAAAAGAAAAATAATTTAAAGCTTAGGTATGTATACATAAGAAGGCCCTATATAACATGAAGCAAGCTCTGGCAGTGCTAACCAAAGATAGTTCTCTGCCACAGTTTTGAGCTAACTCATCTCTTAAGTTAAAGCACTGCTCTGTTTTACCACTTTAGAACGTAATACATGGCTAATTAATTTGTCACTGAAATGTAAAGAAATGCTCTACCTTTGGCTAGAAATGTACCAGAATGTGTTTATGTCTCTAAAGTAAACCATAAAACATTGCAGAATGTCATAACACAAGGACACATAACAGAACCACTGACACATAAAGGGAGCAACACAGTACAACAGTCAAAAGTGAATTCAAATTCAAAAGAAAGTACCTAACCTTGCAGTTTGGGCTGGACAGTTCCCATTGGGTACAGGGTCACGACTGATTTGCATATGACTGGGTTCAAACTTGAATGGCATGGAAAGCAAAACAATGATGGATTTAAGCCCAGATCTCTGTATTGGGATGAATGTATGACATTGTTCTGCATTCTGTCCATCAATTGTTCTTTTTGCATTTGTCACTTTGAGTGGGACGGGAATGCCCAGACGTTGGTCCTGTGCTCTCCATGCCACTGGAGTCTTAGCTCTCCTGGCTGATGAGGGGTGAAACCCCAAAACCGGTTCTAGAATGCTTGTTTACAGTCCAGGGATGACCTGGCCTGCCAGTTCGGACTGGACTGTTCCCATTGGGCACAGGATCAAGACTGATTTGCATATGGCTGGGTTCAAACTGGAATGGCATGGTGAGAAAAAAAACAATAGATTTAGGCCCAGATCTCTGTACTGGGGTGAATGTATGACATTGTTCTGCATTCTGTCCATCAATTGTTCTCTTTGCATTTGTCACCCCGAGTGGGACGGGAATGCCCAGACGTTGGTCCTGTGCTCTTCATGCCACTGGAGTCTTAGCTCTCCTGGCTGATGAGGGGTGAAACCCTGAAACCGGTCCTAGGATGCTTGTTTCCAGTCCAGGGAGAGCCTGTCCTGACAGTTCAAGTTGGACAGTTCCCACTGGGCACAGGGTCAAGACTGATATGCATAAGACCAGGTTCAAACTGGAATGGCATGGTGAACAAAAAACAATGAATTTAGGCCCAGATATATGTACTGGGGTGAAATTTATGACATTGTTCTGCATTCTGTCCATCAATTGTACTTTTTGAATTTGTCACCTGAGTGGGACGGGTATGCCCAGACGTGGGTCCCGTGCTCTCCATGCCACTGGAGTCAAGCTATCCTGGCTGGTGAGGGGTGAAACCCCGAAACCGGTCCTAGGATGCTTTTTTTCAGTCCAGGGAGGACCTGGCTTGGCAGTTCGGGCTGGACTGTTCCCAGTGGGCACAGGGTCAAGACTGATTTGCATATGGCTGGGTTCAAACTGGAATGGCACGGTGAGCAACAAAACTATGGATTTAGCCCCAGATCTCTGTACTGGGGTGAATGTATGACATTATTCTGCATTCTTTCCATCAATTGTTCTTTTTGCATTTGTCACCCCGTGTGGGACGGGTATGCCCAGGCGTGGGTCCCATGCTCTCCATGCCACTGGAGTCAAGCTACCCTGGCTGACGAGGGGTGAAACCCCGAAACCGGTCCTAGGATGCTTGTTTCCAGTCCAGGGAGGACTTGGATCAGCAGTTTGGGCTGGACTGTTCCTATTGGGCACAGGGTCAAGACTGATTTGCATATGGCTGGGTCCAAACTGAAATGGCATGTGAGCAAACAACAATGGATTTAGGCCCTGATCTCTGTACTGGGGTGAATGTATGCCATTGTTCTGCATTCTGTCCATCAATTGTTCTTATACAAAGGTGAATACAACACAACCACACTAAAGCACATCCAAAATACAACGTCATAATAGAGGAACAAAACACAACACAAACAACAAAATAAGATATCACCACCATAACAACATGTGACACAACATATATGTACAAATATTCTTCTCTTACATAAGGAGCTCCAGAAGTCTGTTTTATAATACAGGGTTTTTCTGCCCCCCCCCCTTCCGGTGTCCTGTGGGGTTCCCCAAGGTTCCTCCCTTTCCCCTCTTCTTTTCAATCTTTACATTCGTCCTCTTATTGTTTCTCTTCTCGATCTGGGGGTCTCTGTGTATAACTACGCAGATGACCTCCAGCTCGTTTTCGATCTCTCCTCTTCCTCTCATTCTCTATCTTTCTTTCGTTCTACTCTGGTTTTCATCTCGGGGTGGATGGGCGCCAATCACCTCAAGCTCAATCCAGACAAGACTGAGCTTGTCTTGACCGGCGGCTCATCCAGCCCTTGGTCCTCTGCTTTTTGGCCCCCTATCTTTGGTCCCCCTCCCACCCCTGTTCCCTCTGTCAAAACGCTGGGCATTAAGGTCAGCCATGACCTATCAATGCATGGCCAGGTCAGCTCTGTTGTGTCCTCTTGTTTTCTTTCCCTCCGTCTCATTCGGAAAATTTCCCGTTTCTTTTCCCTTGATTCTCTTAAAATTATTATTTCGGCCCTCATCACTTCCCGCCTTGATTATGGAAACAGCTTGTTCGTGGGCATTCCTGCCTACGAAACCCGTCGCCTTCAAGCAATCCAAAATCAGGCTGCTCGACTCATCTTTCACCTTCCCAAAACTCACCATATCACCCCTGTTCTCAAATCCCTTCACTGGCTCCCCGTTTTGCAACGCTCTTTGTTTAAACTAGGCTGCCTAGTCTTCCGGGCTGTTGATCGCTCTGCCCCGGCATTCATCACTTCCTTGATTTCCTCTCACACCCCTGTTCGCACCCTCCGCTCTTCTTCTCTGGCCCTCCTCACTGTTCCCCGTTTCCGCAAATCCCGCACTGGTGGCACTAGATTCTCCGTTCTTGCCCCCCGTTTCTGGAATTCCCTCCCTCTCTCCCTGCGTTCTATCCCCATCTTTTCACACTTCCGCAAAGCGCTCAAAACATTCTTGTTTGCCCAGGCCTACCCCGCTTAACTTCCTCGGGCCTGTTTGTTCTGTCCAGTAGAGCTCAGCGCCAGGAAGCCGCTTGGCCACCGTGCGCTCTATAAATATCTTATTCATTCATTCATTCATTCATTCATTCATTCATTCATTCAGGGTTAAATGGTGTTTGCACCAAGAACTTCCAGAATAATTTTCGAGGACATGTAATAGCTCAGGCTAAAAATGCTTTGTGATGCGCCCTAAGTGTTCTATCTGTGACCTTAATTTTAATCTTTTTAGATTGAAAGACAATCCAGGCTAAAATAATTACCAGTTTCTCTGTTATCTTCTAGGAAAAAATTGCAGCTGAAGTTGGGAATGCTCTGCAACAAATCCGTGGCCCTGTCAGAGACCTTTTGGTAACACTAACTTATTTGGGTTATAATTGTGTGATATATGTTTCCCAATTTATCTTGTGACTGACTTACCAAGGCTCACCATTTCAGGGCACTTTGAAATATAAGAGGTAACTTAGACAAACAACTTACCTACAGCGTCTTCCCTGGGCACCCACTATAAATGCAGGATTAGTGATCCATATCATAATGTAAATATGTATGGAAACTATCCAAATATTCTCCAAAATGAAAATGTGTAGGCTGTCTACGAGACTCCCCTCTCAATATAGGCTACCACTAACCATTTAACTTAGAACTAAAGGTATGCCTCCATTAATTGCCACTGCAACTGTTGACATGCTTGGTGCTCTGACTTTAAAAAACCAAAATCCTGGATCACTGCAGATCTACATAAAGTATCTAAAACTACATACTGAGCAATAATGTGATGGACTGGAAGAGGCCCAACCTAATTGAAAGCTGCTGAGATGAATTCGAACATAACACTCATCATCATTTATTATTCCCGTTTATAAGTCAGACCATAATACATTTTTAAAGAGTGCTCATATTTTCTGCTTGAAATTGGTATACATAAACTAAAATGATTTACGAGAGGAAACAGTACACACCTTGTGGGTGCAGACACCTTTTCCATTCCTCATAGTCAGAAAATGTTAATTCCAATGTAATTAGGGAATGCAATGGAGAACCACTAATTGAATGTAAAATGCAGTCTGCCTGGAATGGTTTATATGGAGGTGGCCACCAAGATGATGTCAATCTTTGCCAACTGCCCTTAGATTTCACTTCTTAGTTACAGTTTTGATTCACCAGATTCCTTGGTGAAGCACTGAACCTGAAGCCTGAGCACCCCTTGACAGTTCTTGACAAAATGTGATCAAGATGAATTGATACTATAAGGGAGTCTGAGTTCACAACCTCTCTTACCCCCTTGGTTAATAGAACAGCCTGAATAGCTGTATTGAGTACCCAATAATGACCATTTAACTAGAAGCTGGACAATATAACATGCTTCATTTGATGCTTAGGGTCAAGGTTAGGAGACTGTAAAGCCTGAAGCCACTACATTATACTTGCTGTATTAGGTCAATACTAGCATTGACATCTGTCTTGTTCCAGCATGTTTATTTTCATCCTCATGCCCCTGTAACCCTAATGGAAGACTACAACCATGCCTTCTAATTGCTCTCTTGCAATAATTTATCTTTTTACATTATGGTTTCTTATATTTAACTCTGGTGTTTTGCCTGACTGCAGTTCAGTTATATTGCTGCACTTTTTGATTATGAAGGAGAGGAACAGGGATGCAAAGTCATTGCTAGCTATGAATTGGTATTTTTTCATATGTTATGGCAATGCCATGGTATGCATTTTTCCAGTCCCTTTTTGATAGTCCTAATGAGGCAGCAATACATTCCCACAATGATACACACCACCCACTGTAGGTACCAGCACCAGCATCCAATCAGCTATGTCATGATACTATGTAGTTGTAGATGTGTCCCATGCAACACAAACTACTGGAACAGCTCTTGAATTGAACCCCCATAAAGTAAAAACAAGGGAACCCTACTCACAAGCGAGCCTGGGTGATTAAGTATTATACATAACATCTATATGATGATAGAATGCCAGTTGCAATGGTTCGCTTTTTCTCAATTGTCGACGGCGTTTCGATCCTAGTATGGATGTAGGGTCTCTTCAGGACCTATGGTGTGGGGTACATCTGATTTCGAATTGGCTAGAGTATACGTTGTGCGCCAGCGTCAGTCTTCCCGAGGTGCAATGACCAGGAAAGAAATTAACCCTTTTCCGGGAAATGCAAACAAGCACCCGCATTGAATGAAATAATTATTACATGCTTCAGAATCTTCACGCAAGCCAGAGAATCTAAAGGACAGCCATTGTGCATCCCAGAATTGCTGCAACCCACACGCTTATTAGGGAACCTGGCTGGGTTTCCCTAGTAAGTATTTTACTTCACCTGCACACGGTTTCAGATACACTTTGTGGTTTACAAAAAGCGACCACTATCTTTTTTCATTTTTCAAGTACATAACATCTATATGATGATAGAATGCCAGTTGCAATGGTTCACTTTTTCTCATTTGTCGACGGCATTTTGACCCTAGTGGCTAGATTATACGTCTTGCATGTGATCAACCGTGTGCAGTTGAAGTAAAATACTTACTAGGGAAACCCAGCCGAGTTCCCTAATAAGCGTGCGGTTTGTAGCAATTCTGGGATGCACAATGGCTGTCCTTTAGATACTCTGGCTTGCGTGAAGATTCTGAAGACTGTAATAATTATTTCATTCAATGCGGGTGCTTGTTTGCATTTTCCGGAAAAGGGTTAATTTCTTTCCTGTCTTTTAGCAGCAAGACCACCAGCGTCAGTCTTCCCGAGGTGCAATGGTCACTGCACCCCGGGAAGACTGACGCTGGTGCACAACGTATACTCTAGCCAATTCGAAATCAGATGTCCCCCACACCATAGGTCCTGAAGAGACCCTACATCCATACTAGGGTCGAAACGCCGTCGACAATTGAGAAAAAGCGAACCATTGCAACTGGCATTCTATCATCATATAGATGTTATGTACTTGAAAAATGAAAAAAGACAGTGGTCGCTTTTTGTAAACCAAAAATTGTATCTGAAACCTCACACATATTGTTATATAAATGTTTTTTTTGGTTCATAATTTCACTTGGGACACACTACACAACTGTAAATATTTCCTGTAAATCGTAAAAAATTGTTTTTCACTGGAAAACATGTTTTCAATACAAACATTGAAGAACTGAATCAGTGTGTTCATGTGTCTTTCTCTATCTGACATCTCACCCCAATCCCTGCATATATACGTGAACCTTTCGCCAATGCTTGAATCAGCATTTAAGTATCTTCCCACTGGAGCTACTGTTGTTTCTTATAATACTTGAATTGAACCCCAGCAAAGAAAGTTTAACTTGTTATATTGTGCCTCATCTTTTTAGGCCTGGCATTAGCTTAAACCTTTTGATTTTATTACAATTATATATATATATATATATATGATTTTATATAAACATATATATATATATATATATATATATATATATATATATATATATATATATATATATATATATATATATATATATATATATATATATATATATATATATATATATATATATATATATATATATATATATAAATCAGCCCACTTCCTCCGTTTACACCGGGACCTGTAATGTGCAATCCAGGGGCGGAGGTCGCCCTGTATTAATTGTTTTCCACCAAGCACAGCGGCCGCTGTGCATATGCACTTCCAATCCAGTTAGTTCCGAAGAATTCCACAAAACAGTGCGTGTGCTCAAAATAGATTTATTCCATTAAAGTTCCAGCATGTGATACACGGCAAGTATGGGACAGGTGCCTGCCTCGCATTGTAGCTGCTGGTGAAGTGTCACTGGGCCCCCCCTGCAGGGTCCCAGATCTTTCGATCCAAAGTTGAACCAAGTAGGTATCAGCCTGGACCTGCCAGCGCAGTGGGTCACTTTCCACGACCGGGAGCGGCTGTTACAAATCCAACAATGCACGAAACCCAATTTGGAAATGACCACAGGAAATGGATCCAAAACTTCACTTTAATACCGGCAGCTTGCCAGCAGACTCCCAGTCACAGGTGTCCTCACAAAAATACATTAGCCAGACGCGTTTCGAGAGACGAGACTCTCTTCTTCAATGGCATTGGTTTGTAGTTGCAAAGGGACGTATTCTTTAATGCACATCTTTAAACAGTTCCCGCCCCACTGGGCATGTCACCCACTGCGGCTTTGTGGGATCTGTAGTGCCAAATAAGTTCCAAGTGGGTGCATCTCTTTGTTCGAATAAAACCATATCAAGTCCAAGTGGAAATGAAGTCCACAAGGGACAGGTGCCTGCCTCGCTTTGTAGCTGCTGGTGGAGTGTCACTGGGCCCCCCCTGCAGGGTCCCATATCTTTCGTTCCAAAGTTGAACCAAGTAGGTATCAGTCTGGACCTGCCTGCGCAGTGGGTCACTTTCCACGACCGGGAGCGGCCGTTACAAATCCAACAATGCAGGAAACCCAATTTGGAAACAACCACACGAAATTGAACCAAAACTTCACTTTAATACCGGCAGCTTGCCAGCAGGCTCCCAGTCACAGGTGTCCTCACAGATATATATATATACCGTTATTGTATGAAATTGTATGAAATTGGGGTATTAGTTGAGAAGAGTGACTGACTACCCACCTCAAATAAAAATCACAATCCTTGTCAGGGTGACGTAATAAAGTCACTACAATATTCTGATCTCAACCCCTTGGTAGCTATAGCATTGACCAGACAAGAAATGTGTAAGTTATGTATATAGCACCAACACAATAATAGATTCAAAACACAACAAATGGAAAATCCCAACCTAATCTGGAAGAATAGTTTACATTTTACATTTTATTGATTAAAATAGCACCAAAGCAATTAAAGTTCAATAAAGGAAACCAAACAAATGAATTTGAAAGTTTAAAATAAAAATAGCACCAAAAAGCGCTAAGCATCAACTTCAATCTGCTTGGCTTGACAAGCACCAAGGCAGAAGTTATGGGTGACCACAATGTAGTGTGGGTAGGATACAGAAACCAGGTTCTACCCATTCAGACGCTTTCCTCCTGACTCAGTTTATGGAATGAAAATCTAAAACCTTCAGAGGAGCAAGGCAGCATGCAACGGCCAAAGGGGGCTCATCAACACTGGATATCTGTTGGATGAGGTCTCAGTGAAGTGCTGACTTTTGGCAGAAAAGTTGCAAGCATGTAAAATTTGAAATTTTCCCCCAGACATGGTCCCTCATCGGAGAGATACTTTTGGTGACTTTACCCAGTGAAGATGTCTATTTTCAGACTTAGTTACGTTTTTGCGACCTTGGATTCTTCCAGCAGGGCAAGGCAGTAGGCTATAGCTTAAAAAGGGTCCACAGGGCCGAACTCCTTCCCATCAAGGTCCTGCTGAATACAATTGGAAGTCAGCCTTATCACCCTAGGAGCCCACGTCTTTGTCCTAGGTGCAAGACACAGCAGATCCAGTCCTCCGCAGCCCTTATTAGTTAAGAGACAGCAGGTTTAGCCTTTTTCTGTTCCCACAGGTCCAGTAGTGCCTGGCACCACCCTGTTTCAGTAGTACCTGGCAACAGCCTGTTGGTGAGGTGACACCCTAACCAATAGGGCAAATGTTACCAGGTGTAAGCAACATTTCCTGTGTTCTCTCCTGCAAACAATCCCACTCTACCCCTCTCTGCCTAAAGATTGTGGAACCCTTCTCCCATTGTGCAGAGCCTGTGTGTCCACCACATTGGAGTGGTAATGGAAATGAACAGCACCTCCTCAGTGGTCTCTCTATACCAGTTCTGAGGCCAGCTCCCCTCCCACTGTGATTGGAAACTGCCTGGCAGAGAGAACAAAAAATCACCCTGCCAAAGTGCCATCTAACATTTGCTTGTGGCAGGGTAGGCCTTCCATGAAATTAATTAAGTTCCTGGCCACAGCCTGCTGTTTGTGCTGTTAAGGAAAATAAAACAACACCTCCCAAACCAAAGGCCTTTGTCTCTGCTCTGGGAGCAGAGACAAGGGGTGCTGTTCAGCTGCTGTATGACAGTTGGAGGTCATGGACATGGACTCCCAGAGATTTAAGGCAGGGAAAAAGTAACTTTCTAAAAGTACCTTTTCCTTATTTAGTATTAAAAAAATAATTTTTAATAGCTATTAAATAGAGTCCTGCAACTCTATTTTTAGCTGACAAGTGGAATTTGCAGTTTAAAAACTGCAACAAAACCAGTACAATGTTAGGCCTGAAGCCTTGTTTGTATTGTCACTGTAGTGGGTGGGGCAATAAGTGCTGTAGACAACTAGTGATATTTAATTACAAGACCTAGGTACACTTGGTACCAAATACTAGGGACTTATAGGTAACCTAAATATGCCACTTAGGGGCATATCAATTTCATCATGTTGAAAGGGGGAGGATAGGCACTATGCAACTCATTAGCAGGGGTAAAGTGCACAGAGTTCTACAGCCAACAAAAACAGATAAGGCAACAATCTGAGAGTACAGCATGCAAAATATGACAATTTCTTACAGATATTTATAGGATGTTTCCGGTATCTCATCATCCATTCGTCTGTCACTGTGTCATTCATATTCTTAGGCCACCCACCAAAGCATACAGCATGGGGCACATGGTCAGCTGACATCA
Source organism: Lissotriton vulgaris (assembly GCF_964263255.1). NCBI lineage: Eukaryota > Metazoa > Chordata > Amphibia > Caudata > Salamandridae > Lissotriton > Lissotriton vulgaris. The sequence goes on along the minus strand of NC_141698.1, from coordinate 894,486,178 downwards.
GCAATTGGCTTACCTCTCTGTGAGTGACAAGATTCTGTTCTTGCACAATGTACACATATAAAGGTAGTCCACTTTGGCAGTATTTAATAAATACATTAATGAGCATTAGCACAGCCAAATGTTTGGCATACAGCACCAGACCTATTGGCTTTCCCAATGCTTGCTTATTTTGTAACCTGGATAATAACAATGAAGCCTGCACCAGGAAACATAGAGACACAAGGCCACCAGGCCACTCAAAGAAATTAGAAGACTAAACTGCTAAATGAAACATTCAGAGATTTTTTTTTGCCTTAACTGTTGTTTAACTACTGAATATTTGTACATGCGCCCCTCTGGCCATCATAGAATTTCACCTTTTTCACTTTTGATTTGTCGTTGATATCTCCTGCAGCCAGTGCATTTTTTGTGCACCACCCTTTGTCTGAATACATTGCTATTCTGAGTCTATTCTGTTTCTTTTTGAGGTAGTCCTAATACCCCTCTACCCACTAACTCTGATTCAACATCTAAAGTTATGTAGATATCTTCATGTGTTCCAGCTTGAGAGTTGAGATGTTTCTCATTGCTCATGTCGGATATCTTAGAAACCTGTCCATTGTCAGGCAACATCAGTTCTACCACACACACAAGGTGCATAAACTATGGAAGAAAACCTACTACTATTGAAACTTTGGATTGTATCCTTCTCAATGCATTGTTAGGCACCAAATTATCTACTCATGCCCTTCTGTCCCCCTTCCACCTCCACCTGTATAGATCTGGTGACATTTGGTGTGGTATTGTGACTATGCCACCAGTGCCACATCATGATACACGGCCCAGAAATATATAGCTCATATTGATTTTGCTTTATGCATTTCGCTGTCTGTTATATGATTCTGCCTCCGTCTTGATATACACTATCATCTTGTCCTTTTCTAGCTTAAACTTGAACTTGAAATTGAACAGCTTTAGTATACTGGCAAAGAGCAAAATGCACTATTTTGAAATTATTTCTTGGAAACTTAGAATTAAATGAAAACTTGTCCTATTTTTTCATATGTTTATTGTTAATAATGATTTTTTCCCATTTACAAAATGAAATATTATGTCATCATTTTTATGAAAAAAAATTAGAGGGAAGAACTTGAAGACTGTAGCCCTATAGGAAGCAGGGTACTCTCAGAAGGTATGGCCTCCAAGACTATCTTGTATACTTACTTACTTACTCATGAATAACAGACCTGACAATCTCAACCTCCTCAGGTTCAAATAGGAGGTTGAACTGAGACCAATAAAAGGTATTGATTGGGAAGCAGCCCTAATGCATTCTCGTGAAGTGGCGATAAAAACAGCCTGAGGCTTAGACAGTTGAAGGTACTGCACAGCCTATTTCATAGGCAATGGTTGTTTGAGATGGGTAGAGCGCAGACTTCTAATTGTTTACATTGTGAGGATAGGGAGGGGTCTTTTTTCATTTAGTATGGGAATGCCCACATTATATTCATTATATAGAGGCAGAGAAGGTGATTTATAGTGTGTGAGGCTGGCTAAAGAAAATTTGGTGTGGGCCCTGGATGGCCTATTATGATCCAGACTGGGAGTCTGAAACATACCCTAACACCCTGATAGGGAGAGATGTCACCCTAGGGGAATAAGAACCCTCTGTGCCACTGAAAGCACAGCACGAAGATTGCTGAGGATGGAGAGGCTGAGGAGAGCTCACCGATGGATGGTTCACACCCCCCCTGTCGCTGTCTTTCAGTGTTATATATGTTAATTCAGCCAGGATTGCCTCTGTATTTGCATTTAATGTGTGCCGATTGTACAGGTCATGGTGGTGAGGTTTGTAAAAAGCAATAAAACAGTACAAAAAGTAATAAATAAAATGTTCTGGTTGGAAAGCAATGCATTGTGCTATTCTGTCAAAAGGACATCTCACTGTGATTGCCTTTACTATTTTCTAGATACAACTTAAACTTGAGGAACCTGTTTTTGATCTGCTGTGTAAACTGCTGGTAAGTCTCTCTCCTCTTTGGTTTATCTTGGGATTCCCCTAAACAGAGAGAACATTACCCTGTCACCTACCTTGTATCAGGCACCAGGGGTACCTCTTTCAGCAGTGATGAGGGTCCTGAACTCCCCTGACCTGCTGATTAAGGTCCTACTGGTTCAAAATGTCCTGCAGCAAGAGATCATGAAGCTACAACTTCTGTGTCTCTGCTAGGAAGCCATCTTAAAAATAATTACAATTAAACCACTAACTTATTTGTTTTTCTTTTCACAACTAGTGAAGGATGGAATGTACTCTGCCATACACTAAAGACACCAGTATTTAACTATGATTTAACTTTAGTAAGTAACAGCATTAAGTCTCATTGCACTTATCATGACAAAAGAAAAACGAATGGGCTTATAATACATGCCCTTTTCCGCAAGAAGCTCCATCTGCATCCTTCCAAAGTCAAAACAGAGCAATTCCACCCTATGTGTATTACTCTATCACAGTAAATTTCAGCCTCCGCTGGAAATAATCATATTATGCTATCATGCGCACAATGCTAACACCTTCAAGCCAAAAAATGTCAGGTGTTAAGGTCCATTAGAGAGATCTGAAGCATTAGACAAATAAATGCATTGTCCACATCAGAGCAGATTAGTTTTGTTGTCAAGCTACTGTTATACTCCAAAAAGATTTTTTATTGTCAAGTTAATTAAAGCTCACAATTAAAATACATTGTTTATAAAAGAAAGTATATCAAGGATAAAAAGTTAGTTATCAAAAGTTAAAATATTGTAGTTCATATAATTGGTTGGTCAGTCGATGTGCCTCGTTTGGGTCGCCAACCCAAGAATGCTCAGTGTCACTATCTGGCTATTGCACTGTTACATCTTTTTGTGCTTCCTTGATCCTCATTGCCACTGCGTCAAGGAATTTTGTAATTCTGCAGTTTAGTTGAGTCTCTTGCGGGTTGAAACACAATTTCACTACCTGTCGACAGGATCTAATCCCCTTTTGATTCCAAATTACACGTAGTAGTGTTCTCCTTATGTCAGTTAAACCTGGGCAAATACATATTATGTGGGTTAGATCTTCAGAGCCTGCTCCGCAGAGACGGCAAGTTTGGTCTTCCTTGTTCCTTTCCCATGGGGCCAAGTGAGGGAGAATTGGTAATATGCCTAGGCGCAGCTTTAAGAATTTCTCCTTGGTCTTCTGTTTGAACCCATGGTCTAGGTACACTTGGGGCTTTAAAGTTTTGTAGTCATTTAAGACTAACCATCCATGGGCCCTTTTTGCCAGATTTTCTTTGTCTTCCAGTAGCGATGTTATTTTCGTTGCTTTTGTTACTAGCTTTTTAAAGCTCTAGTGGTCTACTGTGCTGTTCCAGAGGCCAGTCAGTTCGAGACTTTCTAGAGATTCTGTCAGATACTCTCTAGCGTGCAATCGTTCTTGTCTTTGCAGTTCGGTCCAAAGGTGGGTATTTAGGGTGCCTGGCTCTGCATTTCTGATCTTGTGCCAGTATTTTATAAAGCTACCCCTTCTTTCCACTGTTTGTTTTTGTACCCCGAACTCCAGACAAATTTGTGCAGGAGATGCGTAGCTGGGTAGCTGAAAGATTGACCTATAGGTTTTGGCGATCACCTTGTCGAGTGTCAATGCATCTCTTCCGAAAGTGGATTCGCCCCCATATGTTAGTGTCGGTTGGAGACGGGCTCCAAGTACCTGTAGAAAAGGCTCAAGCGTGTGGTCTGGCAGAATCTTCTTCAAGGGTTTCATCGCGAGGTGGCTCATGATTCCTTTTCGGTGTAGCGACTCTAATTGGGGTTTAAACGACCCTCTGTTTTCCACCAGAACACCCAGGTACTTGTAGCATGTTACTTGGTCCAGTTTGTGTCCGTCCAAAAACCAATTGTTCTTCCTGATCTTTTTGTAGATTACTGCCATGATTCTTGTTTTTTTCAGGTTGATGGTTATGCCATTGCGGTGTGAGAATGAGATAGTGGTGTTTAGAAGATGTTGGAGGCCTATTGGGGTGAGACTTATTAAAACGAGATCTTCGGCATAGAGGAGATTGGTCAGCGTAATGTCCCCCAACCGTGGGGCGTGCGATTTGGTGTTGTCCAATTCCTCTGGTAGGTCTGCCAGTTAAAGGTTGAACAAGCTCGGGGCTAGGACGCACCCTTGTTTCAGGCCGTTGGAGGTGTTAATTCGCCTTGATAGGTGCGTCCCATCACCCAGCTTGATCCTGACCCAATTGTTGGTGTGGAGTAGAATGAGTTGGTTCAAGAGGGGGTATGATTTTCCCCATTTTTCGAGCTTTTGCCATAGTTTACCCATGTCCACATGGTCAAAGGCTGAGCTGTAATCTATGAAGCTCAAGAACAGTGGGTTCTTTCCAAATTTTGCCGCATCTGTTAGTAACGACAGAGCCATAATGTTGGTGGAAATTCCATGTCCTCTACAGAATCCTGTTTGAGTTGGTGGAATTATGTGGTTTGTCTCTGCCCACGATGTGAGTTCTTCTAGTAGTATGCCCGCGTAATACTTTGCCTCTATATCTAATAGGGCAATCAGCCGATAGTTACCAGGATTACTCCTGTCTCCTTGCTTGTAGATGGGCTTATGATAGATCCATTCGAGGATTCTGGACATGTTTCTAGTTCCAGAGTGCTCGTAAAGAGTGGCACTAATGTGTTGCTCCAGAATTCTGAGTCATGCTTGAATATTGCTGGTGGAATCCCATTTGGGCCCGGGGCTCCTTCCATTTTTCCCTTCTTGATTTCGGTTTTAATCCGGTTTGCGGTTATTTTAATGTCATTTTCAATGCTGAGTGTTGATGTACTGTTATTCTTTGCCCCCCCCCTGCCTTCTCTGGATTGTATTGTGCTCTTGTACTTTCTACTGCAATTCTAAGCCCTTTTTCAAACTTTCTTGTTTCACTGTTCTCCTTATTAGGCTCTTTTTCTTGTGTTATCGGGCCTGAATGGTTGTTTTATTTGGGTTGGTTGAAGTGGTTGTGCAAATAGTCTGCCCAGGCTGGCTCTGATATATGTGAGCTTATCCCGTGATGCCCTGGTCGCTGCAAACTGTGAACCGTTTACCAAAATTTGGCGCTGTTTTTTAGTTTGGAATCATACTTTATTTTTGCCCAGAGTTCGTCGTTCGCCTGCCTCTTGTTTTCCCAAATTTCCTTTTTTAGGCTTACTTTTAGACCGCGTAGGGTGTGTTGTAAGTGTTCTTTTGTGGGCTGTATGCGCAGTTGTTTCAAAGTTTGCTTGATATCCCTTTTGAGGCTTTTTATCTCCGGTGTACTTGTCTTTCTCATTGTACTCTTCGAGGATTTCCCTTTAGACGTTCTTGGTTTGGTTGCGTGTTTGGTCCGAGGTCCTTTATGAACCCTTCCTAGACCTCTGTTTGATTTGCAGCCGAGTTGCTTTGCTGTGTTAGCTCCTTTGCGTCGGTGGAGAGTGCTTCAATGTTGTCTTGTTTAAATCTGATGCATTTGAAGTCTGTTGTTTATTCAGAGCCGTAGGTAGCCCTGACTTCCTTGGAGTTTCCACTAAGGGTATTTAGGACAATTTCTTGCGGCAGATGGTCGCTTTGATCGCTGTCGCCCAATTGAAATGATCTGATGGCGTCAAATAGGGAGAGGGTTACAAATGTGTAGTCTAGGTAAGAGGAGGATGTGACAGAGTGGTAAGTTGCTGCTGGGGGAGTGTCTTCTTCAAACCGGCCATTCAGTGCTCTTAAGTTTAGTTGCTCTAGGTCTTTTAGCAATTGTGTTGAATATTTTGTTGGTTTTATTGCCGGCACTTGTGCTTGCACTGGTATTCCCCATGCTCTGTTGAGTTCTTGTGCTATTTCGTCTTCCGCTGCAGTGCCAAAGAGAAAGAGATTAAAGTCTCCTGCCAGGATTATGTCCTCAACTTCCCCCTCAGTCATGATTCTTGCTGTTTCCTTGGCCAATTCTCTTGCACCCTTCTGCTTGTGCTTCGGGTGTATGTAGGAGTTGATTATTACAAGAGGGTGATCTGGGTTCCTTGTGTTGCGTGTAATGACTGCCACCTGTATCACGTTAGGAGCTATGGTTTTAGTTTTTATTTCCCTCATTGATCCTATTTTGAGTATTGAGGCAAGGATCGTTAATCCTCCTGAGCTGTGGCCAAAGGATGAGGTCCTGGTTGCAGGGAAGGTTTGCGTCATATATTCCTCCAAGGCTATCTCTTCTACTTCCCAGGTTTCTTGTAGTAGTATTAAGTCAAATTACCTTAGGTATTTTAATGTTTCCTGGTCGTCCAGTTTGTCAGTTAGACCGTTGATGTTCCAGATACATATTCTGAGGGCAGATGAATTCGTTGTTGGAGGTTTTGTTGTTACCGCTTGAATATGGGATGGCCTGCCTTGGTAGCCTGGTGACTGGCTGACTGCTCCTTTTAATATTGATGTGGCTTTGGGGCGATGTTCTCTTTCGCTTTCTTTTAAGAATGGCGTTGGGTAGAATGGCCTTCTGCCTGGTTCAAGTTTTATTCCCCACTGTGCGAATTCGTTATACTTTTCTAGGATACGATCGACCCGGTCATTTGTAGACCATGTCGTCTTAGTTGTTTCTGAGTTATTCTGTACAGATGCAGGTTGAAATTCGATTTGAAGTAGATCGGTTGAAGAAATTCCTCCAGGCCCTCAATTGAGTTAATCAGTTTTTTAATGTTCCCTCTATTCAAGACGTCCACTCTGCCTCTGGATTTGTACTCTGGAACAAATATTAATATGTCTGTCTTGTTGGACGAAGTAGCGCGTGTTGGTTGGACTGCAGTTTGGACGGGGTCGTTAGCCCTGTTGAAAGGTTGGCTACGGTTGAAATCTGTTGTGACTGTGGTTTCCCTTGGTTCGGGGTATTCGTAATCCTGCTCCAGAGCCGGCAGGCTCTCGTTTTGTGGCGCGGAGGTGTGACTACTAGTTGAGTTGCATTCGTTGGTCGCTCGGTCTGGGCTTTTCCGCTGATGTGTGGTTTGTGTCTTTAGCTTCTCCTTATGCCCAGGGTGATCGATTGTTGTTGTAAATACTTCTATTGTGTTTGTTGTTTTTTAGTTTGTCGGAGGATCGTGCGGGAATCAGTTTTTCCCCTGGAGTCAGTTTTTTGCCTGCGAGCAGAGTCCGCTCGGCCTCATTGTAGGAAGATGCAGTCTCATCTTGTTCCTCCTGGCAAACGGGCTCCTTTTGTTGCCTTTCCTGCTCTTGGATGATAACTATCGTTTTCCCGTTCCTGTCTTTCCTTTTTTGTTTCCGGCGGATTTGTGAGTTATTTGGCACTGCTGTGCTCCTTACTTCCGGAGACGGGAGGGTTGAGAGTAAATTTTTGGGCAATTGGGTGGCTTTGGGAGAGCAAGTCTTCTCATTTTGATGTAACTTATTCTCTGTTTTTGGCGGTTTTCCATTTGGTTGTAGGTCCCTGATCTCATTTCCCTCAGTGGCTGGGTCTGTTGGGACCGGTGCCATGATTGGTTTCAGGTCGTCCAGAAGGCTCTCTAGCATTGTTGGTAGCGTCGCTAGCATGTTTATTATTGGGAGGCAGTCGCATTATGCTTTTGCTAGCGCTGAAAGTTCTGCTGCTTCCTGTCCCCTTTTTATAAGACCGTTTAGGTCGCCTAGTTTCCTCTCAATCCCTGGGGTAAACTCAGCTAGCGTTTGTAGTACTGTTAACTGCATGTCTAATTTTTAAGCCGCCACTAAGTCTTGCCACTCCCGTGATGCAAGGAAGGTCACGTCGTTAGCTGTGGCGTAGGGGTTCTCTTTTTTCTGACTTTTAGGTGTGTTGGGTATGTTAAAACGGCCTGTGTCACTCTTCTCCTTAGGTGCCATTTGGAGAGAGTTTTGCGCGCTTGTGGGCGTAGATGGGGGGGTGCTACTTGGTTGAGGTGTTACTTCCATTCCTTCCTGTTCACTCGGGGCTTTTTGCTGCGGCGATCGGACTGATAGATCGCCCCAGTCATGTAGATCTTGAAGTTCAAAAATGATGGAAGCATCTAGTGCTCTGTTTACTCTTGGCCCACTTGGAGTGGTGTCCTTAAGTGGAGAGCTTTCTGTTGTTATCCTCCTGGGAGGGTCTGTGTGTTTTGGGGACTCCTCAATGTCATATTTAGTGAGCTGCTAGACTCCTCTGACCGATCTGTTGTTGTGCAGGCTGCGACGCCTTTTTCCTTGTTGATTGTTGGCCCGCTTTCAGTTGATACCTTCTGCGAATTGCCGATGTGGATGCCCACCACTACAAGTTTTGAGGGTCTTTCTGCTTCCGATGGTTGTTGTGCTTCTAGTGGGGGATATTCTATCTTCCCAGGTTCCAGAGGGGTGGGTAGATGTTCTATATTCCCGTTTTTTGTAAAGATTGCTGCTCCGGGGTGTTTTAAGAACGCAAATTTCGTGTAAATTTTTGGTTGGTAGGTATGTGGAATTTTGCTAGCTGGTTCTCCGTATATAGTTATAAGGTCTTCAGTTCTGACTCTTTTTAAACCTTTGTTTGGTTTGCTTGGTTTTCTTACATTTTATTCGTTTTTTGGGCCCGTTGTAGTTGGTGAGTAGTTGTCTTTAGTGGGTTCCGAGCCGAGTTTTGAACTCCTAAAAGATGGTTTCTTGAAGCTGACTGTAGAAGTATTGGGGGAGCAGTTGTGCCCATGCTCCAAGACCCTGAACAGCTCTCTAGGTATGATCCTATTTTAGACAATGGCTGTAATGACAGAATATCCAACTTGGAAGTAGTAGCCATCAGGTTGCTTTTTTAATCTAAGACTTCGGAGAACTTGTTGGACGGCATGCACTCCTCTCCTTTAGAACATTTTCTACTGCAATCTTGCATCAATCAACCTCAAATCCTTTAGGCCTATAGAGAACTTTCCTGGGTTTTGAACACATGTTGGAATTTAGTTTTTGGGGCGAATGTTGTACCTACAATACAGTGTACATAAATTTTGTATGTAATTACATTATTTTAAAGTACATTCACAATAACGGGGTGCCTACAGGTGTTTATAAATTGGCATATAATATCAAGAAATAATAATGTGAAGTAATAATCTACATGTTACAAGAGAGTATGAAAACCGCCAAAGAGGTGCATTCAAATGACATTGTTTTGGGTGACAAATGCAAAAACCACAGTTGATGGACAGAATGCATAACAATGTCATACATTCACCCCAGTACAGAGATCTGGGACTAAATCCATCGTTTTTTTGTTGTTGTTTTTTTTTTGGCGCAGGGTACATTAAATGAGATAACTACCTCTGTTTTACATATAAGCAGTAAAAGACCCCTTTAGGTTTGCAAGACAGTTTTGAATTGTATTATAAGTCGAAGTGAATGAGATCAAAAGAGGTTTTGGGTTAACGACATCTGACATCCCAGATCATCTGCATCCAGAGCAATAGAAGGAATTTACAATAGCAAATCCCTAGTAGTTTCCCTGAAAATAGGCACCAGTATTTTTTATGAAGAACACAAATAAAAGGTTTTCAGGGGGAGACCAGCCAGAGAGCAACCCAAAAATTGATGTGGTATAAAATAGGGTTTTCTCTGAAGGGAGAAATGTTGTTCTCCTTTCGAAGCTATAGTTATTTGGTGCAAATACACTGATGTGTTGCAGCAACATAATTGAAATACTTATTTATTACATTTCCAATTGCGTATTTGTTTATTGTTATGAGTCCCTTTTGGAAGATGTAATAGTTAAGTACTCCTGACATGCTTTGTGAATTCAAATAAATGTGTACATTTCTTCACAATATAGTAGTAGCCTTACAGAATCTAAATTCTAACTTTTGTTGTGAATTGGACCCTAAGTTATTAAAGAAACTGCCACAAAAAGATGTCTGTACATTGTTTTGTGGTTTTTATAAGAATGGTGCCTCTCCTGGAAAATAACTATGTGTCTGCATGAGTGAGGACGCTTATTTCCCTCCCAAGGAGCTGTAGATAACCAAGGCACCTAGTTGGCATGTCTGTGTTAACGGTGGTTGGTCAAAAATCTACTCTATTCTTTTAACATATTTCTTGTTGGGCACAGGTTGCTGCTTTGTTCCAGCTGATGAGATCTACCCCTGTATTGCCAATCAGACAAGCAAATGCCTTGCTAATTTCAGCCTTTTCTATCCTTCCTCAACTAAAGAGTAATGCCATTGGTAAAGTAGCAAAGGCAGTTAAATCTGGATCCCCTTTAGACCCTGCCCCACAGACATTTTTCTGAAAGGAGGTGATACTATTTTATCATCTTTGACCAACCTATATAATCTCTATTTGCAAAAAGGACAAGTTCCCAACCACTGGAAACACGCAGCTATTAGTCCATTGCTGTAGAAATCCTTCTTGGACCCCGACAAGACAGAGAATTACAGGCCTATATCTCCACTCCCTGGTGCAATCAACATTTTAGAGAGGGTGGTCAATAGCCATCTGACCAGTTTCCTGGAATTGCATAATCTTTTACATCCAACTCAAACTGGATTTAGACCAGGGTATGGCGTCAATACGGCCCTCCTAGTAGCTATGGAAGACCTTAGGAGAATACTGGTTCATGGTGGCTCAGCTGCGCTCATCCTTTTGGATATGAGTGCAGCTTTTGACACTGTTTCCCGCCCTATTCTGCAAAGTAGGCTGGAGGCGCTAGGAATTAAAGACAAAATACTAAATTTGCTGACCTCCTTTCTGGAAAATAGAAGTTTCCAGGTTAGTGTGGGACTCTGCCTGTCGAAGGTCCATCAGATTAAATGCGGAGTACCCCGGAGCTCATCCTTAGGCCCTACTCTTTATAATGTATTTATGCGCCTCTTGGCTGACATCATTTGCTCAGCAGGTGTTATGATGGTCTCATACACTGACGACACCCAGATTGCCATCGCTCTTGCTTCTAACATCTGTCAAACCCAGGCCTATTTACTAGATTGTATGGACCAGGTAAATGCTTGGATGCACAATAGTCACCTTAAACTGAATGGCTACAAGACAGAGGGCATGTTGGTCTGTAACAGTTCTTCCTTCTGTAATAATACTTCCTCGCCCCCATGCCTGGGTGATCATCCCTCTCCAAAAGAGAAAGTTAAGAGCCTGGGAGTATCCCTTGATAAGGACCTTACCATGGCATCACAGGCCAGGAAATTGGTGGGACATGTGTTGATCTTTTGAGAGCTCCCAGGAAGACGTTCAAATGGCTTCCAATTGAAACTCACAGAACAGTAATACAAGATCTCATTTTGTCACGCTTAGATTATGGCAACTTACTTTCTCTTGGTAGCCCTGTGTATGTCACCGGAAAGCTGCAGGCTATACATAATGCCACAGACAGAACTTTGCTGAATATTCCCAAATTACAATCAGCGAGACCAGTGCTGGCCAGCCTTCATTGGTTGCCAGTGTGGAAGAGAATTGAGTTTAAGACTCTTTGTATTGTACACAAAGTAAAGCATGCCAGACACCACATTTTCTGAGGCAATTTATTGTACCTCACACGAAAGCACGTGACTTAAGGTCAAAAAGTCAACTTCTCCTGGCAATGGCAAAAATAAAAAGGGCCAGAAGCGGAGGACGATCCTTTGCTTATCTGGTGCCCAGGCTTTAGAATTCCCCCCGACTGGCCTAAGAGTCAACAATAATTGCTCAGCTTTAGGAAGCAATAAAAAAAATGACCTGTTTTCTTGAAGCAGTATGTCATCCCTCAGGTCTCATATTAGCACTGGAATGCCCATGCTTGGGTAGCCATGCACTCTACAAGATCTCGTAAAAAAAAAAGAAATCCTGTATCCCAAGTGATATCTAGGCGTACATTCACTCAACAGAGAAATGTCTACTCACACTCTGACTTTTTAAGGCACCAACAACTCTTGGGAATTTTGGCAGTAGCCCAAATAACACAGGCTTCAGATCAGACTACATGCAAAAATTAAAAAAGGTTTTTTACATGTTTTTGTAAATCTATTCAAACACACCCAGATCTTAGCTCATGTAGTAGGTTATTTCGCCATTCTTTGAACTATTCCACTAAATAGTTTTAAACCTAGGCCTCTATTTAACAAGTTGGGCCCGTTAGATTGTTCTCAGATGGTAATTCTCAAATAGAATTGAGTGGATTGTATTGAAGAAGAGATGATCTTTCTTCTGTGGACCTATAAAGAACCAATTATACCTACTGTTAGGTCCAGCCTTTGAGATAGCTTTAGCTGTTTAACCAGACTGCTGTATTCCCCCAAATAATATACATGTTATCAGATCTTTCAGTCAGTGGATTTTGTTTTTGGTCTGGTAAATTGTCGTTCAAATATTGCTTCTGTCTACCACCAACTACAACATGGACCAAGGGGTCGGCCCAATTGAGTAATCAGATTCTCTTTATGCCAGTGATGACAATTGGCTTCTCAACAATGTGGATATCTACCAGTCAAATTGTCCCCTTCAGTTCCAGGGCCAATGGAAAAATATGTACTTTCCTTTTCAAAATCCTTTTTCTTTTTAAATATTTGCTTCTTTTAATTACTTTTTGAGGACCTGGCAGGTTCCAAATATTGCTAACAGGCCCTCATTGTCTCTTGCACAGCACAGAATCCCATGTACTACTTCTGGAGGTGGGCATCATACAACAGGACTTTCCACTATTTCTTAACAGTAAAGTCGTTTATAAAAACACAGTCAGAAATATTTTACTGTTTTTTGCAGTAAAGTATAATACAAACCACTGCAAGAAGTTTTCCTCTGGGAGCAGATGCAAGAAACATAGTTACTGCCATCTTACAATGTTGATGTCATGCTTTATTATTACATACCAATCCACAATGGCCAACCCAGTGCTTTCAAAAGCATCTGACATCTTGGAATGCTAACGTAATGAAATGAAACAAGTACTTCAATGGGAGCTTCTCTAAAATGCTCGACAACAAAAAGAGAACAGTGTGAAATCGGTGTTAATCTGACATAATCCAGGCTTCTCAAATATGCTCTGCAGTATACTGTAGCAAGTCCATCCACTATGTAACAATCAAGTTTAGCAGTTTAAATCAATCCCTTTCCATTTAAGTTATTGGTCTCCAGGACTTTCTTTGGCACAATTATATTATAGCCTTATAGCCAGCCGTAGAGGGCTATACCATCTGTTAAAGGCCCTCTCCAGCATTAAAGGCCCCGAGCCGAAGGCCAGGAACTTTAACAAGGGAGAGGGACTTTAATAGCCGGTATAGCCCAGCTACGAAGGACTATAAGGCTATTAGAACATTCTGCCACTAGAAGACAGAATATTCTAACAAAAAAGAATAAAGCCTTAAGGGAGCATGAAGGGATTGGAATCCCCTCTGGGTCCTTGAAGCCTTTGTTCACAGGCAGAGCTGCGTACAAAGAGACATTGGAATGTTGGAGGGCATATACCAGCCATTATAAGACCGGAGCAGTCCAACATTTCAATGTTCTAATAGAAGTTTCTTTTCAGTAATGATGTTATCTTACATTGGTTTTAACAATTCTACTACAGATGCTCAAACCCCAATTTTTAAACATAGCTTTGCATGTAGAAAGTTCACATACTCTATGTATGCTATGGATTTCTTCACTTTAGTGATGAATAGTTCAGCCTTATATAGGAAGGTTTTGACAATTATTCATATTGGACGTGTTCATCCGGAAAATTTGCATGTCTAACTATATGCAACTGTTTTTTCTCTCCAGGGTGACACTTTGTTAAAAGTTGGAGATCTTCTGGTAAGCCAAAGTATATTTTCATGTTGGCACAATTTCATGCAAATATGTTCAATCATATGCATTTGGGACAGGTGCAAAATGTTAGCTCCTGAATACAATGTACAACTAAGAATATCAAAGCACTTATTTTTCCAAATCAAGATGTCATATGACTCTGTAAGACAGACTTGTATCAATACAGTTTACATTACAGCAACACTAAATATGATAGTCTAGAAAGATGCTACAGAACATGTGGTCATGTGTCTTCTTTTCAATACAATCACAATGTCATTGTGTTTTTAGGACGACCTGACAGGCTCTCTGAATCTTGGGGTAAGTCATTCAACTTGTCTCTCATGTTGCATGGTCACCTGAAATAAAACACAGGCTATAATTGTAATTAAAGCATCAGCCCCGTTCACTAATAATGAGTTTTTCATGTTTACAACAATCTGGACTCTGATTTGAGAGAGTGCTAAAGCCCTCTCATGATCCCTCTCCCAGTGTCCTCATTATTATGGGTTGACACGCCTCAAATGTAGAATTACATTAGCTGCGTGTGCCTGTTGTGTTATTAATCTCAATAGCAGGTCAATTATTTGATGTTAATCTAAAATATATAATAATTGGGCATATCTTTGATATTGAATATTGTAATGAGGATGATGATGAGGATGATATTATCATTATTTATATCTCCTTCTTTTTAATGTCATGAGTGGGTTGCTCCTCATCAACAGTATGGACCCAGTATATTAGGGATTGTTGTGAAAATGTCTTAAGTGGGACATCTTACCTTGCTACAGAAAGTCCTGTGGTTGTCTTAAGCTTAAATAAAAACTTTTATATATCAGCCCTTTTCACTTCTTTTAAAAGGTTATCATCTAAAGAGAAATTCCTGGAAATTGAATCTGACTATGGCGCTCAGGCTACACTTAAGATGACAAGCCAAATGACTTAGACAGTAGAACATTCACCCTAATAATGAGTTTACATACAAACACAAACAAGCATTGTTAAATGCATTAAGTTTAGCCTTTGTGATTAATAATAAGTTTTTTTTGCTGTAAGGTGTAGCTTGCTGGCTAGTTTTAAAATATAAGTTACAGAAAGACTGGTAAAGTGTTATGACTTGCTTACGTACAAAAAGGCAATACATTGTGCTGCTACTAATGGTATAGTGCAGTTAAGTAATAGCAATATTGTGTGTTTAAAGGAGTTCTGACAACTTTTGGATCCGATGCCACTGCATTTGTGACTGCCTGTTTAGTAAGAAAATATAGCAATATTTGGTGTTTAGAGGAGTTATGACAAATTTTGGCCCTGGTGCCACTGCACCTGCTTCACCATTCAAATCATGACCCTATTTCCTGACAGGTAACTGCACTTGTCACTGCCTCTTTAGTACTAAATCTTGCAATATTTGGTGTTTAGAGGGGTATATAGATCTCTGAACCTCGGTTTCACTGCAACAGCAGCGCCATTGAAATCACAACCCTAGTGCCTGCTAGATAACTGCACTTGTGACTGCCTATTTAGTAGTAAAATATAGCAATAATTGGTGTTTAATAGAGTTATAACAACTTTTAGCCCCAGTGCCACTGCAGCTGGTGCACCATTTAAACAAAGCCCCTTTCAATTGCAAGGTAACTAAAATTGTGACTGTTTAGTAGTAAAATATAGCAACATTAGGTGTTTAAAGGAGTTTTGACAACTCTTTGGACCGGTGACACTGCACCTGCTGCGCCATTCAAATCATGACCCTTGTACTTGAAAGATAACTGCAGTTGTGACTTCTGACTGTTTAGTTGTAAAATATAGCAATAATCGGTGTTAGTGTGTTGCCTGGAGCTTTTGGTCACAGTACCACTGCACCTGCTGCACTATTGAAATCATGTCCCTAGCACTTGCTAGATAACTGCACTTGTGGCTGCCAGCTGTCTGTTTAGTTGTAAAATATAGCAGTATTAGGTGTTTAGAGGAGTTCTGATAACATTTGGGCCCAGTGCTACTGCACCTACTGCACCATTCAAACAATGACCCTGTTGCCTGAAAGACTGCGTTTGTGACTGCCTGTTTAGTAGTAAAATATAGTAATATTTGGTGTTTAGTCGAGTTATGACAACCTTTGGTCCCAGTGCCACTGCACCTGCTGCCCCAATTAAATCAAGCCCCTTTTAGCTGCAAGGTAAATGCAATTTTGACAGCCTGTATTGTAATAAAATATAGCAATAGTAGGTGTTTAGAGGAGTTCTCACTACATTTGGGCCCGGTGCCACTGCATTTGCTGCACTATTCAGATCATGACCCTGTTGTCTGCAAGGTAACTGCACTTGTGACTGCCTGTTTAGTAGTAAAATACAGAAATACTATGTGTATAGTGGGGTGCCTAGAGCTGTTGGTCTTGGTGTCACCGCACCTGCTGCACCCTTGAAACATAACCCTGTTGGCTCAAAGATAACATGCTCTTGCGACTGCCTGTTAAGTGTAGCATTTTAGCAATAATCTAGGATTAGTAGTGTCCCTGGAGCTTTTGCCCCAGTGCCACTGCATCTGCTGCATCATTCAAATCAAGTCCCTTTTAACTGCAAGGTAACAACAATTGTGACTGCCTATTTAGCAGTTAAATATAGCAATATTATGTGTTTAGAGGAGTTTTGCCAACTTTTTGACTTGTGGTATTGCACCTGCTGCACAATTCAATTCATGACCCTGTTGTATGCAAGGTAACTGCACTTGTAGCTGACTATTTAGTAGTAAAATGTAGCATAGCTCTTGTATATTATTTTTATTTTTAACAAACAACATTTATTACAACATTTAGAATATGATCCTAATAACAAAATAAATGAAGTTGAAAAAAATCAATCTGATAAAGCCTACAAAGTGCAAAGAAAGTTACTAAGGCATGAATAGGAAATGCCACAAGTGTTCTAAGGGTAAAGCATCTGCTGTACACAACTAAGTAATAAAAAGCAAGCATTCCAGCATACTGTTAAAAGCTGTCTGCATTTTCTGTGGGAAGAGGTCTTATCCTAACAGTGAATGGGGCTTAAACAGTGTGAACAGCTTTAGTAGACGTATTGTCAATGCGTGCAGCCAGGGGAAGTTAAAAAAAAGAACGTTACACACAAAAGCGGATTAACACAGTCATTTGGTGTTTGGAACTGTTAAGAACCCCCTTTTAAGATATATTAAATACAAAAGATTTCATAAGCACAGTAAAAACCTAAAAATGACTACAGACCGATGTCTCTAATGGCGGACATGCACCTCTTCTCCACAGACTGTAAGTGTTGTTTGAAGGCACTGGACAATAGCTGTATTTAATAAAAGGTGTAGCATTGTTCAACTTTGATTATACTATCTCCTTAGTAGGGTATCCGCTCTGCCCATAGTTACTCACAAAAGCTAGACTAGTTAAACTAACCAAGAGAACAACAGGTGAAGTGCATCCACAGGCTCATAATGATCAGAGGTTTGAGTCCCAATGGCACTGCATTATCCTTTCATTCCTTCAAGCTCATTACTAGGGAAGTGGGTAATTAGAAAATCTAATATTCAAGCACCTAAAGATAATTTACAGTTGGGTTGATATAAGTAAAAGCCTTTATTATCAATATCATACTAACATTAACCTTTACATGAGTAGCCAGTAACAAACAGTACACCATAGTATCCAGGTCCAGCACAATCCTGGGTCCGTGCTTTCACATTGTGGAATAATATCAAGAAGAACTATAATGTTTTCATCCTCAGCTGACTGATTATGTTTTCTTCCCATATAAAATTGACCTGAAATGTACTACTCTGGAATAATTATGTTTTTTGTCTTTGATAAAAGGGCATCGCTGGTGGCCTTCTCCAGGGCGGTGGCCTTCTTGGTGGTGTTAGTGGACTCCTTGGCAAATGAATTGAGGTAACGCCAATGTCTGGTTAAAATTCTAAACATGTGCATCATTCATGATGATTTCATCCCAGCACTGTACCTATTGTCACAGGTCTGTCACCGTTCAACCCATCTGTGCGACAAATAGGTGGTACCAACAGAAGACATCATCTTAAGCCTAAAAACAAATCCGATCCTATTGACCACACATGGAAATTCTGTATATTTCTTCAAATATCTCAAAGACAATCACAATAATATTTTAATTTCACCAACTCCAAATAATGAGGCTCAGGGACTAGAAATGTCAACTTAATACAAGAGCAGCCCATTTAATTCTTCCATCTACAAATACAAACCTTGCCCTGACAAACCCCTTATAAACAAAAGGAATGGTGCCAGGTCCACCTGCTACAACCACTAGTGTAGCCCCTAAGCCCTTAAGCCCAGACTTACTAAGGACTTGCACTGTCCTTGTGTGTCTCTTCACTTTCCTCAGAGAGCTGCTCAGCATTTGTGGTTGTTTTCTCTTTCTAGGAGCACAGTCTCTGACCTCTGCACCAGTGGAAGGATTCCGATGATGAATGCCTGACCCTCATCTCTTTTACATTTCGATGCAAGAGATTACCTTCTAACGTTCAATGTGAAATACAATGTTTCCTGCTGGCTTATGTGCCAATCCTTCAATAAAGTAGCAAAAGCATCATAAATACTGTCTCATCTGAATTACTGTAACTCCTCTACAAATGCTACAATGTTCACCAAGTCGAAATTAAACTGCGTTAATTAAAAAAGTTTTGGAATGCATTGATAACACTTGTTATTTACAACACTTGCTCGTCTGGTATGAAGAGCAATGGGAAGAACAAATATTATATTATCATAATTGCTTATATTTTTGGTTGTAATATTCTGACTTGCTGCGAACGTTCGCCTAATGAGATATTTTTGGTCATATGGATGACATATTTGTCATAGGATAGGAGATAATTCTTCGCATTTATGACACTTTCAATTTAGGTAGGAAAGTGTAAAGATCTGTCATTTGTGCGTCTATTTTTCCAAGCACATGAAACATAAGGCCTGATGTCTGAGACTCTTTTGCTGGCACAAAGCATTCAACCCACAAAATCATAGGCTCTGTGAGTGAAAAACAAATTCGCCATAGGTAATTTAAAATTCAAAATGTTGATTTTGCTACTCATTCTGAATTGCAAAGAGGAGGGGTGTGAAAGGGGAACGCCAATCCTCCTTTGGAATCACAGTGAAATGTATTAGTGTTTTAGAATAGGCAATATTCATTGAAATAGTCAGTGGGTCAAATCACTACAGCTTTCTCTCACTAAAGTCTTCCCTTATAGGAAACGTTTTTTAAATCAACACGTCATTTTAGTAGACAAAGTCTGCTTTAAAAAGTTTCCAAATGTTATGGGAAGCAAATTCAGGGACATAGGAATGCTGTCTCTTGCAGACCACCATTCCTACATTCACAGTTCTTCATACAACTCTGTAAATTAATATCTGCCTAGTTATTATGCAGTTTGCGATGTGACTTCTTTGTTCCTTAGTCATGTGTCAAATTGGTTTGCAGTTCACAGACCAGCTGGCCAGCTGTGGAGCCTCTGCTATGACAGAAGAGCATCACCCTCTACCCCCCACCCCCCGGCAGCCACAACAGTTGAAAAATAAAATGATAATAAACGTGTTTAATATCGTTTTATTTTTCTTCCATTGAATGAGTTTTTGAGGCGGGCCAGTGTAGGGCAAGTCATGTGGAGCAGTGCGCATGTGGGTTTGGCTTGCAATATTAGGACGGCTAAACAGGTATGTGCTCTGAAACTGCCCCCAACCCAGTTTGCTCTGCTGGGTTGCAGACAGCAGGCACAGGCTCCCAGTCTACCTGGGAATGCAAATTGAGGGCGCTCAGACCAATCCTGATGCTGCTTTTATACATGAGAGCAGCATCAGGATTTGCTGCATGGAAGGCTGGGAGCCTCGGCTGCAGCGAGGAAAAAGCAGAAGAGCTGCATTTTGTCGGGCGGTGATGCAGCAGATAAGTTCTTTTTTAAAGTTTTTATTTGAATGTTTTCCTCGTGCCTCATCACGCCATTTGCCCCACTGCCCGCCACACTGCCGGCATGCCCACCGGTAGTTGGCTTGCAATTTTGACATGCTGGCCAAAGAGGCATGCCTAGTTGGTAATCTATTTTGACAGTGAAACAAGAAGGAATATTAAGATCAATGTGAATGAAGTCATTCAGAAATACTTGGGCTGACCCAGCTTAAAGCAAGTTAAATGGACTGAGAGGTTTTCAAAGCTGCTGCAATTGTACTAAATCAACAGAAAGCATTTCCATAGCACACGGGCCTGGCCACTGAGCAGCTTTATCACATTTCCAGAAGAAGGAAATGTTGTATACAGGTTTTGAATATCAAAAAGGAGAGAGACAAAGCTTAGCAATCACGAACAGTTTAAGGTTTTTATTTTTTGTTGCAGGCAAGAAAAACGAGCACAATCAGGGGGCAGAAGGCAAGAAAACGAGCACAATCAGGGGGGCAGAGGCAAGAAAAAAAAGCTATTCCGGAGGGGTGGGGGCTATGTATCTGTCACTGCTCTCCTTGTAGGTTCGTCTTAGTGGTGAAGGGAGGGCGGCATTCAGAAAAGATCCTCAGGCAGAGCAGCGGCGTGCTGCAGTCTGGGGCTGAGTTTTTGCTTTTTAAAGTAAGTTGCCCTGGTTGTAGGAGGACGTCCCAGTCCCGCATGTTGTGCTGAGCGCTGCAGAGCAGGCCGTACTGTTTAAGGGCTGGTCATGCCACGGCGCCCCCACTAACAGCTCGAGACAGCCGGATGATGCCGCAATCTCACGCCAATCCCGGGGGAAGGCAGCCCTGGGGGAAAGAACCGACTCATAGAGGTCGCGCAAAAAATGCATTCCAATGCCGCCTCTTCATATCTTGCCGCCGCCTGATCTCTGCTCTGACCAACATTAATTGTTTATGGTATTTCTCCATATTTTACGTTTTATAATGCATAGCTCTTTCATGTGGCCTAACGGATAGACTGGTTGACCTCGGAGCTTGGAACTGGGTCTCGAGTCTACTGTGATTCTGGGCAAATCACTTAATACCCCCGCCCCCTCCTGTGCCTAACAAAATGCATGTGTCCCGTCTGTAACGGAACTGCTGCTCATGTACGCGCTATATGAAACTAAAAACAAGGAAGAAGAAATAGGACCCAGAAGGATACAGAGAAAGAGACAGCCCCAGCACTTGTTTTATCTGAAATTAAAGCATTGGGAAACTGAAGTCCTGGCACCTGTTTTATCTCAAATTAAGCATTGGGACCGTAAACCAAAAAAACGCTATAAAAGCGGCTGACATGTCAGCAACAATAATGTCTCACAATGTACACAGAAACTCCCGTCTGAAGAGCCTTGAAGATGCCAGGCAGTGTGCCTCAGAGTATTAATTAGCACAATCAAGAACTTTCCGAGCTCGTTGCAAACGGAGCCCACGCCTTTCCAGCCCAGGCTTTCTATTAAAATTTGCACAGATATGGGCCTCCTGGAGACACTGAGAGGAGGCCTTTAATTATACAGGAATCTCCAACTCCTTAACGCGCGTTGCTTTCGAGACGCTCACAGAGCCCTGTCTGCACTGGAGCCTGGCTGATGAGTGTGTGAATGAGGAAGGCTTTTGTGTGCGACCTGTAAAGGCAGTCTACATGGGCCTGGCGGTGCTAGAACTAGAATAAATACAAGCTTTGATAAGAGCAACGATATCCTTCGCGAAGGGCAGGTTCTAAATGAAGGGTACTCACCACAAGCCTCCAGCGATTCAGGCGTGAGCGAAACCGAAACCTTCTGTGGGGCGGGACTTCCGGCTTTGGAAGCCCGTGCACGCGCCCATGGAGAGAAGCAGTGCTGGTGACACGGGGCTCCCATGCCCGAGGGAGAGCCCCGCGGTGGCGGCTGAAGTCCGGAGTGGCGGTAAGTGGGCCGGGGGGGGCGCTTGGTGCACTTGTGTATGTGTGTGTGTGTGTGCGCGTGTGTGTGTATGCAACGGCGGGGGTGGGTTCTCTGTATGTGTGGGTGCGTGCGTGCATGGGCGCTCGTGTGTGTGTGTGTGTGTGTCTCTGTGTATGCGCATGCGTGTGAACACCCTACGATATGGAGCATTTTCGTTCATGCCATGAAACACGCTGCTTAAAAGAAACTGAAAGTTACACGTTTAACCGCACTCTAAACGCGCATTGCCACACTCTAAACGCGCATTGCAAGAAACTTGCAACAAAGTCAATTGAGCACTCGTACTTGTGCGCGTGCCAGTTTCAAATCGCCTCCAAGGAGATGCGCGCGGCCAGGATTGTCTCCTGGAAAGCAGACACGCCGACAAAAGGTCTCTGGCGAGAACGCGCTTCGGCGCGCTTAGCCGATACCTAAAAAGGAAACAGAGAAAGAGAGATCTATGGAAAAGGAAGCTAAGGATGATAATAGAGAGATAGAGGAGGAGAAAGGGTACAAAGAAGCAAACAGAAAGATAGAATAAGAAGACTAAGACATTGGTGCCAGTTTCAAATCGCCTCCAAGGAGATGCGGGCGGCCAGCATTGTCTCCTGGAAAGCAGACACGCCGACAAAAGGTCTCTGGCGAGAACGCGCTTCGGCGCGCTTAGCCGATACCTAAAAAGGAAACAGAGAAAGAGAGATCTATGGAAAAGGAAGCTAAGGATGATAATAGAGAGATAGAGGAGGAGAAAGGGTACAAAGAAGCAAACAGAAAGATAGAATAAGAAGACTAAGACATTGGTGAATGAGAGGATAAATAGGTAGTAAAGGGTAACCAATATAGATCTGGTTTGATCTTCTTAAGTATCAGTGAAGAAACATTAGTTATTCTCTGTTCATCACAAATAAAATTCCACCATGCTGACACTAATAATGTTGTATTATCTTTTCAACTAGAGAGTATAGACTTAAAACAAATGCAATGAAAATGTCAAATAACATATGTTTGGGTATAGTCATATTAAAATCAGGTGACATAGATCCAAAGAAAACCTTTTGTATTCATAACTGAATATTCCACAGGAAGATTTTTAAACATTTGGACCAAACAACTTTCCAAAACTTAAACACATGAGAGTAATAGTAGAATAAATGTGTTAGAGTGCCATTAGAAGTTGACCATGACCAACTTAGTGGAGAAGTAGTGGTATCAATTGTAGAGATACATTTAGGATTAATAGGAGCTCTATTATAAACAAAACATAGTAATTTTGTGATACATGCATCTTTGGAGCTGGTAAACACTTTAAGCCATGTTTGATCCCATTGATGAACAGAGAACGATATGGAAAGATAATTTCCCCATAATACTTCAATAGAATTCTTAACCCCTTCGACGCTCATGACGAGCTCAGCTCGCCATGAGGTACACCTCTCGTACACTCATGCCGAGCTGAGCTCGTCATGAACAATGGGTTTTACAGATTTTCAGCGCAGGGGGGGAAAATCATAAGAGTTGATGGTGTTAAATAGCACAGAAGCAGCAGATGCTAAACGCTTGTGTATGCAGGTAGCTTTGGGAATACAATCTTGATCAATAGTGTATAATAGTGTCCTGGGTGTGACTGGAGCAGGGTCAGGAGTAAAAGTGTGAATTATGAAAAAGGATTTGAAAGCAGAATATATAAACTCATCTTCTTGTAAAAAAAAGAGTTTGGTTAAAGTAAATAGTGCTTGCAACTGAAAAGAAGGTATATTATAATGATAGCTTACCAATTGATGTACAAACATAATTCCATTCTCTTTCCAATGTTTAAAATTGAATGATTTACAGTGAAATTTAATAACCTTACAGTATACCAAATGGAAGAAGATAGAAAACATTGATGAAAATCAAAATCAACTGAGAATATTGTATGTAACAAATGGTTGGAGTATTTAAAAGTTTGATTTTGGGAGATAAAAGTACACTTAGATATATAAACCATATTCTTGAATGAGAACTCCTTTAACCGCTTTGCCGTGGCTGACATTCCGCCGAGCTGCTGCGGACGAAAATGACGCGTGCGCAGTTCGGACGGCCCCCGGTCGTCCTCCGCACACGCTCACCGTGACGTGGAAAAGGTTAGTAAGGATCGTTCAAATACAATCCAGCGTGGTATGAGAGAGTTTTGAAAATTATTAATTAAAGCATAAAATTGGCAAATTTGAAAAGCAGAGTGACTTCACTTAAAATCGGGGAAATGGGCCCCCTTCATTCTTTGGGCATTTAAGTTTATATAAGGCTATCTGTGAGTGTTTGTTGTCCCACGGAAACTTGATCCAAATTCATCTGAGAAACGTAGTAATCTTGAAGGGTAACATAGAAAGTGCATAGAGGACATGTGGCACAATAATCATCTTAAGGGTATGTAATCTACCCTACCATGATAAATGAAGGGGAGACCAGAATGTAAGTAATTTCTGTATATTGAGTTTTAAAACATAAATGGTATGACTAATTATGCTGGAAATGGTAGGAGAAAATCCAGTATATAAATCTAGAAGTGCACAACATAAAGTTAGTGTTTGCAAACATATATTGATAACATAAGGAGTTCAAAGGCAAAACTTTAATTTTGGAACAGCTGAGTTCATAACTAGAGATATTAGAATATAAGTTGACCCCTTATAAAAAGGGGTTTATGGTGGATATGGAATTGGACATGTAAATTAAAACTTCATCAGCATAAGCCAATAGCTTAGTTTCAAGGAAATTATATTTGACTTTAATATAGTTGAAACTGGGGAGAGGTGTATTATACTGAATATGTTCAACAAAGGGTACAAGACAATGAATAAAAAGAATAGCGGAAAGGGGACAGCCTTGCCTGGCACCTC
Source organism: Lissotriton vulgaris (assembly GCF_964263255.1). NCBI lineage: Eukaryota > Metazoa > Chordata > Amphibia > Caudata > Salamandridae > Lissotriton > Lissotriton vulgaris. The sequence continues at coordinate 894,461,710 of NC_141698.1, read as the reverse complement.
AATCTAACTCGAGGGTCAGAGTATAGTAAATATATAAATGAAATACATTTAGCACCAAAGTCAAACCAACTGAGAGTAGTAAACATAAATTGGCAATTAATGCGGTCAAATCTGTTTTCATATTCAAGAGATAGGGTTGCAAGGAGAAGCTGATATTTTGTGCCCCATACAAGAATATTAAAAAACAGTCCGGCATTAACCTCAGCCTGTCTGCCATCAATGAAACCTGATTGTTCTGGTTAAACAAGGAGGGGAACAACAAATTTTAAGGAGGATTTATAGGATTTTAGCAAATATTTTGCAATCATATTTAACTAATGAACTAAGCTGGTAGTTTTTACAAAGGGTGTGATCTTTATCTGGCTTAGGGATAATAACAGTCAGAGCTTCTAAAGAAGAACCAGTAGCCTTTGAATCTAAAAGAAAAGAATTAAAAAGCTCAAGTAATTTGGGGGAAAATAAAGATGAAAAAGAAGATATTAGTTCAATAGAACATCCGTCCAGGCCAGGAGCATTAGCTTTTTTTAGGGATTTTATAGCATTAGTAATTTCTTGAAGTGTTATGTTGGCTTCTAAAGTTTTGAAAGTATCAGGAATAGAAATAGGATTGGCAAGACCCTGAAAAGAGTTGGCATATCAAGTTCTGAAGGAGCAGTATCTTCAGTTTAAGGATTTGTAGTAAGCTTGAAAGACATTGGAAATATTAGTATTGGAGGTTGCAAGGTTATTTGTGACTTCATTACGAATGGGCCCAATAGTTTCACTTTTATTTATTCAAGTAAGTAGCCAGCATTTTATCCACTTTATTTTGTCCTCTGTGAAACTTAAATTGAACCTTAAGTAGGATATGACATTCATCAGTAGTGGATAGTTTATTGAGGGCAGATTAGGCTCAAACAATTCATGTACGACAGAGGGAGATTTATAGAAGAAGTAAGTATGCTCAAGTGACTTATTTGCTTAAACAGCATAAGGTTTCGACAATCTAGTTTCTCTTTCTAAATAGCTGAATAAGCTATAGTGAATGCCCAGAACAAAGTTTTGAAAGCATCCCAATTGTTATAACTGGAAGTGTCAATAGCTTGGTTAATTTGAAAGAACTTTTTTATAAAAGCATGAGATTCTGTAATAAAACTTGATCAGATAGCAGGGAGTTGTTACATCTCCAATGTCCTGTTTTAGAAATATTTAAAGCTACATCAAATGAAGATAAAACAGGGGCATGATCTGAAGTAAAAATGGAACAAATTTTAGAAGACTGGAGGGAAGTAATGAATTAGTAACTAAAATACAATCAATGCATGATTTGAAGTAAAAATGTAACCAATTTTAGAAGACTGGAGGGAAGTAATGAATTAGTAACTAATATATAATCAATGCTGCACATGGAATGGTGTACATTAGAAAAAATGTGAACTTGTAAGTATCAGGATTATATGGGAAGAGGAGGCCACTTGGTCTTTTGGCTCTACAGAGGCATCCAGGCACATGCAGTAATCTCACTTGCTCGTCTATGCGTGAAATGGGAACACTGGATTCAAATACATCTAATACAAGGTACTGCACAGAGCATACCTTACACCTCATTGCTTGAACTGCATATACACAGATGCCCAGTTCACTTGCCCTAGGTGCAGGGTGGCAGATGTGGACTTGTTGCACATGCTCTGGAACTGTCCAAAACTAGGTAGATTTTGGGCACAAATAAGAGAGATACTAGCAGACAACACAGGCACTTCGGTATGAAACGCAGCTGCAAGCTGCCTTGTGGGATGACACCCTGCCCCAAACAACCGAAAACACAATATAGGTTTGCGGACCTGGCTATGCTGCTGGTGATAAGAACCATCACCATGAGATGGAAGTCTGCGTTCCCTCCTCGACTACACATGTGGCATACGGAGATAGTCCGATGGGGAGCAGCTGAGAGCGCCGCGCTACGGCGTGAAGAACAGAGAGGTCAACACAAAAATCCCATCTCCATGGACTGGAACAGCATGATTGAATCACTTAAAGCAGTAGATGTGTCGGAGCCGGCTGGTCCTCAGTTAGAGTAAAGTATAACCAAAACATAAACATAGTTAGGAATATTTTTTCCGGGTAATATGTCCACGCTCCAGGTCAATCGGAATTGGTTTTTGCTATGAGTAGTGGTGTTAAGATACTGCATTGATAGGGCTCTATGCAAATAGTTGAATGATGATATGTATTCCGGCGAGCCTACTGATAGGGTGATGTGTGGCTGGGACGGTTAAGTTAGATTACGTTTGTTCATTAGATAGATAACATAGAACTGGACTGAACATCCGGCCTTTACAGATAACTGTCATATTATGCACAGAGCCTAGCTGCCAGGTTGTACTGGTAATATTGTGACAATACTCATAGTGCTGAGGTTGTACAGATTTTAAAGATCACCATGTTACACAAATGGATCCAAAAGTATATGTCTATGATTGTCTGTGATGATTGTCTGTGATGACATATTTTTTGAAACTCAATAAAAATATATATATAAGTATCAGGATTACAAGTTTTCCAAATATCAAAATATGGATGAGTGGTAATTGTTGATTGAAATGCCTTATGAGAATTATCAGGTTTACATTTTTACATTTAAATTTTCTGTCTGTAAACTGCATTAACCATTGATTGAAAGCACCTTCAACAATAATGTCGGGATATCAATGTAGGCAAGTTTTATAAAATGCCAAAAGTCAGGGTATGGTGTGACAGGACCATAAATGTTGAATCTAGAAATATGTTACTGTAAATTAAATTATGGCATTGACAAATACCCATTGTCCATCAGCATCACCTTGAGTTGAGACAATCTGTGCATTTAACAATTCATGAAAAAAGATACCAACACCACCATTTCGATTAATGACTCGTAAAATGACAACTTGGTCTACCCATTGACGTTTTAGATTTAGCGATTCAACATCATTACAATGAGTTTCCTGTAAAAATGTAATATGTGAATTAAGTTTCGACAGAGGAGAAAGTACCTCTTGTCTTTTGACTTTATTCCCCAGACCACGAACACTCCAAAAGACAGTGTTATAGATATTGCGGAATAGAAGTAGAGAGACAGGAACATGGATGACAAGCTCCAAAAATGGAAAGAGAACAAAAAGACACCATTTATTGATCAGAACATTACGGATAAAAAATGATAATATAATCATTTTTGAAGACCTACGAGCACTCACACAATCAAGGAAAAAGAAGACGAATACAGAATGAGGAAAACAGATAAAGACACAAGGATGAAGAAACAGATCAAGGATAATTAGAGTCCAGACCTGAAGAGAAGAGCATAGGACATGTCAGCACCACAGTAAGAGTAAAGAGTAAAGTATAATTAAAAAAGATATACATACCTAAAATGACAAAAGAGACTAAAAAGAAAAACATGCGCATGACAAATTTCATTTGGAGCATAGTCAACAGTATCCATATAAGACAAAAACATTTTAAGAAATATTTTTAGTTTAGAAGGATTATTAAAGGAACACAAAGTGCCTTCGTGTGCAATTTTGCAGACACAGGGTGTAGAATGCCACAAAGAATATTCAAATGTCTCACTTGAGGTCGTAAGACAAGGAAGTCTTTTCTTCTAGCATTTGTTCAATTAGAAAGATCTTTCGAGAAGGTGTGGCCTGAAGCCAACAAAGATGACTACACACAGAGCCGGTGGAACTGGCGAGAAGACTGGGACCTGGTGACGCAGGGCTGGCAGCTCTAAGAGAGAGTGAGGCTGGTTCCTGATGTGGGAGTCCTGCAGTCACTGAGGCTGTTGGAGTTGAGGTTGCACTGGAATCAAGCTAACCTGGCTGAAGAGGGCTGAAAGCCCGAAACCGGTCCTAGAATGTTTGTTTCCAGTCCAGGGAGGACCAGGCTTGGCAGTTCAGGTTGGACTGTTCCCATGGGACACAGGGTCAAGACTGAATTGCATATGGCTGAGTCCAAACTGGAATGCCATGGTGAGCAAAAATCACAATGGATTTAGACCCAGATCTCTATACTGGGGTGAATGTATGACATTGTTCTGCATTCTGTCCATCAACTGTTATTTTTGCAATTGCACCCACATATGCAGCTCAACGGGCAGCCCTGATTGTGGAGAGAGTATCATAGGGCCCACTGAGGTCTGCGAGGTGGAGGGGGCAGTCATCTGGCTGCCGCAAGTAGAGTGGCAAGAGCTGGAAAGATTGAACCTTTGGCACAGTGCCTCCCCTTTTGAGCCCTGAGAGTGAGGGAGGATCCCCCGCTTTGCTGCATGTGGGGGTCCTGCTTGTGCTGCACTGCCCAGGACCAAGCTGTGGACTTGTGGAGGTGCAGGGTAGCAACAGGATTGTTGGGCCATTCCTCTGCGAGGTGTGGCCCCTGCGTTTGTCATTGCGCAACACGGGTGTTGTGAGTGCCATACGAGTCAGTGTCTGGGGTCCAGGCCTGCACTTTCAAACCAGAGGTGGCATGCCTCTAGAGAGAGATGACCGGGGCCTGCGGGGGGCACAGTAGCCTTCTGACAGTGAGACAGGCATGGCAGTTAATCGAGTCTCTTCCAAGCAGTGACTGAGTGGCTGACCACAAGAATGGGATGCTGTTAGACCCTACCGGGTGTTCAAGATCCAGGCACTGGATTCTCTGCTACTGGACACAGTGCATGATGGCGATGGTTCAGACTAAGGGCTCTCACCCAGTCTAATCAGATTGAAAAATAAACAATCACAATGGGACCGGCGGGAGGACAGGAGGAACAACAGCGGACACTGCAGCGCGAGGTGGGAAAGACCTCACACATGAGCCCTCTTAGAAGGATATCATGAAGGAAATGAGGGAACTCAGAGGTACCCTTCAGCCTAAACTGGATATAGTGACTGAGGAAGTAAACCTGTTGCAAGAGGACTTATGCAAAATGGCAGATAAGGTGTCTACTGCTGAAATACATATAGAAAGCTTACAATCAAAAACTAAGTGCCTGTAGGAACAAGCGGCCCAAGTCACAAAACAACTCACTGAGGCATTGGCCTGACTTGACCAGGAGAGCTGGGCAAGGCACAGCAATATCCGCATGGCGGGGTCCCCGAGGGAGCAGAGGGACAATCTGCAGATCTTTTTCTCAAGGAGCTTATTCTTAACACCCTCCAGCCCAAGAGACTGTCAAACTACTTCTCAAGTGAGCACATCAGGCATAGAGACCACCATGCTCTGCTTGCTGATAGCCTGCATATTTAACTATAGAGACCGGGATGCAATCCCTCAATTAGCCAGCTCATATGGCGGCCTGCAGTATTGAAATTCAATGATTCATTTTTTCCCCCTGATTTTACCCTCACAAGTGCTGCACCAACAGCGGACTTCCGATGCAATTAAGAAGGCCCTTAGGGAATAAAATGTCAAGTACATGTTGCTCTACCCTGCCAAGCTCAGAGTGGTATTCGATTTTATGATGCCTGAGGAGGCCTGGGACTGGTTGGAATGCTGTTACGCGGCCGGGCTAAGAAAGAAACATGGAAAGGTGGCAGCTGTGTGGGGAAAGCATCCTGAGTCACACAGCCCTACATCCTCGACCACGAGATAGACTTGGACATCTAGTGCCACAGCAGACATCTGGAACTCTTTGCCTCGGCTTTGAGTAAAATAAGGTGGGGGATGGGATAGGCGGTGTTGTATAGTTCTAGCCTTACAAGGTCTGCATTGGCTGTCTCTTTTCACTCAACTGGCCCGAGACACTGTCCAGGCCCAATAAGATTATGAGGCCTGCTTCTCCCTATTGTCATTGGGGGGACTCTAATAAGTTATGACTATCCACTCAGTTCACATCAGTGAAGGGAACGCCTTCCCAGTGTTTCATACACACATTTGGGTGACAGGCACTCTGCAGGTTGGGGAAGTGGGAGGTATATAACTCACTTAGCAGTGAGGGAGGGAGGGGGGAGTTGCAGATTTGTTTTTGATTGCCTTGTTATGTTGAACTGTTTTGCTCATCTTTGTAATGTGCAGCACAAGCACACAGAGTATTCTATGTTGGAAGGAAACGGGTCACTTAAAATTACATGTACACTTATAACCCTCATGGCGAAGAAATGATTATGCCTGCCTTCTCAAGTCAAATCCCGATTCATAAAAAATACACATTGGCAAGAAAATGGGCAGTGGCTCAAGCTCCTGCCTTATATAAAAATCATGTAGGATGGGATGAGGATTCTCCTCACCACAAAATCCAATTAAAAAATCGGCCCACTGCACAAAGACAGTACCCAGTTAAACAAGAAGCTAAAAAGCAAGTCAGGGAGATCTTAGATCAACTTGAACATCAAGGGGTGATCGAAACATGCACCTCACAAATGAACAATCCTTTGTTTCCTGTCTCCAAGCCAGACAAGTCATATTGTCTAGTTTTGGACTACAGACACCTTAACTCCTGTTGTAAAACATTTGCTGTACAAAACTCACATAGTGCAGCACTAATGAATAACATTGTGCGCAAAAAATATAAAACGACATTAGATATCTCTAATGGATTCTTCTGTCAAAACATTGCACCTGAAAGCAGGTATTTGACAGCTTTCTCAATAATTGGATCGCAAAAACAATTTTGACGACTCCCACAGGGATTCAAGAATAGCCCAGGATTATTCTCAGCAAGGGTAACAGAGTTACTACAAATATATGATGATGAGGCATTATCCTATGTCGATGACATCTATCTAACAGATGATGACCTGGAGACTCACTTAAAAAGGGTGAACACCATAATACTTGGGTTGGCTTCAGAGGGTTACAAATTCAACTTTAAAAAGTCACGAATTGCCCATCTAACTGTCCTATTTTTAGGATATGAATTATCAAGTGAAGGCAAAAGCCTAGCAGACAATTTCTTAGAGAAATGTGCTGTCCTCCAAGCATCAAAAACGCTGAAGAATTTACAATCAATACTAGGTTTCCTGAATTTCGGAAGAACATACATTCTAAATTATGCAGAGAGGGCTAAACCTCTCTATGAATTAATAAGACCAGATTTCAAACAAACCAATTGGACTCAGAAACACACAGAAATGTTGAGATCATTGCAAACAGACATGTTAACTAAAACAAAATTACAAACTCGCGAAAACATACGCAATCTTGTAATCCGAGTCATCCCAGGAAGATACGGATTCACATACCTGACCTCTAATGAGGGAGAAACGGTACCTATAGCTTACAAATCACATTTGTACACTAAAGCTGAAATGAAATTCAGCTCTACAGAAAAAATTCTGACTGCCGTTCAAACTGCTGTAGCAAAAGAACCAGCCCTTGAGGCGTTAACAAGTCCACGTAATCTAATTAAAATGGTCTTAGATCCAAAATGGATAGAATGGGAAAATTACTTTGCTACAGAAGACGTGAAATACTATTTTGAACCAAAACTGTAAAAACTAGATGATCTAGTATATGAATGAGAATATCCTCTGCCAGCTGAAATCCTGCCTCTAGAACAATATACCTGCGTAATCTATATGGATAGATTCGCACAACACTACTAAGTAGAAAAGAAATCCTACGATGCAGCGTGCGCGATTGTTAAAGGTCGCTGGCGCTCTGGTAAAGTCAAACCAATGATTACCAAAACTGAATCACTCAGGAAATGTACAGCTCAGCGAGCTGAAATAATAACTTTAAAGATGGCGCTCGAAAATGCTGATCGCGAATTCCCCACACTAATAGTGTGTGATTCGTGTTTCTGTGTCAAATCATACAACAGTGACATGCAGACATGGATCAAAAACGGTTACAAAGATGACACAGGTGCCACAATAAAGCATAAAACGCTTTGGGAACAAGTAGTTCTTTTAAAGAAAGAACTACAAAAGACTCACGTGATACACGCACTGAGTCATCGACTTGATGGTGTTCACGTTGGAGGGAATTCATTGGCTAACACAGCCACAGCGGAAGCGGTTCAACCGGCTCCCGTAGCCATGGAAAAGCGTTCAGAAAAACAAATAGATGGAGAAACCATGTTGGCAGTAAAAGGCACATTAAAAGGCGATTATGCAGCATTACCTCTCAACTATCCACTCAGTAATACATACATAAATGATGCAAACTCCGTTCCGTTTGCTTGAATTCCTGGAGTGGAGGATAGAGTAATTCCAAACACGAACCAGAGAATCTTCTTACAACAAGAAACACATATGGGTTTGGGTCGGAGGCACCAAGAGATCCTGAAATCTCTGATGGAACTACAATCGGAGTACTGGTGGCCGGGAATGAGCGTAGATATCTATTATTTTGCAAAAAATTGCAAGGACTGCAACAGAGATCGCAGTTGTGAACCTGACCAGCCTGTAGCCCAGATACCTCTATTAGATAGCATGAGGATATCTATATTTCAGAAATCCAGTCAGAGAAATGCGTCCCATAATTAATAAAAGACTTAAAACACTTAAAAATGTGGCCCCAGCACTCGGCTGACGCCAGAACTGTTATAAAAGAATCGCTAGTCTTTATCAGCACATACGCAATTGGCATGCTACATTCTGATCAGGGTCCTGCGTTTAGCTCTCGAGCTTACAAAGAGGCCATGAACAGAATGGGCATCGCATTGCGGTACTCTTCTCCCTTCCATCCTGAGGGAAATGCGGTTGTGGAAAGAAAAAACCGGGACATAAAGCAATCTATAACGGTGAGGGTATTAGGTTCGGGTGATGGGTGGGTCAAACATTTAAGAAGTGTCCAACGTAGTCTTAATAATCTGCCAGGAAATTCTCTAAAAGCTTTCACTCCATACGAACTATTGTTCGGAACTAGAATGCTTTTTCAGGATCTTGATAGTCATACTTCAGTGGTAGAAGAAAAATCCTTTGATATCAAAGATCGTTTGGCTGTTTTACAGGATTTAAATGAAACAAGAAAAAACCTGAGTAACATAAAGTTGAAACAACAGCCGATAGCCACTGAAGAAAAACCACCTGTCCCAGCAAGACCTGTCTGGATTCCAAAGATTGGGGATCTGGTCCGAGAAAAGATCGTGGTATAGAAGGAATTTGGGCCTTCTTACAGAAAAGCAGTACCTGTCTTAGCTATCAGCGGAACAAGATCAGTTGTACTACCGCCCCTTGCTGGTAAAAGGGAGAACAGAGTTGTTTCCATCGACCTGGTAAAACCACAATCATGTGGCCAATAATAAGTAGTAGGCCAAGTGGACTCCCAAGAAAAAACAGAATACCGAAATTCGCTACAATCCAAGAGGCGATCCAATACCCGGTGGGGTAGCATGGGACAGAACTGATTATTACATTTTTGGCCCGGTTGAACTCTTGAAATATCCACATCAGTTCAAGGTTTCATTAAGTGACTTTGTGACTCCAAGTACATTCTCTGATGATTGGGACTTTGAAAACATTAATAATAAGATGTCAGATTTAGTAATGTCAGCAAAATTTACAGAACATGATTACTTACAGGGTTCATCGAATTATGAAGAGTTATACTGTTATAACCATTATGGTGATCACTATTTGCATAAAACTGCTCAGCCTAGAAACGTTTTATCTTATAACCAGTGGGAACACTGTCCAACTCCAACAAAAGGCAGTTCGAAAACATTTTATGAGAAATTCCAGTACTTCTCAGGGTTTAATAACTGTGATCCAGAAACGTTTTATTTTAAAATGTTAAGTAGAACAGGAATGAAACCAATGTTGACAAATACTAAACTGATTTATTCTGAAAATTTTTATGACAAAATGTCTACATTTGGTTTCGAAGTTTGAAAAAAACACCATTGAAACAAAAACTATCTGGGGTTCCAAAGATTGGCAAGTACAAGGCCTAGAAGCATTATTCAGGGCCTGCATGATCCCAGAACAATTGATATTCTTGAATGACACAATTCAGCAAACTACTTGTCTTGGCCTAGCTAAGATAAAAGACTTAAATACACCCTCTATTCCGAAACCCATGACTGATAGTGACAGCACTGCAGATGTGGAGATTGACATATCCCATATTTTACACCAAAACAGAACACATCTAGATTGGAAGAAGTGGTTGATCTGGCCAACAGACACAAATAACTGTCAAGATAGATTCCTGAACAAAACACAGGGGTTCAAAATGACCAGACCAGACCCTAGATACTCCCAGAGACAACATCCAGGGATAGTTACAACATACAGTGTAGGGAAACTTTGCCTTGAGTGGCTAGAGAAATCCACACAGGCTGAAATTAATCAACACTTGACTTTACTTAAAGACGGTGCAGACTTGCGTGATTTCATAATGGGGCCACGCAAACAGCGTCAAAAACGTTTCATAGCGGTCGGAATATACGCTGCGTACAACGAAGCATGGAAAGTATTGCAAATTGAAACAGCTGAAAAAATACGAGAAATTGATCGTATAAATTTGGAAAAATCACTTTCTGTTGTGGACAATGGGTTAACGACTCTGTCCTCTAGAATATATTCACTGGACAGCATTGTATCATCTGCTTTTGATGTAATAGAGCAGGACTTACTAATGTTACAACATGGTCAGTCTCAATTACGTTCTATTGTACAGCTTGGTTGGACATTGCAAAATCTGCGTTCAGGATATGTACCATGGCTTTTAATCAACACTACGTCATTATTCGGTATCTTTAACCTTACTGATAAACAAATCAGTTTGGCACAAAAAGGAGCAGACTATACGATTCTGAGCATTGAAAAACTCGAGAGATTACCATTGACAATGTCAGAGAGACCTGTCACTGAATGGATAATACATGGAATGATTACAATTCCGATAACAGCTTTACAGTTTAAATACTGTCAAAAGTATATACCTGTAGGCCAGTATGAAAGGTTGGGTAAAGAATACAATAAATCAACCTGGGATTTACCTTATACACACAGATGTTATAGTGAAGGGAACAAGGAGGTATTTCTTAGTGGTAAAAATTGTAAAAAATCACTAAGCGGTACACTTCTGTTCAAGGTATTAATTTGCATGGAGCCTGCGAAGGGTCTTCAAATAACCTTTCATGTCACCTGCATGGCACGCCTGCAAAATGGATAGAGCCATTTTTTAGACCACTTTCTAACGGCAGTTACGTTTTAATAAGTGACCACAGCTGTTGTGGCATGCTGCCAGGAAAAGCCTATCTGACAACTGTAACTTCCAGGGCCGTTTGCTGTATGCTAGTATTGTATCCACACAGCAATCCAGATATGGGGGCTGCGTTATGGCCTGGGTTGAATATCTCTTCTATTCGAATTGATACTTTAAGCAGAATGAAGTCTATTCTTTTACAGACAAATGTGCCTTTAACGTCATCAAAAGAAATGTATGATCTGCAAGTGGCAAGGACATCAGCAGGGATACATTCCCTTTTATCGACAAATTGCCCCGTGCATTTCATAGAAATATTAAGCCAAATCATAAACATGTCTGATACCAGTGACATCGCACATGTATTTAAGACAATTTTTTGGGGACTGTTAGCACCCTTTGAAACAGTTCTGGGCATCTTCCCGAATTTTGTCCATTCTGTTTTCGGCGGCCTACCCTTAATCTTGGGACTCGTGGCAGGAATTTTATTTTTGCTCCTTCTGCAACGATATGGCAAGCCGATCCACAGACAAGACTCTAGCAACGATGGAAGAAAGGATCTTAGCAATACGATACCGAGACCGTGGGCCCGATTCACAGAATGAACTTAAGACTCAATCCTAAACTTACTACTATTTTGGTATTCACAGAATGCACTTACTACTTTTGGCATTCACAGAATTAACTTACTACTTTTTGTATTCACAGAAGTTAGTATTTTGTCTTAAGTTTGTCTTAAGACAAACTTAAGACAGACTAAAGACAGACTTAAGACAGTCTTAAGACAAACTTAAGATAAACGACAGACTTAAGACAGACTTAAGACAAAATCCTAACTTAAGTCTGTCTTAAGTCTGTCCTAAGTTTGTCTTAAGACAAACTTAAGACAAAATCCTAACTTCTGTGAATACCTAAAGTAGTAAGTGCATTCTGTGAATACCAAAATAGTAGTAAGTTTAGGATTGAGTCTTAAGTTCATTCTGTGAATGCCAAAAGTAGTAAGTGCATTCTGTGAATACCAAAATAGTAGTAAGTTTAGGATTGAGTTTTAAGTTCATTCTGTGAATTGGGCCCCGTATCACTAAGGTCCTCGGATTGGCCCAGCTAAGAGATCTGAGTACAACCTGGTTTCTTTCATTCAGACCAATCTGGCAAATTGCATCATACCTGTGCTTCGATGTCTGCTATGCGGAAAAGAATGCGTGTTGGACATCTGTCTTACACTACAATCAGCAGTACCAATGGATATCGATAGTTTGCTAGGTCCTGCAACAACTAATGCATCGTGTTGCCCCCAGCGGCTACTGAGTCTGATGACGGCATTCGTTGAGACTTCACCACTACGAATAGGTGGCGGTGAAGTACGAGAGGAAAGCAGCACCAAACAGGTACAGCCTTCTGTGAGCATTGCTGATTCAAACATCGATGATAGCAATCACGCAGAGAACTGCACAGTTGCAGCATTTTCAAACTTGGTCGAACTTTCACCTGACGTTGTAGATCTATTTTTTGTGGGTCTGTCTGAAATAATATTTTCTCCAGTCAACGAGAATAACTCTTAATAAAAACAATGAGCACACAGCGTTCCCTGAACTCTGAATTCGGCCTTCAGTTTTGAAAAACAAAACTATAGAAAATATTTGGAACTATTTTTTCCCCTGAAAGCGAAATTATTTTTGTTCAGTTTCCAAAATATTTACTTTTTTTGGCACATGGTACTCTGCTTAAAGTAGAACTATTCGTAGAGAACAGAGCTTCTATTTTAGGATACTAGAGACAATATTTTACCTCAGCCTCTAGCACATATACAGCAATTTGTATAAATATGTGATGAAATGGCCTCGACCTTCTTTTCTGTATTTAGAGCCATTTCATGTGTAATTTTCGCAATTCATTCAGCTGATATATGTATGCATTTATCTGAATGATGACACTGCTTGAAAAGCGTACAGTACCAACACTAATTTTCGTGTTTTTACCTTATACCATTTCAAATGCAAAATATGTATTTTGGGGTTGGTCGGAAAACACACATACATCGTTGAATGTTTACTATTACTTAGTTTTTAGTAATGATGGACATCAATCTGTGGAGTGGGTGTCGTGTTTATATCTAGGACCCTAATTCAATATTCCCGATTTATGCCCTTGTGAGGTTATAATCAATAATATCCCGATAAAGGCATAAGAATCAGATCCATATTCAGTAATAGCCCATGCACTCCAAAGCACAGCACGGCTACTCCCATAGACTCCTAGAAAGCACAATGCGTTCTTTAAACAAACCAAGCCTCCAGCAGCCCGGGAAAATCCCCCCTGCTTTTGTTTTGATTTGGACAAGAACTCCTGAAGTCCAGAAAGAACTGTTAGTTCTTAGTGACGTCTTATGGCCAACCTTACGTCAAACCCGGCACCTTCCAGGTATAAAATACCAACAGTTGCCTTAAGCAAACACACAGTGGTTTGGAGCAGAGCGGCCATCTACTTGCCCGAGAGCCCAGCTGATGCGAGAGCCCACGGAAGCCGCCCCTCCTGTTTGAGGCACTGAGAGAGACGCTGTCTTTTTCTCCAGCCGAGAAAATCCAGCTCCGGTGTTTCCAGCCTACTCTTGCGGGTGGCTGGGATATCGAGTCCTGAGGAAAGAGATACCAGACCTCCCACATTCTATTACCAAGGTACGGAGCTGACTAAACCCTTGAGAGAATTTTTGATGCAGATTCTTGGAAAAACTATCTTAACCAACTTAACTTAAACTGCTACTTATTCATCCCTTCCCATGTATTAGGCTTAGGTCAGGTACACCGGGGTAGGCTTAGTTAGAAGCACCAGTTGAGTACGTTAGTCAATGTATTTGTGTATGTATATATTTTATCCATTTTAAAGTATCATATGGCTAAGAAACCATATCAATGCTTTTACAGTATTATTTCATAATACTACTTTTACTGTACGCACTTTACTTTACTTTAAGTATTGCAATTGTGGCACTTTATTTCTCTTGCATGAGGAAGAAGACTGCTCCATAAATAACACCTTTTATTGAAAACGCCCCTCTCTCTATTTCTCTGCATTCTGGTGAAACTAAGTATGCACTGCTGACTGAGTGAAATAGCTGCCTATTGTTTTCACACGACTCTAGAGATACACTCTTATTCTGAGGGAGCAAAGTAGTCATGTTTATGCGGTTGTCAGAAACTGAATCCCTTCTTGTCTGACCCAGGGAAGTTCATCCCTCCCTATTCATTCAAGAAAGTTTCCAGTGACCTCTGAGCTAGCTGGCGCAAACCTAAATTAAGTTTAACATATCAGTAGAGACCTAGATGACCTCAGTCCTACGTCTACACTGCTGTTTATGTTATTCCAATGCGCAGAGCCTATTGGGAAAATAGGAACTACACTACAAGGGCTCAAGGGCACCCAACATGAAAGACCAGGCCCCAGAGATGGGGTCCCGGGCCGAAAACAGCACCCCTCCCCTTTGACACTTATAAAACCAGAGTCCATGGTTCTTCCTTTTCTACTTACCTTGAGTATGCAAATGCCTATAATCAACTGCAAGCTCTGCTTGTTTGGCTCCACCCCGTTTTCCTTAAGTAGTATGCAAAGGTTTTCCCACCTTTTCCTACATTGATGGACAGTTTACCAAAAGGCCCAAGCGCATTTCCTGATGATTTATATTGATGCGTTCTTAAAGCAGAGGAATTTTGAGGACATCCCCACCAAACAAAGAAGCACTTACTTCATATCATTAGGAGGAAGTTCCCTTCTTTGGTGGAGTTTCCCCTCTATGTAGTCTCATCTGTTTCTCAAGATGCACATTTTGCCAAAATTACATGAACGCAAGGTCCCTGGATACATTTCCTTGTGGCCCATTATGTAGCTGTGGTGTAATATATGTAGTTGTTACTACCCAATGAGGTAGCACTTACTAACTAAGCAGAAGAAATGTCTCCAGTTGAGTAGACATTTTGTGAAAAACTGTGGTCTCTTGTTGGACAAAGGGGAAGGTCAGGTTTTGTTCTGGCCCAGTCACTCACAAAGCTAATGATACACCCACACAGACACTCATATACCTTCACACACACCCATTCAGCCATTCTCACATACACAAACAGATCCACATAGCCAATCACACATCCACCCATGCAGCCACTTACACACCTATAAAACCACTAACACACCCACTCACAGACCCATACAGCCATTCACACATCTATTGACATACCCACATCCACTCACATATCCGCTCACACACCAAGAAAGCTACCCACATACCTACTCACACACTCATATAGCCACTCACAAATGGGTTACATATCAAGACAGCTACTAACACACCCACTCACAGACACATTCTGCCACTCACATATCTAGTCATCAATCCATACAGCTACTCACACATCCACTGATACTCCCACATAACCACTCACACGCTCAGAGATCCACACAGCCACTCACCCAGAAAACTACTGGCCCATCGATTCACAGACCCATAATGCCACTCATACACCCACACCCACAGACCCATACAGCAACTTACACACCCACTCACCCACCTATACAGTCACTCACATACCCACTCTTAAGGTTACAGGTAGAAAATACAATTTTAAAAAACTTACAAATTCACTAAGAAAACCAAAGGTAACAGGGTTGTTATAGTTAGGAATTAACAAAAAAATACAGAAATTAACTGATAAAATGAAAGGTTACAGGTATGTTAACGTTAGGATTGGAATTCACTTGAGCAAAACCAGTGCACTTCAGCCGTTATAGTTGCCTGAGCTAATTATATCTTATGCTCCCTGCAATGCACTGATTATGACCTCACATATTGCATCACTCATGACATGGTCAGTTACATTACTCATGATATCACTGAAAAGTAAGATTACCTGTCACCAACTCATCACTTAACCACCTCTATGAAGGATGAGTCAAACACTCACTGCTGACAATTGTGTGCCATTGATGTAATGATGAAATGAAATACAAATAAGGTAAACACAGCCTTTAATAAGAACATTTTTTAATCCCCTGTATGTAATTAGCAAATCTGTACTATAGATAAATAAAAGAATACAAAAATGTCACACATGTCTGTTTGAGTCCAAAAGGTTGGACTGTTATACATACAAAATGAGGTTGAATGGAATGTTCCAGATCCTGGGGAGTCAATCATGCCTTTAAACGCTATGAATCAGTATGTTAACATATGAGTTTTTTTTATTGTTATTCTTATTATATTTAGTATCGTCAAAACCACCTTTGGACCATTTGGCCACTGCTTAGAGAAAATCCTTCATGTTTATCAGTCAAATTACTGAATCTTCTGGTAAGATGGTTGGAGGAGTAACCCACCACTTACTTCACCTACCCATAATCTTACCTAAGCTTCCACCTTAGTATTCTTTTTTTCTAGCTGCAAGGTTATTACAAAATCATATTATTTAAAAAAAAGTATCCATCTCAACTGGCGAGTGCACAGTGTCCTTGATGAGCTTAAAAAATCCTCAGAGATATGTACAAGAAAGTGGCGGAGAGAGCCGTTAGCCTTCCTGGCTTAACGTCTTTCTCTGCCACTTCTGAAACGCAAGGCTGCACCAGATGTACCAAAATGTGGTGCAGCCCTGCGTTTGCCCCTGCGATGGTGCTAGGTTTAGCAACTTAGTGCCAATGCAGGCACCCTTGCAGGGTATCTGCGTGCAGGGGAGGATTGGTTAGGTGTAGGAAGGTGTCCCTTCCTGCACAGAAACAATCCTAAAATGCCATTCTGTCACTGTCATGTGTGCTGCTTCGTGCAGCACACGTGAAAGTCACAAAATGGCAATTTTTTTAAAGGATTGTTTATGTGTATGAAGGGACACCTTCCTACACATAAACAATCCATGGCATCTTGCCTTTTCCATATGTGCTGCCCAATGCAGCACACATGGAAAAAGCAAAAAAAAAGTAGAAATAATGCATTTCTCCTTGTTTCGCCAACTTAAAACCAGGTTTCTCCTGATCTTAATTTTTGCGCTGCCTATCTACCCCATCCTTCTACACATGGCGCTGCGTAAAAAACAATTGGTGTTGTGTTGGGTGCCACCACAGGAAACAATAAAGTCCCTAGTCTAAAAATTCGGATGATGTGTTGAGCCAAGGGCCTGTAGCAATTTAACATTTTTCATACATGCACACTTAATATCATTAAACAAAAGCAATAACATTAATAAAATCACTGAAATTCAAATTTCAAATGTATTCCAATTTGTTTAAAAAGTTTTTGCTTATAAAAACTGAACATCAGTACATTATACAAATGTAATCACACTACATATAATGTAACACATAGTGTTGAAGAGTCAGAATCATGAAGAAAACTACAACTAAAAAGTCAACGCTGCGTTTCGGTGTAAATTGATTAAACAACCTTCTTCAGGACAGAGTTTTCTGAAACAATTTCAACATATGTTAGCTCTTGGCATGTATATATATATACAAACGTAAAGGCTGAACTTTTCCAGGCAATGGCAGCTGCTCTTGGGGAGCTGAATCCAATGGAAATTGGGGCATCACTTGATGTCAGTTAAGCCTATCACTGCATATGGCCTCTAATTCGGACTCCCTTGACCAGCATGCACCTGCAAGATGGGCTAGCGCAAGGCTAGTTTCAATCATAAAGTGGAGGAGGAGCAAGTGACCACCTGACTGGGAGTGGTCTCGTTACCAACAAAACATCGCTCCATTCTCAGGAACATCGAGAAGCCCATGGAACCGGCACTGATGAGGCCAAATGATGGCTGACACGCGTCTGCCCAAGCGTTTCGTGACTTCTCTCACCTTGCGCTTTGAAAAAAATAAAGCTTTGTTTGTCCCCGGAGCTAAAAAACATGTGTATCCAGTTATTATTAGCTTTGATTAAAAAACATTTTGTTATTAAAAAAGTGTACTATGATTCATCATCAATCGTGATGATGATTCATAGTACACTATGATATACATGCCAAGTTACACCGAAACGCTGCGTCGCAATGTCCAATTACACTTTTTGCCGCTAAAGCAGCGTTTTTTTTAATCGCCCTATCAGCAAGCTGTCGATAACAGGTGTTAGCGACAGCTTTCTGGCGATAGCGGCTGGTTTTCCTATTGCCTTGCATGCCAGTGATGATTATCGCTAATGACATGCAAGGTAGGCGTTCCCAACTAGAAGCGACTGAAAATTCAACTTCCCCCTATTAGAAACGCAGGTGAAGCGATAAAAAAAGTTGCACTAAGCGCGATTGACTTACCTGTATCCTCAATGGGAGGTGGATTTTCAGGCTAGGTCCACCATGGCGTTAATGCATGAATATTGCTGGATTTCCGGTGATATTCAGGTATTTCACCGCTTTCGCTGGATATTTTATCACAGTGGAGATAAACGTTGCTAATAGCATGTTTTCTCCGCTAAAATATCCAGCAATAGGCAGCGATAAAAATAAACACGCTAAGCGTGTTATGCGATAAATATCTCAAGTTCTTGCTAATATCCCCCAAGTTTGGTTTATTTGAATACACAGTCATGCCCTTTGGTCTGTGTAATGCCCCGAAGCCTTTCAATATTTTATTAATGAGGACATCTTTGTAATGGTGTACATAGATGACATTCTCATTTATTCAAAAAATAAAGAAGAACATGTGCAGCATGTAAAGGCAGTGTTGAAAAAATTACAAGTAAACTAACTCTTTGCAAAATTGGAGAAGTGCATATTTAATACTGATACTGTAGAAGTTTTAGGGTATTGTGTGTCACCAGCTGGCATTATGATGGACTGATAGAAAGTGAGTGCCATATTGGATTTGCCAGAACCTACGTCTGTTAAGGAGGTGCAAAAAGTGTTGGGAATCGCCAACTTTTATAGGCATTTTATCCCTCAGTTTGCAGAAACTGTTATGCCTATCACTAAACTGTTGCAAAAAAAGGACAGGCTTTTTCTTGGACAGACAAGGCAGCTCAAGCTTTCACCAGATTGAAAGAAAAATTTACTTCAGCACTGTTACTGAGGCATCCTGATCCTGAGCTCCCCTTCTTTGTGGAAGCGGATGGGTCACAGGTTGCAGTGGGAGGAGTTCTTTCTCAGAGGAATTCACAGGATGGGTAATTACATGCTGTAGTATTTTACGCCAAAAAACAACTTCCTGCTGAGCAGAACTATACGGTGGTTGAGAGGGAGTTACTAGCAATTAAACTAGTCTTTACAGAGTGGCAACATCATTTAATGGGTACTCAATATCCTGTGATCATTTTTAGTGATCACAAGAATTTGCAATTCTTCAGTTCTGTCAAGACACTTACACCTCATCAAAAGGGATGGTTATTTCTTTATCGCATTTGACTTCATCATTACTTACCGGCCAGACACAAAACAAATCCAATCAGATATTCTGTCACGTTATGGGCACACAGCTGACTTAAGGAAAGAGATGGAAAGCCCTCCTATTATTCCTCCTCACAAAATTGTAGCACCTGTTGTAGAACAAAGGTTCATGACTTATACAAGAAGAACACATTGAGTTAAATACTCAGGAATTGTTAGCAAATCCAAATAACACAATTAAGGACAGTTTTTTCCACCACAGTAGTCTTTTATTCATACCCACTACAGAATTGCAAAATAAAGTGTTAACATGGTAGTCTTAGCAGGTCATCCCGGATATCAAAAGACCTTAGATAATTGTAAGAAACAATTTTGGGGGTCCTCCTTGTCTAAAGATGTTCAAAACTACGTAGCATCTTTGTCCAATTTGTGCCAGAAATAAATCTTTGCATAAAGCATAAAGCGCCATCAGGGTTATTACAACCTTTATCTACTCCCCCAAGCCCGTGGCATTCTATTAGTGTAGACTTTATTACTAATTTACCAGTAGCCAATGGGTACACCACCATCCTTCTGATTGTAGATTGTCTGTCAAAAATTACACATTTCGTTCCATTGCATAAAATACCACCTGCAGTAGAATTTAGTAACGTTTTAATGACTAATAATGTCTGTTTGCATGGCCTGCCATCTAAGATTATTTCCAATCGTGGCAGTCAGTTCACGTCTAGGTTTTGGAAAGAATTCTGTTAAAAACAAAAAATGGAAATAGCCCTATCTACAGCCTTCCATCCAGAAATGGATGGGCAAACGGAAAGGGCAAAACAGACACTGCTTCAGACCTTACATTGCCTAATGACTGACATTACTAGTGAATGAGATAAGGCCTTGCCATTAGCAGAGTTCCTTTATAACAACAGTGTTCATTTTGCAACAGTTGGCAATGAGAATGAGACATGCTTGCACTCGTCTTCATGACTCCCCACTTACCTGATTTCCTTCGAGTTCCCGCGCAGCAGGCAGCATTCTTCCTCATTGGTTCCTGTCAGTTCTTGGTGGTTTCCAGGACAATGCCACAACTTCCTCCTTCATTCCATCTAGGAAATAACTATGACCTGCAACAAAGAAAGAAAAAGCAGTGCTCTGTAAAGTAAGGCATTTCTAATTAACAAAGCTTGCAGTGGAAGCGCGTCAAAGATTAAACAGGTACTTTTCTGTTCTATTCCAAAGGCTGATTTATGACTTTTGTGCTCATAGAGGAAATTCTCCAAGGTTCATTCAAGTGAAGTTTCTTCGTATTTTAAGAGTGAGACAAATAAGACTTTTCAAAGTAAAGAGAGACTGACTCATTTCCTACTCAGAAATAAGTGGACATTTTTTGCTGAAACTTATTTTGTGTTATATTACATTTACTTTATGATATTCTTGAAGACCAGAAAAAGGTGTGTTGTTAGTAAGTGTTTCATGGAACATTTGAATTTCAGTTAGTGGTGTGTTATGCTGAAAAGGTGACAAGGTGTTCTTTTATTTCACTACAGAGAGCAGCATTATACACATGTGTTTAGAAACGCCACTTTAAGCACGTGATACATCTGATGATAAAAGGGAAATATTATCTCAACTATATGTTGAGCAGCAAATTACAGTGAAAGGTATAATCTTTATGCGGAACATAAATCAAGATAGTAGTGAATGTATTCAACTAAGTAAGTTAAGGAATGTTTATTGATATTTATCGTTTGTACATAGATATTTTCCCAGAATAATTGCTGTGCTTACAGAGTAGTTAAGATATCATGATCAGCACTACAGTCTTGCCAAGATCCGAATCCAGCAGAGTGTTTTCTTTCTTTTTTCTTTTTCTTTTGTCCCATTTTTCCCCTTCCCCTTAAGATCAGTTCTTGTTAAGCTGTGTTATACATACAGTTTGACAGACGTAGATTTTTGGGGGCTTAGAGAACAAGCATCTCATCTCTCAAATCGAACATCCTGGATTTCAGGTAAGTGGAGACTTGACAGACTGGAACCTCTGACAGCGTCTTAGAGCTTTTTGTCCATGCATGATGAACAATGAGGACAAACCAAAATATTCTACTCAATGCAAATTGTTAGGCATCGGTATCTAGTATAACAGGTTGGGTGATGTAACGCTGAATCTGTGGTGAAACCAGTTTTAAGTTTTGAGAAGGTTTCCCCAGCTTCTGATTTCCAATTAAATGTTACTCTCTTTTTCATTAACTGGGTTATTGAGGTCAGAGTATTAGAAAAGTTAGGTATGGACCTCTGGCAAAGATTTTGGAAGCTGAGGAAACTTTGAATACCCTAAACACAAGTTGGAGATGGCTAGTTTAGTATTGCTGCAACCTTTAATAGTCCCTTTATCATTAAGTAGGCAAGATTATAAAACCCTAAAACTCTGCCGAAGAGACTTGAAATACACAGTTTTCTAATTTTGCATCATGGTGTTTGTCTCGCGATTTTTGAAGAATTGCTGAAAAATTTCATATTTGTTCAGTTTTGGAAGTAGAATAGATTGGAATGTCACCAATACTTACAACTTAATTTCTCTGACAAGATGATATACCCTTGACAAATTCAATTTGCTATAAATGGCAGCTTCTTTAACCTGATCAAGAAATACAGGAATGAGAGTCACCTGATAGTGTCTTATCCATTTCATGGTACTCAATACAAGTCCATACATTTCTGCTGTTCTGAGGTACAAATAAGCATGGCGTAAACAATATATTTTGAAGCCTGGATAAGTCATTAGCAAGGATATCAGCCATATATTGACTTAAATATGGTGTCCTGCTCAGAGAGACTGTACATATGACTACAGGGTAGTATTGCTGTGGGATTAATCTATTTGTGGCAATCAAAGTTGTAATTGGATGGTAGCTCACTCACCTTATCATAAATCTTTGTACTCTCGATAGGGCAATGGTAAAAAGTGCCCACTAAAAGTTGTCCCATTCATGGAGACTCAGGATACCAGTCTTGTAACAAAAGATGATGTCAAGTATAATGTTTTTAAAATACCAATCAATATACTGATTATGTTGAAACAACCAGAGGATAGCACCTGTAAATCCAAAGCCTTAGAACATTTTAAGACTGAGAAATTACTATGGCTCTACAATGAACCTCTGGTTTAGTTATGTACTCCGTAGTGAAGTACCCACTTTTACTGCAACATAGGCATAGATTAAGGCAATGCTCCTATTTTCTGTTGCCTCATATGTTTAGAAACCTCTCAGACCCCAAATCTGCATGGGTTAGATCGGTTGGATTCTAAAGGATTAAGCAAGGACAAAGGTAATTGTTTTAACAAGACTGACAATGCCACTAAAGATGCTCCATTTGATCCAACTTAGAGGTGGGCTTTAGCTAAGTAATGAGGATACAATTTCTATTTATATGTAGTTGGCTGCTCTGTTATTTGGCAAATAAATAAACCTTATCATTAACAACTCTTCAGAGACAACATGACTTCTTCTAACACCTGTCTTGTCATCAGTGGCCTTTACATGGAGTCAGGGATCCTCTATATGACAGTTTGGGTGCAATGGAAGAGAGGGAATTGAGAGAACCAGTTTTTGTTCTGATCAGCTTGCCATCTTGGTTGCTTTCGTTAATTCTTTTGGGTCGAGTCTGGTAACGCCCTATTTTCTATGAACATAAAAGGTACAATTTAGACTCTGTTCAACTTTTTAATAACACACTACCCAACAATTACCCAAGTTGAATTCTGTTTTAATGATTGTTACATCACAAATAAATATCATTTAAGAACTACCTCTTTTCTAGAAGACAGTTTTTCCCTGACCTGTTACCGCACATGAAGACTGCCCTTTTGGAAAAGATGATTATCATTAAAGTTCCATTAGTAAAAATCATTGTTCCATTTAAACAAGGCTGTGTTAAGGGTTTCCTAAACGTTCTCTTGACTTGTTATGTTACAGGATATTTATTTTAATATATCAAATTACTGTGTCAAGCACTTTCAGCTGTTTGTAACATGTTTATTGATTTTTGCTCAGTAGTTTCTATACTCTGTTTTCTTTATAAAGTTTTATGGGTTGTGCATGGATTCCTAACTAGTTTTCCATTTGTAGCTCTTGTTGCCTTCCTTCAGGGAACTCTGGATTTGTGCTTAATGAGAAAATTGATGACTAATCGCTCATGTTTCAGGTAATGATTAGTGAATCCTGAATCACGCTCCAGGTGATAGCTGGCATATCAGGTTCATGAATCCTGATATTCACCTGATTCACCTAAATATTTCTATGCATGGAGTGATTCTTAAAACAACATTTTCATCCCATGCTTTTAAATAAATAATTCTACCCAGAGAGAGTTTGGGATCGAAACTTGTCGTCCTCGATATTTGTAGAAATATAGAATAAAATAACAAACAAACAATAAATGCTCTCGAAACACTCGAGTATTACTTACTTAATGAATATACATAAGGAATTTTAAATAGATTTTTCTGATACATGCCTCGTCTTATCTAAACTTCTTTAGGATACACTTCTCTTGGCCCCTATGCAACAAAGCTGATACTATACAGCTGTTGGAATATATAGACATTTTTTTTCAAGTAAGTGTTGAGGCTGTACTATACAGTAGATTACACATGAGAAATTGGTATAACGGGAGTCGAGTGCAATTAGTAATTTTAGAGTGGTACATTATACATAAAATAGAATTAACTCTAAAATAAACCTTTTTCTTCCCCTATTAGAGTGATAAGAGTGTCATTAAGCAATACATGTTGGGACCGATTGACTGTTCTCCCTATAATTCTTAAAGCTGTTTCAAATGAAATTAGTTTAAAAATAGGCTTTTCTTGCCTAAATAGGATGAGAGGAGTGCCTTTTTGGGATATACGTTGGGAACCATTGATTGTTCTTTTAATAATGTATATAGACATAAAAATATGAACGGCTTAAATTATGTATTTGTTCTCTATGTGATGATGGAAATAGCAAACTTACAAGTGTATGTATCTGTATAACATTTTTTGTCTATAGATTTACTGGGTTCAATCTATTAAGAACAATGATATGAATCAAGACTACTTACTTTTCAAGGTATGTGTAGTATCCTTTTCACTGAATTATAGGTTAAGCGATAGAACCAAATAAGAGTTCTTACTCTTTAGGTATATTTGGTTTAATAAACATGTGATGTTCTTTGCCCTAAGAAATCGGGTGACATATTGACTTCAAAAAATGTTGAGATTTCCATAATTCCTCCTACTCAAGTCATCATTTCAATGTTCTAATCAAATAAAACTACATTGTAAGAATGTTTTCCCTATGTTAATACATGTGTGCAGTATGTACAATTTTGCGGGTATTTCTAGAAAAATCTATTTTTTTAATATGTGTTATAAATGTTTGTCATCATTATTGTAAATAGTATTTTTTGTTTTGTGTACTTTTATAGCCCTGAAGAAGTCCAATAGCTGATGAAACGCGATGGCTGTTTCAATTTCAAGAACATGGATGAAGAATACATATTAAACTTCAAATGCTTTGATCGATTTCATTTGAGGAAACAATTGTGCAGTGGAAATCATTTGCAATGTGGACTTGGCTAAACAAGATGTAAAAAAATGTACATTTCAAATCATTTATATTTGAACCTTTTTGAAGAGTGCGGAGCCATTCTGTGTGTATTGATTTTGAGAGATAATGGTATTTGGCGCTTTTTCTCTCTTTTGGGACATAGGGGATTGTGTCTCAGGCTCCTATGCAGCTTCCCTTTGCTGTATATCACTTCTTGGGATGTTAGGACTGGTGCAGGCTATATTTCTTTAATCCCTATCTTTGTTTGTTATATTGTTATATACAATGAAAGTAGGGTTTGGTGATTTTTCACTGTAGGGGCCTTTTTAGCATTAGTTGTTTATATTTACTACTTTTCAATAGCAAGTATGCTCCCTTATGGGCAGCAAGGCCTCCCCGAGGGTGACATAAATATTTAAAAGGAAGGTTTTGACCTGCCTAGCAATGGTTTTATTTGATAGATCGAATCGCAGTTTAAAAGCTGCTTTAGTTAAGCTACAGTGGTAGGTCTGAAGTCATGTTTTACACTACCACTGTAGTGATTGCACAATGGGTGCTGTAGTTCCCTAGTGACATTTCATTTTCAGGCTCTAGTAGAACATATACTAGGGACTTATAGGTGAGTACAATATGCCAATTAGGGTCATACCAATCTCATTATGTTGAAAGGAGGAACACAGGCAGGAGGAACAGAGGCAAGGGTAAAGTTCAATAGCCGCCAAAAACAATTAAGGCAAATCTCTAGGGGTACAGCACACAAAAGATGGTGATTTCTTACAATAACAATTTTGTAGACCTTCCCAAAAGAATATAGAGGAGGGCCCTTCGGTCTTGTCCAAGCACCTAAACCTTGCCTTCTGGAGCCCAACAGCACACCCCATCGGAACCATTAAAGCATGCATAACCTGAGTCCCTTGAAAAACCTAATCTCAAAAGCAAATGCAAGTGAACTCATGTTTGGATCAGCACATTATAATTACATACACTTAGGGGCTCATTATGATTGCGGATTTTCAGGGACCTCTGGGCCGGCGGTCCGCAGCGGACCCACCAAAGACCCACCACCACATTAGGATGGCTGGTGGGTCCTGGTTTCCGTCCGCAGCTTTTTCTCCGTGGTTGGCTTACAACCGCGGAGGAAAAGCACTAATCTGGTGACGGTGTCTCTCAGACACCGTCCGCCAGATTAGTATGTGCCTGCAAACATGCTTTTCCGCGCTGGCTTTTCCGCAGTGGAAAAGCAGGTGAAGGGAGGGTGGGGGGTGCACATGGGGGGTACCTATGGTACCCCCCTGCATTTGTATGCAGAAAGCGGCAGGCACCGCGCGGTGCCTGCCTCTTTCTGCATGCAAATGCAATGCGTGCATTTTTAACATTGCCGCGGGTGCAGCTTGAAGCAGCACCCGCCGCAATGTTAAAAATAGAGGATGTGACCGCCACCCTGGTGGTCACATCCTAATCGCACAGGAGGGGACTCCGCAGCCCATGCGGACGTCCCCTCCTCCCCAATGATCGCGGGCGGACGCAAGTCCGTCCGCGATCCTAATCGGCCCCTGAATGTTTTAAACTACCAACAAGCCAGGCTCTCCTCAATTCAAGGCCTGTCATTTGTTGCAGTATGCAGCTGTTGCATAACAGTAGTGAGTCATGGGTGGAACCTGGAAACTCTTGCACAGATACTGGTAATGTAGAGGTCTGCTATGCAAACCATCTGCACATTGATTATAAAAATGCTTCCTATTGCGCTACACTTAAACGTGGTCTTGAGGTGGTCCCAGTACAGCGTTGGTCCCCTCTTTGGCACCAACACCATATGGTGTGCCTCCCAATCTACAGAACTCAGCGTTGATATTGTTCAGTACCTCATTATCAATTAGAACTGGATGTAGTCATTCATGAATCTGAGTCTGGGCATAACATGGTTGAGGACACCTGGAAAGGTTGTATGAGACATGCCACACTAACTCTGTACTGGAGGAGCCAGTAGCACAGAAATTTAACACTGCCATAATCATCACAATTGGTGGGATGGGAGTCAGAATTCTGATGTCTGGCACAAGTTCAGATTGGAATTGCTGTGCCAAAATTTCAATGGTTTTATGGTTCAGCCTGTACTTGTTAATGATGTGTCTTTCCTGCATGATCTCTAGATCCGAACGTGGTTTGTACAAAAATCACGATATGATGACGATTAGGAGTCACTAGGACATTAGAGAACTAATACCATATTTTACATGAAAAGTGTGTGACTACAGGAGTCGCCTACCCCCACCAGATTGTAAAGTAAATTACAAACCAGAGCAGGGTAAGCTATGTGTGTTAGCATTCATGAAACTGTCGCAATTTGCCATGAGAAATGCACGCTGTGTGATTTGCAGGGCCACCTACTCATCTCATTATCTGTTACAGGAAGTTTTATTTTCCAGACAGCTACCAATGGAGCATGATAAAAAGCAGCAAGAATAACAGTGTTGTTTTTGTACTCTAGGTTTATTGATGAAATCAGGGAAGGTAGAACAATTCTTTCTTGCCTGTAATTGTGTATCAATAATAATAGAAACAGGAATTTCCTGACAGCCCTGACGAATGCCCCTGACCAGCTACATGGCACTAGTGTAGGCAAAAACATGTTGGCAAACTTCAAGGATAGTGGGGACATTGCATCATGGTCCCAGTGTTAGCTCTTACTGTTGCTCACATTCATATCCATTTATATAAAAGGAAATGCACAGATGTAGGTTTCCACCTCGGAAACCCTCATGCAAAAGTATATTTTCAATGTAATGGTTTACCCACGGGGCAAATCTTTTTCTAATTGTGAATTTCCTCCATTTAAACTCCCTTCTATATGGATGTATGTTGCTTTACGTTTGCTCTGGATTCCTACAAACTACCATTGTCAAGGTCAAAAACATTCAGAAAATGTTTGTGAATATCGATCAGGTGTTCACCTACTTTTACAGATCCCCCACCCTATGACATCTACCAATCCCAGTAAGTGCTCCCACAGAAATTGTAAAACACTGGTGAAATTAGATTATTTGCACATACCATTTACCTGAATAAAACCCCAGAATTTCGCTCCCATAAATGGTGCAGTTTGCCCATCAAAAACGTTCCTAGGTGCGACACAGACTTGTGTATCCAACCAATTCTATGACACCTTCTCTGATATTCACAACCAAAACTAATGAGCTGCCTTCCTCACTCCTCTCCTCACACTCAAATCATTTGTTCAGATATTAGCAAATGTGTGCAGTTTAGAAATCAATGACCGCTGTGAAGAAGCAGAATTTACAATGCTAAAATGTACAATGTACTGCAACAACTAAATAGCATTGATGTCTAAATAAAATGCATCATAATATCACAGACCTAGCAAGAGAGAGCTGAATGAGGAGTGGAAGGAGTTTGAGTTTCTGTAGTGTTGACCCGAGAGTACCTGGAGGATAAGATTAAGATCACTATTAACACAACACAGCAGGTGAAGGGAGCGGGAAGTACAAAGTTATCAGCTGAGGAAAGTTAAGAAAACACTACTATTTACTTTGGAGATGCACCAAATCCCCCTCCAAGTGCCTGATTGAAAGGAAGAGTGGAGGTAATACTAGCCAGGAGTATTGAATGAATGAGTTATGTCATGTGTACATCTTTATAATGGTTCATGTGTAGACATTGGCATGGAAGGTGCCACCGTTTCATGTTTTAATTCGGCTGAACGAATTGTAATATCAGTATCCTTTATTTGCCTTGCTGATGAGTGGCATTTTGCCAATTTGCTTACTTTATGAATATCAGTTTTCTATGATGTCTTTTTAAGCACTACGTGAAAAGTGCTCATAACAAGATCTAAGAAACCCTCTTGACATTTGTATCTTATCTACAGCCATATTAAGGTTTTAGGTTCTCAAGTTTCTGAATGAAGTCTGTATGCCTGTAAATCCTCTGATGAAATCCCAACAAGAGTTTGAGGATAATATTAACAATACAAAATTCAATAACAGCCATGCAGCTGACTTTTCATTCTAATTCGGATTCAACATGTTGTTTTATTTTATTTTCCTAACCAATAAAACAATTTTTTCATGTATTGCTTATTCTCTTTTTACAAAACAATAACACAATTAGCGAAACAGTACAAGATAATGTGTGCACTTTACTGATTTGGATTAATTTTTAATAAATTCCACAACTGAAGTTAAAAAATATATAATTTTCTCTCTAGCATCTTTCCTGGTTATCACAAGTTGTCTTATTTGGAAGTTGGTTTCCACAAGCTCGTAAGTGGGAAATGTGAGCAACTAAATCAATGGCCTGGTATCAATGATGGTGATCCCAATATTGAAACCAAACTATCCTTTTGAAAATAAAAAAGCTTCATGCATGGTTTCCAACGGAACTGAAAACAAACACATCTGTTTTAACGAAATGTGAAGTAACTTGGAGCAAAACATGTTACTCAATTAATAAGCGTTATTTTATTAAACAAATCCTTAAATACAATGAGAGGTGAATTGAGTCTTATACATCTGACCTACAGAATATCCTACAAGACCCAGAAGAGCTCTTCTTAAGCAATACCCTACCCACCACCTGGGGTCGGATTGGGAGCAAAATTAGGCCTGTGCACCGAAAGAAAAAGTAGCCCACATTTGTGGATAATGACCTTTTATGAAACATTGTTTAGTATCGGGAATCATTTTGGGAGAACCTCTGACAAATTAAGCTTTTTAAACTCCTGGAGTCAGTAGCATTGACCAATAATAGACGCATCACTAGATACACCATTATTCCAATGCAACTCACCGACAGGTCTCCTCACCTGATCTTCAGGCCTATACTTTTCTCTACAGTGGGTGCCTGAATGTGTTAGTCACCTATGGGTCCAGAGGTCTGTACTCCCCCTCAAGTATCCCTGAATAGTCTGTATTATATCAGGCCATGAGTCAGAGAACAATGTGCATCTTTTGCATCTGGAGGCTTCTGTTCACCCTCAAGGAACCAGGGGTCTTCCTCTTTTGGTTGTCACTCAGGAATCTCTCTGCAAGCAATGTCTTTGGGGATTGCATACTACTTCGTACTTCATATCTTTTGTACTGTGGGTAGAGAATTGATTTGAATCTTGAAAAGCTGCAGGAACTCACTCCAAATTGCTGTCATTACCCTTTTATTTGGTGTGTGACCTCTTGTTCTCCCTTTTGCCTTTTGCCCCTCTTCTAGTTCTTCCTTTTTCTCTCATACTCTACTTCTTTCTTCTCCTTAGTCTCTCTCATTCTACCTATTTGCTTCACTGAGTCTCTCACATTTCACCTCTCTCTTTTCCTATATCTCTCAACAAATCCCTCTCTTTCTGCCACTCCTGTCCCCCAGGGGCTTTTTCTTCAGTTATTTGTATATCTCTCGTGCCCTTATACCCCTGTCACTTTGTGTCTCTCCTTGAAGTTTTATCTCTGGCCTCTGTATTGCAAACCTTTCTTTTTTCTCCTGTTTTGCTATCGCCTGTCAGTCTCTTTCACATCCCTCTGCCCCTTGAATTTCTTTGTACTATACTTAATTTTATATTCTTATGTGTTCCCTTCATTGATTTGCTGCAGACACTAATGGAACTCTTCCTCTGCCTGGAGGCAGCGTTTGAACCAAAGGAGAACCAACAGGTTTTCATTGAACCTTCCTTGTATCCTTTTACAAGTGTAACTTCCAATTGGGAAGAGATGAAGATTTTGAGTTTGGGGTCCCAGAACTCACAATTTTAAAATATATCTTTTAGTGAAGTTGGTTACTAAATTGCTTGCTTAAAAATGCCACCCTAAGAAAGTGGTCATTTTCTTGCTTACCATTCTGTGCCTCTGCCTGCCTGTGGAATCCATGTCCGGTTTAGACTGACTGTTGGGCTGTTTGTGTATTTACTCTAGACAGTCACACAAAGGAAGCTGAGGTGGGCCCTGCATATCCAAATGGCCCATCAATAGGCTGATGGGTCTTCCTGAGCTAGAGTGGTGGGAGGAGTTGTCACTGACACCTGAATATGGCTGTTCCTGTCCTCACACAAAGCTGTCTTCACACCTCTGTAGTGTGTCTGGAGCCAGTTCAGGGAATGCAGGGTCTTGTGCGCTGCAAAGTCTTTCCTTTGAAGGTTGCCTACTCCAAAGACAGAAACTGGTATAAGTACTGGAGCTGTGACACTATAACTTCGGAACACCTCTGGACTAAGAGGAGATTCTGCCAAGATGAAGAGCTGGAGAAGCTGTAGGAGGGGAACTTCCACTCTGCGTGTTGCTGGCCTACTGCTTTCTGTTTCTGTATTAGAGAGTACATGAACGGAAATGTTTTCATAATCCTGCTTATCAAGGTTCTCCAAGGCCTTGTGTGTGCTTGACTCCTGTTAAGAAGTCCCAGGACCATCAAAGACATCACCTGCAATCCCTGACTCCTCTGCTGACTGTTCGAACCTGCCAAGTGGTGCCAGTTCCAGTTCCGGGCCCTTGGAGGTGGTTTCTGATTCAAGAAAGGAAGAAAATCCATGCACCGGTCTTCAGCGCCTGTTTTTCCCACTGCAAGCTTGCTGTGCAGTTGAAAAACCAATGCATTGCTGCAGTGCGGCGAACAATTGATGCAGCGCCTATCATGCAGCTCCAAGATCGCTGCAGTTCGAGTCCTGAGAACCATGAGATACTGACTTCGATGCTTTGCAGCTGAAGATTTGACACATCACCTGCTCGCAGCTCGGAAAATCGACAACTCGCCTCATCGACACCACTGCATCTGGATTTTCTGCTCCTGTGTACCAAGTTCTTCACTGATATTGCCCAGCAGTAAGGAACCAAGGCAGCGTGTCCAAATATCTGTGCATCACATTCTCTCACAGTAAGAAACCAATACAACTTCTCCCCTAAGAGTAAGGAACCAATGCATCACCTCCCCTGCGCTGCGGTAAGGAAACAATGCATCACCTTCCCTGGCAGTAAAGAACCTACACATCACCTTCCCTGGCAGTAAGGAACTAACATATCACTTTGTTTTACGGCTCCTCACCTCCCGTGCACATGTTTTTGTCTTTGAATTTTAACTCATCCCATGTATTTTGTGCTAAAATTGACACATTCATAGTTTTCTGTTTTAAAACTTTAAAAGTGATATCTTTGTTTCTGTATGTTGGATATTTGTTGTTTTGATCTTGTTTTATTTATATAAAGACTGGTTGTTTTTCTAAATTGGTGTGGTGTCCATTTGTAGTCTTTTCACAGTGTTACAAAAGCTTTAGGCATTGCTTCTGAGATAGGCCTGACTGCTTGTGTCAAACTGCCCACGGTGTGAGCTGGGGTTATCTTGGGTGGGTAACTACCTTACCCTAACTAGAAGGAAGGATCCCCACTTGGACAGAGTGCAAGCCACTGCCAACTAGAGACCCTCATTTCTAACACAAAGGTAGACCAGTACAATGAAGAACATCAACACAATAAAATTCACTAACCTGTAATGCAAAAAACACTGTACATTCATACATTGCACATCATCATAAGTTAAAGGAAAGAAAAAAAGGAAACACATTGAACTGTAATGGAATAATGTAGGGATTAATTTGATACATAAATATCAACGCTAATCAGAAAATCATTTTCATATTAATGCACCTCACCATACATTAGAAAAAACACTTAGGGGGTCATTATGATTGCGGTTTTTCCGCATCCTCGGGGCCTGCGGAAGCCACCGCCGGCCCCGAGGATGCGGAAAAACCGCAGCGGACTGACCAAAGACCCACCACCAGATTAGGATGGCTGGTGGGTCCTGGTTTCCGTCCACAGCTTTTCCGCCGCGGTCGGATTACAACCGCGGCGGAAAAGCTCTAATATGGTGACAGTGTCTTCCAGACACCGTCCACCATATTAGGATGGCCAGTAAAATATGCTTTTCCGCGGCGGGTTTTCCGCTGTGGAAAAGCATACGGAACTTCACTGCGGGGGCCTGTTGTGGGCCCCCTAGGTGAAGGGGGGGTGGGGGGGTGCACATGGGGGGTACCTATGGTACCCCCATGCATTTGCATTCAGAAAGCGGCAGGCACCGCGCGGTGCCTGCCTCTTTCTGCATGCAAATGCAATGCGTGCATTTTTAACATTGCCGCGGGTGCAGCTTGAAGCTGCACCCGCCGCAATGTTAAAAATAGAGGATGTGACTGCCATGCGGAGGTTCCCTCCTGCTCTGGGGTCGTGGACGGATCGAAAAGATTTCGTCGAGCCAGCATTTCACCCTCTTAGTTCACCTTTCATTTGCATTTGAAAGGTGAACTAAGAGGGTTAAGAAAAACGTGGTATCGAGTCAGTTTCCCCTGACGAAGGGCTATGAAAAGCCCGAAATGCATTGGGTATTAATAAAGAAATGCTGGCTCGACGAAATCTTGAGTTTTGGTCGTATTCCTGATGAGGCCTGTGGCACGCTGTGAATATTTGAAGCATCCAAGACGCATGATTAATTATGTTAGTGGAATACATAAATGACAAGCACAAGAGTGACTGGATAACAATGGTTCAAAAGAAACTGAGGTAGGATGGAATATCCTTTTCAGCAGTGCGACTGGGAGTGGAGCATCATTATGCTCCCCACAGTTCATTTTCAACTTGTGTACCAATAGGGCAAGGTACATGCCCAGTTCAACGCACGCAATATACAGATGACGATTAAAAATGGATTAATAATGGATTATTTAGAGAAAAGCGGTGTGCGCACCACCCCCCCTTGTTGTGACATTGAGGCGTTGTCACACTAGCCATGGAAGGCCGTCATGCTGCTCACGCTCGCATTTGATTTAAAAAACCTGACTGAATCTGACATCGCGCCAAGGAAGGGTGTGGGGTCGGGGCTGCGGCAGTGAGTAACAGCGCAGCAGAATGCAGAAATAGCGCAGCAGCTGCAGCAGGGTGTGCATGTCAGTTTTAGGGCTAGTCATTTTAAGAACTGGCCCGCTCATGCACACACGTAGTACTACCTTCCCCCTCCTCCCTATTTGTGAATCAAGTTCAAGTTCAAGTTCAAGTTCGAAAATTTGTATAGCGCACTACTCACCCAGAGGGTCTCAAGGCGCTTGAGAAAGGGGAGGTACTTTACTTATCGAATATCCAAGTTTTTAGTTGTTTTCTGAAGGAGAGGTGGTTCTGTGTAAGGCGGAGGTGGATGGGGAGAGAATTCCAGGTCTTGGTCGCTAGGTAGGAGAAGGATGTTCCCCCCATGGAGGATCTTTGGATGCATGGAATTGCGGCGAGGGCTTGATTGGACGATCGTAGTTGGCGGGAGGGGGTGTAAAAGGACAGGCGCATGTTTAGGTATTCGGGTCCTAGGTCGTAGAGGGCTTTGTGTGCGTGGGTGAGTAGACAGAAGGTTATTCTTTTGTTGACGGGGAGCCAGTGGAGGTCTTTCAGGTGATCGGAGATGTGAGCTTGCGGGGGATGTCTAGGATGAGTCTGGCTGAGGCGTTTTGGATGCGTTGGAGTTTTTTCTGTATTTTGGCTCTGGTTCCGGCGTAAAGGGTGTTTCTGTAGTCCAGTCGGCTTGTGACCAGTGCATGGGTGACCATCTTTCTTGTTTCGGTGGGGATTCAATGGAAGATTTTTTTGAGCATACGTAGGATGTTGAAGCATGATGATGAGACGGCGTTGACTTGTCTGGTCATCGAGAGGAAGGAGTCCAGGATGAATCCCAGGTTACGTGCGTGGCCCGTTGGTATGGGTGCGTTTCCCAGGGCCGGTGGCCATCATGAGTTGTCCCAGGCGGAGGGGGATGATCCTAAGATGAGGACTTCCGTTTTGTCCGAGTTCAGTTTTAAACGGCTGTTCTTCATCCACTCAGCTACTTCTTTCATCCCTTCATGTAGGTTGGTTTTGGCGGTGTGTGGGTCTTTGGTGAGGGAGAGGATCAGCTGGGTGTCGTCTGCGTAGGAGATGATGTTGAGGTTGTGTTGGCACGAGATGGATGGGAGGGGACTCATGTATTCGTTGAAGAGGGTGGGACTGAGTGATGATCCTTGTGGTACGCCGCAGATGACTTCGGTGGCCTTTGATATGAAAGGGGGGAGGCGGACTCTCTGGGTTCTTCCGGCGAGGAACGAGATGATCCAGTCCAATGCTTTTCCTTGTATTCCGACATTGCTGAGGCATTGTATAAGGGTGCTATGACAGACAGTGTTGAAGGCTGCGGAGAGGTCAAGTAGGATGAGGGCAGCTGTTTCTCCGTTGTCCAGTAGAGTTCGAATGTCGTCTGTTGCTGCGGTGAGGGCGGTCTCGGTGCTGTGTTTGGCTCGGAAGCCGGACTGTGAAGGGTCGAGGGATTTGTTGGATTCGAGGAAGGCGGCGAGCTGACTGTTGACGACTTTCTCAATGACTTTGGCAGGGAATGGGAGGAGCGAAATGGGGCGGTAGTTCTTAAGTTCAGTGGTGTCTGCTGTGGGTTTCTTCAGGAGGGCGCTGAGTTCGGCATGCTTCCAGTTTTCCGGGAAGGTAGCGGAGTTAAGGGAGCAGTTGATGGGCCACGGGTCTCATCATGGGCAGGCAATAACCCTGCTCTTAGCCAATCCTGGCGCAGTAGCGCTGCTAATGCAGCGCCAGGATTGCCTGAGAGTACACCGCGCAGAATGCAGATGGTGCCGCCGCGCGTGGGTGGTGGTGGCTGCTCATTGCTGCACTGTATGGCCAATCACACCGTGGCTTATGCGAAGCTTGCAGTGGATTGGCCATTTCCTCTATGCTGTTGGCACGTCACTGCACCTGGCTCGCTAGTGCCTGTGCCACGACGAGTCAGAGAGAGTCACAAGACAAGAGTGACCTGTAGCATAGACCTCGTGCCTGGCTCGCTGTCTGTAGTACTAGCACACACTTCCAAGTTTGTTCAATGTAAGTTTTTTTTTACACAGTGGATCAGAGTGACTGTGTGTACAGCCAGGGGGGAGTGGGGTTGGTGGCATGAATGATTGTAGTGTGTCTTGGGGGGGGCAATTGTCTGGCGCTTATAAGCCTGCCTGCCTGCCTCAGTTAGGCCACGGAGTCGGAGGGGAGGGTTAAGTGCGCACTGCGCAGATAAAACAAATTCTGTCTGTCTAATCTATTTCGAAGCCCCTTCGAAATAGATTAGACACACAGAATTTGTTTTGTCTGCGCAGAGCGCACTTAAGACTTAACCCTCCCCTCCAACTCCGAGGCCTAACTGAGGCAGGCTGCAGCCAGGCTTATAATCGAAGCACTATTGTTGTGACATCGGAGTGTTGTGACATCGGAGGGTCTCGGGGTTCTCTGGGAATTTGACAGAGTAGTAAATAAAAACAATTTAAAACAGTGCCGGTAGTCACATTCTGTATAAGATGTGTGTCACCCATCACCCACATAGACGGTAGACCCCCCTTCAGGATCCATCACTCTGCCTCTATTCTGTGACCATGGTGTGCATTAAAGAAATAGCCATTATCTTGTACCGGACACAGAAGAGATTCAGGCAAATATATGTGCTGAGCCCTCACAAAATATTCAGGGTACAGTGGTGTGAGTCAGTGAGCTGTTTCCAAACCTAAATCCTCGCCTTTGTCCTGCACGCATCAAGGCAGCACTCTTGTGCACGTGAAAAAAGGCCCTCACGTGCCCGGCTCCCATGATGTTTGATTACAGGCTTGGCCGCGCGCGGTTGGCGACAACCTCCCAACACGGCTGCGAGAACTCTCTCAAAGGCGGGCGCAAGAGGAAGGTGCAAGAGGAAAGTGAGCGCTAACAGCCTGTGCAGGGCCTCATTCTTTCAGCATATGGCTCTTCGTTTGAAGCTTATTGAATTTGACTGACAGGCTTTCTTCTACTGCAAACTTGTTGGTACTAATCGGGTACAATACAGAAATGGCGGAAGAGCGCCGCATAATTGTCTCTCATGTGTTTCTGACTGACAATGTGCTTATGAAATGGAAACTTTTATTCCTTATGCGCGTGTGAAAAGAAACTGCAAAATTAAGAATGATGATTGCGTATTGATGTAATCCGCGATTTCTGTCAGTAGCAAAAGTTAGTTAAAAATTCTACCATGCTGTGTATTTTTTGCTGCCTCCAATGGACCCCGCATATAATATAGAAGAAGCGTATAGCCGCTGCCGTGCCGTATACATGTCTATCTATATACGTGCGCTCATAGATCGGTGCTCAGTAGTCTGTAAGAATGAGTGCGTGCGCCTGCAGCCGGGGAAAGGCTGGTCACGCACGCAGTCCTTGAATCCTGAGCGCCAGGGACGAGGCGCTGCAAGCGCACCTTACGCAGACAGGCACAGAGATCAAGAGCAACAACTCATGATTGCGCCTGTGCCAGCCCAGAAGGGGTACCATCAAACGTAAATATGCAGCAGAAGAATGCATTGCATAGTGTTCGAGAAACCGGCATGGGCATGGCTTGTCCTGCTAGGTTCAGCCAGGGCTCACGGCTCAAGAGTACCTCCCCGAACAAGTGCCCCACAAATGCTGCTGCAGCGCAAGGGGACAAAGTGCGCTCCCTAGCTAAACATCCATATGAAATCTGGGATATGATCACTTCTCACACCCCAGAGATATGCTTTCTTACGGAAACTTGGCTAAATCATTCAAACCATCCCGCCATAAACATTGCTATTCCAGAGAACTACGAATGTATCCATCTGGACCGTGTAGGGAAAGTACGTGGTGGAATAGCCATTGCTTTCAAAAATCATCTTAGTATATCCTGGATTTCCAATCAGATAGATGAGAGCCTAGAAATAGGCATTTTTAAGGTCACCAAATCCCCTACGGAAAGTTGGCTTGGAGCATTAGTCTACCGACCTTCTGGCCCAAAAGCAGACTTTGCGGATGCCTTAATAGATCAATGGTACTCCTTAGAAGTAAGACAGGAAAATCCTCCTGCAAACAACTAGAGAGACGCTGGCGAGCGACAAAGTGTTCTCAAAGTAGACACAAATTTAAACTAGCTCTAACTAGTTACCATCGAAATCTAAAGACGGCTAGACGGCTATATATCCTGAATCAAATTGAGAATGCCATAAATTCCTCCAAAGCCCTCTTTGGCATTGTTAGAACATTTATATTGCCTGAATTGTGCAAACAAATGGCTGTAGAATCCCTATCCGCCTTCTTTCAGGAGAAAATCTCAATTATCTACTCCAATTTTTCCCCACAGGATAACACTCCCGCCCATCCCAAAAAGTCCTACAAGCAGGTTCACATGTTCTTTGGACAGTTTTGCTCCTGTCACACTTGAAGAAGTGATTAAAGCACTAAATGTGGCCAAATCAGGCTCCCCTGCTGATCTCTGCCCCCCTAAAACTATGTCTCTTTTGTCCCACAGCTCTACACCAACTATTCAAAAAATGTTCAACTACTCCATTCAATCAGGCATAATCCCCACTTCCAGGAAGGAAGCGTTTGTTCGTCCAATCCTAACAAAAACCCTGGCTAACCCGCAGGAGCTCAGCAATTATCTGCCTATTTCCCTGCTCCCACTGCTGGCCAAAATGCTGGAAAGCATTGTAAATAGACAATTAAGCAGCTATCTTAAAACCAACAACATCTTGGATCCCTCGCAATCAGGCTTTCGCCCAGGTTTTAGCACGGAGACCACCCTGTTAGCCGTTACGGACTCATTGAGGTTGACGGTGGATGCTGGGGGATCAGCCATACTGATTCTCCTTGACCTCTCCGCAGCCTTCGATACCGTCTCCCATACCAGGCTCGCGGAGAGGTGAATGTCCTATGGCATCCAGGGTCTAGCCCTTAAATGGCTTAAAAACTTCCTAACGGACAGAGCCCAAACGGTTATCATGGGTCCTTTCCACTCAAATAAAACAACGTTGGACAAGGGTGTCCCACAATGCTCCTGCCTCAGCTACTATTCACCATTGGCCCAAACCCAGAGGTTGACAGGCTGCGCTTCGCCACGGGCATACTGGCAATATCCAACTGGATGACCGACAACTGTCTCCAGTTGAACCCTGGTAAAACGGAAGTCATGCTGCTGGGAAAAGGCCACTACCATCTGGACAAATGAATGGTGGCCTTCACAACTGGGTATTGCCCCCGTTCCAAAACAGAGTGTAAAAAACCTGGGAGTGAAACTAGATCGCTCACTGTCAGTGAGGGATCATGTAGCAGCCACTATTGGTTCCTCCTACCATAGCCTTCACTTACCTCGGAAAATGTTCCCATATATCCCAACTGACCACCGTAGACCGCTGATTCAAGCGATGGTGATCAGCCGTTTGGATTATGGGAACGCCCTACTGGCCGAGGTTGGGACAACACTCCTAAACAAACTTCAAGTCATCCAAAATACTGCTGCAAGAATGATCCTAAACATGCCTGCTGGCTCTCCGTCACTGCCTTTGTTAAAATTTTTACACTGGCTGCCGGTAAAAAAATGATCCATCTTCAAAATTTGCCGTTTGTCTTTTACTGCTTTAAACTGCCAAGGCCCTCAATATTTACAAAAGAAACTGAACAGATATTCCCCCGGTCGTTTGCTGAGATCGGGGTCGGCGAGGCTGCTTCCGTCCGTCTCAATCGTACAGGAGGTATGGCCTTCTCCTACCTCGCCCCTAAATACTGGAACAGTCTTCCCAAATTCCTTAGGGATATTCCACTATATACATCCTTCAGGAAACATATAAAAGCCTTCTTGTACTAAATTTCAACTCAGCCCAGCTGTCGCTATCAGTGATGTTTACTCTAGGCAGCGCCGAGATGCCTCAGGGTGATTCGAGCGCTATACAAGAGTGATTAACATAACATAACATAACATAACATAACATAGCATAACATAACATAACATAACATAACATAACCTAACATAACATAACATAACATAACAAACATAACATCTATGTATAAACAGCATAGTATAAAGAAAGACACAAAGAACACAGCGCTGCTGCCTGCTGTTGACTGCAGTAAGGGCAAATCCTCACAGCTCCCTTGTCTTAGCTGGGTCCCACTCCCCTGACCTGCTGACACAGGTGTAGTGTAGATAGGGGTGTGCGCGCTACAGTGAATTATGACAATCATTTTACGCCCACCACTTTCATTTGTCACTGTCCGCCACTGGACCTGAGGGCAACGCAGATGCTGTGGAAAAAATGTACGCTGGTCTGTACTGTCGAAATTGAGAAACTCCAAAAAGTAGCAAAATCAGATTTCTTCCAGGGCCCTCACAAAACGGGTACAAGATACACCGTCACAGGGATAGGGAACTAAATCTGACAGGGAATAACAATTCGCTGACTATTGTTACCCTAATCTCAGCTTACATCTATTATGAAAAGTCTTGTATGTCTCTTTTCATGAATGCTGGTAATACAGCTGGGTATTTTATTATATATTTGTTTACATATACCATGTATTTCGATACTCCTGGCTTGAATCTATCTATGAATTGTGCTACCTATGGAGCATTTATGCCTTTTTATTCATTGTATTAATTTACATTGCAGTTGTATAACACTGTTCTCTCCTTGATGAACTTGATTGTCTAAATAAAGTATTACTAAACTTGTTAGTAAATTAGAACCATAGTAATTTAAACACATATGGGCCTGATCCACAAAGGGCCTTGACACTCTTGGCGGAGGCCCTGCAGTCCTGTGGAGTCTCCATACTCGAGGCAGCATCTCCGCAATGAGAATTCTCATTGCCGAGATTCCACCCCAAGTGCGGAGCCTTGCCTGTGCACCACATGAGTGCGGAGGCCCTTTGTGAATCAGGCCCATATATATTAAAAAATCATGCAATTAAAATATGCTCAACGAAGCACCTTTTCAAAACCTATTAATTCTTACATGAACAGTGCATATTTCTTGTCCTAGAGTCCAGTAACATCATAATACATTTTGTAAACTTTACAGATCCACTTCAGAAATGTTCATTATTATAATTCAGCTACAAAAATAGTGTGCTCACTTGTGAAATAGCCATGTCTAAGCTAAGAGGAGGAAGAAAACGTACATTCTTTAACTAAATGAGGAGGATAGGCATATGATGTGAGCCAGGGTTTCACCTTTGTAGCGACAAAAACAGCATTTGTTTATTTTTAAAAGGTTTTATAAAGCGATGGCTACACCGGGGGGGGGTATCGAAGCACTTTACATTGGAACGACAAAAGTACATGGAATACAAAACAGCGGTGTCCAAAAGAAGCATTCAGACATGACAGACTTTGAGAACCACATTGAGTAATATAGCTTGACTTAATAAAAAATGCAAAGAAGTAGCAATTTACAAAACAATGGTAATGTTAATGTTCATGTTATTGGGACTTATATATCGCTTACTGTTACCCGGAGGTGTCCTTGCGCTGTGTGAAGGTCCTGACTGAAGATGACGTCAGTGTAGTTATTAACCAGTTAACTTTGCAAAAAGCCATGTTTTAGTGCCTTCCAAAAAGGTAGGAGATTGTTCATGTTTCTCAGGTGGGGTGGGAGGGCATTCCATGCTTTGGCCGCATTGGCAACAAAGCTTCTGCCGCTCCAGTTAGCCTTTTTTACCCGGGGCACAACCGCAAGCTTAGCATCAGATGACCGCAAAACTCTTTTTGGTGGTGTTTTAGAAAGTCCGGCCCAGTTCCATGCAGGGCTCTAAAGACCAGACACAACGCCTTGAACTCAGAGCGCTTCCTGACCGAAAGCCAATGGAGTTTTTTTATTTTGTCTGAGATCGATTTAAAATTTGGTGTGCCTGTGAGAAGTCTGGCTGCAGCATTTTGAAGGATTTGTAATTTGTTCAGCTATCCTTCATGGATCTTGAGATAAAGACTATTGCAATAGTCCAATTTCTACATTATTAGCACGGTGACCACCATTTGTTGAGCCTCTTTGGGTTAGAGTGGCATAATTTTTTTTCATGATCTAAGGATAAATGATGTTGAAGAAACCACTGTGTTCACTTGGTCCCTGAAGCTATGTTTGTCATCTATCCACACTCCCAGGTTCGTCACCTTCCTAATTGGGGTGGGGAGCGGGCCTGATACTTCAGGCCAGTAAATTTGGGTCCAGAAATTAGTATTGTTGCCGAACAGCATAACCTCCGTTTTTGCGGAGTTAAGTTTTATGCAATTTTGGGTCATGCATATGCCCATAGTGTTCATGCAGTTTTGCAACCTGGATGTGGTTTCCTGGATCCTTCCTGGCATTATAGTCACCACAATTCGTGTGTTATCCATGTACGACGTCAAATTGAATCCAAAGGATTCAATTAGAGGAGCCAGTGAGGACGCATAAACATTGATTAGCGTCGGGCTAAGCGAGGACCCCTGTGGCACTCCACAGGGTAGAGAAAAGGACTCTGCTTCAAATTTGTCAAGGGCCGCCGTTTGTGTTCTGTCCGAGAGGAAGGATTTG
This sequence comes from Lissotriton vulgaris, assembly GCF_964263255.1. NCBI lineage: Eukaryota > Metazoa > Chordata > Amphibia > Caudata > Salamandridae > Lissotriton > Lissotriton vulgaris. The sequence goes on along the minus strand of NC_141698.1, from coordinate 894,419,324 downwards.
AGCAGTTTCCAGGCCATGCCCTTGTTTCCTATCTTGTCCAGACGTTCCATCAGCACAGCATGATAGACTATATCAAATGCTGCTGACAGATCCAACATGATCAGAACAGCATTTCCTCCCTGGTCCAGAATGGTCCTAATTTCTTCTGTGGATTTGAGGAGCGCCGTTTCTGTGCTATGACTCTCTCTGAAATCATATTGAGTTGGATTCAGCACTTGAGATATTTGCAGAAACTGGTTAAGTTGAAAGTTCATGTTCCTTTCAATGATTTTAGCCAGGAGTTGTAGTCTGAAAATTGGTCTGAAATTATTTGGATCATTTGCGTCCAGATTCGGTTTCTTTAACAGGGGAAAGATTGAGGCCTTTTTCCCTTCAAATGGAAAGTATCCTTCCTGGTACAAAGTGTTAATAATGGAAGTCAGTTTTCGTGGCACCGGCTCAGCCACTAGTTTGACTATGGAGGGCAGACAGGGATCGTAGGGAAAGCCTGACATGACTTTAGCGAGGAGATTATGTGTCAGATTCCGTTCAAAATGCGAATTGGTCAAAAGTAGAGGCATCTTTTCTTTCTCTCAAGTGGCCATTTGTGCAGTTGATCAATGTTTGTAATGTAGAATGTGAGAATGTTTGGAAAATGCCATTAAGTTTGTCAAAAAAGAAATTGGCCACTTTATTACACAAGTCTTGGCTAGCAGGGATGGAAGGAGATTTTGAGTTTTAATATGGTGGCAGTGTCTGGTAGACACCGCCATCCATATTAGGATACAAGCAGAGATTTGCCTTTCTGTGGCGGCAACAAGGCATGCGGTCCTTGACATTGGGTGCCTGTAGCGGGCCCCCAGGTATTTTGGGGGGTGGGGGGTGCACATGTGGGTACCTATGGTAACCCCTGCATTTGCATGTACAAAGTGGAAGGCACCGCGCCGTTCCTGTCACGTTGTGCATTCAAATGCACAACTTGCATTTTTAACCTTGCTGTGGGTGCTGCTGGCTGCACCACGTGCCACAATGTTAAAAATGTGGGATGCGCCCGCCAGTGTGGCGGACGCATCCAAATTGCAAATGCTGGACCGCCGCATGCGTTGCGGGAAGTCCCATTTCCCGGGGCTATGGTGGGCGTACAAAGTCAGCCCGCCATGCTAATCAGCCCCCTGGTTTGTATTCCAATGTATCCTTTTCTTTGTAACCCTTCCTCCAGTTTCTTTTTAGGTGCTTACAGGCCAATATTTGGAGCCTGAGTTCTTGAGAATACCAAGGGGAGGAGGGTTTTGCTGCCTAGTATGGTGAAGAAGTTTTTTAGATGCTAGCTCAATTCCAGCAGCTTTAACCAGTTAGTGTATGATCTGGTAGCCTTGTCAAGATCTTTAGGGGTTGGGGCGAGAGTTGAGGTTAATAATTGCTGTGGTTCCCCTGCTTCTATTTCAGTCGTGAATAGAGTAAATTACAAATAATTACACAGTATGAAGCAGGTAGACTCATTTTTTGTGAATAAGGATGGGTTGTGCGAGTGAGAGAAAGGGGGGAGGGGAAGTGTTCGGAAAAGGGTGATAGAGTAGAAGAAAAGGTGAAGATGGGTATGGGAGAGGGTGAATAGGTGGGGTCGACACAGGAGGAGTGAAGAGAGGGGGAAGACGGGGTTTCAAGAAGGGGAGAGTATAACAGGTGTGGTAAAGGAAGGATTAAGGACCCCAATATTTGTTGAGCAGGTGCATTTTAAGTTTTTTTTTTAAACTGACGTATGAGGGGTTAGGTCGTAGATATTTAGGGAGGGCATTCCAGATGCTGGGAGCCTTACCAGAGAAGTAGCGAGATTGCGCAGCTTTCTTTTTTAACAGAGGGGTACGAGGAGGAGAGAGTTGGTGCTTCTCATCGGTCGGGCATTGCCTGCTTTATTGAGTTTTTGAGGGGTACAGCGAGGTCTTTTGATGAAGGGCTTTGTACGTAATGGAGGCTATTTTATAGGAGGATCTGCCTTCAATAGGAATCCTTTTAAGGGTCTTAAGAGCAGGCGAGATGTGGTCAGAGGGTTTGCAATCAGTTATAAGCCTGGCCGCTAGGTTAAGAACAGATTTGAGGGGGGCATGGTGGACTTTGGGAGATCTGGAGAGTAGGGCGTTGCCATAGTCAATTTTTAAGAGGACTAGAGATTGGACAACAGATTTGAACTCTTCCGGTTCAATGAAAGGTTTGACTTTTTTGAGATGTTGAAGCATGTAAAGTGCTCCTTTTGCCGTGTTTTTAATGTGGGAATTGAGCGTTAACTTACTGTCAATGGTGATGCCAAGCGATTTTACTGATTCGGATAAGGAGAGCAAACAGTTTTGGGCATTAAGCCAGATCCATGTTTGGATGGGGAGTGGGTTGTTTTTAGGAGAGAAAAGAATGATTTCAGTTTTGATTGGGTTGAACTTGAGATGATTTGAGTAGAACCAGATTTGTATATTAGCCAGGGCAGTGTTAAGGTGTAAGACATCTGAGTGGGATTTTATTTTATAGTATAGTTTGGTATCGTCTGCATACAGGTGGTAGTTAATACCTGCTTGTTTACATATGAGGGTAAGGGGTTCCATAAAAAAGTTGAATAGAGCAGGAGAGAGGATAGATCCTTTGGTGACACCAAGGGAGTCAGGAGTGCGGCTGGAGAGGCAGTTTTGCATTTTGATTTGCTGGGTTCTGTGTTGGAAATAGGAGGTGAACCAGTTGAGGACTGTGCCATTAAGACTGAAACAAACTTTAAGTATATTGAGTAAGGTTAAATGGTTAACTGTATTGAATGCCGCAGAGAGGTCTAGGAGAATGAGTAGGCAGGTCTCACCATTATCCAGGGTGTGGTGGATATCATCAACTATATTTAGCAATGCAGTTTCAGTGCTGCAACATTTACAGAAGCCAGATTGTAGAGGGTCGAGTTGGTTGTAAGTGTCAATGTGTTTATCCAATTGAATTAGGGCACATTTTCCACGGGCTTTTGAAAGAATGGGGAGGTTTTAGAAGGGGCGGAGGTTATTAGGTCGTAGGGATCAGCTTTAGGGTTTTTAGGAATGGGCGTGACCTGTCTGAGTTGGAGGGAGACAGGGACGCACCCAGAGGAAAGGGAGGAGTTGACGATTTTGGTCCTCTAAGGGACAATGACATGCCTAAGGTCTTGGACGAGGGTAGACGGGAGGGGGTCTTTTGTGTGAGAGGATAGTTTTAATTTTGACAGGATGTTAAAGACTTCTAGTCCGGAAACGGAGTGGAAATTCTGGCAGGGGGTGTAGGAGAGTAGGGTCTGCTATCCTATGGTCACCCCAAATTTTTGCTTTTTGCTTCACTGGTTTATGACTTAATGTGGCTGTGGGCCTGCTAATCAGACCCACAGCCTGCTGTTCTCTCTCTAAATTACTGCCAATGCACTATAGGTGCATTACGAATTGGAACTGGTTCACCTTGTTGGCCCCTGTAACAGTGTACCCTAGGTACCCAGGGCATAGGTGCATCCAAGGCCTACCAGGGGCTGCAGCATGTATTGTGCCACCCCTGGCCTGGCCTCCATATTTGACACAACTGGCTGATCACTCAGCTGGGGTAAGTCGGTGTAATCACGTCTTACTTAGGTATAGTATCCCTATGCCTGACCTTAAACTGGACACATATGTTCCTATCAGCCACTCCTATGGAAGGCCTCATCAATCCTGGAGGCAGAGTGCTTGGAAATATGTGAGATGGTGCTCTAGCATGAGCTGAGCCTGTCTGCAGCTGTCGGGAACCACTCCCTAAGCTGTTCCGGGATATTGCCATACCATATACTCTTAAGTGCATTATAATCCTCGCGGTTATATGCTATCTTTGGTTTGGCTTTATCAAAACATGTCGAGTAAGGTGTCATACGAATTGGAATACTATCCCCTCGACAGTTCTGTCGACAGGGATAGCATTCCACCCTTCTAGAGGGACACGACATGTGCGTAGCCTTAACCCTGGTTAAAGTTAACCAGAGCCTTAGCATCACAAAATGGATGCTGCCACCGCAGACACAAGTCTGGCCTCCCGCTGCTGGGAGTCCTTCCAGCGAGGGAGGCTTGGACAAAGGGTTTCCTGTCTTGGGAGGTGCGAGCACCACCCCAGACAGGGTTTTGTGTATTGGGTAGGACAGGGCTGAATAGTTTGAGCCATGCCCGGGGCACACAAGGTGTCCCCGTGCATAAGCCAGTCCAAACCGGTCCTGGGACTTTCCGGACCCAGGCCTGGCGAGGAGCTGGACAAAGGAAAGGGGGTGTAACCGCCCCCCTTCCTGGTTCCTCCCAGAGGAGGGACCTAGTTGGTGATCCACCCCTCAGATTGGGAATAAGAGTGGGAGCAGTGCCATTGCACAGCAGATCATCCTGAATCAACTTTACACAAAGAAGAAGACTGGACTTCGACATTCTGCTGCACAGAAGACTGAAGAGAATCTCCCTTGTGGCCTAGGAGTGGCCACCCTGCGAAAGCAGGCACCAACCAGCGAATCGATGTCTTCTTTGCCACCGCCTCCCGCCGGAGCCCGAGCACAGAGCCTGACAAGATCCAGACTCCCAGACTTCTCACAGCCCGATCCACAGTCCCTGCAAAGAAGGGACCCGTGGAGGCACCGAGAGACGTGGGACCAGACATCTTGGAAGACACCCGAAGAGCTGACAGCGCAGCACCAGAGGGATCCTCGACGTTGTGCTTTGGAGACTGAGAACCCCCACCACCGAGCAGCCCTTGCACCGAAGATCAGCCCCCCAGCATCTCCACGATCTGCGTGGGGCCCTTTTGTATTGTGCCACTCGACGCGCCATCCCGGCCACTAGCCACGTGGTCAGCGGCCATCTTGGCGACTACAACTACAAACTACACTGCGCGTTTGGTTGCTTCAGACTTTCCCTCGCTCCTGTAAAAAGGAGCCCCTGCTCTGACCTTGCTGGTCCGAGTAAGAAGCCTTTCTCGATTCCTGCGTGGCTTGCATTAGCCAAGGCCTGTTTGCTACAATCAAGTTGCCGACACCCTCAACAGCGAGAAGCCTGCGTGGGACAGCTTGTGAATTGACTCCTGGACGTCCTTGACCCCCGGTGTCCATGTGGCTGCAGAGAGAAGCTACACGTCAACGCCTGTTTGCACCCAACATCGCCTGGTTCCAATCTGGTTCCACGGTAGTCACTGGCTAGTGACTTTGAACATTGTCCCCTCTGCTTTCAGGTCTTCACAACTTCAGATCCACCCTTGGATCCACCAGAACTCGGAGTGGAAATTCTGGCAGGGGGTGTAGGAGAGTAGGGTCTGCTATCCTATGGTCACTCCAAATTTTTGCTTTTTGCTTCACTGGTTTATGACTTAATGTGGCTGTAGGCCTGCTAATCAGACCAGCAGCCTGCTGTTCTCTCTCTAAATTACTGCCAATGCACTATAGGTGCATTACGAATTGGAACTGGTTCACCTTGTTGGCCCCTGTAACAGTGTACCCTAGGTACCCAGGGCATAGGTGCATCCAAGGCCTACCAGGGGCTGCAGCATGTATTGTGCCACCCCTGGCCTGGCCTCCATATTTGACACAACTGGCTGATCACTCAGCTGGGGTAAGTCGGTGTAATCACGTCTTACTTAGGTATAGTATCCCTATGCCTGACCTTAAACTGGACACATATGTTCCTATCAGCCACTCCTATGGAAGGCCTCATCAATCCTGGAGGCAGAGTGCTTGGAAATATGTGAGATGGTGCTCTAGCATGAGCTGAGCCTGTCTGCAGCTGTCGGGAACCACTCCCTAAGCTGTTCCGGGATATTGCCATACCATATACTCTTAAGTGCATTATAATCCTCGCGGTGATATATGCTATCTTTGGTTTGGCTTTATCAAAACATGTCGAGTAAGGTGTCATACGAATTGGAATACTATCCCCTCGACAGTTCTGTCAACGGGGATAGCATTCCACCCTACTAGAGGGACACGACATGTGCGTAGCCTTAACCCTGGTTAAAGTTAACCAGAGCCTTAGCATCACAAAATGGATGCTGCCACCGCAGACACAAGTCTGGTCTCCCGCTGCTGGGAGTCCTTCCAGCGAGGGAGGCTTGGACAAAGGGTTTCCTGCCTTGGGAGGTGCGAGCACCACCCCAGACAGGGTTTTGTGTATTGGGTAGGACAGGGCTGAATAGATTGAGCCATGCCCGGGGCACACCAGGTGTCCCCGTGCATAAGCCAGTCCAAACCGGTTCTGGGACTTTCCAGACCCAGGCCTGGCGAGGAGCTGGACAAAGGAAAGGGGGTTTAACCGCCCCCCTTCCTGGTTCCTCCCAGAGGAGGGACCTAGTTGGTGATCCACCCCTCAGATTGGGAATAAGAGTGGGAGCAGTGCCATTGCACAGCAGATCATCCTGAATCAACTTTACATGAAGAAGAAGACTGGACTTCGACATTCTGCTGCACAGAAGACTGAAGAGAATCTCCCTTGTGGCCTAGGAGTGGCCACCCTGTGAAAGCAGGCACCAACCAGCGAATCGATGTCTGCTTTGCCCCCGCCTCCTGCCGGAGCCCGAGCACAGAGCCTGACAAGATCCAGACTCCCAGACTTCTCAGAGCCCGATCCACAGTCCCTGCAAAGAAGGGACCCGTGGAGGCACCGAGAAACGTGGGACCGGACATCTTGGAAGACACCCGAAGAGCTGACAGCGCAGCACCAGAGGGATCCTCACCGTTGTGCTTTGGATACTGAGAACCCCCACCACCGAGCAGCCCTTGCACCGAAGATCAGCCCCCCAGCATCTCCACGATCTGCGTGGGGCCCTTTTGAATTGTGCCACTCGACGCGCCATCCCGGCCACTAGCCACGTGGTCAGTGGCCATCTTGGCGACTACAACTACAAACTACACTGCGTGTTTGGTTGCTCCAGACTTGCCCTCGCTCCTGTAAAAAGGAGCCCCTGCTCTGACCTTGCTGGTCTGAGTAAGAAGCCTTTCTCGATTTCTGCGTGGCTTGCATTAGCCAAGGCCTGTTTGCTACAATCAAGTTGCCGACACCGCCAACAGCGAGAAGCCTGCGTGTGGCAGCTCGTGAATTGACTCCTGGACGTCCTCGACCCCCGGTGTCCACGTGGCTGCAGAGAGAAGCTACACCTCAACGCCTGTTTGCACCCAACATCGCCTGGTTCCAATCTGGTTCCATGGTAGTCACTGGCTAGTGACTTTGAACATTGTCCCCTCTGCTTTCAGGTCTTCACAACTTCAGATCCACCCTTGGATCCACCGGAACTCTTCACAACGAGCCGCCTGCAGCATCTTCAGCTCCAAGCACCATCGACCAGCGTGACGAAACCCGACACTACTTCGACCCTGTGCACCCGCTTCCTGTGGGTGAGGTAACTCAGCTCCGCCGGTGTTCCTACACTGGTACACACCTCTAGGGCCTGTGTTTCAAGTTTCAGCTTTCTAGGTCACTCAGAAGGTTCCGAACTAACTAACTTTGTACTTTTTACGCACCATAGACTTTGCATTGGTGAGTGCGTGCACTTTAAACACTGCACCCGAGTCCCGCGGGCCTTTCCCGACTTAGTCACTGCTAGTCTCGAATAGCTCCAGCGATTCCCAAGGCCCTAGGCCTGTTTCCTTTCCGATTGGTATCTCTTATACCACTTTCTTAGTATATGGTTTAGGTGGCCCCTAGGGCTCATCCATATTGTGCAACTTTTGTGTATTTTAAACTGTCTTGTGTTTAACGCTTGTGCTTCTGTGCTCATAAAGAGTCCAGGGGATACTATTAGTTAGTAAATCAATATATATTTTCAATATATATCTGTGTGGTGTCCTTTCATTTGGTATTCAAGGGGGTTGTGTATGGTAATACAGCTGGCTTCACATGCCTTTCAGAGTTTAGCCTAAGACTGCTTTGTCCACGTTACCACTAGGATAACTGGTCTATAAAGTTGACTTACATCCAATCATCATAAGGGTTGCTTGGCATGGTACAAAGTGATCACTAGAATTAGTGAGCATTATATACCAGGCCAACTTCTCACAGGGGCATTATTTTTTAGCTGTATTTTGTCAGGGTAGGTTTCAGGAGGGGTTATTGAAAGTTGGTGCAGGGGGAGGCATGGGGCAAGATCAGGGGGGAGGGTGTTGGAGTAGTAACAAGGGTATATTGGGTGTTGGGAGGGATCTGAGTAAAAATGAAGGATTGGTCAATTTCTGTGATTTTTTCAGAGAAAATGTTGGCGATTTCTTCACATTTGTTGGTGGAGGCCGTCAAGTGGAGTGGGGAGGTTTGCTTTCTAACAGTGTTGAAGAGTTCTCTGGGTCTATTTTTGGCATGGGCGAGGTTTGAATGAAAGAAGGATGCCTTTCAAAGAAAATGTGTTTCTTGTAAGTAAATCTAGCGGTTATAGGAGGACGAGATTGGAGGGGAAAGGGTGTTGTCTCCAAGTTCTTTCAGCCAGTCTGAGAGCACGTCTTTCATTGTTGAGGTCTGAGTTAAACCATGACTTGGAAGGGATATTTTTTTGAGTTTTTAGTTTGGGTGGTGCCAGTTGATCTAAAACCTCAGAGTCAGTTTTATTTTAGTGCTCAGTGGGTTCATTTGCATTAAGTGAGGGCCGGTGCAATTAATTTGAGCTTGGAGTTTGGCCTCCAGTACACCAGGTGGGATAAGATTAAGGTTTCTGGTAGGAATTTTGGTTTTGTTGTTTTTAGGCGGGTGGGTGGGACTAAGGGAGAGATCATGAACAGTAGGAGGTGCTAGTCAGACCAATCGACTGGGATGATGCTTGATAAGGATGCCAAATCATTGTTTGCAATGATGGCATCAAGAGTAGCCCCTTTAGAGTGGGTTGGGGAATGGCAGAGTTGTTTGAGCTCATTAATCTCAAGAAAGTTATTGAGACGTTTGATAGTGGGGTCCTCATGCACGTTCCAGTGAAGGTTTAAGTCTACTAGGAAGAGATTTTTAGAGCTGGAAAGTGACAATTGTGTATGAAGGTGAGATAGTGCCTCAGCAAAGATGCTTGCCTTTCTGCATCTCTTTTGCACAGAGTGGTGTAGACGTATTCTCTGAAGATGAAGATCTTGGACCCGAAAGAGGGGAGGCTGCAGGATCACCACAGGTGCAACCAAATGACACTGGTGAAGAACATGTGTGAGGAGTGAGAACCATCAAAGGAATGAGGAATGCCCAGGGAGTAGGAGACAATTAAAGTCAGTTCAATGCATTTCACAAACCATTGTCGAGGAAACAGAGCCTAGTGGTTTAAGTGATACAGAAGCTCAACAGACAACAAGGAGATCTAAGATAGCAAGCATACCTTGTCACAGGTATTCAGCTCCAGAATGGATGTATTCTACAGACAGTGTGCCTAATCTGACAGCCTATTAACCAAATAAATTGAGACCAGAACCACTTGAACCTCTGTGATAAGCTGCATTTTCACAGCATATGATTCAAACCCTTGAAATAAAATAATAAAATCATAAATGAGCTTAATATTTGATATCTGATTCAAGGCAACAATAATTGATGCTCTGCACTATGAACTGTGTCTGAACTAAACTATTGAAAAATACTGTGATAAATTATAAAGAAAAATGACAATTGTTGTTTAAAGAAAAAAAAGTAATAAAAATATTTCAGGAAAGTTCCCTAGGGCCAAGGTTATAGTAGAAGAGTAGGATTGACAATTCTAAAAAGAAGATGGAGTAGGGCTAGGAATGCCTCTTGAAGACTGATGTATAGAGTACCAACTACATGTGTTGGTCATTTTACAGAAGTAGAAATCAATGCAGATTATTAAATCTGCCTGCTGCTATATTCTACTTAAAGTCTGAATGTAGATGGACATAGTTTTCCTTATCTAGGATAGATGTAGAATAGTGATTGTCATTATTCTGACAGTTATTATGTTAACATGTTATGTTAACATTCATAGTTCTATTAGTGGGTATGAATATCACCCCTGAGACAGAAACACTTACATCTATACATGTACATACGTCACCTACACATCCAGTAGACAAGAGAAAGTTAGAAGCTTCAATTATAGATGCTTCAAGTAGGGATTTCGCATTGAATGTTTATTCGGGATTAAGTCAAGATGAGACATATGCTTTAGTCACCAAGGATTGCTTTGTTTGTGCAGACTTACCTGCTTCAGCTAATGAGGATATAACCCACCATAATATTCCACTTACATATGCAGTTACATGTAGCATACTGCTTAATATATTTCATACACAGAGTAATTCTTTCATTTTTTTTATTTTTTATTGGCAGTATAAACAGGCGTAACGTACAGATTGGAAAAATACAGGCGTTTTTCACACAGTTGAGACAATTATGTTGCACCTTGATCAACACTTCTTGATTACAACATTTTAATTTCTTGTTGGATGTATACATTTTTAATAAAGGGGGCTAGTGGACCAGGCAGACCCAATCTGCTTGCATAGTTACCATTTTTATGGAAACATAAGGCCGGTTTAATTGTCCACTGTGTCCTCTTCAGGCCCAGGAGTATCAGTATCCGCTAGCTGCAACCAATTCCCAAATGGGCCCCAAATATCCCTCGGCCTAGATGCATAAACGGAGTAATTTTGAATATTTTTTTTCCAAGTATGATTTTACCCTTTCTGAAGTCCCTTTTACCAAAAGAAAGACGTCTCAATCACAGGCTAAGGAGATGGAGAAAGCTTGGTTTTTCTTTAGTTGTCCTACAAAAATAGACATTTAAGGCATATCAGTGAAATCTGAGATGCTCAATGAAACCTTTAGAAAATAAATTTATTCAAGCATTAGAGGAAAGGAGAGCTTACATATTTTATTAAGCAATAAAACAGGTAGATTTTTTTAAGAATGTATGGAAAGAAGAGGAAGATGAGTATAAAAAGAAAATGGTATATCTCAGATTGAAATTACACAGAGTAGGAACCTATGATTTTACAAGACAAGAAAATAACTTCAAGTTCAAGTTCAGTAATTTGTATAGCGCACTACTCACCCAGAGGGTCTCAAGGCGCTTGGGGGAGGGTGGGTGCATTACTTATCGAATAGCCAGGTTTTTAGCTGCTTTCTAAAAGAGAGGTGGTTCTGTGTAAGGCGGAGGTGAGAGGGGAGAGAGTTCCCGGTTTTGGCCGCTAAGTAGGAGAAAGATCTACCTCCCATGGTGGATCTATTGATGCGCGGAATTGCGGCGAGGGCTTGATTGGATGAACAAAGTTGGCGGGTGGGTGTGTAGAAGGACAGTTGTTTGTTGAGGCATTCGGGTCCTAGGTCGTAGAGGGCCTTGTGTGCGTGGGTGAGGAGATGGAATGTTACTCTCTTGTTGACGGGGAGCCAGTGGAGATCTTTCAGGTGACCGGAAATGTGGGCTTGATGGGGGATGTCTAGTATGAGTCTGGCTGAGGCGTTTTGGATGCGTTGGAGTTTTTTCTGTAGTTTGGCTGTGGTTCCGGCGTAAAGGGTATTTCCATAATCTAGTCGGCTAGTGACTAGTGCGTGGGTGACTGTTTTTCTTGTTTCGTGGGGATCCAGCGGAAGATTTTTTTGAGCAGGCGTAGGATGTTGAAGCATGATGATGAGATGGCGTTGACTTGTCTGGTCATCGAGATGGAGGAGTCTAGGATGAAGCCCAGGTTTCGAGCGTGATCTGTAGGTATGGGTGCTGTGCCCAGAGCCGGTGGCCACCATGAGTCGTCCCATGCAGAGGGGGACGATCCTAAGATGAGGACTTCCGTTTTGTCCGAGTTTAGTTTTAAACGACTGTTCTTCATCCATTCGGCTACTTCTTTCATTCCTTCGTGTAGATTGGTTTTGGCGGTGTTGGGGTCTTTGGTGAGGGAGAGGATTAACTGGGTGTCGTCAGCGTAGGAGATGATGTTGAGGTCGTGTTGTCGCGCGATGGTTGCGAGGGGACTCATGTACACGTTGAAGAGGGTGGGACTGAGTGATAATCCTTGTGGTACGCTGCATATGACTTCGGTGGCCTCTGATTTGAATGGGGGGAGGCGGACTCTCTGTGTGCTTCCGGCGAGGAATGAGATGATCCAGTCCAATGCTTTTCCTTGTATTCCGACGTTGCTGAGGCGTTGTATGAGGGTGCTGTGACATACTGTGTCGAAAGCGGCAGAAAGGTCAAGTAGGATGAGGGCAACTGTTTCTCCGTTGTCCAGTAGCGTTCGGATGTCATCCGTAGCAGCGATGAGGGCAGTTTTGGTGCTGTGTTTGGCTTGAAAGCCGGACTGTGAGGGGTCGAGTGAATTGTTGGATTCAAGGAAGGCAGCGAGCTGGCTATTGACTGCTTTTTCACTGACTTTGGCCGGGAAGGGGAGGAGTGAGATGTGGCGGTAGTTCTTGAGTTGAGAGGGGTCCGCTGTGGGTTTCTTCAGAAGGGCGCTGAGTTCGGCATGTTTCCAGCTTTCTGGGAAGGTAGCGGAGTTGAGGGAGCAGTTGATGACATCGTGGAGATGGGGTGCGATGATGGAGTCTGCTTTGTTGAAGATGTGGTGGGGGCATGGGTCGGTTGGCGAGCCTGAATGGATAGAGTTCATTAGGCGGGTGGTGTCTTCAGTGGTGATTGGGTTGCAGGCGCTAAGGTTGTTAGAGGGCGGTTTAGGTTCGGAAGTGGGTGGTGTGGACTGTTCTTTGGAAATGTTCTCAAAGCTGTTATGTATGTCGGCTATTTTGTTGTAGAAGAAAGAGGATAAAGAATTGCCGAGGTCTTGGGAGGGAGTAATGTCATTTGAGGTTACGGTGGGGTTGGTAAATTCTTTGACGATGTTGAATAGTTCCTTGCTGTTATGGGCGTTGTTGTCGAGTCAATCCTTGAATGCTGATTTCTTGGTGGATCGGATCAATTGGTGGTGTTTGCGGGTGGCGTCCTTGAAGGTGGTCAGGTTGTTAGTTGTTGGGTTTTTTCTTCAGGTTTTCTCGAGGGTACGACATAACTTTTTGGATTTCTTAAGTTCGTCGTTAAACCAGGGGGTCTTTTTGCTACCTTGTTTGATCTGGTGGTTTTTCAAGGGTGCTAATTCGTCAGCGCTGTGGGTGATCCATTGTGTGAGTTTGGTGGCAGCTTGGTTTGGGTCCGATGATATGGCGGGGGGGTTTTGGTTAAGCGATGTGAAGAGTTGGTCGGTGGTGATTTTGTTCCAGTTTCTTCGAGGAATAGGTTGTGGTGGGATGTGGGTCGTGGTCTTTTTGTAGCTGAAGTGAACGCAGCTGTGGTCCGTCCAATGGAGAGCTGTGGTGTGATCGAATGAGATGTGTTTGCTGGAGATGAAGATAGGGTCGAGCGTATGTCCGGCTAAGTGGGTGGGGGTGTCAACAAGTTGTTTGAGTCCGAGATTGGCCAGGTTGTCCATAAGGGTGGTGGTGTTGTTGTCATTATTCTTTTCCAGGTGGAAGTTGAGGTCTCCCAGTAGAATGTAGTTCTCGGAGATGAGGGCGTGTGGGCTGATGAAGTCAGTGATATCTTCATTGAATTGTGTGCAGGTTCCTGGTGGTCTGTAGATGAGGGTGCCTCTAAGTGTGGTCTTGGGGTCGGTGTGGATCTGGAAGTGAAGGTGTTCGGCGGTCGCGAGGTTGTCCTCGGAGCTGGTCGAAATTCGGATGGTGTTCTTATGGACGATGGCGATGCCTCCGCCATAGCCATCCGGGATGGCTATGGCGATGCCGGGTAAGAAAGGCGACGTCCGGTGATGTAGTGTCGAGAAGGTCCCAGAGTTCAGTGGCATGTTTGTGGATCGATCGGGTGTTCAGCAGGATGCACTTCAGGTGGTTAGAGTTGGAGTTGTGTTTAGAGGAGGAGGATTTGGCATGGGTCCTGATGCAGGCGAACTTGCAGGAGTGGCAGGCGAATGGTCCGAGGGTGTGTTTTGGGGTGGCTACGTAGCATTGTGGGGTGCGGCCGAGGTTAAGGGCAAGGAGAGTAGCGGCGTCATAGGTTAAGTAAGTGGAGTGGGTTTTGCGAGGGCCAGCTGCGCGTGGAAGCTTCTGTCATATGTGGATGGAGGAGGGGGAGGGGCGAGGGCGGAGCAGCTGGGAGGCGGGAGTGGGGTGGAGGGCCAGGCTGGGAGGCACAACAAACAAACAACAAGATGGCTGCAAGCCACGAGAGGGAACAGGACGAGATTGGGCACGATCTAACAAACAATATCGACTGGGCAGCACAATCAGGCAACAATATGCAAAGCGAGTGGCACAGCAAAAGAATAAGGCACAATACAATGTAAATCATGGTCTGCTCAAGAAGCGCTGCGATGATTCTGCTCAGTGCGCTCAAGTCTGGTAATAAGCGTTGCTATGGCCGTGCAAGGTAAGCGCTACGATACCACGTGTGGGGGGAGCAGGGAGCAGCGAGGGAGCGACCGCTTCAAAGAGCCTCCGGACGGTCACAGCGCTGAAGCTGCGAAGGTCGAGCCTACACTCTCTGTGGGAGGGCGGAGCAGCTGGGAGGCGGGAGCGGGGTGGAGGGCCGGGCTGGGAGGCACAACAAACAAACAACAAGATGGCTGCAAGCCACGAGAGGGAACGGGACGAGATTGGGCACGATCTAACAAACAATATTGACTGGGCAGCACAATCAGGCAACAATATGCAAAGCGAGTGGCACAGCAAAAGAATAAGGCACAATACAATGTAAATCACGGTCTGCTCAAGAAGCGCTGCAATGATTCTGCTCAGTGCGCTCAAGTCTGGTAATAAGCGTTGCTATGGCAGTAGCTGGGAATTTGAAGTTGTTCTCGGAGGGCCTTTTTTCATATAATAAATTGAGAAAAAACAGTTATTCTTAGAGTGGATATTTGTGGGCAAGATTCATTTTTTCATTTGCCCACTGATTGAAAGGGTGTTTGTTATTTACCTTTGTTGTTTCCTAAAACATAGCATATCAATAGTTTAGATGCTTAAACAATGAAACCATCTCTCAGACAATAATGTAGTGCTAATTATGAGACACAATTAGTGAGAGATATTTCTGGTGGTGAAGGTGCATCATTGCTGCTCATACATAACCAGATAATAGTAAAATGATAGAAGAATTTGCAAGAAAATTTCCGACATAAAAACCTGTAAAAGAAAACTTAGAAACAACTAGTGTGTTAGCTCCTACTATAAGTAGCTGTATTGGAAATACGGGTAGTTAGGGGTTATAATCAACATATCTTGATTATTGGCATTTACGTAATATGCTGATTACTAAGCGTATTTGCTTAATATAAAGGATTTTGATGTTATCTAACAAGAAAGAAAAAGGAAAATGAATTGGAATAGGAATGAAAGAAAGAAAGAGTAAGGCTTCCAAAGAGTTGAAGGAGATAAAATCTTAAAGGATAAAGTAGATAATACAGCAAAGGAAGAGGATGCACCTTAAAGATTATTTTGTGATAAAGTGTGATGGCTGATCCAGCCATCTGAGGGGAGATTTGATAGAGCGAATTTCCTCATTTGGAAACACATTTAAGTGAAACATGTAGATTTCTATGGTGAATAATAAATGAATAAGGCATGCAAATCAGTAGTAAATAATCACACTTAGACATTAAAAAGCACATGAACGAATTAACATTTTGTTTTGACTACTGATGCCATTTTAACAGTTGACTTTACACTTTAGGGTTAAAGGCCTTTTTCACATTAAACTGTTACCTTGCACACGTTATTCTTCTCTTCCACTGAAGAAACCTTCTGTTATTTACAGATAGATAATTGTTATGTATTAGACAACTGATAGTAAGGTCCTCACCACGAGGAGATGAGATGACAGAAAATGCGACTCGTGGGAAGAACTATCTGAACCACAAGATGTGATCAGTATAACATTGCAAGGACTGGATTCTGTGTTCTGTTGTGAAGAAATTAGAAACCTGGGTGTTTACCAGCTCCTAGACTTTGCAGAGGTTTGATTGGTTGGTGGGATTTAGGAATTCAAGATTTGTTGCAAATAACGTTTTGGCAGAAATATATTGTGTTCACTTTACCTTGTTCATTGATGAAATTGGCTTTTATGTTATGTTCTCTGGAATTTGTACAGCGCACGGCTACTCCGAAGAGTGTCGCAGCACTGGGAAAAAAAACACCATATCCCCTGACAGACAATCACCCCAACCACAGAACCGGTAAAGCCTAAAGCTGGAAAAGCCACGTCTTCATATTCCTCCTAAAGGTCAGGAGGTCCAGGATCTGTCCCAACGCGGGGGGAGGCTGTTCCAGAGTCGAGATGCTACTTCTTGAAAAGATCTTCACCCTACCCCATGAGAGCATGACTCTCAGAGTCAAGATCAAGCACTGGGTAGAAGACCTTAATGAACACTGATGCATATAAGGCTGCAATCTTTTCCTAAAATATGGGGCCCTAATCTTATGGAAAGCTTTGAAGACCAGGACTAAGGCTTTGAAGTGAATTCTCTTTCGCACTGGAAACCAATGAAGTGCAGATAAGAGATGAGAGGCATGTGTTAAGAAGATGGCCC
Source organism: Lissotriton vulgaris (assembly GCF_964263255.1). Lineage (NCBI taxonomy): Eukaryota > Metazoa > Chordata > Amphibia > Caudata > Salamandridae > Lissotriton > Lissotriton vulgaris. The sequence continues at coordinate 894,402,871 of NC_141698.1, read as the reverse complement.
TGGCTGCCATTTTCGGAATAATTTGCAGACGGCCTAATAGGTGCTCTGGAAGTCCCAGATACAGAGAATTGGCATAATCCAGTCTCAATATCACTAGGGCCTGTTTTACGATGAGAGACTGGTAGTAGAGGGAGGAAGTTTTTCAGCATTTTCAGTGTCCCAAAACAAGTGCCTGCCACTGATTGAACATGTGCCTTCATAGTGAGTGCAGAATCCAATTTGACCCCCTAGATATTTCACAATAGAGACCTCAGACGACGGGGTGCCATGTCTTGTGGCTACCAAGAGTGCCAGGCTTCGTGTGGACGAGGGTCAATGAAAACAATCTCTGATTTATCAGAGTTGCATTTTAGTTGGTTACAACTAAACCATGAGAAGACTTCAGAGAGGCAGTTCTTTATTTTGGTCCCATTGAAGTCAAAACCCTTCTCGCACATGAACAACAGTTGAGTGTCGTCCACGTATAACACTATTTTAGCGTCATGCTTCTCGGCGAGAAGGGCAAGAGGGGCCATGTAAAAATTAAACCACGTGGGCCTCAAAATCGGTCCCTGCGGAACCCCCACATTCAAGGGCGGGATGTCTGCATAAAAAGTTGGTGCCCAGATTTTTTGAGAGTGGTTGCTGAGAAAAGATGTCAGCCATTTTAATACCGTGCCTCCAAACCGCCCCCATCAAGTCTTTGCAAAAGTCGCTTGTGGGGGACGGTATCAAAGGCCGCGGAGAGGTCTAGCAGCACCACAACCTTGTCACCCCCTCTATCTAACGTGGCTTTAATCGTCTCAGCAACCTCTAACAAGGTAACCTCAGGGTCTGCCGTAGATTTTTTTAAAAGAGGAAGGATGTTGGCGTTTTTCCAAATTTGGGGCATAAGGCCCTCCTGCAAAGTGGTGTTTAAAATTGAATTAACAACCAAATTGATCAGTTCAGCTATGTACGACAAAACTTTGACTGGGCACAGGTCTGAGGGTGAACCAGACTTGAGGTTTTTTATAAAAGAGAGAGATTGATTGAGGCTAATCTTCGGGAATTGCAAAAGACAGGAATCCATGCTGCAGCGAGGGGTGGATCACTAACTTCTGCCACCTCTAAGGGTTGGTCCGCGACGGAGTCTTGAATACTATTTTTCCATTGAAGAAGCTGGCCATACACTTGGTCCAATCGCTAGTGGGGACAAAAGGGCGGCTGATAGATGAGGGAGATGAGAAACTGTTTACAATATTAAAAAGTTCACTACTTTTTTTTGCTGCCTGTTCAATTTTAGTGGCAAGGAAAGATATTTTCACCTCTCGAATTTTCTTATAGTGTTCTTTTGATGCTTGATTATAGATGGCTTTGTCTGCGGGACTATAGTGCCTTTGCCATACTCTTTCCAGATGTTTACACAAACTTTTGCTTTTTTTTAAAGTGTGCTTGAACGAGGGAGCAGAGACTCTGGTCATTTTAGCTACTTTCATAGTAGAGGGGGCAAGTTCCTTCACCTGCTGGTTTAGCCAATCCTCTAGGGAAAGTACATCCCGCTCTGGCTGGCCACTTAGATGAATAGGGCATTGGCGCAGAGCACTCTGTTTTGCCATCAGTGAGATCAGGTGAAAAGGTCTGAAACTAATGCAGAGAGAGAATTTCCCATAGGGCACGATTTGTCAAGTTCCTTCCTTATAATAAAATTTATCAGGTAATGGTCAGACCAGGTTAGATCAAGGGGAACCTCAATTTCAATCCTCATAGAGGAAAAAACCTGGTCTAAGGTGTGCCCTTTATCGTGCGTGGGTAAATTAAGATACTGGGTTAGGTTAAAAATGTCTAAAGATTCAAAAATTCTATAGTTTCTGGATCTAGAGCATTATCCATATGGAAATTAATATCGTCCAGAACCAGGCATTGACTATGATTGGCAGCAGTAAATGCAGACACCTGGCCGATAGACTCTAGGAATTTCCCTGCCGGGCGAGGATGGCGGTAAATCAAGGCCCGCGCGATGGACTGATGTGCCGAAACGGTCAGAAGGAAGCCCAAGCTCTCCACACCTTACATATCTGGCAACGGTAGGGAAATACAGCTAAGGGAGCTCCTAAAAATGAAGGCTTATCTGACCCCCATGTCCGTAGTACAATCTTTCCTTATAATCAGGTACGAGGGGGGATGGCATTGGCGATGATAGGATTGGAGGCTTCAGTCAGCCATGTTTCTGTCAAAAACACCAGATCTGGGTTGAGATACACTAGTACATCGTATAATTGAAGATCATGTTTTTATATGGAGCATGTGTTTAATAGAAAAGCTTTTAAATGTTTACCAGCATACTCCTGCGAAGACCTATGTGTGCAGAGGACAGGTGTGACATCAAGGTGAAACTACCCAGCTGCAATCTTTGCAGTCGGGAGAGGGCTTACTCCCAGGAACATAATAGTGCGGTCTACACGGCAGGCGCCTGCCAATATCAAGAAGGTGCTGTATCCTGTACCCGATCTTCGGACGCTGTTCTGGTAACAAACTGGCAGCAATTCTTGCCCCGGCCGCCTCCAGGATGCTAAGGGGCGCAGACGTGCTTGCCTTTGGCGCGCCTGCTGCGCACTCGCGCAGAGTCGCGCTTTAAAGAGGCCAGCGTGAAGGCTGCATGTAACAACTAGACCACACCGTCTAGAAAAGATGGTGGTGACGGTCAGAAACTGCATCAAAACTCAGGGTTCAATTGGCCCTCCCGCTCCAGTAAGTCACAATAGATTAAAATTCCCAGATAGCTAAATCACAGAGAGATCAAACGATTTTTTTAAAGATTCTTGCAGTTTTTAAAACAATTCAAGGCATTAATTGAAGGCAAAGAGATTAGCAGCAAAGTTCAGCAAGACAGAGCGCTAATCTGTCTATTTTGGGGTCTGTCGCGCTCGCGCAGCATCCCGCTTCAATGAGGCCAGCGTGAGGGCTGCGCTTAACAACTAGACCGCACCCTCTAGAAAAGATGGTAGTGACGGTCGGAAACTGCACCAAAACTCAGGGTTCGATGTTTATGTTAGATTACGGGATTTTCTTTATGGATTACACTTATTGTATTTTCTATATTTGATTTGTAATTATCACTAATATAGTATGTTAACTTGTTTCAAAATACAGACTAATAGATTATTTCAATCTGTAATAATGATGACCAAATTAACTACTAAATGAATAAACCAATTTGAATTAATTTGTTAATAAAACCAATTACTCTCTTTATTGATTCTTGTGAAGCCCCAAAGAGACTACACTGTTCATGTAACAGTTCCTGAATGCAGATCCTGATGCTTCTCAGTTTGGTCAGCAGTTCCTGCCTGCATACAACTTAAGTGTGCCAGTTCCTGCCTGCTCACAACATCGCGCTTCTTCCTACGTGCCTCTACTTGCCATGGAAGGCCCTACCTGTTTCCATGTGGAAGAGCGTCAAGGGCTACTACTGCTTACAGTACACAGACGTGTGAGTCGAGAGCTCCGTACCGGCCTGCACTTTTATCCTGATTACTACTGATTTGGCCCGACCCAGGGGCGTGTTGTGGGAACTCCTGAGCCTTGAAAGCGTCCCAGAACATTCCTGGGTGCCTCCGGATGTCTGAAGTGCTGTGGAAATCGACTTATTTTACAGTAAAGTACTGGCGTGAATGGAGCAAGATGGCACCATAGAACTTCGCAACCCTGCTGGAGGAGGTGAGGAGTAACACTTGAACGTTCACGGATGGCCCCTGGGCCCTAGTGGGGAGACATGCTACCTTGGTGGTTCAGATTGCCTTGTGGCCCTGAACTGGAGCTGAATGTGCGGAGGATCGCTCCAGGAGGCATACCCATGAGTCGGAGCCCCGCACGGCTTCCCGGCGGCCGAGTGTGCCTGGGCCTATCTGGGGAGCTTTTAGGCGGGTCGCTTTGTAGAGCCGGCCGGCAGTTTAATGTTTTGCGGCTCTTCAACAATGCATATCTGCCGTACTATCCCTCCCCTTGAATACTGCTAACTACGGGACCTTTGAGGACTATTTACTAACTGTGTTGATCTGGCATCATCTTACTGTCCTGGGACGCCCCTCTGGTGCCGTTGCTGTGCTGGTTGCCGCTGGGGGAAGCCTTGGCCCTGGCTCCACTGATCGGAGACTTCCCATGGTGTAGTCCCTCTTTTCTGATGGCAACGAGGCATAGCAACCTAGCTGCAAAGAGTGTTGAGTCCTTCTTAAGATGGCGGCTTGAGTTGCCTGCGGGGACCACTGTGGTCGGACATTGGCACACAGAATTGACAGGACCCTCAAAGAGGCACTGGAGGTTTTTATCTGAATGGTGTGGACGAAGCACACATGCAGAGGCATTGTGAAAAATAATTTGAATTAAAAACTGTGTGCTTCATGTCCTGGATGGCAAAGCTTCTGGAATCACCTGTGCTAGGTTTTTACCTTGGTGATGGGGAAAACTCATGGCCTCAGAGAGAAAACAGTCTGTCCCCCTAACTGATGCTGGCTGTTCCCATTTAGTACTCTCTCTTTCTTTGTCTACTTCCTTTACTCCTATCCCCTCTCACCTGAATCTCTCCCCTTGCCTGCTACACCACCTAGACCTTTTCCACCTTTTGACTAAGCACTCATTCTCCCCTTGTTGGGGAAAGATCCAATATTTGTACTTTGGAGTCTCAGTGAACCCGCTGAGAGAGTCCACAGCACCAAGGGAGCCACTCACAGTAGAGGTATGGTATGGCACCCCTTGCCAAAGCATTCCCCTCCCCTTTTTGGGGAAGGATCCAGTATGTAGACCTTGGAGTCTCAGAGACTCCTCTGAGAGAGTCCACTGCATATAGAGAGCCTCTCATAACAGAGATGGGGAAATGATACCACTTCCCCTGGGATCACAGCTTACTGGACTTTGGACGCATCTTTGACTCGTCTACCGGTTTGTGTCCCTGTCACCCTCCTCCCCTCTTTCCATGCTATGTCTCTCACCCTCCCCTCCTGTTTCCCTCCTCCATTCTCTGTCTACTTAGCCTGCTCTTACCCCCTCCCCTGAATCTCTCCCTTTGCCTGCTTTTTCCCTTACGTATATGTCCCTTTTTGTTTGCCTCGACCTTACATGTAACTATGTTTCCCAAGCTCTAATAACTGTGTAGAACTTTTTAACGATGTAACCTGCAACTATGGTCTGATACTCATGTAAAGCACTCTGATACCTCCGGGTCTAGCCAGCGCTATATAAAACCTATAACATAAAATAAATAAAAATAAATGGTGTTTAATGTAAATGATTACTCCTCAACATTTCTCATTGTCAATGAACAAAGGTCTATAGACCAATGGCGGGGGTTATTTAATGATTATACTACAATCCATGCTTCTGCACCCTTTAAATTAAAAAAAATATATTTTGCCACAGATTCAGGGATCGTCTGTGAAAATGCAACAAGTTTTGAAAAAACGTTCTTGGCCCAAAGGGGATTCCTCTGCGACCCCTGCTCCAGGTCGAGGCACTCAGGGTATCCCTACTCTGCCCCCTTATTCTTTATTTTTAATTTTTTTCTAGGACTCAAAATGAGTCTTTAATTCTAAGATGGCTGCCTCCTCATCGTTGTTGATGTGGTAGAAGCCAAATATTAGCTTGAGAACTGTTGGGTCAGAGGATCCTCTGCGGCCTGAAATATACATTAATTGTACTAAACCTACTGAGACGATTTAGACCAAATCTCCAAAAGCACGCTTTCTGTACCAAGATCTGGCTTTCTGCCAGACTTGGTGTAAATCAGGTTTTGCGATATTGCTGTTCAATGTCATATGAAAAAATAATTGAGGAAAACATTTTTTGGGACCACCTCTTTTTCCTGGCCCCTCGCTTAACAAAGCACCCCAAACCTTTCCAAGAAAGAGCTGAGGTTGGGGAGCCATTTAATGGAAAGTTTTGTGAAGATTTGTCAAATGAAGCCAGAGTTATTGGGAAAATAAAAAATGCTTTTCCTATGGAAATGCAGACCTAAATGTAACTACCCAGTGATGACTGCCATTGGGTAATCTATATATATTCCCTGAAAAAGACAATGGTTAACGTTAAGTTATAGTTAAATGTGATAAAAAGATCAATTTTGCTGGATAAAAACCTATCATATCATATCATAGAACATGTCAGAAGAGATGTAATATGTAAGGTCATAAGCAGTGCATGTCTGGGGCGCACGTTATACTTAGCTCTGCTAACTATAACTGGTAAAGTTCTGTGTTTTTTTAGTTCACAATGTTAATGTTGTCACTGGCATATTCACCTAAAGATAATGTTACTTCACCTTTGTTTTCTTCAGTGACATTCTAGGGATTTTGTAACATAAAGTAATATTTTATTACCATACAAAAAGCTAAGCCCTTGCCGCTCACGGCCAGGCCCTGCAGCAAACCCCACACAGGCAGACAACCCCATGCTGCACACAGCCTTTGCTCATGCACAGCAGGGGATTGGCAACAGGGCCTGGCCATGGCCAAACCAACCGGAGGCAACCAACACCCCTGCATGTAGCCAACCTAACCCTGCACATGGTGTTTTGTCGCATACAGCATGAGGTTGGCCGTACGACCTGATCTTGCAGCCCAGCCCTGTTTCCTACACTCCTCAAGCATCAATGTGGGATCAGTCAACCCCACGCCAAACACAGCATTTGCTAATGTGTGGTTCACCCCAGGGCCTGCATTGCAGTCAAGGTTCTGATTCCAATTCCCTGCAGGCAGCCAACCCCACGCTGAGCACAATCTTTAATAATACATAGTGGAGGGTTGATCACAGGGCTTGGCCGGCAGCCAGGCCCTGAGGCCAAACCCTGATTAGGTTACCAACCCTACACCACAGACCACTTTTGCTGTGTGCAGTGTAGGGTTGGCCTTTGGTACCCCAGATCGCCATCTCATGGGGCCAAAACATATATGCTAAGGGGAAAGGGTGTGCAGCCTCCTTCCTGACCCTAAATTGGCCCCAGGAATCCACCCATGGAGCCAAATACAAATGGAGAGAAGGGTGTGTTGCTAGAAAAATGTGAGGGGACCACTCAGCCTCCGTCCCAAACCTTCTTGGCCCATGGGGACCTCATCAACGGCCCAAAATCTAATAGTAGGGGTTGTGTAGCCCCCGCCCCAAACCTTATTAAGCCCCGGGGACCACATCACCTGAGGCAAAATATGATAAAAAAAGAGAGGGATCCACACAGTCCCTCTCTCCGAGCCTCATTAGGCCCTGGAGACCCCATCCCTCAAGGCCTTATGCATTTTTAAAGGGAGAGGGGCCACATGGCTCCTTTGCATGAGCCTCATTAGGCAAATATTTTTTTTAAAAGGGGAGGGGGTGTCTGGTCCCCCTCCCCGAGCCTCAAAAGGCACTGGGTACCCCATCTCCCAGGGCCCTATGTATTTTAAAGTGGAGGAGGCCACGTGGACCCCATTCCCGAGGCACTTTTTTATTGAAGGGTAGGGAGGCAACATGGACCCCCTCTCTGAGCCTTATTAGACCCTTCAGACCTAATCTCACAGGGACATTTTTTTTAGGTTGGGAGTCTGCAAGGGCCCCCTTCCCCAAGCCTATTCTGGCCTATGGGACCCCAATGCCTAGGGTCCACATTATTGAGTGGGTACCCACCTAAGTGGCCACGGATGGAGCCACAGGGCTCCTACAGTCCCTACCGACTCCCCACATGCAGCGGGAGCTGGCATGGCTCCTGTCCAGAGGAAGCTGCTGGTTATGCTGTCCCCTCCAGGAGGGATCAATCTATTGATCTGTTTGCCTGCCAGCACCAAAGCAGGTTGGTAGACAAATCACATGGCTGCTCCCAGCTGACTGTAGCATTTTTAAGGCTCCCACCTGCTCAGAGCAGACTTATAGATATATACTGATATATATTGCCTATTGGCGCATCACTTGGTGGTTATAGTTTCATGTTGCAGAGGCCATTTTAGTACTCATGCCCTAAAAAATACATAAATAAAAACATATAGGGGGGCAAGGCAGATATACCCTGACTCCCTTGAGCTGCTAGGGGGTCTTAGAGGGATACCCGCCTGGTGCCAAAAAGCATTTTTTTAAACAGTAGCAGATGATCCACAGCACCATTTAAAAATATCCAGTGGGCTCCCACCCTTTTCATTTTGTATCCCTGGGGTGGGCCAGGTCCCGGGGAGTCACAAAATGAAATTAAAAAAGGAAGAGGTGCACCCCTCAGCCAGAGCCATTAAAGGGCCCGAGACCCATAAGCCAGGGCAGATCAAATTATTTTGGGGAGAGGGTGTAGGCCACCCCCTCTGAGCCATTAAATGGTCCTAGAGAAAAAATCCCTGGGTGCCCAATGTGTCATTTGTGAAAGGGGTGTAGGTCCCCCTTGCCAGTCTATAAGACAGCCCCCGGCCTGAAAAGAGCCAGTGTCCGCGGGACCCCATCCCCAGGAAACTGACTTATTTCCTACCTGGGAGAGTGTGGACAGGGAATATACATCTAATTCCCTGCCCGCTCTCTCCTGGGCAGGAAACACAGCTTTTCTGCCGACTGGTGGGAGCAGAAACAAAAGCTGTTCCAATTAGGCATGATCAAACCAATGCAGTGAGCTCCCACCAGCATCCAGGATTTGTTCTGGTAAGGGAGCTGGTGGGGCTGTGAGGCACCGTGCCTCCCCAAGCAGCCCCCAACTTAAAAAATGTTGAGTGCCGCGGATAGTATATGGTCATCCTTTTTTTAAGAAAGTTTTAAAAACCCACAAAAAGAGTGGTTGGCTCCTCCACCGGCCGATGGAATGGGGTTACTTGCAGGCAGACAGTGGTACGGCGGGGGCCCAATATCAAATCAAGCTTTGGATGTCCCAAACACCATCATATAAAAGAAAATGAAATAAAAGGGCTGAAAATTATTATAAAAAATGAATGATTGGAGCCACTAATTTATTATTCACTGCCCCAGACAAAGAGCACTTCATAATGCCCTGCAAGGGCTTTTAATTTACATTGATATTATTGGTCCTGGTGGTGCCTTTAGAAGGGGCAGGGATACTAGCAGACATTTATTTAATCTTGTGGTGGGGGCTGCAGGGAAAACAGCAGAGCCCATAAAAACATTAAAGTATGTTGCAGTAAGTTCTCTTGGCATCCATGACCCCAGGAGACTGTTCCATTATTGTTAAAGCATTCTGAGCTAGAGATGTATGCTCTTGTGCTGGCGCACTGTGAATTCATGTGGTTTGTCCTATGGCTGCACTCTGTGGACGATGAAAAAACCTTACATCGTTATGAATGCCGTCAAAGCCTTTGAACAATTGTGAGGATGAATCTGGTGATAGAAATACTTGTGATCCAATTTTGAAAAGAACTTTCCCCTCTTAGCAGTAAAATTATTTCATCTATATTCGGCAGGGAGAATTGTCTGTAACAATGTTTTGATTAAGACGTCTCAAGTCCACACAGAACCTCAATTTCCCATCGTCCTTCTCCTTGATGACCACTAGGGAAATCCAATTAGATGTTTTAAAATATCACCCAGCAATTATTTTACTTCTTCCCTCACTAAAATGGGCACTCTTATAACCTTATGCTATGTGGGCACAGCCCCCTGCTTAAACTTTATCTCATACCCTTCCAACTTTTCTCCAATACTACCCTATTTAAACATATGGGGAAACATAAAGGAGTGACCTCTGCCTTCATAAAACCCTTAAACTCCATCTATTCTCACAAACCCTCTCTCACAATCTTCAAATTAAATGTCAATCCCGTTTATCTAATTCCTATACAGCTAATGGATGGGAACAGATACTAGAGGGTTTACATAAAGGACTTCGTGAAGCATGGCTTAAATTTTGTATATTTAAAATTATCGATGACTTGCGTTTGTCACTGGTTAAACTGCATAATGCTGGTTTACTTTCACACGCCGATTGTTGGAGGTGTTCTACCTCTGGTTGTAATACAACTCATATCATTTGTGAATGCCCAAACATAAAGCCTTTTTGGACCTTTGTTGGTAAAATCTTACATTCCACAATGCCCCTACTTCTACCATTTACACCCACCAACATTATCTTACATGATTTACGTCATTCTTCAAAGCTCTCTAAACCACAAATCTGTCTCTTCCATACTGTGTTGGCCACAGCAAAAATGTGTTTTCTGCGCTATTGGAAGTCATCAACCCCACCATCACAAGAGGAATGGTTAGTGGCAATGATGCAGACGGCTTTACATGACCGTACGATATATAACCTCCAGGGTCAAGCTTATATTTTTCTCCAGACATGGTCTCCTCCTCTTTCTAAAAAAAACTGAAGTTGATGACACAGGTAACTCCTCTGTTTTACCTAATATACACACTCAAGCAGACTAATTCATTATTTTACACCTCTATACATTAAGGGGCTGCTTACGATGGCGGGCGGACCGTAATGGAGCCCGCCAATGCTGCAGTGGTAACCCTCCCTGCACATTAGGATGCGCCCCCTATACTGGCGGGCGCATCCTGTGCCTTTTCCATTGCAGCTGGATCTTCTGGCTGCAGACCCGCCCGCAATGGAAAAAGACTGTGTACAGCATTGCCATGCACTACATGGCAGGCACCACGTGGTGCCTGTCCCATAGTGCAAGGCAGTGAGGAAGGGTACCATAAGTACCCCGCCCGGGTGCACCCCTTTTCACCCTAGGGGCCCGCAATGGGCTCCCATAACGTAAGCCTTACCACGGCCTGGACACGCCACCATATGCAGGCACTTTTTCCACCAGTCGACCGGCAAAAATGCGGCGAACGGTCTTTCTGTCTGCCGCAAACCCTCCAGCCATCATAATACGGAGGGGGATTTTTGCTGTGTGGATGGCGATCCGCCCGCCATCCTAATGGGCCCCTGAGTTCATTCCATCTCCAATCCTTTATCTCTTCCATTTTACCATATACCTTTACCATTATTTTCCCTTCCCTTCTTCCTCCGCCCTTTCCTTACTCTGGCCTCACTTCTCCACATTATTCTTCAAATTTACTATCTTCCTTTTTTCTTCTACTTCTTCTCTTCCTTTCTTACATTATTCCATTATCCTCTTTCAAGCTATTGTGTTTTAAACCTCGCACAGTGAGTATTTTCTATGATAGCACTTTTTCCTTTTTCTCATTTGATGATTTTATATTGAGGCACTATCTCATATTTATATCTGAATCATTTATATTTTATGTATTAATAATATATGCTATATCAATGTATTATTTATGTCATTTTCACTAGTCACTATTTATCTATTTAATTATTTATATATAATTTGCCAACTTATATATTACATATTTATCCGTCTGTATTTACCGTAAATGATATGTATTCATTGTTACTTTTATTCTTATAATATTTCTTAAGCATTTATTAACAATATCTTGCTTTTACCAATTTTGTTTTATCATGTATTTTATTGTAAAATGTAATAAAAAATGTCAACACAAAATGTCATCAAGTGCTGTATCTTCTACCACCATCACCTAAGTAGGGGCGCCTGGCCTAATAATTATATGATGATGGTACTTGGGAAACCAACCCAAAATAGGTGACTCTGACTTTGCTACCTACACATTACCTTTTATGTGTCTGTCTCTAATCTAAATATCAGTATGCATGTACCCAATAATGTCTATTTGTTCACCTTGATACCCACCAGTGTTGATGTATATTGGCAGAAATCTCACTTGGGGCAATTCAGCCAAAAATATACTCTTAAGGAAATGAAACAAAACAGAATCAACCAATAACTCCACATTCTTATTCCTAAACATAAACTCTGCTTTCGATCTTTCCTTTCTCCCCACACTTCCTTTCACCACTGCCTATGTACCAAGCTGTGTCTCAGCTTGCACCACCTGCCACAAAAGGTACTTCCTCATTAACACTGCCACCTTCCCTTTCCTAGTGTCCCTGCAGATCAAAGCAAAGTGCCCATTTTGCCCGCACATCCTTCATTTTTTTCCAAATAGCGAAGCAATTCTTAGCTTTTGTAATATGATTACTGCTCCCACATCTGTAACACACTTTGCTAGAGGATTTATTTTTATAAACCGCCTTCCTCATTTTTGCACCAATACACAGAAATACTCTTGAAAAGCAGCATTAAATATGCCAGCGTAAGGGTCTTTTCTTTAACTCTCATGATGACACAAAAGGGGTGTGTCCAATGTCACCATATAGTCCAATCACGTTGAATGCTTTTCCTTGAACCCATTGGATATGCCACATTAAAGGCTTTTCCCATAACCCTCATGAAGGGCTGAAAGAATTGCATACAATGTCACCATACAGTCAAATAACATGGCATGCTATTCCCTGACACTTTAATTACGTAACCTCTTAGTATGAATACAAACTGAAGCAAGTTTAACCAGACTATGTCTGCACTGCAGCAAGGTATGTGCACTTACAATAAGGTTTTCCAATGCAGACACAGCCCGTACCTCAGAACAAGCAGGCCTCACTGAATTCCAAAGCCTGCTCAAAGTATTGCTTGTGGAGGGTGAATTCTAATGTGAGCTTCAGGTAATAGCACTGCGCATGCAAGCACACGGAAAACACAGACAATTTCACTCTTGAAATAAGTTGAAATTATAAAAATCCAGTCTTGGAAACTTGATCACTACGTAAAGTATAAACAAACTGAATCCCCATCCTCTTAACTGATGTCTATGATGCTGAATTCGTAGGTTCACCATAACCGCCCACATATTATTGTCAGTAGACTCTGTTGCTGAGCTGGCAACTCTTTGCCGAAAGTATGTTGTAATAAAGCAAGTAGACAGCAGCGGTGCGTCCATTGGGGCGTAGGGGCGTAGCCCCACTAAGCAAGCCCTGGACGCACTGTGGTTTCCGACTAAAGCAAAGACATTAAATATAACAGCGCACGCAGCTCGACTGAGTGTCTGTCAATGCGGTCGGACTTGGAGTGCGCAGGGGGTGGGGGGGCGGGGCTGCTGGCCTGCTGCAGCTTATTGAGTGACAGTCTGCAGCAGGCCAGCACTGTGCGCATGATATCACGGTGTGGCGACTTGCCCGCGCATGCGCTGATGCCCTTAGGCATAGAGAAGAGGCCGGGAGTGAGGCTTCAGACGGGCGGGTTCTAAAGGCTTCCCAGGGCGAGCAGTCCATGTGCCCTGCTAGCCAATCCTGGCGCTGCATGCGGCGCCAGGATTGGCTGGTCCAGTGCAGGTCAATCACTAATTGGCCTGCACTGGACCAGCCAATCCTGGCGCTGCATGCAGCGCCAGGATTGGCTAGCAAATCAGTGGAGGCACTTTGCAGAGAGAGGGGAGAGGAGCAGCATGGCCACCGAGTTTGCCCCCAAGATCAGCCCCACCCTGATGAGCCCAGACCCGCACTACATCCCAGGGTAAGTGCAGACACTCCCGGAAGTATTCACTTTCTGCCTACTTAACTTTATTTTACCGTGTTGTTTGTGTGTTTTGTAAAAAAAAAAGCCGCTCTGCTCGGTGAGTTTCAACGGCGGCGGGGACGTGTTTCCTTCCGGGTCAGATTCACTCGGTAAATCCCGGCAGGGGCCGTTGTTTACAGAATCTGTCAAACGGATACGATGTCACTTTTATGTAATTCATTGTAAGGTTTGTGAAGTTCAAGCAGTGAATGTTACATTAATAGCACAGCTAGGTACTACGTGGGAATTTCGCTAGGTCCGTGCATTTTAATTAATGTTTTAGGCCAATGTAATTGTTGCACGCAGAAGTATTTAGAATTTTTGGAATGCGCTATGTAGATGAACCCATTATTTAGTTTCTGTGTTTTTCAGGTGTGTAGTTGATTGAGCATGTGGGGCGTTAGCGATACTTTTGTTATGTTTCTCGTTTTTTGAAAAAATTGTCATTGCTTTCGCCAAATTCCGCCAAGAAACATAAAAGTATATCATGGGCAATTAATGATTCAACGTGTTCTAGCCTGATAATGTGGAGTCAATGTCATTTTGATATATTTATATAGTATTTTATCTATGCATAATTTCTATTTTGCAACTGTTTTATAACCACGTCGATATGCTGGTTGCGCGCTATTTAAAACTATAGATACATGAATACCTTTCTGTTTTAAAATACACACATTTGAGTGTGACAAAACATCCCTTTACTTTACAAGGGGCGCAGGCTTTATAGTTAACTTATTTTTATTGTCCTCCAGATTGTAAATTACAAATTGGATATAATGCAGTAAAAATACCTTAATTTAGTTAGGTGTCATAAAAGGCATGAGAGAAAAGACGCCTCTTAAACGCACCCCATCGTGATTTTCTGTGTAATCTGTAATGACTTCTATTCCAAATCGAGACAGCTGTGAGGACTGTGTGGGCTGTGTGGGCTGTGAGGGCTGTGTGGTCTGTGAGGGCTGTGTGGGCTGTGAGGGCTGTGTGGGCTGTGTGGGCTGTGTGGGCTATGTGGGCTGTGTGGGCTGTGAGAGCTGTGTGGGCTGTGAGAGCTGTGGGCTGTGAGAGCAGTGTGGGCTGTGAGAGCAGTGTGGGCTGTGAGAGCAGTGGGCTGTGAGAGCTTTGTGGGCTGAGAGCTGTGTGGGCTGTGAGAGCTGTTTGGGCTGTGTGGGCTGAGAGCTGTGTGGGCTGAGAGAGCTGTATGGGCTGAGAGAGCTGTGTGGGCTGAGAGCTGTGTGGGCTGAGAGAGCTGTGTGGGCTGAAAGAGCTGTGTGGGCTGAGAGAGCTGTGTGGGCGGAGAGAGCTGTGTGGGCTGTGGGAGCTGTGTGTGCTGTGAGACCTGTGTGGGCTGTGAGAGCTGTGTGGGATGTGAGAGCAGTGTGGGCTGTGAGAGCAGTGTGAGCTGTGTGGGCTGTGAGAGCAGTGTGGGCTGTGAGAGCAGTGTGGGCTGAGAGAGCTGTGTGGGCTGAGAGAGCTGTGTGGGCTGAGAGAGCTGTGTGGGCTGAGAGAGCTGGTGAGACCAGTGTGGGCTGTGAGAGCAGTGTGGGCTGTGAGAGCTGTGTGGGCTGTGAGAGCTGTGTGGGCTGAGAGAGCTGTGTGGGCTGAGAGAGCTGTGTGGGCTGAGAGAGCTGTGTGGGCTGTGAGAGCTGTGTGGGCTGTGAGAGCTATGTGGGCTGTGAGAGCTGTGTGGGCTGTGAAAGCTGTGTGGGCTGTGAGAGCTGTGTGGGCTGTGACAGCTGTGCGGGCTGTGAGAGCTGTGTAGGCTGTGAGAGCTGTGTGGGCTGTGGTTCCCAATGCTTTGTGAAGGCTGTTACCTAACTGCTGTGCAACTTCTTCTACTCTTAGAGCTGAGATTTCCATGAAAGTCTTATAGTCTGAATTCAGCACCTGAGCATAATAGGACGGAATGTATGAAGCTCTGTGGTTATACTGAATAAGCAGCTACCTATGTTATGCCATCTATTAATGTAATAACTGCACTTTCACAATTGCTTTATTAACCTTCCTGCTTTCTCAAATTTGCTTGAAAATGCACGATTTTTCTTCTTTTTTATCAAAATTTTCTTGGGGGGGGTAATCCCCCAAACCCCCTTTTGGGGTTCGTGCTCGCTCGCTGCGCTCGCTCGCTACGGTGCTGTATGCACATCACTCTGCGCCTCACCACTTTCAAATGTCACCCACCGCCCCTGCAAGTAGATGATATTTAAAATGAAGTCCTGTACATATTTAAGTGCAAAATCTAAAGCATGGAGTTCCCTCCACCAGTCAGTGAACCACTGCCAAAAATAAATAGATAAGAACTTTACTACAAAGGAGCATTACAATCTTAAAGTGATACTTGGGAGAAGATCACAACACAATGACTGTCAGGTTTCAAAAAACCTTTTTTGATTTTTCACAGGTGGATAATAAGGGAAATGTTTCTTGTATTATGTTTTTGTTGTTAATCCAAATGGCATTGTCACTTTTGTTTCTGTTGTTTTTTTTCTAAACACATTTTTATTAAGTTTCATGCTTATGCTCACTAAAGTAACACAATTATAGCATGGGCTTCCATCTCCAGACTGACACTGTCAAAGTAACATTCCATTTGGTACTCGTTAGAACAGGGGCAGATTTAGGTATGTCCCAACGTAATATAGGTTGTTGGACTTGGCCATTTTTGGCAGGTTCACCCCTGAACCTTTTGCCTTAAGCTCTGACATGGCGGTAGTGATTTTAGGCCACTGGGCACTTTAGCACTGTGGCCCAGTGTAAAGTGCTTGCGCTCTCTGAGTGCGTGTGGTGAGATTGGCCTGCCCTCTCATAGGAATGCATGGGGGATGAGTGTGTCCATGGTAATTCCTGGTATGAGGGGCAGTTCTGGCTAGACTGTTTCCATGAGGTACATGGCCAAGACTGATTTACATATGGCTGGGTCTAAACTGGGGTGGCATGGTGAGCAAAACAACAAGTTGAATGTATGATGTATTCAGCATTCCGTCCATCATTTGTTTGCGCTGCACTTTTCGCCATAAGTGGGATAGGTATCCCCAGACATGGGTCCCTTGCTCAATGTGCCACTGGATTCAAGCTAGCTTGGCTGATGAGAGGTAATACCCTGAAACCGGTAGCAGGATGCTTGTGTCTGGTCCAGGGAGGACCTGGCTTGGCAGTTCGGGCTGGACTGTTCCCATGAGACACAGGGCCAAGAATAATTTGCACATGGCTGGGTCTAAACTGGGGTCGCATGGTGAGCAAATGAACGATGGATTTAACTCAGATCTCTTGACTGGGGGTGAATGTATGATTTATTCAGCATTACGTCCATCATTTGTATGCGTAGCACTGTTTTTTTGAGGCACCTCACGTAGGCAAACAAAAGGCTTGGTAGGAGAACATCCCATCACCTCCTCAGTTTTATTGGCAAACCCATTATCATGCATTTCATGGTCGTGTTAAATTTTTCAACTAGACTGTCTGAATGGAAGGGTGTGGTGAACCTATAGGTAACACCACACACATTTCACATTGCTTTCAGATAGGCAAATATAAAGTTAGTGTCTCTATCTGCAATGCCATTCTTAGGGAAACCTAAGCTGATGAACATGCCAGTTAGGGCCCCTACCAATGCAGGAGCAGTTAAGGTCCTCAGTGGAATTGCTTCAGGGTGCCTGGTGGCTTAGCCCACTACCACTGGGAAAGCCTATTTTCATATGCAGTCATAGGGTCATGGGGGCCAACAATGTCTATCCCTACCCTCTCAAAGAGAGTCTGCATCACAGGATTTATATCAGGGGAGCCTTTCACTTGTCTCGTCTTGCCACTGTCTTGCAGATGACCTAGGAATGACAGAACCCCTTCACTTCTCTGTCATCTGGGGCCAATAGAAGTTATTGACCAACCTTTTCCAGGTTTTGGTCTACCCCAGATGGCCAGCAAAGGGGATGTCATGGACTACAATGAGGAGGAATTCTTTGTACTGTCAGGGGACCACCACTTTCCTGGTTGCCCCTGAGTTAGGGTCCCTTACCTCACTGTACAGGACTCCCCTATCCCAGTTTAGCTTATGGGTACCACAACCATCACCATTTTCTTGCCTTTCCGCAAGTTGCCTCTGGCCTTCCAGACAAGGGGATGTTTTCTTGGAGGGAACTCCTGCCCCCCAAAGTTCTTCCAGCTCTGGCAGGTCTCTTAAGGGGAAACCCATCCTCTTCAGGCATCAGGCCCTTCCCCTCATGGTTGGACTCCTTATGGGCTTGTGAACCAGGGGAAGCTGGCTGACTGGACTTCCTGTCCTTTCTCTTGTTACTAGGTACTTGGGGCTTTGTCCCAGAATCCAAAGTACCTTGACTTGCCTGCAAGGCTTCTTGCACTCTAGTAGTAGCAAACATCCCCTCAGTGAGGCCTAGTATTGATGCATGAGCCCTTCTTTCCACACCTGCACAGGCAAAAGTGTCCGAGTCGTTTCCCAGCAGACACTCCACTAGGATGACAGGGGACACAGTCACCTTCATTATGCCAGTCACCCCTTGTGAAAAGCAAGGACTTTTTGCAGTGTCCCCCTCTTTCTACCCTCCTTTGTGACTATTAGAGACCGGTTTTCTAGATCTGATTGTGCACTGGGCTCTCCTAACTAGACACAGGGCCTGTGCTCTGTTTAGAAGGGGAAACAGTGTTAACAACGCTGTCTCCACCACGCAGTACTTTTACAATGCGGTTGTTGCAACGACCGCGTTGTTACCACATGTACCATTACATCGCAAGTTGTTTCAACGAGTGCCTTGTAACTATAAGCAGGAGCATTATTTAAAAAAAATGATGTCCTCGTTTTTTGAAAAACTGCTAATTTTGTTTTTCCCCATCGTAGTGAATTAGCCCCATAGTCTAACATGGGAAGGCTTTAATAAACTTGAATAAAGTCTAACTGTTGACAGGAGTGAGCTAATTGTTACTTCAAAGTGTCTAACTATTAGTTAGATTAAATCCAACTTGCCTAAGTAAGATTTATTATGGCTATGACAGAAAATATTTTGTGCCAAAATCCATCCTACTAGCAACCTCTCCTGACTGGCCATCCTTTGACAGGCTGAGTGAAACTACGCTGATGAGGTGTGAAGTTGCCTGCATTGAGACAAAAGAGACATCTGGTGGGAGGAGAACTGCTGCTGCCATGCACAGGACAAGAAGGGGGTGGGTAGCCAAACTGGTCTTCAAAGAGGGAATGACAGTTTAGGGTAGGAACAGGCCCACCCACATTTCTTGACCCTCAACCATATGGGAGCCCCAGTAATTGAATTAGTAGAGGGCTGGAAGGGGAGTGCTAGAGTAGCCATACCTCAAGCTTCAGGAGAGATTTTCTCTGTTTAGGATTTTAAAGAATAGCGATTTCTGGGACAAGAAAATGCCACACCTGTTATACCTGAGTGTGGCACCCTGCACCTCATTGGTCATGGGTGCCACCCTGCTTGTCACCCCAGAAGCATGGATAAATATGGTAGAGCTGCCCAGCCACTCAGATCCCTTCCTTGAAACTAGAAGAAAAAGAAGGACTTCCCTGCTGGACCTTTGGACTGCACAACAGAGGACTGCACTTAGAAGGACTGCACCTTCAGCCCAAAATAGACTTTGCCATGCAGTGAAAGCTGAAGAAGTAGGCTCCCTGAAAGCAACAGGTTTATAGAGCTCCACAAGCATCATCTTCGCCAAGAAGAACCTAGAGAACCACGTTCAACTGGACTTTTAAGGATTTGACGAAGTTCATTGTCGGGCAGGTGGTCCCAATATCCCTAAGATGGAACCTTGAATTGGTATTGTGGACACCTAGGAACCGCATAAGGACCTTCTGGGAGAAGATCTAGAAGTCGGAGATCATTTGAAGAATTTTTGTTAAAAAGCTCCATAAGTTGGTTCACCCGTTGTCAAGAGTCAAGCCATTGATGTTGAAGAGTGACCCGGCCAACCACCTTCCAACACCCCTCCCCACTCAAAGTCCACCACAGACATGGGATGGGACTTTGAGTCATTGTCAGAGCTGACTATCTAGTGCAACTCGTTGGGAATTATTTGGTCTCTCGGGAAACCAGCTTGGCCATCACATTGGTTATGATGGCAACTGTATCCCATAGAGCAGGGTACTCCAATGTCAGTCCCTGATGGCCAGATCCATGCCAGATTTTTAAGATCACTTTATTTATCTATATGTGGATATGCAAAAGTTCTGGCCTTGAAGCGGCCCTCCAGAACTGACATTGGAGAGCCCTGCTTTAGAGTCTTCACATCGATAGGAGGAGCTACGCGGGCATCCAAGATGGTTGTGTGAGCAGAGGGCTCCCGAGACCCGTGCCGCCCTCTTGCAATTATCCTTCTACTATCCTGAATATGTCTATGGGCTTTTGAAGTTCTACTCTCGCTGATCCTGATACACTTTCCGGAACTGAGATCAGACTTCGGGAACCATTTCTACGTTGTCTTCAACTTTCTGGCCTACCCCTGGACGAGACCGGGGTCTCTGCTGTTTTGGCTGGCCGAGACGCAATTCAACAACAGCGGTCAAAGGACATCCTTTCCACCGGTGTCATTGTCACTTTCAGTTTCGGTTTCTCTTCGACCTCCTAATTGACTGTTCTGAAAGGACTCCTGACTTCGGACCGCGGTGGCCTGAGCCGCTGTGCTTTCCGGCCATATCCCTAGTCTCACAGGCTACGATTTTGGATGGAAACTCTGCTTTGGCGACCTAAAGATATCTGCCATTTACACCAGGTCCAGAGGGGCCCTTCGGGGCGCGGCTTCCAATATGGCGACTAAACCTGAAACTAAGAAGCGCAAGACGAAGGTGCCGACCCGTGGGGGTTCCGTCCAAACTAACGTTATGGACCGATATACACAACCGAAGGGTTCCCCCAGTGGTGCTGGCCGTAGTCTTGAGGACCCCAGGACGGACCTTGCGGTGACATCGGAGGTCTCCCTCCAGGATCTAATGCGCGCCTTCGCTGGGATCAAGACTGATATGGGGCTACAATATGAGGCCATTGTCTCAAAGATCGACACAGTGGCCGTTGATGTTACCCTCATTAGAGCGGACTTGGCTAAGACCAATGAGAGGGTCAAAGCCTTGGACCTTAAGGCCTCCAGTCTTGTTACTGATATGGCGGACGCGCAGTCGGAAATTGGCAACCTGCGATCATCGCATGATCTGATGGCCAGACGTCTGGACGAGTACGAGAATAGGGCCCGACGTAACAACATTCGCTTAGTCGAGGTACCCTGAGAACAGTGGTGACACTACCGTTGACCTACTAGTGGAGGGATTTAATTGTAACTCATCTCGCTCCCGCCGGACTTAGTAAGTTCTTTGCGGTCGAGCGTGCGTATCGCTTCCCGGGTGGACAGACAAAACCGGGGGCTCCCCCGAAGCCTATTATTGCTAGGCTCTTCCACTTTCGGGATAGGGACGCCATCCTCCAGGCTTCTCGTAAGCATGGCCCACTGAAGTATGAGAACAGTTCAATTTCCATATATCCTGATTTCACTCCTCAAGTCCAGCGGCAGCGGATGGGATTCCAGGGAGTGAAACAGCGCTTGCGGGACTTGGGACTCAGGTATGCGATGCTGTTTCCAGCTTGACTCCGCATCGAGTATCAAGAGCGTACTTTATTTTTTGATCGACCGGACAGTGTTGGCGATTGGCTGGACTCGCTGCCGAAGATGGACGATGGGAGTGGAGGCCCTGGCGGCACGGACGGAGGTGCATCGGCACAGGAATGACATTTTGGTTCTTGATGTCTGGTTTTGGTTCACATTCACCGGCTGAGTTTTGCTTT